>NC_059117.1:63984074-64617963 GCF_020740685.1 Jaculus jaculus | reverse complement strand
TGACACACACCTTTAATCCTAGCACTGGGGAGGCAGAGGTAGAAGGATCATTGTAAGTTCAAGGCCAGCCTGGGCTAGAGTGAGACCCTACCAATTAAAAATAAGAGAGAAAAAAAGAAAGAAAAAGAAAACAACAACAAAAAAATAAACAAGGAGTTAAGGATTTAGCTCAGTGAAAAAATGCATGCCTAGCCAAGAGTTTGGTCCTCAGGACATCAGATAGATAGATGTAGATATATATAGATATAGATATAGATGACAGAGAAAGAAACAAAAAATTGTTGATCAGACTGTGGAAAAACCGATTCTACTGTGCTTTCCTCACAGGGTTATAAAATGGTAAAAATGGAAACCAACCAGGCGTGGTGGCGCATGCTTTAATCCCAGCACTCAAGAGGCAGAGGTAGGAGGGTCGCTGTGAATTTGAGGCCACCCTGAGACTACATAATGAATTCCAGATCAGCCTGGGCTAGACCGAGACCCTACCTCAAAAAAACAAAAACAAACAAACAAAAAAATGGAAACCAGTGTGTGGTTCCTGAAAAAGTTACACACAGAATTAACATTTAGCCCAGTAACTTCCCATATTAAGTATATATTCCAAAGGATTGAGAGCAAGTAATCAAATGCTGGTTTGCAAATGATCATAGCAATACCCAACAGGAGAAAATAGCTCAAATGTCTACTAATGGATGACTGGTAAACCAAATGTGATATATATACATACAATAGACCATGAGTCATATCTACGAAGAAAAATAACCTGGCTGTGGTGGCACATCACAAGTTCTAGACCACCCTGACGCCATGGAGTGAATTCCAGGTCATCCTGAGCTAGAATGAGACCCTACCCGGAAAAAACCAAAACCAACCAAACAAACAAACCACTTCCTTAGACAACCTAGTTTTAAAATGTTTCTAAAGCACTGCCCTTTAAAAGGAAACATACCATCACATATGTTACGGAGTCCTTAGAAGAACGCAGTTGGGGGTGGGTTATTTCATCATTTGACTCTGCCTTTCTGGAAATCACTGTGGCAACAGGCTTGGCTTCAGAATCACCATTCTTAACGTTATTTTTGGAAGTTTTTCTTTACAAAGAGGAAAACAAAGGGCTGTTATCAACATAGTGAAGAAAAGTGGTTTTAAAGCCTATGTGAAAGGTGTACACATATTATACACCCCGTAGAACTTCACCATTTTACAGAGACTAGTCCTTTAAAACACCTTTCTCCACAATAACTACAATCATAAAAACACAAGACAACAAGTCGTCACAGGCCCAAGAAAGCTAGAGTCTTGACAACTAAATGTGATATTGCATCCTGATCTGGATGTTAGAACAGAAAATGGACATTAGAGGAAAAACTAGCAGAAGCAAATAGCGTACAGCTTAGTCAACAGGAACGTGGTAATGCTGGCTAGTTTCTCAGGTTTGACAAGTACATGGTAATGTAAGACACTAATGACAGAAGCTACTGGCTGAGAGCTATACATGCATGTTCTTTGCAACTTTTCTGTAAATACAACATTATTTCAAACTAAAAATTCTGTTAGGAGCTGGTGAGATTGCTCAGTGGTTAAGGTGCTTGCTGCAAAGCCTCTAGACCCGGATTCAATTACCTAGTACCCACATAAAGCCAGATGCAGAAGGTGGCACGTGTACCTGGAGTTCATTTCAGTGGCTAGAGGCCCTGGTGTGACCATTCTCTCAGTCTCCCCCTCTCTCTGCTTGCAAATAAATAAGTAAATTTTTTTTTTTAATCCTATGAGAAAGTACCTCAGATTCTGAATTACAGGATAAGTTTCATCCTATAAGTGTTTGCAATAACATCGCAATTGCTTTACCAAGTCTGAGAGAAAAAGTGATTGGTATACATTTTCTGACATGCAGAATACACACACACAGGAATAAAATCACAGCCTGATGTTTTAAAAATATTTTATTTTTATTTGAGAGAAAGTGGCAGAGAGAGAAAGAATGGACGCACTAGCTATAGACACTAGAGCCACTGCAAACGACCTCCGGACACATGTGCCACCTTGTGCATCTGGCCTACATGAGTTCTGGAAAATCAAGCCTGAGCCCTTTGGCTTTGCAGACAAGCACCTTAATCGCTAAACCATATTACACCTGATGTTCTTAGTGTATTGTTTCTAACATCTAAGATCTGGGATAAACCTCTGGAAAAATTTGTTTGTTTTTTTCAAGGTAGGGTCTCATTCTAGCTCAGCCTGACCTGGAATTCACTATGTAGTCTCAGGTGACCTTGAACTCACAGCAATCCTCCTACCTCTGCCTTCTGAGTGCTGGGATTAAAGGCATGCGCCACCATGCCCAGCTAACCTCTGGAAAACTTAAGGCCAGCATTGAAGATGAGAAGTGAGGAAGCAAAGGTCTATTTGGTTGGAAATTACAAACAAAACATCAGCCTGAGCTGGGAGTGGTACAGTGTGGTATAATCCCAGCACTTGGGAGGCTGAGGCAGAAAGATCAAGACCATGGCCAGTCTGGGCTACAAAGCAAAACCTTGTCTCAGAAGGTGAGGAAAGGTCCTTCTTCACCCCTCCCCGCAAGACACTGCCACCTCCCTTCCCAAAGTTAACTTCCCACAAGGCAGAAGTAAAGTCAATCAAATAGTGACAATCTTGCCTAACCCTAAGTCTTAGATTCTAGAACCCCTATTTGGTAATGGTAAGAACTACAGTCAAAAAAAAAAATTCTTTGCCTTTAATCCCAGCACTTTGGGAGGCAGAGGTAAGAGGACTGCTGTGAGCGCAAGGCCACCCTGAAACTACATAGTGAATTCCAGGTCAGCCTGGGCTAGAGTGAGACCCTACCTCAACAAAAAACCTAACACACACACACCCCTTTTGTGTGGGTGTGCTATATCCGCAGGTGTGTGCAGAGGCATGCACACACACACAGAGGCCAGAGGACACCGCATGCCCTTCTCTACTGCTCCTCTATCTTCTTTCCTGGAGACGGGGTTGTCACTGAACCTGGAGCTCTCCATTTTTCTGCTGGACTTGCTGACCAGTGAGGAAGAGTGAGCTCCTACAGTTCTTTTATCTCCACCCCACACACTGTAGATATGTGGGGCCACATCTGGCTCCTTACGATGGTGCTAGCAATTCAATTTAGCCCTCAAGCTTGCATGGCAAGCATTCTTACCCACTGAGCCCCTGCCCCAAGCAAGGACTCCTTTTCTCTTGATAACTGTGAATGAAGAGGGAAACACCGGAGATCTGAGCACTATTCTTTCTGGGTGACTAGTTTCTTACATGATACAAAATCACAATGGGTTCTTATTTCTGCAATTAAGCAAATGCAACATTTGTTTCGTTGTTCTGGTACTAGGAATTAAACTAAGGGCCTTGTATATATTAAGCAAGCACTCTAACACTAAGCTAAATCCCCATGTCATTTTTTAAAAGATTATTTGAGAGGAAGAGAAAGTGACAGACACTTGAGTATGGGTGCTCCAGGGTTTCCTGCCACTGCAAATGAACTCCAGATGCATTCAACACTTTGTGCATCTGGCTTTATGTGGGTACTGGGGAACTGAACCCAGGGCCATCAGGCTTTGCAAGCAAGCACACTTAACTGCTGAGCCATCTCCACAGCCACCCACATAATTTTTAATTTTGAGAAAAGGTCTCACTAAGTTGCCCAGGCTGGCTTCAACTCCCTCTGCAACCTAGGCAGACCTTGAATTTGTAACCCTACTCTCTCCTTCTCCTACGTAGCCAGAATTATAGGCCCAGCCAACAGGCCTAGCTTTCAACATGCATTTGAAAAGTGCCAGAATATGTCAACCCAAAATATTCCAGTTTTGCATAAGGATTATTCTTGGCGAACAGCACTTTAAAAACAGGTGCTGCCAAGTGTGGTGGCCATACTGGTAATCCCAACACTTTAGGGGTAGAGGCAGGCAGATTAAGAGTTCAAGGCCAATCTTGGCTACTTATAGTGAGTTCTAGGCTAGTTTATGCTACATAACACATAACAAGATCCTGTCTCGTTAAATAAAATAAAATAAAAAGACTAGGAATATAGCTCAGCTGGTACAGCTCACGTCTAGCCTGCACAAAGCATCAGATACGGTGGTATATACCTGTAGTCTCCGCATTCAGGCATTGGAGGTAGGAGGATCAGAAAGTCAAAGTCATCCCCAGCTACACAGTTGCAGGCCAGCAAGGCTATAAGAGAATCTGTCTTCAAACAAGCAAACTAATCAACTAACTACAATAGCAGTAGCAGCAATAACCAAAAAAAGAAAAACCAGATGTAGGCTGGAGATGTAGCTCAGTGACAGGGCACTTGCCTTAAAAACCAACCAACCAACCAAACAAAAAACTAGCAGCTGGGGTGGGGATGCTGCTCTATGACAGAGCTCTTCCCTAGCACGCACGATGTCCTAGCGTGCACGACATCCTAGCACGTACAATGTCCTAGCGCGCACTACGTCCTAGCGCGCACGACCTCCTAGCGCGTACAACGTCCTAGCGCGTACGACGTCCTAGCCCGTACAATGTCCTAGAGCGCACGACGTCCTAGCGCGTACGACGTCCGAGCACGTACAATGTCCTAGGTTTGATCCCTAACAATGCAAAGAAACAAAACAAAGCTAACATCAAATTAGCAAGTGTGGCATATACCAGTAATCTCAGGACTGGGGAAGTGGACAGGAGGCCAGTCTGGGTTAAACAGACCCGGTCTCAAAAACAAACAAGAAACACACAAGTCCAGGAAGAGTATTCTGACCCTCCCTTTTTGCCTTCTGAAAACAAAAGATAAAACCCTACATACCAGAAAGAAAGCAACATTATTATTAAGAACGGAAGAGTAAGAGGATTCTATATAAGCAGACTTTAATAAAATAATTTGAATCTCCCTTTACTCTCTCCAAGTTATTTTCTACAATTGCCTCTCTTGTTCAGCCTAGTATAAATACACTTAGGTTTTTTCACATCTTTGGGTCTTCATTCCCTTATAAAATATATACTTATAAAATAAATTTGTATATTTTTCTCCTGTTCATTTCTTATGCCAGTTAAATTCTGAGGCCCAGGAAAAACCTCTAAAGAGTCTAGAATTTTTCTTCCCTACATATTCTAACCATGCAGCTCTATACTGTACTTAAAACTCACCTTATATCCTTTCTTCTATACAATGTTGGCTATAAGTTTGTCATAGATAGCTGTTATTATGTTAGGTTTCTTGTATTCCCAGTTAAAAATTATTACATAGGAAGATTTAGAAGCTACCACCCTTTACCCCATATGCTTAGCCCAGCTATTTGCAAATGAAGTATCTTACGCCTTGGTGGCCTCCAAAAATAAGGAGATTTGGCGTTTTATATACGGCTGTCTCAGGATACTCCTCACAGAGGGTCTTTCTTCAGGCCTTTTGCTCAGCATTGTTCTTATCAATTCTGCCAGCTCTGGGCTATAAACTCTTGGCATCGGTGGTAGCTACAAAGAAAAATTAAACTAGAATTATGATGGTCTTATGAAACAAAGTACAAGATGTTAGCTACTTCCTAATATTGATTTACATATTATAATATTATATGAATATTAGTATTTATTTAAAGTCATATATCCACAAAAATAAAAAGTAACCAGCAGATGAGTATATTGTTATTCTGGTTATAACAACAAGTACTGGAAAAGTTTTTCCTTCAGACTAGCAATCCCATCTGAGGACCTGCTCCTTGGGAAATAGGAGCCTGAGTTCTAAAGATTTATATACCAGAACATTCAGTATTGTACTGTTCTTATGAGAGTCAACAACTATAAATAAAATGACCACCAGGGACACAGGGAATAAGTTATGGTACAAATATCCATTGTACAAGTATATATACATATCCAGAGTTACGTATGCTTAAAGGGGACAAAAAGGTAGAAGACCTTGCAATAAATCGCTAGCAATGGTATCTACAGGGGATGAAAATAAGAGGAAAGTTTAATTCCTTCTTTGATTCTTTAAGTGGTGTAATTAGCCAATTTTACTTGTGAACTTTAGAAGATTTTTTTTTTTAATTTAAAAAATCAGATTTACCATCCTAAGTGATTTAGGAGCTTAGAACATCACAGTTCATAACTAGGAATGGCATGCCTGCAATCCCAGCATGCTATCCCAAGACTGGGGCGGGAGGAGCTTGAGTCTGGCCAGCCTGGGCTCCAGTGTGAGAGCCTGTCTCAAAAGAGAAACTTAGAAGCATGGCTGCTCAATACTGTATAAAGCATGACTGGCCTCATGGCGATATCATGAAGTCAGTGTTCTGGGATGCAGAGCACCCGGTGCTTCCTGCAGTTCTTGTCAGCAACTGTCAACTACAGTGAGTATCAAAGGGACAAATCCAACCAGCACAGACCCACTACAAACAGGGCTTGTTCAGCCTTCGGCTGCTCAGGAGAAGACAGCTAGTTTTCCATAGTACCTGGACATCCTGAAGCTACAAGGAGAAGTTTTCAAAAGGCTGACTCAAGCCGGGCGTGGTGGTGCAGAGTTTGAGGCCACCCTGAGACTACATAGTGAATTCCAGGTCAGCCTGAGCTAGAGTGAAACCCTACCTCGAAAAACCAAATAAATAAATAACTAACTAAATAAAATTTTTAAAAAGGCTGACTCTTTGGAACTCCTCAGTCACTTTTACAAACGAACACTAAGAAATAAGTAGTCTCTCTTCCACTTCAAACTTTCCCACAGAACAGACCCATTATCCTTAGCCATTCACCAAGCATCAGTGATTACTCATCACCTAATAAAGTGTATCTCAGTGGGAGGGCACCTGCCCAGCATGCAGAAAGCCCTGGGTGCCATCTCCAGTACTAAAAATTAAAAATCATCAATGGTTTTGCTAGGAGCTATTTACAAAGCTGCATTATATTAATCTTGCTGGATTAATTCTAGATTTTGTTTTACCTTTCCTTCAATAATCCGATAAACTAAAGAATTCATGTCTTTTGCATTGAAAGCATGCTTCAGGGTGGTCATTTCATAGACACAGCATCCCAAAGCCCAAACATCAGACTAAAAAAGAAAAACAGTAAATGGTTAAATGTTGAAATATCTTATTTACATTTTTTTTCCTCATAAAAACAGATATTTTCAGCCTGGCTCACACCTTTAGTCCCAACACTCAGGAGGCTGAGGAAGGAGGGTTGCCATGGGTTCAAGGCCACCCTGGTACTACAGAGTGAGCTTCAGATCAGCCTGGGCTAGAGTGAGACTCTCAAACCAAACATGAGAGAGGTTTCCCTCTAGCTGACTCAGTTGATTCTCATTGGAACTATTCTGACATCTGTGAAACTCTGAATACTCTCCCAGGAGCAGGTGAGCCAGAAGGCCGCATGCATCCTACCTTATAGTTGTAAGGTTTGTTGGAGAACAATTCAGGGCTCATGTAATAGGGTGTGCCAATGAGAGTGTTCGCCATGTCGCCATTATTTTCTAACACTCGGGCAATTCCTAGGTCACCCACTTTGATGATGTTTGTCCTTGTTAGGAATATATTTTGAGTTTTCAGGTCTCGATGAAGGATGTGTTTCTCATGTAAATACTGAGAAGAAAAATACAATTTCATTTTATATAAATATACAATTTACTTATTTTTATTTCTGTCTTCTTAAATATCTCCAGAAACTACGAGTTAAGAGTCTTAGTGGGCTGGGGAGATGGCTTAGCAGTTGAGGCACTTACCTGCAAAGCCAAAGGACCTAGGTTTGAGTCCTAGAACCCATGTAAGCCAGATGCACAAAGTGGCACTTGTGTCTAGAGTTTGTTTGCAGTGGCTGTAGGTCCTGGCGTGCCCACTATCTGTCTGCCTGTCTCTCTCTCTCGAATAAACAAATAAAACTTTTTTAAAAGAGTCTAATTAATTACCAACCAAAATATTACTGTTTTACAGTATCTAAAGGTCTAGTTTACAACTTTCACAGTAAGAAAATTGAGTTTTATATATTAATTAGCTAGATGTCTTCTGGAACTGTTTCCTGATGGCTTGACAACTGTACTGTTGCGTGTGTGTGTGCGTGCACATGTGTGTGTATTTGTATGCATGTGGGTATACATGTGTGTATATGCATGTGGAGGCTAGCGGTTAATGTTGGGGTCTTCTTCTATCACTCCCCACCTTATTTTTTTCCACTTTATTTTTTAAGACATGGTCTCTCACTAAACCCAGAGCTTACCAACTCCACTAGATTAACTAGCCAGCAAGCCCTAGGGAACTTCCTGTTTCTGCCTCCCCAGTGCTGGGCCAAAGGTATGCGCTGTTACACCTGCACTTCACATGCGTGCCAGGGGTCCAAACTCAGGCCTTCAGGCTTGTGTGGCAAGCAGCCATCGCTCAGAGCCCTGGTAACAGCACCATTTTAGTAGTCTCTGGATCCAATTAAAAAATATGCTTGTAAGCCAGGTATGGTGGCTCATGTCAAGATCCTAGCATCGGTTAGGCTTAGGCAGGGGAACTGTGAGTTCAAGGCCAGCTCCAGCTGCACTGTAGGTTCCAGGCCAGCCTGAACTACAGAGCGAGACCCTATCCAAAATATGCTTAAAAACTCCCACTGAAGGTGGGGCCACTTATACAAAGTCAGATGTGCACTCCTCTCAGACCCAGGAAATCAAATACAATCAGGTCACTTTAACTTAGTAATATCTGAGACTTAAACACAAAGCCCTACTGGTTGCTGTCAAGTCTGCCCAGTGACAGAATGATGATTCATTCATAAGCAGCTTCATTTTGGAGCACGTGTATATTAAAACACAAAGCTGCCTTGTGCTCCCCCCAACCATGGCACAGCAGATGACAGTCCCCTCTGCAGAATGGAATGTCATCTACCCCCCACCTTCAGCATGACATAGCTGACATGCTGTATGCCTGACACTGTACAACGAGGGTCACTTTTTACTCCTTGTCAGCCCAGAGCTCGTAAAATTGACATTGCTGTATTATTATTTTTTTTTCTTTTTTGGTTTTCTGAGGTAGGGTCTCACTCTAGCTCAGGCTGACCTGGAATTCACTATGTAGTTTCAGGGTACCCTTGAACACAGCAACCCTCCTACCTCTACCTCCCAAGTACTGGGATTAAAGGCATGTGCCAACACACCTGGCTTACATGGCTATAATTTTTAATAAAAATTTGGTAGCCCCATAATCATACATATAAACTTTAATATAGATATCACTCAGGAACATTCTAATGCTACACCAAGAGGGACTGAGTGTAGCTTATAAATAGGTTTTCAAAAAACTACAGTTCTCATGTACACATTTGGTACACATTCCCCCTAAAATATGTAGACACTGTTCTAGGACAGGTGACTAGCGGAGCTATTCTAACCTCAGAACAAGGCTGCTTCTGCATCAACGCAGGCTGGGCTCAGAACTAGGCAAATGCTGCCTCTGAGCAGGACCAGAAAGAGTTAACCTTAACAAGTCCTGGCTGCAATCTAGCTTAGGCTTCATGACCCCACCGTAGAGCATTCCACTCTTGGAGGAACAAGCTCAGACTCTCAGAAGTTTGACCCCTACTGATTCCAGCCTGCTTGGAACAAGATTGCTAGTGCCAAGAAGAGACAATGGACAATATAAAACTTATTCTTGGGGGCTAGGAAAATGGCTTAGTGGTTAAGGTGCTTGCCTGTGAAGCCTAAGGACCCAGGTTCAATTCCCCAGGACCCATGTAAGCTAGATACGGTGGCACATGTTCCTGGGGTTTGTTTGTAGTGGCTGGAGGCCCTGCATGCTCAGTTTTCTTTTTTCTTCTCTCTCTCTCACAAATAAATTAATTTAAAAAATGTGTTCTTCAGAAAAATTATGAGGTGTACACCTAACCATTCAAATATGAGCTCCACACCAGTGTCCCACCTGAAAAGACCTAAACAATCAGAGAACTGTAACAATGAAACATTACCCTGGCTGCTCCCATAGAAACTCACTCTTTTTTTAATGCTGCTCCCCCCTGTAATAAAAGAGGCCCCTTAGAATGCCTCTGTGCAGTTTCTTTCTGTCCGCCCCACCCCCACCCCCACTAAGGGTATACTGCAGTGTATCTAATGCTTCCTTTTTCTGTCCTGGAGAACGAATTCAGAGTCTATGCAGTAAGCAGCCAACACACCATCTATGCCATCTTCATGCCACCTTGTAGCATGCAGGAGGCTGTGAGTAGACAGTACCTGCAAAGCCATGGCGATCTGTACAAACCACTCTACAACTTGGCTCTCTGGCAGAAGCTGCCCTTTCTGTTCCTTGAGCTTCCGGTACAGATCACCTCCTTCACAGAAGCCCATGACGATGTAGAGCAGACCATCTCCTCCCTCCCACGACTCTTTGTAGGTGACAATGTTGGGGTGCTTCAGCTGGGACAAGAGCTGAGCTTCCTGTTCTGCAGATCGCCGCTCTCGGCTGGAGGCATTTCGGAGGTTCAGCTTTTTGATGACATACTAACAAAGAAAACAAATGTTTTTCAATGTACAAATAAACATTTTCTAGGTTCAGAAGTAGCTTCCAGGATGGGGAGATGGCTTAGCAGTTAAGGTGCATGCCTACAAAGCCTAAGGATTCATGTTCAACCCTCCAGGTCCCATGTAAGCCAGACACACAAGAGGATGAAAGTGCACAGGGTCACACATGCGCCCAAGGTGGTGCACATATCTGGAGTTCAATTACAGTGGCTGGAGGCCCTGGCATGCCAATTCTATCTCTTGCTCTCTCCCATTAAAAAAAAAAGAAAGAAAGAAAGAAAAAAGGCCAGTCTATTGGGCTTGCTTCAAAAAAAAAGCTCTCATTAACGTCCTCAAAATCTACTTTTGGAGCCTGCTAGATAATCTATTGATTTTCAAAAAGCAAAAAACTCGGGCTGGAGAAATGGATCATCTGTAAAAAGCACTTCCTATGCAAACATGAGGGCCTGAGAAACCATTCAAGTTCCATCCTCAGGACCCACATGAAGAGCTGAGTGTGGCCATGCATGCCTGTAACCCCAGTCCCAGGGGAGCAGGGAACCAAGAATTACCTGGAGCTCCTGAAAAAAGGAAAGGAAAGGAAAAGGGAAGAGGAAAAGGAAAGGAAAGGAAAACACTAGCAAGCTCCACTGGATCACCAAGTGGCTCAGACAGACAGCGATGGAGCAGGACATCTGACTAGCCTCTCTGGACCCTCCACAAGTGAGCCCATGGGGCACAGCACGGACATACGCACATGTGCACACACACGCACACGCACGCACACACACACACACACACCCCAAAAAGCAGCAACAGCATAACACTGTAAAAAGTATTTGCAGTGATGATACTCCTTTTGTTGGTGCTTTAGTCCTGGGAATCAAACCTCCGGGACTTGCACATGCTAAGGAAGTGCTCCACCACTTAGGGCAGCTAATGAGACTTTCTGGAAGTTAGGCTTATTCCGGTGGTGTGGGATCACAAAAAAATTATCCTTGGGTCAGGGAGATAGCTTAGAAGTTAAAGGCACCTCTTTCCAGGCCTGATTTGATTCTCCAGTGCCCACATAAAGCCAGATGCACAAAGTGGCACACATATCTGGAGTTTACTGCAGTGTCAGGAAGCCCTGGTACATCCATACTTTCTCTCTGTGTATGTCTCTTTCTCTTTTAAATAAATAAAAATAGGCCTGGGGAGATGGCTTGGTGATTAAACAAATAAAAATATTTTTAAAATTATCCTTTCTTCCTGCATTTTACAATTTCCTTGAGCCAAATCCCAGAAATTCTGGTTACTTTGGAGGTCAAGGTAACAGAATCACTTGGGTCCAGAAATATGAGGCCAGCCTGGGCAGCACAGTGAGATTCTATCTCAAAAAAAAAAAAAAAAAAAAAAAAAAGACAAAAACAATTTTGCACAAGATGGGAGGTGCATGTGAGACTGGGACCAAGTGTGTGTGAGCTGGGCAGGTTTCCCCTCTGAGCCCCATTGTGTCCCTTGGCCCAGTCTTCCCCAGTACTTCACCATGCCCTGGGTGCTGACCTCCATAGAGAGAAAAGCTGCGTGCCTGCTTGCCCAGTGATGATCAACAATCGGCCAGCAGCTGTGTCCCCCACCCTGGCCTCTTACACAGACTTCAGGCTGGCAGCACTGCTCCAGCTTCTCACCTTCCCTATGATGACTCAGTCATAAACCCTGTGTTAGAGACTCAGTAACCTCTACTTGTTCCCTAAAAGGTACATTATACCTGCTGGCAGAATGAGTCCATGAGACACATTAGAGACTCAAAAGGATCCATAGCCTACTAAGTTTAAAAAATCACTGTTCTATGGGCTGGAGAGATGGCTCAGTGGTTAAAAGCGCTTGCTTGCAAAGCCTGATGGCCTAGGTTCAATTTCCCAGTACACACATGGAGCCAGAAGCACAAAATGGTGTATGCATCTGGTGTTCATTTGCTGTGGCAAGAGGCCCTGGCATGCCCATCCCCCAATCTCTCTCCTTTCTCATTCTCTACTTGCAAATGAATATTTAAAAAATTTCAATTAAAAAAAAATCACCGTTCCTCCTCAAAAATTATTCCCACTTAAAAATTAAATCTGGGGCTGGAGAGATGGCTTAGCAGTTAAGGGGCTTGGCTGCAAAACCTAAGGACCCACGTTCAATTCCTCAGAACCCATGTAAGCAGGAAGCCATGTAAGCACAAGGAAGCGCATGTGTCTGGAGTTCGTTTGCAGTGGCAGAAGGCCCTGGCACACCCATTCTGTCTCTATCTGCCTCTTTCTCTCAAATAAATAAATAAAATATTTTAAAAATTAAACTTTTTAACATCAAATTTACTGCCCTCAGTCAACTCATTTTTGCAATAAACATATATAAATGTGCTTCATAAAGCATAAACGACTGGTCAAACTATCATCACTGATAAATCTCCCATCCTTAGCTCAGAAGTCCAATGATTCCCCCAGTGTGTATTGGGTAAATCTCTCATGCGAAAGCTTGTTCACCAAGCAGAGGATCTAGCACCTGAAAACATGGACACAAAGGTGAGCGGACCCTTACTTAAGGGGAAATGCTTTGACAACTAGGTTGCTTTGGTGTTACTAATAATTATCCTTCCCCTTTCATAGTTGTCCCAATTTGGGCAAAACATATTGCAACCCCAATAGACTCATTGAAAAACTGGTTCATTATCCTTTAGGTAAAAAGATAAAGTGCTTTAAGCAAACGAGGAGTGACATGAGGTTGGTGTTTTGGAAAGATCACTGACTCTGCAGCAAAAATGACAGGTTAAATCAAGTCCATAGCCAGGACTAGCTGGGGGAAGAGATGCCTTAGTGTAGGCATAAATAATGGTGTCCTGGGTTGGTGTGGTACAAGAAGATATGGAGATGCCTGTTTGGCTTACTAACGGATGAATGAAACCAAAGTTGGGGGCATTACAGATAACTCTGTGGAGCCTGGGGACCCGCATGGCCAGTGATGCTACTCACTAAGATCCTTAGCCGCGAGAGAAAGTTGGGGGGGGGGGGATTGAGTCCAGCAGCCCGCATTGGAAACATTCAGGACCCTTCATTCAAGAAGCAATGTTTGGGCTGCAGAGATTCTTTTAGGCACTTGTCTACTAAGCCTAAGGACCCAGGTTCGATTCCCTAGTACCTACGTAAGCCACAAGGTGGTGCATGCATCTGGAGTTCGTTTGCATTGGCTAGAGGCCCTGATACACCCATTCTCTCTATCTGCCTCTTTCAAATAAAATAAAAGAAAAAGAATTTTTTTTAAGGCCCTGGGAATGCACAATCCCTGGTCTCAGCAAGGTTTTGTAGAGGGTTTGCAGATCAAACACACCAATGAGCACCACAGAGAAGTCGCTGGAGTTTGGGGTTCCCACGACTGGGGCCTTGGTAGTCCAGAGAAGAATGCCATGGGAGACGGGCGCTCACCCTTCGCAACCCTTGGGGCCTCGTCCCTCTGAGGACGGCGGCGCCCCCCGCCCGCGGCGCCCCCGGCACGGAGGGCCCCGTCCCCGCCGACCTGCTTGCCGTCCCGCCGGTGCTTCACCAGGGTCACCTCCCCGTAGCTGCCCTTGCCCACGACGCGCACGTAGCAGTAGGCGGCCTGGGGCATGTTCCCGGAGAGGGCCCGCGGTCGGGAAGAAGCCGCAGCGGTGGACAAGGGAGCGGGCCGCGGCAGGAATCCCCACTCATGCCCGGGAAGCCGTGGGGTCCGCGGTGAGCGCGGCCCTGCGGCCGCCGGAGCGCACAGGCCCAGCCCACTCCGACGCCGCTACCATAGCGATCCCGGACGGACGGTTCTGCGCATGCTCCAGCCGCCCCGCCGCCCCGCCATAGAGCCTTCGCCCGAGCGGCAAGAGCGGTTCCGCAAACACGGACCTACCATAGAGTCTCAGCGCTGACGGCCAGAGCGGTTCCGCAGCCGCGGGAGGACCTACCATAGAGTCTCAGCGCTGACGGCCAGAGCGGTTCCGCAGCCACGGGAGGACCTTCCATAGAGTCTCAGCGCTGGCGGCCAGAGCGGTTCCGCGACCACGGGGATACCATAGAGTCTCGGCGCTGACGGCCAGAGGGACTCCTTCGCCGGGGGTGGGGGAGGAGAGTTGTTCCGGAATTTCGTGTCAGACTTTGGGTTTTGCCCGCTAGTGTGGAATCTGTTGCTTATTGAACCCTTACTACTTATCAGATGGTCCGTTCATTCTGAAGATATTTATTGGCTGCCTGTGTGGCTTACATGCTATGCTAATGTGGGAGTGGCCAACTCGAGACTCCATCTCATGGACACAAGACTCGCTTTCTTCCAAGGGATTGAGGGTTCTGGGGCTGGAGAAGTGGCTCAGCCTTCGAAGCCTAAAGGCCCAGGTTCGATTCCCCAGAAGCCACGTAAGGCAAATGTATAAAGTGGCGCATGGGTCTGGAGTTCCTTTGCACTGATTAGAGGCCCTGGCGCGCCCATTCTCTCTCTCTCTCTCTATATATATATATATATAAATTCTGGAGCGAAATACGAGTGACTGCAGCCTGGAAACACAGATTTTAGTTACCAAAAGCCTCATGGTCCAACGAGTTAACAATTTCTTGAAGGTTTTCTAGTTGCAGAACAAATGTCATAAATGAAGACACTTTTCAAATACACTGGCTGACCATTAGGTAGGCGGTTACAGCAGAGGGGGGAACTCTCCACCATAGGCCTCAGATGCTGTCTGATGACGCTCTTAGCCCTCGGGTTGGTGAATGCTATGGATCTTCACATTCCAAAAAGGTCACACCTGATCAACTGGTAGTCACCAGGATGTTAGGTCAGACACAGAGCTGGTTAATAAATGGATAGCTATTAAGGAGCCAAAAGTAGCCCATGATAATTTGGCTTCGATCCTGCAACATCTACCCCTACAGGAGTTCTGTCAGTTTGTTCAGCCTTGTTTGAAGTACATGCGGCTTTTTGGGAACTTAAGGTCACAGTCAATACCTGCTGTGTTCGCTCTTCCACGTGCCTAAGGATCTACGCACCCAGCATTCCCATCTTACTTTGTTTTATTTATTTATCTAAGAGGGAGAGAAAGAGGCAGATAGAAAGAGAGAATGAGTGTACCTCTAGCCACTGTGAATGAACTCCAGTTGTATGCGCCACCTTGTACATCTGGCATTATGTGGGTACTGGGGAATTGAACTCCCATCTTTAGGCTTTGCAGACAAGTGCCTTGACCGCTGACCTCTCTCTGCAGCTCCCTCCCCACACACACACCTTACTTTTTGATACATTGTAACATAGATACATTGAAGACACACTTTATCTCTAAAAACAATTTCAGACTTGGGCTGGGGAGATGTCTCAGTGGTTAAACATACTTGCTTGCAAAATCTGCCAACCAGGGGTTCAATTCCCCAGCATCCAGGTAAGGCCAGGCACAAAGAGAACTACTGGCATCTGGTGTTTGTTTGCAGTGTCAAGAGACCCTGGAGAGCCCATATACACATGTACAAATAAACAAAATTGTATTTTTAAAACTCTCACTGACAACTTTCATAAGTATAGACATCATAAACCATGGTGATTCCCTCCTACCGCCCCTACTGTCCCTCCATTGAATCCCTTCTTTACCATTAGAAATAAAAATATTTTGGGTCTGGAGAGATGAAGTTAAGGTGTTTGTCTGCAAGGCCTAACGACCCAGGTTCAATTCCACAGTGCCCACATGAAACCAGATGAACAAAGTGGCACATGCATCTAATGACCCAGGTTTGATTTCCCAGTACTCACATAAAGCCAGATGCACAAAGTGGTGCACTGACATGCCCATTCTTCCCCCCCCCCATGAATAAATACAATATTTAAAAAAGAATTTTTTTGAGGTAGTCTGACTTAGAATTCACTATGTTTTCTCAGGGTGGCCTCGAACTCACGGCAATCCTCCTACCTCTGCCTCTCAAGTGCTGGGATTAAAGGCCTGTGCCACCACACCTGGCTCTACCTCAGCCTCTTGAACGGGTGGGCACAGGTACATGACAACACACCCAGCTGTCAGTAGCTTGGTCTTTAGCTAGTCATAGGCCTGCTCAAAATATTTCCAGTGTTTTTCACCCCAAAGGCTAAGTAAGGGCCTTCAGATCCATGTACCAGCTGGCCATTTGCTAAAGTTTCTTCCATCCTCCCCTTCCTTTTTTCACCTTCCCAAGTGCCATTCTTTCCCCAGCCACCACCTCCAGGGAACTTGTCCTGCTTCCTGTGGAGATGAGCTCTACCTTTCCAAATTTCTACAGCGCTTTAGGTTACTTCCCTATCCCCCAGCTGCTTTCATTGCTTCCTTTGGCTTGTCTGACCCCCAATCCCTCCCCATGGCCTCAGCCTAGTGAACTTCAGTGCAGGATGCGGGTTTCATCATGGTGGTGTCCCAGCTTCTGGCATTGTGCCCAACCACCACAAACTCTGTTCATGCTGATATAGGAAATAAACAGACCCTTAAATGTACAGCACCATATTGACCCGTCTAATCCTCCACAAAGGCCAGAAAACAGGTCAGAAGGTCACCCAGACCTAAGGACAATCAATGCCCCTTTCCCAGAAGCCGCTCTGTGAGACAAAGTCCAGGAAGAGCAAACAGAGATCTGTGGAGGCTCCTCTCCTCTTAATCAGGTCACGTTCCACTCCAGGCCACAGAATGGACTCACTAAATAACCATATCTGCTCAGTGAGTTGTGCTTGGTAGGGATGCGGAGGGCCTGAGCATAAAAATTAAGCAACTACATCTATGTAGTTGAGAGGGGCTTTGGGGACTTATCCTTCTGGGATCTTCCATTCTGTTTCTTCCTCCATGGCAGAGGGCACCTCTGTCATCATGCAATGGATTTTGGAGTCTGAGACATGGGTTTGAATCTTTGTGCTGTCACTTGCTGTAGAACCATAGTGTCTCAGGGACATCATTGGAATAAAAATTAGAGGGCAGGAGAAGATGGCTTAGCGGTTAAGGCGTTTGCCTGCAAAGCCTAAGGACCCAGGTTCAATCCTCCAGGTCCCATGTAAGCCAGTTTGTTTGCAGTGGCTAGAGGTCATTGGCGTGCCCATTCTCTCTCTCTCGCTCCCCCTCTTTCTGTCTCTAATAAATAATAAAAAACTTTTAAAAATTAGACAATAAAGGACAAGAACAACTTGAGGTACATAGCAGCCCCCCCCATTATGAAAAAATGTCAGTCATTGATATCATTCCCCAGGCATCTCTGCCCAGTTGGAAGCATGTGAAACTGACTTCCGTCCTTTCCAAATCTGGAAGAGAAGGTCTAGAAAGGTGAAGCAGCTTGCTTAAGGCATGAATCACCAACTATGCCTACCCCAGGTACCTATGATGGGACAACTGCCAGCCAGGGTTGGCACTGTTAGAACTGTGGGTGTGGTCAGGTGTCACAGCACGCTAAGACACCGTATCTGCCTCTCTGGCCAAAGTGTCATCGAAAAGTTTGTTGAGAGCTGGAGGGATGGCTTACTGGTTAAGGCACTTGCTGCAAAGCCTAAGGACCCAGGTTCAATTCTCCAGGACCCATGGTAGCCAGTTGCACAAGGTGGTGCATGCATCTGGAATTTGTTTGCAGTGGCTGGAGGCCCTGGAACACCTATTCTCTATCTCTTTCTTTCTTTCCCTCTCTCTGTCTCTACTAAATAAATAAAAATTTGAGGGCTGGAGAGATGGCTGATCAATTAAGGTGCATGCCTATGAAGCTTAAGGACCCAGGTTCGATTCTCCAGGTCCCATGTAAGCCAGATGCACGTGGTGGCGCATGCATCTGGAGTTCATTTTCAGTGTCCAGAGGCCCTGGTGTGCCCATTCTCTCTATCTCCCTCTGTCTCCTTCTCTCTGACTCTAGTAAATAAATAAATAAAAATCATAAACTTTAAAAAAATTAAATTTTTTAGAAAGAAAAGTTTATTGATGCTTAAATAAATTTTAAAAAGCTGAATAAAATGTAGAAATCTCCTTTTACCTGTGATTTCTTTTTTTTAAATTAAATTAAAATTTTATTTATTGGAGAGTGAAAGAAGCAGAGAGAGAAGGAGGGAGGCAAACAGAGAGAGAATAGGTGTGCCAGGGCCTCCAGGTACTGCAAATGAACTCCAGATGTATGTGCCACCTTGTGCCTCTGGCTTACGTGGGTCCTGAGGAACCACACTGAGGTCTGTTGGCTTTGTAGGCAAGCGCCTTAACTGCTAAGCCATCTCTCCAGGCCCTACCTGTGACTTCTTAAAATGTCACTGTATGTGATGTTGGGACCATACACAGCCCAGAACTGTCCTCTGCCCGAGAAGAAATCTTCTGTTCCCATTTTTTTTTTTTTCCTTTTCAGACAAGGTCACCTGTAGTTCAGGTTGGTCTCAAACTCCCTATGTAGCTTAGGCTGTCCTTGAACTCCAGATTCTCCTGCCTCCACCTCCCTAGAGCTGGGATCGCAGCTATGTGCCATCCGCTCGGCTGCTGCTTTTGTCAAGCCTCATTTCCAACATGCTTCATTCTCCTGTTTTGCTTGATTTATCTTTGCTGTGTGAGGATTGAACCTGGGATCTTGTCCATGTTGGGCAAGCCATTCACCACTGAGCTATCGCCTTCGCTGTGTCTAATGTTTAATCCATGTTTATCCAGCGCAGTATTGATCACTGCCGTGAGGAAAGTGACTGGGCAGCGGGAACCTGGGGGCCATGGACGGTACCATGGGGCTCCAGGCGCTGCTGTGCGTGTGCTTGGTGTCCCTCCTCACCCTGCAGGCCGTGCCCGTTCTGGGCCTGGCCGCAGGCAGGCCCAAGGGCAATGAGGTACGTGATGGAGCCCTTGGGCATAGACAGGCAACTGCCTGGATGGGGCCCTGGAAAGACAGCACACCCTGCCTCACGGCCCTGAACCATTCCCACCTAGAAGCGAAGTAGCCTCCGCACAGCAATGGGCCGGGGGGTAGAGGACGCAGGCCCCCTGCCTCCCTTAGCAGCAGTCCTGCTTACGTTGCCTTTGGTTTTGTTTTACAGAAGCGACAGGCTGTGGACACAGTGAGTGAGAATCTTGGTAAAGGGTCTGGGCCTGGGCTTTGACGACAGGTTATCTTTCTTCCACCCGCCCCCAGCAGTGCACTTGTGGCCCTGTCATAGAAAGGGGGTTTGCATCCCCTAGAACTGGGACATCTGTTTGCACTTTGCCTCATGCCTCATGGCACAGTTTTTGGTAGAGGGAAAAGGCCCTCCTAGGAGGACTGGTCAATTCTCCTGGCGTCTGGGCACCTTGCTTTAGAGTGGGTATAGGGGGCTGGAGAGATGGCTTAGTGGTTAAGCGCTTGCCTATGAAGCCTAAGGACTCCAGTTCGAGGCTCGATTCCCCAGGACCCACGTTAGCCAGATGCACAAGGGGCGCATGCGTCTGGAAGTCCTTTGCAGTGGCTGGAAGCCCTGGCGCGCCCATTCTCTATCTATCTATCTGCCTCTTTCTCTCTCTGTCTGTTGCTCTCAAATAAATAAATAAAAAAAAAATAGAGAGTGGGCATAGGGACCCC
Source organism: Jaculus jaculus (assembly GCF_020740685.1). NCBI lineage: Eukaryota > Metazoa > Chordata > Mammalia > Rodentia > Dipodidae > Jaculus > Jaculus jaculus. Next base: position 64,597,968 of record NC_059117.1, on the reverse strand, counting down.
AGGATGAAAAGTCAGTCTGTTGTGGGCTCAGAAGTCCCTCACTCACGTCTTACTGCAGACAGTCAATGGCGTGTTCATCCGGAGCTTGAAGGTCAACTGTAAAGTCACCTCTCGCTTTGCCCACTACGTCATCACCAGCCAAGTGGTCAACAGTGCTGACAAAGCCAGGGAGGTGGCCTTCGATGTGGAAATCCCCAAGACGGCCTTCATCAGTGACTTTGCCATGTGCGTGCCCTGCCTGGCTCCCACACCCCGCCCCCCGGGTGTCCGTCCACCGGCCTCAGTCACACTGCAGACCTTCTCCTCCCTCCTGAAAGAACCCCACGTAGAAGGGATGGGAGGAAAGAGGCCCGAGTAGGGCTGCTCGCAGCACCCATCTTAGACGAAATCTGGGCCACCTGATGGTGTGTTTTCAGCCTGGGGCCCAAGGGTGAAAGGCAGGAACTGATCTGGCTTGTGTAGCTATGGCTAGCCCCCCTCGCTGACGGAGTGCTCGCTGAGCACTGGGCAGGAGAAGACTGGTCGTGACCCCCTCCTACAAGGAGTGATGTGGATAGCTTTCTTGGGTTCAGCATACCTCCAAAACCAAGGAGGACCTAGGTATCCAAGGAAGGACACCTCCCTGAAGGACACCACCCCAGTGGGCCTCCCTTCCTTCCTGCAGCACGGCAGATGGGAAGGCCTATATTGGGGACATAAAGGACAGGGTGACAGCCTGGAAGCAGTACCGGAAAGCAGCCATCTCTGGGGAGAGTGCCAGCCTTGTCAGGTGAGCTCCGGCCACTTCTGGCCTGGCCTCTTTCCATCCAGGACAGAGCTGAGAGCCACGCTGTGTTCTTGGTGGGGCACAGCCTGGGTTGGGGGGGGCGGGGGTAGGAGAGTAAGTAAACTGCCCACAAGTGGGTGGGGCAAAGCGGGATGTACCGGCCCCTGCCCCAGATGTGCCTTGTGTGTGGGGAAGTGGGACGTTGTCCATGAATTCTGAGCTTGGCCAGCTTAGACAAGGGCAGGGGGCCAGAAAACTGGGAGGGGAGGGGTTCTAAAATAAGAAAAATTGAGCTGGGCGTGGTGGCGCATGCCTTTAATCCCAGCACTTGGGAGGCAGAGGTAGGAGGATCACCGTGAGTTCAAGGCCACCCTGAGACTAGAGTTAATTCCAGGTCAGCCTGGACCAGAGTGAGACCCTACCTCAGGAAAAAAAAAAAAACAAAAAAAAACCCAAAAATAAATAAAGTAAGAAAAATTGGTTCTGAGAGCCACCCTTTAGGTGACAAGGGTGGAAATATCACATACTATTTGTCTGCCTCCTCTTGTGGCTGGTTTAGAGCTTCAGGGAGAAACATGGAGCAGTTCACCATCCACATCACTGTCGGTCCTCGGAGCAAGGCCACATTTCAGCTGACGTATGAGGAGGTGCTGAAGAGAAGACTTATGCAATATGACATTGTCATCAAAGTCAAACCAAAGCAGCTGGTGCATCATTTTGAGGTAGCCCATAGGTCCCAGGGCAGGGATTTTTGCCTCCCCTACTTTCATTGTGGCTCCCAGCACTGGTTCAACATTCATCCCATGCCACCCTACACCTGAGAACAGAGGGAAAGGCACTAACCTCAGGCTGGGCGCCTATGGGCTCTTCTTGGAGAAAGAGCTTCCTGAATCTTCCAGCTCACTCCTCATCCATGAACCTCCATTTGCTCACCTGCTAGGTAGGGGATTTCTGCATTTCCCAGGACTGCCATGAGATTACAAGAGATTCAGAAAGTCTGGGGTATTGGTAAAATGCAAGTCCTGGACAGCCCGAGGGGTTAGGTTGAGGGGCTGGCTGAGTTGAGAGGCTGAGGCAAGCACGCCTTTCAATCAGTATTCCTGGGCTACCAAGGACGAGCCAGGTCCTGCTGAGGGCCAGGTGGGTGCTGCCCAGAGGAGGTAGCTGGGTCACATGCTGGCTCTTGGCTAAGACGTGTGGCTAGTCAAAATGGGCCTTGGCACAGAATTTGGTTTCAATGGTGCAGATCGACGTGGACATCTTTGAGCCGCAGGGCATTAGCAAGCTGGATGCTCAAGCCTCTTTCCTCAGCAAGGAACTGGCAGCTCAGACCATCAAGAAGTCTTTCTCGGGGAAAAAGGTATGTGTGATGGTGGACGATGCAGGGGGCTCCTGGGGGACTTTCCATCGTGGCCCACTGTTTATGGGGCACGCAGGCCGAGCTCAGGATCACGCAGGGCTGCAGGCTGCTCTCGGGTGGGTCAGACTTTCCATTTCCATTCCTGAAGAAAACTGTTTCAAGGAAGAAGGGTTTCTTTTGGCTCATGGGTTTAGAAATCTCAGTCCATGGTCGCCTGACTTCGTTGTTCCTGCATCATGGGAGGCAGGACACCATGGAGAAGGGCATGGAGGAACAGAATTGCTTCCTTCCTTGCAGCCAGGAAGCAGAGAGAGGAGAGACAGACAGGAAAGGGCCAGGGCAAAGTGCCCTTCAAAGACGTGCTTCCAGTATTCCCATTTCCACCAGTTAAGCACCACTTTCCACAGTTCTACCTCCCAACAGTGTATTCAATTTTGTTTCATTTTGTTTTGTTCTCTTGAGAGAAGTTCCCACTATTGTAGCCCAGGCTGTCCTCAGATTTTCAATACTCACGCCTCAACTCTCCAAGTGCTGGGATTATAGCTGAGCATCACTGTGCCAGGTGGACTATCCAAATCGTGTGGGAACCCAGCAATGGGTCAGCTCACTGCCTCACCTCTGAGCAGGGTTCTCACAAGGGAGCAATCCCTCAATGAGACTTTGGGGGAGGGTGGTGCTTCATTCCAAACTGTAACAGTGAGAAAGGCAGGAGCTGCATGGTTGGAATCCTTTGGAGGCCTCAGATGCCCTGCTTCTCAGAGCACTTGAGCGAAGCCTAGACCCTGAGGCAATGGAGACACTAGTCCCTCCTCCACACTTACTGGCTGTCAAATCCAGGGTAACTTCCTAGCTTGCTTGAGCCTCAGTTTCCTTTCTGCCAATGTGGAATGGAATGTGCCAATGGAAATGTCTGCAAAAGCCACCTTCAGACAGTGTGGGTCTAAGACTTTCAGCTCTGGTTTTCTTGGAAACCTACTAAGTTTGGATTTGTCTGTGCCTACCCAAGGACTGCCTCTTTCTGCTTGACCCAACCCAGGTTCTGGAGGAGTTTGGCATGTGTTTGGCATGTGGCCCAGAAAGCACCCTGTTTCCCAACTTGCCTTTAACCTAGGCCAGGAGGAAGCCCTTCAGAAGTTTCCACACCCTTTGCATACCACTCCTCAACAAATTATTGAAAAGAAGCAATTTGCTTTTTTTAAATTTTATTTTTATTTTGAGAGAGAAACAGGGAGAGAGAGGGAGAGGAAGAGAGAATGGGTTAGGACTTTCAGCCTGCTGTGAATGAACTCCAGACGCATGTGCCCCCTTGTGCACATGTGTGACATTGCGTGCTTTAGGTCACTGTGCGTCTGACTACATGTGATCTGGAGATTCGAACATGAGTTCTTAGGTTTTGTAGGCAAGTGCCCTAACCACTAAGCAATCTCTGTAGCCCAAGCAAGATACTTTTAAACAGAGTGGCTCACCTCAGGACATCGGCTAATATACTCACTTTCCTGGTGGGAAGGGATGAGTCTACATCTTCCTAACAATTATTTTCAAGGCTATATCTTACTAGAAGTGAACATTAAAGGCCCTTTAAAGAAAACGTAGAAAGCACAGAAATAGGAAGTGGCAAATAAAAGTTAGTACCAGCTCCCTGGAGTACCAATATCACTCCCACCAAATCCCAGCTTCCACTGGTTCTTTTTTCCGGTCTCTGCTTTTTGCTAACCAGATGGGCTTTATTCTCATGCACAGTATTGTGGCCTTAGGTTTCATTTGTTTTAATTTTGAGATGAGGGTCTTAGTACATAGCCCAGGCTGTCCTTAAACTCAAGGTGCCCTATCTGGGCCTCTTGAGTGCTAGGATTATAGGCGTATGCCACTATGCCTGATGTGTAGCCTTTTGCCTTCTTACTTCACAGTTGGAATTGACTGATATTTCTCACACTATTGTGCTGCTGTTACTTTGTTTCTTTTGTAGCCCAAATGGTGATACTTATTATAGAAATTCCAATGATTCAGATGCATAAAAGCAAAGGGGTGGGTTCTTGCCTACCGCAGATAGGTATGCACACTTAGAAGACAGGTGAGTATCCCACTGGACTCATTCCTATGCCCAGGCAAGCACACAGATGTGTGTGAATACACACATGCACACACACACACACACACAGACATCCACATACATGTATACACAAACCTTTTTAGTTTTTAGAAAATACCTTTTTGATATTCTTATTTATTTGCAAGCAGAGGGAGACAGAGGGAAGAGAGACAGACAGAGGGGATGGGCTCAGCAGGGCCGCCAGCCACTACAAACAAACTCCATGTTCATGAGCTTCTCTGTGCATCTGGTTATACATGGGTGCTAGGGATCTGAGCGCTGGTCGTTAGGCTTTACAGGCAAATGCCTTAACCGCTAAGCCATCTCTCCAGCCCCTAGAAAATATTTTTTATTTTATTTTTCTCAATTTTTATTAACATTTTCCATGATTATAAAAAATATCCCATGGTCATACCCTCCCCCCCCCACTTTCCCCTTTGAAATTCCATTCTCTATCATATCTCCTCCCCATCTCAATCATTCTACTTACATATATACAATACCAACCTATTAAGTACCCTCCTCCCTTCCTTTCTCTTCCCTTTATATCTCCTTTTTAGCTTACTGGCCTTTGCTACTGAGTTTTTTCCTTCTCACACAGAAGCCCAATCATCTGTATCTAGGATCCACATATGAGGGAGAACATGTGGCGCTTGGCATTCTGGGCCTGGGTTACCTCACTTAGTATAATCCTTTCCAGGTCCATCCATTTTTCTGCAAATTTCATAACTTCATTTTTCTTTACTGCTGAGTAGAACTCCATTGTATAAATGTGCCACATCTTCATTATCCACTCATCAGTTGAGGGACATCTAGGCTGGTTCCATTTCCCAGCTATTATAAATTGAGCAGCAATAAACATGGTTGAGCATGTACTTCTAAGGAAATGAGATGAGTCCTTTGGATATATGCCTAGGAGTGCTATAGCTGGGTCATATGGTAGATCAATCTTTAGCTGTTTTAGGAACCTCCACACTGTTTTCCACAATGGCTGGACCAGATTGCATTCCCACCAACAGTGTAGAAGGGTTACTCTTTTTCCACATCCCCACCAACATTTATGATCATTTGTTTTCATGATGGTGGCCAATCTGACAGGAGTGAGATGGAATCTCAATGTAGTTTTAATCTGCATTTCCCTGATGACTAGTGACGTAGAACATTTTTTTAGATGCTTATATGCCATTCATATTTCTTCCTTTGAGAAGTCTCTACTTAGCTCCATAGCCTATTTTTTGATTAATATTTTTATTTACTTATTTGCAAATAGAGAGACAGAGAGAGCATGAAAGCGATGGGGGGGGGGGATGGGTGCATCAGGGCTCCTTACCACCACAAATGAACTCCAGTGCCATTTGTGCATCTGGCTTTATGTTGGTACTGGGGAATTGAACCCAGACCACCAGGCTTTGCATGAAAGTGCCTTTAACCACTGATAAATCTCTCCAGCCTCACATAAAGCTTCTTAAGTTATCTCTAGACTTTCTGTTTGCCACCCACTGACTTCTTACACCCTCCACTGTCCCAGGGTCACGTGCTCTTCCGTCCCACTGTGGGACAGCAGCAATCCTGCCCCACGTGCTCAACATCCTTGCTGAGTGGGGACTTCAAGGTGACCTACGATGTCAATCGAGATAAGCTCTGTGACCTCCTGGTGAGCATGAAGCTTCTGGCCGAATCCCCCGGGGGGAAGGGAGAAAGAGGTTTGCTTGGGAGAGAGGCTTCACTGGCTGTCTTCTGTTCTAGGTGGCCAACAACCACTTTGCTCACTTCTTTGCTCCTCAAAACCTGACAAACATGAGGAAAAACCTGGTGTTTGTGATTGACATCAGTGGTTCCATGGAAGGCCAGAAAGTGAAGCAGGTAGACTGTGGTTTTTGAGAGGCCAGCCCAGCAGAACCTTTGTTAGCCACATCACTCGTCCCACGCTAGTTTGCCTGCCAGAGGGGCTTAAGAGTCTGTGCTCCTGGGAGAGGCGGGGCGATTTACATGAGAATCCACACTGGTGAGCACAGTAACGTCCCCTCAGTGGCAGAACTGAGAATCAGTGTCCAAGGAGCTTATGGAGTTTCTTTCTTTCTTTTAAAAATTTTTTTGTTTATTTTTATTTATTTATTCGAGAGCTACAGAGAGAGAAAGAGGCAGAGAGAGAGAGAGAGAATGGGTGCACCAGGGCTTCCAGCCACTGCAAACGAACTCCAGACGCGTGCGCCCCCTTGTGCATCTGGCTAACGTGGGTCCTGGGGAGTCAAGCCTCGAACCGGGGTCCTTAGGCTTCACAGGCAAGCACTTAACCACTAAGCCATCCCTCCAGCCCTGGAGTTTCTTGATGGAGAAGTGCCCAGAAGAGAAACCCTGCTGTGTGCCGTGAGTGCGGGAGTGACACTGGACTCTCTGCCCTGAGACCGGCACCTTGCAGCTGCAGGGCTAGCTGTGGCCCACAGTGCTTTCAGTGCGCTGCCCAGGGAGCCAAGAAACCCTGGCTGAGTTCTAGAAACACGGCTCCTAGGGGGTCTCTTTCTCAGTCCCGCCCCACCCAAACTCCTGGTCTTTTCTTCTCCTCATGCTGGGAACTTTGTGCCCTTTGCCTACCCCAGGGGCCACCAGGATGCTCCTTTCTTGGGACTACCTGGCTGTCTGGCCTGGCCCCTCTGCTTGTTCATGGTGTGCCTCTACCCTGCGGGCCACTGCAATGGGTTGATGGAAGCCATCAACCCATAGCCTTCAGGACCTGTGTCCTTCCCCTGACTGTCCTGTCCTTGCAGACCAAGGAGGCCCTCCTTAAGATCTTGGGGGACATGCAGCCTGAAGACTACTTCGACCTGGTCCTCTTTGGGTCTCAAGTGCAATCATGGAGGGGCTCGCTGGTGAAGGTATCCAAAGCCAATCTGCAAGCAGCTCAACACTTCGTGCGGCATTTCTCCGTGGCCGGGGGTAAGAGACGCCATCAGACCACCCTGGCATCAATTCCATTTCCTTGCATTGTGGGTGTACGGTGGCCTGATTTCTCTCTTTTACAGCCACAAACCTGAATGGGGGGTTGCTCCGGGGAATTGAAATCTTGAACAAAGCCCAGGAAAGCAACCCAGAACTCAACAGGCACGCTTCGATTCTCATCATGCTGACAGACGGCGAGCCCACGGAGGGTGAGGGCCTCCCTGGGAGGCATTGGCTTTCTTGTTAGTCCCAAGCTGATGTTGGAAACTTAACTGCTGACGAGGCCACTGTGGGCAGAAAGGCTCAGGGTCAAGTCAAGTGCTGGTCTGAAAACGGTACAGAACAATGTGTGTGGGAACATCAAGGTGCACCGCTGTCCCAGGAGTTGGGAACTGCAGATAGTTCTGCATGACACAGGGGTGCACAGGTTCCTGAAAGATGGGCAGGATTTGAAAGGCTGAGTTTAGTGAACTACTTTTTTTTAAGCGCCTACTTGGTGCTGAGCCCAAGATGAGGAACTGAGAAGAGGTGCCAAGAGACCAAGATGTGTCTCTGACACAAGGGACACTTGGCCAAGGGGAGTGAGATGGCCTCCTGGAGAAGGAGAGTCATGAACTCAATCTGGAAGGAAGAGAGGGAGGCGGGAAGGAATCGCAGGCAGAGGGTGCAACTTAAACTAAAAAAAAAAAAAAAAAAGAAAAGCTAAAAACAGGATGTGAACTGGGCATGGTGGTACACACCTTTAACCCCAGCACTTGGGACACTGAGATAGGAGGATTGCTGTGAATTTGGAGCCAGCCTGGGACTACACAGTGAATTCCAGGTCAGCTTGGGGTACAGTGACATCTTGCCTCAATAAAAAAGAAAAAAAAACGATCTGTACTTGTATGGCCTGCCCGGGAACTGTGGACATGTGCAAAATGTTGTAAAACAAGGGCGTAAGGGTTGGCAGGGCCCCAAAGGCCAGGGAAAGGAGCTACGAGAGACTTCAGAGCAGGTCAGGCTCTGCCTGGGATGCGTTCACATGGTTGGGCAGCGTCTTTGAGGAGCTGTGACAGTTGCCAGCTGAAGCCTCCATTTGCCTGTGGAGGTGTAGAAATGGTCTGGGATAGGAAGCTTGTCCCCTAGAGGGTATTCCCCAGAGTGTCCTAGGACTCCCCATGCCTATGAGCCAGCACTCATCACTGCCTGGGTGTGTGACTACAGGGGAGACAGACCGTGCCCAGATCCTGAAGAACATACGCAGTGCCATCCAGGGCAGATTCCCACTCTACAACCTGGGCTTCGGCCACGACCTGGACTTTAACTTCCTGGAGGTCATGTCCATGGAGAACAACGGTTGGGCCCAGAGAATCTATGAGGACAATGATGCCACGCAACAGCTACAGGTCTTCCCACATCACTCATATACCATCATCATGTCCTGGGAGGACATTTACCCATTAGGCTGAAGACGAATCAAGCTCTGATCCACAGTGCAAATCAACTGTATGACCTTAAACAAGTTACTTAACCTCCCCGAGCCTCAGGTTCCATCTCTAAAGCGGAATCCCAACACCCCATTTTGTGAGCGGACCTCCCGTCGGCTGCCCAGGCTCCTGTGCTTGACATTACACCCCTATCCCTACAGGGTTTCTACAGCCAAGTAGCCAACCCCCTGCTGACAGATGTGGAGTTGCTGTACCCCCAGGATGCGGTCTCAGCTCTAACAAAGCACCAACATAAACAGTTCTACGATGGCTCAGAGATTGTGGTGGCTGGGCGCATTGCTGACCACAAACTGGGCAGCTTCAAGGCTGATGTGCGGGCCCAGGGGGTAAGCAGTGGCCTGTGGGGGGTTGGAGAGACCACACTGCTGTTCTTCGCTTCTGCCCGCCCCTAGGGATCTCTTTCCCCAGAGCTGTATCACGCTTCCCACCAGCCCTGCCACACATATCCAGGTCTACTACCTGGTCAGGCTGGAATGGCGCCGATGTGGCCTTGATTGCTTGCAATCCCTTGGTACTCTTGACATCATATCCTAAAAGTTATAGGAGAGCAAGAGTCCAGCCTCTTCTTACTTGCTGGGTTCCAGGGTTGGTGCTAGTGAACGCGTGCCCATGCCCATGTCTGGAGGGTCCAAGGGCTGGGGGACTGGTCTCACTGATGCCAGCCTGTGGTGGGCTGGGCATTCAGAACTCAGGCCTGGAGGGAGGAGAGCTGATCGAGATCCTGGCCTTGCCCTGTCTGGGTCACTAGGGCCTTGGTTTCCTTTCCTGTACCAAGGAAAGGACACTGCCCTTGGGTGTCATGTGAGGTAAACAGAATAGCCCATGTAGTGCCAGGCGCAGGGCCTGATGCATACGATACCTTGGAAGGTGGGCTCCATTATCATAGCTGAGAACGGAAGGTATATTGCCTGTGCAAGTTGAGCAGGGCAGCCTGGTGGGAAATCAGTGGATCTCTGGAGAAGTGGATCCTAGCAGAAACCGCAGGCACTTGTTGAACTCTCTCGTTGAGGGTAACCCCATGAGGATAGGCTTGAGCATTCAAACCCACTGGATCCCAGGGCCTAGGCCAAGCCCACATATCCCTCACATGCTATCATCAACATCTGTGGGCTGAATGAATGGACGGAAGGAGGAGGAGGAGAGCAGGCTTCAGAACGGTGGTGACACTGAGAATGAAACTGCAGAGGGCAGAGCATGGGGAACCCTTCAAAAACTCGGGCATTAGCCAAGGGTTATCATATCATGGCACACAGCCTTTCTTCCTATCTATCTCCACTCTAAGGAGGGGCAGGAATTCAAGACTACCTGCCTAGTGGATGAAGAAGAGATGAAGAAATTGCTCCGAGAGCGTGGCCACATGCTGGAGAACCATGTGGAGCGTCTTTGGGCCTACCTCACCATTCAGGAGCTTCTGGCTAAGCGGTAGGGCCCCCATAGATGTCAGGAGCAGGCACTGTCCACCCCAGACTACCTCCATCCTTGGGAGATAAACAACAACAACAACAACAAAGTTCTAGCCGGGTGTGGTGGCACACACCTTTAATCACAGCACTTGGGAGGCAGAGAGAGGAGGATCTGAGGCCAGCCTGAGACTCCATAGTGAACTCCAGGTCAGCCTGGGCTAGAGTGAGACCCTACCTTGAAAAAAAAAGGTAATGCTTGGCCTGCAGGGTTGTGGGTCTTCCATGTGGGAGGGGCTCCCCGGAGACAGAGTTGCCTTGGTTGCCACTTGCTGTGGGTTCAGGTGTCTGGACACACTAATATTCACCACCCACGAGAGAGTCCCTTCATCATCCCCTTTTAATGAGTGAATAATCCCAGGCTCAAGAGTGCTCTGTGTATCCATCTGTAAGACAGACCCCTCAGGCTTTCTCTGGGGGACAATGTCCTGAGACCCTGAAGCCACAGCCATTGAGCAGGACACTTCAGGTGCTTGAGTGCTGTTGAGGAAATGAACAAGTGAGCAAATGGGTAGAGGACTGGGGGGAAAACATGACTCTGTCACTTGGAGCCAGTACCTGTCTTGCACACAGAAAGAACTTGGAAGGAAAAGAGAAGGCTAACCTATCATCCCAGATCCTGAAGATGTCACTGGATTATCAATTTGTGACTCCGCTGACCTCCATGACCATCAGAGGCCTTGCAGACCAGGACGGGTTAGAGCCCACCATTGACAAGTCTCCAGATGGTAGGGAAGCAGAAGTCTGTGATCGGGCAGGCGGTGGGCCCGATCCACTAGCTTCCTGAGCTTTAATTATCTTCCTTTTCCCCTTTATTCCTAGATTCTCCGCCCTTGGGTGAGTTGTCAGTCACAGTCACGTTGGTTTTGGCAAATGGCTTCCCATGACAGGCAGGTGATACGTGCTCTGGCCTCCAGGCACACCAACTTCTCGGGCTTCTTCCCTGAGTTGCTCTTCCCACTCCATCACAAACTCACCACAGAGCCCTTGGTTCTTCATGAGCTTGCCAAGCACAATCTCTCTAGTCCTCCCTGGAACCTCCACTGGGCCCCTCTATCTGCGCTTGTGTCTGTGAGGAGATGGGGACCACTAGGCGGATCCACTCAACCCAGGGGGGCTGGGTCCCGACCAGTTCCCTTTGGCCCAAGGAACACTCATGGCCTGGAGGTGGGATGGGGTGGCTTAGTGACACTGCTCTTTTTCCTTGTCTTTTACAGAGATGGTGGGACCCAGAAGGAGTAAGTGGCAGCCTTCTCTACTCCTCAGGCTGAGCACTCAGCCTTAAGCAAAAGCCCCAGGGTTATCATCTATCCACATTCTCTTCACTTCCTCACTGGGGATCCTTAGGACAGGGCCCCCTAGTGAAATTCTGGCTTCTCCTACCCAGGTCTCCGTGGGAAATAGAAATAGAGGGTGCCAACTCACCATGCAGGGCCAAACCTTGGTCCACATATCCTGAGAGCCAACTGAGGGCATGTGATGCTCTGTGGCCCCCGCCACCTATGGCCAGCCCACCTGGGTGGTTAGTGCTAGCAAGTTGATCCACACCCCCAGAAGTCCTGGCTACCCCCTTCCTCAGTGGTATCTATTTTATCCTCAGCATTTGTGCTGTCAGCTGGACAGCCTTCTCCTACAGCCAACAGTCCCATCGTCGACAAGTTGCCAAGCCGAGTGACAGGCGGTGAGTCCCTGGGGGAGTCTGAGAGGTTCTTTTCCTTGGCACCCCCTGTGGAGCTCCACTGGTCCGATGCCTAATCTAACAGACTCCATGCTGTGTTCCCAGTGGACACTGACCCCCACTTCATCATCCACGTGCCACAGAAAGAGGACAACCTGTGTTTCAACATCAACGAGGAGCCTGGTGTGATTCTGAGCCTGGTGCACGACCCTGACACAGGTATGGTGAGTAGCATTCCCTCTGATGGGCAGGAAAGGGCCAGAACTTCGCCACCCTCCAGATTCAGCCAGGGACAGGACTGAGGGGTGGCCTCCAGTGCCCTGCACACTGTCCCGTTGGCTTTCCTCTCACTCCGTACCTCTGGTTGGACGCCACCCAGGGCTGGCCCCATGGGTGTACGTGACTCTTGCAGGCGCACAGACCTACACCTATGAGGGTCTTATACTTCTTGTCTTGACATCCTTAACTATATTTTAAATGAGGAACCCCGTGTTTCTGTCTCATACCAGGCTTGCAAATTGTAGTAGACGGCATCAGGTTGCTGGGATAAACTTCCAAACCAGGAACAGTTTATAGGAGGAATGGAATTTATTTGAAGCCTACAGATGCAGGGAAGGTTCCATAATGGCATAAGAAGCTGGCCCCCTTTCACAGGTCCACGCTCAGAGAAAAGTCACCACCAGAACCAGCAAGCACATCCAGGAACCCCAGGCAGAACTCATGCGCTTTGCATACCATAGCAGACAGCTTTAGGCTCGCCGAGTTGAACTTCCAGATCAGGCTCAGCTATGGAGGAAGGGATTGATTGAAGCTTACAGATCCAGGGGAAGTTCCATAATGGTAGAAGTTGGACCCCCTCTTAAAGGACCAGGCAAAGAGAGAAAAAGCTAAGAGCCAAAATTCATACAGCACAGCACACTCCAGGAACTCCAGCTAGGCACACTTAACATATCTTTAGATTGAAATCTCAAACCTACCACCACACCTTAAGATCTGCCCCAATGACACCTCCTCCAGCCAGGTGGCTGCAGATCCAAACTACAAGCTAAAAATACACTGAATATATTGGGAGCCATATGGTCAAACTATCATACATACCTTTAGACTAGAATTCCAGGTCTACCCAAACACCTTAGGACTGAATGCTAGGATCCATTCACAGTGACATCAAGTTACAAGTTTTTCTTTTCTTTTCTTTTCTTTTTCTGTTTTTCTTTTTCTTTCTTTTTTTTTTTTTTTTGAGGTAGGGTTTCACTCTGGCTCAGGCTGACCTGGAATTAACAATATATTCTCAGGGTGGCCTCGAACTCACGGTGATCCTCCTACCTCTGCTTCCTGAGTGCTGGGATTAAAGGCATGTGCCACCACGCCTGGCAAGTTACAAGCTTTTTTTTTGGTTTATTATTTATTTATTTATTTGAGAGCAACAGACAGAGAGAGAAAGAGGCAGGGAAAGAGAGAGAGAGAGAGAGAGAGAGAGAGAGAGAGAGAGAGGGCATACCAGCGCCTCCAGCCACTGCAAACGAACTTCAGATGCATGTGCCACTCTGTGCATCTGGCTAACGTGGGTCCTGGGGAATTGAGCCATGAACCGGGGTCCTTAGGCTTCCCAGGGAAGTGCTTAACCACTAAGCCATCTCTCCAGCCCAAGTTACAAACTTTAATAATACTCCTGAATCTATTGGGGAACATCCATTCAAACTACCACACAGATCATGCGGGTCCTATCCCACTGTCCTACAAAGTGGCTGTGCAGAGCCTCAAAGTGCGTCTGTGCAGGGCTGCGTGATGGGCGAGTGCTTCCCTGCCTCTCGCTCTCGCTCCCTGCTCAGACAGCTGACTGCACATCTGCAGGTCGTTTCTCACCCTCACAGGAGACAGCCACAGGCATTCAAATGCTTAGTAATTTTGGAGCATGAGACATGCTGTACTGAGACAGTGAAGATGGGCAAGGGCCGTCTGGTTGATCCCAGTGTCCCAGGAGACCTCTTTGGAAAGCCCTCACAAATGCATTCCAGCACCTGCTGTGAACCTTGACCCTGCAAGAGGGGGAGCCAGTCTGCCCCTGTCCTCAGGGGTTCAGACCTCCCACGGAGTCCAGAAGGGAGAATAGACTACGGGGTGTCTATAGCGGCAGCAAAGGCAGTTAGGAGGGAGGCACTAAGGAAAGGGAGGTGATCTTGGGAGTAGGACCATCACCATCCCTGAAGGTGAGACCCTGAAGCTGGCATGGCTCGGGTAGCGTTTAGGACGCCTCCCAGGAAGGAGACAGAGCAGTGGTTTCTCCCTGACTTAGTGCGCCCTCACCCCGCTGCAGGCTTCTCAGTGAATGGACAGCTCATTGGCAACGAAGCCAGGAATCCTGGGCAGCATGAGGGCACGTACTTCGGAAGACTGGGAATCTCAAACCCCATGTCAGATTTTCAGCTGGAAGTGACGCCCCAGAACATTACACTGAACCCCAGCTCGGGTGGACCCGTGTTCTCCTGGCGGGACCAGGCGACGCTGCGGCAGGATGAGTGAGTGGGGCTGGCCTGGGAGGGGAGGAGGGTGTCGGTCAAAGTCCGAAGCTCTCGGTGCTGGCTCTGCTGTCTGAACCTACTGAGCCCACACCCCCCACACATCGTGGCAGGAGCCAATGCCCATGGGACTTACGTGGGCAGGCCAGACACTGACCCATCCCACTCTCCATGTCCCTTGGGGTTTGGTCATGTGCTCCAGGCCTGGAAGCCTGAATTCCATCCCCACGCCCCCTCCCCCCAAGCAAAGCCAGCTCCAGGTCCAACACATAGGCTACTTCTTCCCAGAAGGCCTCTCATCTGCTTGCTGTGCTGAATCAAAGTGCTCTGGGCTTCTTTATTTTTGGCACCTAACCTGTTCCTTCCTTCACTCATTCATTTATTCAACTAACTCTGCTGGGCACTAGAGCCTGATTCTGGATAGCATAGCTATATGAAAAGGTCGACTGAGTTCAGGGTGGAAGGTATGAGTGACCAGTGGTAGTCACAGGCTACTAACTCTAATATCAGACTGGCTGGATGTTAGTCTAATATTAATCCTGGCTCCACTGTTTGCCAGCTGTGTGATCTTGGAAAAGATACTAACCCTCTCTGAGCCTTGGTCCTTCATGGGGTCAGAGTGAGCATTGAAGATTTCTATTTGCCCAGAGAACTTGATTCAGGGCTTGGTCCATTGTAAGCCATATAGGACAGTCACACCAAGGAGGAGAACAAAAGTTCCTAACACCCTGAGAGTGTAGGTCATGAGGGTCTGGTCATAATAGTTGGGTTCTAAAGGATAAGGCCAGCTGAATGAGAGAGAGAGAGGGGCAGGGCATCCACCCCTGTCCTGATGACTCCCTGGCCCTGCAGGGTGGTGGTGACCATCAACAGGAAGAGGAACCTTGTGGTGTCTGTGGATGGCGTCACCTTTGAGATTGTCCTGCACCGAATGTGGAAAGGGAGCAGGGTCCACCAGGACTTCCTGGGCTTCTATGTGCTGGATAGTCACCGGATGTCAGCTCGGACACAGGGACTGCTGGGTATGGCCGGCCACGTGGGCAGTGCTGGGGCGGGAGTGTTGGAACTTGTGGGTTCTAGAATAAGCCAGTCTTCACTGTAGCTTACAACAGTCAGAGTTCTGAAGACAGGTTGTCTGGTGAGGGTCTCATTCCTTAAAAATACTATCAAACTCATAGTGAGATGAAAACCATTGAACCTGGGAACCAGCGAGGAAGAGCCCCAACTCACCACCACCAAGACCCAGAGCACTCCGGCTATCTTGCGGGAGGGACAAGGCCACCTGCTCCTATACAGCCATCCTGTTCTTCTTCCTGCTCTCCACGAAGCACTGCCCCAAGTACCATCCCAGTCAGATCCCTTTGGAGTTGGCTAAAAGGACAGGAGGCATGGCTGCCTAGAAATACAAGGGATCTAAAGTGGCTTTTCTTTTTTGGCTTTTTTTTTTCTTTTAGGTAGGGTTTCACTCTAGCCCAGGTTGACCTGGAACTCTATAGTCCCAGGCTGGCCTCTAACTCACAGAGATCCTCTTACTTCTGCCTCCTGAATACTGGGACTAAAGGCGTACACCACCACTCCTGGAAAATACTTAGGTTTAACGTGTGTGTGTGTGTGTGTGTGTGTGTTGTTTTTGTTTTTGAAAGACAAGGTCTCACTCTAGCCCAGGTTGTTCAGGAATTCACTCTGTAGTCCCAGGCTGGCCTCAAACTCACAGAGATCCTCCATCCTCAGCCTCCTGAGCACTCAGATTAAAGATCTGTACTATCATGCCTGGAGTAGCTTTTATTTTTATTTTTTTTTATATTTTATTTTACTTATTTATTTGAGAGAGACAAGAGTCAGACAGAGAGAGAGAGAGAGGAGAGAGGAACAGAGAGAGGAGAGAGAGATAGAGAGAGGATGGGCATACCACGGCACCCAGCCACTGCAAACAAACTCCAGACGCATGTGCCATCTTGTGCATCTGGCTTATGTGGGTCCTGGGGAATGGAACCTAGGTCCTTTGGCTTTGCAGACAAGCACCTTAAGTGCAAAGCCATTTCTCCAGCCCCTGTAGCTTTTCTTTTTGAGGTGGGGTCTCACTCTAGCCCAGGCTGAGCTGGATGGAGCTCACTTTGTAGTCCAGGCTGGTCTTAAACTGAAGGCAGTTCTCCTACCTCAGCCCCCTGAAAGTTGAGATTATAGATGTGATCCACTATGCCTGACATGTGGCTTAAGGTGGCTTTTTTTTTTTTTTCAAGGTAGGGTCTCACTCTGGCCCAGGCTGAGCTGACCTGGAATTAACTATGTAGTCTCAGGGTGGCCTCGGACTCATGACAATCCTCCTACCTCTGCCTCCCAAGTACTGGGATTAAAAGCGTGCGCCACCACATCCAGCATAAGGTGGCTTTTTGATGCCAGAACACCAGAAACAATGAAAATGAGAAAAGTCCTAGCAACTTGCTCCCTCAGTAAGCGTTGGCCAAGCACAAGGTGGGAGCCAGCTGGCCTTCAGGTGGTAACCACTTCCTCCAATATGGCTTCCAGGACAATTCCTCCACCCCTTTGATTTTGAAGTGTTTGATCTCCACCAAGGCTCTGACCCTGCAAAGCCACATGCCACAATGGTGGTAAAGAATCGGCGGCTGATGGTCACTAGGTGAGTGGGCTGCTTCTTGTCCACCATCATTGGCTTTTGCTACATGGGTGAGGTGAACTTTCTTTGAGAGGGAAAGCCTTGCCAGATCCAAAGGGTAACCCCACCTGTCTTGTCTACTCTCAGGGGCATACAAAAAGACTACAGCAAGGACCCCAGACGTGGAGCAGAGGTGTCCTGCTGGTTTGTCCACAACAATGGAGCTGGGCTGATTGATGGTGTTCACACTGACTATATCATCCCTGACATCTTCTGAGATCCCAGCTGGCACAGCAGTCATCCTGTGGGAACATGGCACAAGAAGAGGCCAGCATCGTACCAGCTACACCCCCCTGAACATGTCAATTCCTTGTGACAAGACACACGTCACACCATATTAAAGAGAGACAATGTCCATGCTGTGTCAGCTGCTTTTAGGGACGGGAGGGGGCAGGCAAACAGCCCCGTACCATGGCAGACCCAGTGATGGATAAAGCAGGCAGAGGTACTTCCCACTGCGCCCTGCTCTCTGCAGCTGCCCATGGCCTCTGGGTCCCTTGAATACTGCCTGCACACAACTTCCCCAGTAGGCTTGGACCACAGATGCTCTGGCATTGTGGACCAACACAGTTGACTCAGGCCCACTGAGCGGTGAGGAAAGTAAGGTCAGATAAGCTGTCCTTACTCCGGTAGCTCCGGTTACAAGTGGCAGAGCTGCGACTTGAACCAGTGCTGTCTGACATGAAGCACATCACATATCTGTCCCGTTAGCTTGGGAGGCGGATGGCCAAAGCCTGTTGGGACCCAGTTCTGAGGAACTTGACATGGACCTAGGAAAGAACTATTTCCAGGTGGGTTTGGGGTCCTGGAGAAGCCCCACCAGGAGCAGAAGCCCCAGGGCCCACTTCCCCACTAGGGTAGCAACCTGTGACAGCCAGGCTGGTGCTTATTGAAGGCAGAGGTAGCCCCTGTCTACAGGTGAGATTTCAGGGGTCTAGTACAACGTTCTGTTGTCTCCTACACTGACGTCTAGAATTGTCCTATTAGGATGCCTTCCTTTAGCTCATCCTTAGGACCCACTTACAAGGCAACATCAGTCTGAGAGACAGGGCGACTGTGGGGTTTGCTGGCTAGCTAGCTGAATTGGTGAGTTCCAGGGTCAGTGAGAGACCCTGTCTTAAAACAGAAGGTGGGCCGGACATGCTGGCCCATGCCTTTAATCTCAGCATTTGGGAGGCAGAGGTAGGAGGATTGCCGTGAGTTTGAGGCCACCCTGAGACTATATAGTGAATTCCAGGTCAGCCCGAGCTAGAGTGAGACCCTACCTTGAAGAAACAAAATCAAACAAACAAACAACAACAACAACAAAGCACAAAAAACAGAAGGTGGAGTGGACTGGAGAGATGGCTTAGCAGTTAGGTTGCTTGCCTGCAAAACCAAAGGATCCAGGTTTGATTTCCCAGGACCCACATAAAGCCAGATGCACAAGGTGATGCATGCATCTGGAGTTCAATGTTTGCAGTGGCTAGAGGTCCTGGCTTGCCCATTCTCTTTCTCTTAACTAAATAATACCTTCCCTCACTGAGGCAGGCTTCAAAATTGCCCCAAATAAGGTCCAACTTATCCCACCCATAGCTTTCCTGGGGTCAGAACTCCTCCTCACCTCTGCCCAGCCTCTTAAACCCACGCTCCCCTTTCCCCAGAAGCTTACGTTGGCCTCACTTCAGAGCTTTCTGGGGAACCTCAGTTGGCTCCAGCCATGGCTTCCTATTCCCACCAGTGATTTCCAACCCTTATTTGATATGTTAAAAAGTGACAAAGACCCATCTCCCCCGCCCCCCAAGCCCAGAGGCAAAACAGGCATTAACTAAGATTAATAACATGTTTTCTGATATGGCACTTGTCCGGTATTCACCAGAAAAGCCCGTTCAGCTTGTGATATTTAACTCCTCCCCAGCTGTCATGGGAGCGCTATGCCACCCCAAAGAGTCCTGTAATGGCTCCACACCTCTACTGGCGGTGCCCCACTTACATTAAGAGAGATTGACGCCCTCGTGGCCATGATCAAAACCTGGCAAGATTGGGCTCTCTAAACCTTGGGCAAGGAACCTGACACTATCATAACCCCCTTTTCCTTTGCTGATGTACAATGGCTGTTTAGGAACCACTCTCGATTTGTCATCAGCCTAATGGGCTTCCCTGGTCAAATTGACAACCACTACCCTAACAAAAAATGGATTCCTGAAAAACCCCTTTAAAAATAACCCCCCCCCCGCCTCTTTGAAAAAAAAAAAACAAACCCAATCCCTGGAGGCCCCTCCCCCACTTTTAATGGGGTGGGGGGAAGGAGCAGCAGTAGTTCTTTACCACCCAGGGGATCAGCCTCCCACCATCATTTTTTTCTTCAAATTTTTATTAACAACTTCCATGATTATAAAAAATATCTCGTGGTAATACCCTTCTTTCCCCCACTTTCCCCTTTGAAACTCCACTCTCCATCATATCCCCTCCCTACTTCAATCAGGCTCTCTTTTATTTTGATGTCGTGATCTTTTCCTCCTATTATGATGGTCTTGTGTAGGTAGTGTTGGGCACTGTGAGGTCATGGATATCCAGGCCATTTTGTGTCTGGGGGGAGCACATTGTAAGGAGTCCTGCCCTTCCTTTGGCTCTTACATTCTTTCTGCCACCTCTTCTGCAATGGACCCTGAGCCTTGGAAGGTGTGATAGAGATATTACAGTACTGAGCATTCTGGTCACTTATTTCCAGCACCATGATGCCTTCTGAGTCATCCCAAGGTCACTGCCATCTAAAAAGAGAAGATTCTCTACCAAAAGTGAGAGTAGCATTAATATAAGGGTTTGAACATTAAGAAAAGTGCTTACTGGACAGTTTGATAAGCATAGTATATACATTTAGCCAGACAGCAGCAGACGTTACATCTGTAGGGCTCATGACTACTCCTGTTTTAAGTTTTCAGTATCAGGCATGTATTCACTCCCATGGGGCGGGCCTGCAGTCCAATTAGAGGGCAGTTGGTTTTCAACATGACAGACGTGCCACTATTGTACGCATTAGCTCATTTGATCTGGCTGGCCAAATAGAAGGCTTGCAGTGTCCACTGTTGAGTATCTTCATTGGTGACTTCTCTTTCTCCCATTGAACTGCATGCAGAATGGCTTCTTCCAGCCTTTTGTCAGCTGGTCTACATGGAGGAGGTTACCAGCTCAGTTCCAGCAGAATTTCTCAGTGGCCTTGCAGCCCAAGAATGTGAAGTCTTCAGCAATAGGGTCTTACCACCTATGCCTGGTGGGAAACCAAGGGCCTTGGCAGTGGCCTATAATGTTTTGGGACCTCCCTGGCCAACAACTCACTGGAAGGTATCCCATCCCTGGCACTGAAAATTTTCTAGCAACAATCCATGGCTTCTGAGTGTTCCATTGTCCAAAGAATTAGGATTCCATATGATTTATTTATATCCTCTTAGATTTTGATTAGCCCTCCCTCCACCTTTCCTTTACTCAATCTCTTCCCCTGACCTCACTTTGGGCCTTTTCACCCCCATTAATCTATTCTTCTACTTACATATATATATAATACCATCCTATTAAGTACCCCCTCCCTTCCTTTCTCTTTCCTTTATATCTCTTTTCTAGTTTACTGGCCTTTGCTATTGAGTTTTCTTCTTACTCACACAGGAGTCCAATCATCTGTAGCTAGGATCCACATTCCCACCATCATTTTTATTTTTTATTTATTTATTTATTTTTTTTGGTTTTTCGAGGTAGGGTCTCACTCTGGTCCAGGCTGACCTGGAATTAACTCTGTCATCTCAGGGTGGCCTTGAACTCATGGCAATCCTCCTACCTCTGCCTCCCGAGTGCTGGGATTAAAGGCATGCGCCACCACGCCCAGACATTTTTATTATTTATTTTTTAAATAAAATTTGTTTATTTGAGAGCAACAGACAGAGAAATAGGGAGAGAGAGAGAGAGAGAGAGAGACAGAGACAGAGACAGAGAGGGAGAATGGGTGTGCCAGGGCCTCCAGCCACTGCAAACGAACTCCAGGCACGTGCGTGACCTTGTGCATCTGGCTAACGTGGGTCCTGGGGAATCAAGCCTCGAACCGGGGTCCTTAGGCTTCACAGGCAAGCGCTTAACCACTAAGCCATCTCTCCAGCCCCCCACCATCATTTTTAAAGAACTTCCTGTCAGATCCCCAAAGAGATGGCTAGCCTGACATTGACCAATCAGAGACAGAAGAAATGGAGAAAGCACACCCCTGCTGGTTGAAAAAGGGAGCCCCCTGGGGGGATATCCATGATGTCCTGGATGCAGCCAAAGCCATGTGCCCGCCACAGGCCTCCCTCTCCACCATTTTGTTGGTGGCTTTAACAATCTTACATTCCAATGCAAATGTCTCTCTTTGCCTGCCTCCCCCCCACCCCAGGATGACACTTTGAAGCCCGAGAGACCTACCAAGGTGTCAAGAAAGTCACTGGCCCAGGATATTGCCCTACTAAGGGCTGCCAAGACACCGTCACCTTCCGTATCTAAGTCTGTGGTCTGCGTAAATAGCATGGGATGCTCTGCCTTTCGCCAAACCTTCAAAGAGTGCCTTAAAGCCCAGGACTATTATGGAGGATGCCGATACAACTACTGTGTCATTGATGCTTTTGGCATCCAGACGCTGTCTTCACAGCCTTCTGGAAAACTAGAGAATGTGCACTCTCCACAGGAGACCCCTGGACTGAACGCTGGAGGGTGGGGTGATGGGAAATCTCTATGCCATTGTCTTCTACTCATCATGGCCCTCTGCACTCCTCCTATTTCTAGACAGTCTATCCCTGCTTTCCGCCCAGTGCAAACCAACCACCACATTCTCTCACAGGAAAAACAAGTCACAGAAAAAATACAAGCCACTATAACATGGACACAATATAGCCAATATGTGGCCGGCCTTCTCCCCTTTACTAACCGTCCTAATGCTTCTAATTGCTTCTTTGTGCATCTCCTACCCGTCCTCTGCTAACTGCAGTTCCTATCAATGCCACCCTTGAATACCCTACATCTATAACAAGCTATTCCCAGCCCCGCCTTACTGATGTTCCCCTCTTTGATTCTGGTCAAGGTATGTTTGCCCGTCCAGCTCTAAGCCAACCAGAGCTGAATGCTCCTCAATAGTTCCCTAACCAGGACCACTTGTGTCAAGACACCCGCTCTCCAATGGCATGAAGGGCTAACCACTCCATGCATAAATATTTCCTCTCCCACTTACTGTTCCCCAGTCTTGCTTGTCCCGCAGGTGTATCTCTAGGAGGAACGGGAAGCCGCCTTATCAGCTCCACCTGCACCAACCAAGAGAGAGATTTTCAGCCCTCCGTTGGTGGGCCTCGGCCTGACGCCGTCCCTTGGTGCCTCCGGTGCTGCGGGAGCCGCTCTCGCCCAGGCCACCCACCCATGGGAGACTTCCGAGACAAGCGTGGCCAGGCCATGACACCCACCACCGACAGCCTCGAGTCTCTTCAGAGACAACTGAACTCTCTTGCGGGTGGGGTACTTCAAACCCGTAGACCCTTAGACCTCATTACTGCTGAACATGGGGGACACGTGTGGTCTTGGGAGAAGAGCGTCGTTTTCTAGTTGATGGGTCAAATGTTGTTGAACAAGATGTCAAAACTCTCAAAAACCTCCACAAGGAGCTGCTTGACCGATGCAAGCCTGAGGGCCCCATCACCTGGTGTTCTGACCCTTTAGTCACTTGGTGTCTCCCCCTGCTTACCCCCTCCTTGCTATAGGAACCCTGTTGGAGCCCCCTGCCTCATCAAATTTCTCAGACAACAAATAACTAATATTGCTAAGGCTGCTACTAATGAGCTTCTCGAGTACCATCTAGCCCTATCTGAGCCTATGATAGACTATGAGAAGTTCACTCAATATGATGACACCTCCCCATTATAAAAACAAGGCCCTGGGTTAAAGTAAACTTAGGCTGTCTGACACGAAAGCCCCAGGCTATGGAGAGGTTGCAACAGCCTGAACCACCAGTGGTATCTCTGGGACCGGCCCAGCAGGGGAGCTCCTCCCTCCATTCTTGGGGGTCGCAGTGAGCCTGGACCCCCGGACAAAATCTCAGACCCTGAGATTTGCAGGAAATAAGCCCACTCCCTCTCCAAGTACAGGATACTTGGACATTCAGATAAGACTTAGGCTTTGCCCATAACCCTGTGGCCTTTGGCCAGTTGCCTAGGAAACTCCTTATATGGTATCAGCCAGCACCTTTGCACAGCCCCGCCCCCTGTACCACATTTCATTGCCTGTGTGCTGGAATGAATGTCCCCATATCCTGGTTAGGCATCAGCAAGCAGCCTGGTACATCCAATCCCCTCAGGACCCTCTTTCCACCTCAACTGCTTTAAACCCATTTCCCTGACGATAAACCAAGCTGTCCACCGAGACTGTCTCCTGAGAGTAGTAATTCTTTCTCTCATCACATGTGCACAATCTTGGTCCCCATGGGTCCCTGGACTCTTTGGGGGCCTGTGGCCAGCCCCAGGGCCCAGGTACCCACAGTGGTGCACTCCTTTAATCCCAGCACTTGGGAGGCAGAGGTAGAAGGATCACCATGAGTTCGAGGCCACCCTGAGACTACATAGTGAATTCCAGGTCAGTCTGGGCTAGAGTGAAACCCTACCTTGGAAAACCCAAAAAGGTGGTTACACAAGACCCTCATGACAGGAGAACAAGATGATGACATCAGATTAAAAGAGAGACTAATGGAGAGAGGGAGGGGATATGATGGAGAGCAGAGTTATGAGGGGAAAGTGGGGGAGGGGAGGGAAATATCATGGTTTGTTGTCTGTAAGTATAGAAGTTGTCAATAGAAAAAATATATATTTAAAAAAATAAGGTGGGGAGTAATTGAGGAAGACACTCAACTTTTGGCCTCCATGAGCATGTACACACACGTTTGGGCACACACACGTGATCACACGTACACCTATGTATACCACCTACACATATGCAAGGAAAATAAAAGCAGCGTCACTGAGCACAGGGAGGTAGAACCCCACTTCAGGCACTTCAGGGAGCCATTGTCTCTTTATGGGAACATGAAAAGGCCTCTGCCCAGCCAGGTCCAGAGTTCTTGCTGTTTTCTCTGCTGCTTCTTCCTAGTTCCCACTACTGGCGAGGCCCAGGAGGACCCACACTGGACACAGCCTGGTTTTGAATAGCACAGGTGCTAAGCTTCAAGGCTGCCTTAGGTCTGGGAGCACAAAGCCCCTAAGTAGCCAGTTGGTGGGATCCATGGAGGCACAGAGGCCTTCCAGGGTATCCCAGACTTCTCGAAGGAGAGCGGGGCGGTCAACTGTCTGGATTTGCCAGGTTAATTCCCTCCCAACTGGGGCCTCATCTTCCCCTCCTGGAGGATGGGAGTGAGTTGAGTATGAAGATCTCTTAGATTCTAATTCTCATTCCTCATGGCTTTTGTCCCCCTCCCCCAACTGCCCACACTCTCAGCTGTCCCTCTTTAGCAGCTTCAGAACAACTTTTTAAAGTCATGGTTTCCAAAAGTCCAACTCTCTGGGGTGGAGGTGATGGTCCAGATAAAAGAGGCAGAGAGGCTCAGCGGTGGCTGGGGGTGGTCCATTTACTGGGGCTGGGGAAGCTGGGAAACAACAGACCTGGCTCAGCCCCAGCCCCACACTGGCCATTGGCCACGGATGCTGCAAATGGCCGTGCCATCCAGAGTCCAGAAAGGGACAGGACTGAAGTTCTGAGGGTTTCTCGCCTCCTCCACATGTCGGTGTCTGTTGGGTTTGGTCTCCATCAGGCCTAAATGTGGCAGTTACCGTCAGCAGGGGTTGGCACAGAACTCAGCAGTCCTTAGAATGGTTGCCACCCAATCTGGCCTCAGTAGCTCCCCCTGTCACTCCACCATCCTTCCTGACTTAGCAACTCTGACACCGTTCTGTGGTTCCGGTCACTTTCAGTCATGAGGCCAAACCTTTCTGTGGCTTACTCTCCCTCACAACCTCTGATCCCCGGCCGCTTTCTCTGTAACCAGCTCTATCTCACAGTCAGGCCCAGAGCTTTCATCCAGGCTTTGTCACCATCCTCAAGGCAGCTGTCCCAGGCCCAGGCGTTCTTGTCCACATCACTCAGCAATGGGCTATGTGGAGGGTTGCTGGGCCAGCTTTTGTGTAAAGAATCCACGGTGTGGGGCACGTGGCAGCTGCCCTGAAGAGGTTAGGAGTTCCAGTGCCCTGGGGGGCTCAGGAGGTCCCAGCCCCAATGTGAAGGAAGTGGTCCTAAGTGATCAGACGCCAGAAGGGTCCTGAGAACACAGAAGGAAGTGGGCCATGGCCTGTTCCCTACAGGAGGGGGCAGTCAGGTTTGAGCTCACAGAGCTCACACAGACAGCCAGGTAGACACTTGGGGATCAAGCTGTCCCACAGCCCAAGACTTCTAGAGGTGATGGAGGAGATGGTGCCCAGTGGGAGGCATTCCAGTGAGCAGAGGGGCGCAGCAAACTCAGAAAAGCAAGTTGGGGCTGAGGAGACAGATGGCTCACTGGATAAAGTGCTTGCTGTGCAAGTGTGAGAACCCGAGGCTGGGTCCTCAGAACCCACGTAAAGCTCGATAAAGCAGCACATGTCTGTAATCCTGATGGGAGGCAGAGACGGGAGACTCCCTGGAAGCTTGCAGACCAGCTAGTTTGACTTGCACAGCAGCAAACAACCAAGAGACCCTCCACCGAACGGGGGTAAGGGGAAGACTGACTACCTGAGGGTGCCTTCTGCTCTCCACATGTGCGCTGCGGAGTGTGAACACACACACACACACACACACACACACACACACACACACACACACAGCACAAAAAGAAAGAAACAAGACAAGAACCAGATCCCAGAGGGGCCTTGGGTTTGTCCTGCTCACGGAGGCCTGGGAGCTGTCGCAGGCTGTAGTAAGGGCTCAGCCACAGGGCTGTAGTCTGAAGGGGACATACAGTCTGTTCTGTGCCCCAGCTGTCTTGAGAAGAGAGTGGCTGGCATCTGTAGCTGACCAGAGGCTGTGTGAGAGGTGAGGACAAATCTGGGTGCTGAGAAGTCTGCTGGCTGTAAATGCTATTCACACCCTGTTTTTTTTTTTATTTTATTTTTATTTTTATTTCAAGGTAGGGTCTCGCTCTAGCCCAGGCTGACCTGTAATTCACTATGTAGTCTCAGGGTGGCCTTGAACTCATGCTCTGCCTCCTGAGTGCTGGGATTAAAAGCGTGTGCCACCACGCCTGGCTCATGCCCTGTTTTCAGCATCCACGGCAGGGAAGCCTTGGGACCTCTTGATTGGACACAGCTTCTGCTCTCCGAGGGGTCTCCAATCCTTGGCTGTTGGGGTGAAGTCCCAACACTATTGATTGCACCCATCAGGCCCTCTTCATACAGACCCTCTAGGTCATTTCCCGCTTCCAATTCCCAATTCCCGGAGGAAGTACCCGCCTCTGCCACCCTGACCCCATGTCATTGACCCTGCTTGGGAAACACTGGGCTGGCTCATAAAAGGAAAGCCACTCAGGACTGTGTGCACAGCAATGGCTTCTGCAAGGTGGCCCTGCCTCGTCTTGGCTCTGCTCTCTGGCCTGGCGGCCTCTGGCTTTCCAAGCCACCCTGTCCAGCTGCTCAGGGTGAGTCTGCCTCGTCTTTGCCATGGGGGGCTTGGGGTTCAAATGACCAGAACACTCCATGCTGGGCAAGTCCTCTGAGGGAATGAAGAGGAGACCGAGGACGGGGCATTTGGCTGCTGAGACAGTGCTGGCCTCCGCCACTGGGGAACTGGTCTTCAACCAGGACCTATAGTAGCTTGCTGTCTAGCCTGGAGCAATGCTCTTCAAACTCCCTATCCTTTTTTTTCTTCTTCTTCTTTTCGAGGTGGGGGTCTCACTCTAGCCCAGGCTGACCTGGAATTCACTCTGTCACCCTGTCTCAGGGTGACCTCGAACTCATGGCAATCCTCCTACCACTGCCTCTCGAGTGCTAGGATTAAAGGCATGTGCCACCATGCCTGGCCCATTTTCTTTCTTTAAAACATTTTTTTTTTTATTTCTCTATTTGAGATAGAGACACAGAGAGAAAGAGGGACAAAGGGAGGGAGAGAGAGCGAGAGAGAGAAAGAGAGAGAGAGAGAGAGAGGGAGAGAGAATAAGTACACCAGGTTCTCACCACTGTAAACAAACTCCAGTCACATGTGCCACTTTGTGCATCTGGCTTACATGGGTCCTGGGGAATCGAACCTGGGTCCTTAGGCTTCACAGGCAAATGCCTTAACCACTAAGCCATCTCTCCAGCCCCCTTGCTTGTTTTCTAACCTGTCAAATGGGTGGCATGTGATGAACTTCTCTCCCCATCAAAGGTTTTTTTTTTTTTTTAATTTTTTTTAAATTAATTAATTTATTTATTTGAGAGCGACAGACACAGAGAGAAAGACAGATAGAGGGAGAGAGAGAGAATGGGCGCGCCAGGGCTTCCAGCCTCTGCAAACGAACTCCAGACGCGTGCGCCCCCTTGTGCATCTGGCTAACGTGGGACCTGGGGAACCGAGCCTCGAACCGGGGTCCTTAGGCTTCACAGGCAAGCGCTTAACCGCTAAGCCATCTCTCCAGCCCCCATCAAAGGTTTTAAAGGCCCAAATCTTGGTGCAGAGGCATCTACAAAATGCCAAGCTGAGCCCAGTGGGCTTGGGCGGAGTCTTCTAGGAGGAGGACAAGGTAGGGCCAGAGGAGAGGGAGGAGAGGACGAGAGGCAGAGTGAGCGGGGTTCAGGCAGCATGCAGGGCTCTGGGCCTGGTGCTCCTGCCCCGCTTCCTGAGTGATGCGAGTGCTCATCCCTCACTGGACCTTGGCGTCCTTGCCTCCTCACTTGGCCTGAGAAGGCCTGTGTCTGGAGGTCTGCCAGAGCACCTCTGAGCCTTGGCTGCAACCCAGAACTCTCTACCAGGCCATTGGTGGCCTTGCCGTTTGCCTGACCTCTTTTTTTCCCTCTCTCTATTTTTCAGAAACGGAGCCTCCAGGAAGGGGTGAGAACTTCCTCTGGGGCTGGGTTTAGTGGGGAAAGGCAGGATAGGAAGGGCTGTCCAACCTCTGAAGGTATGGGTCACAATGGCAACTCCCTCACAGCTGCAAACAGCTATTATCCCTGTTCTGGCCCACATGGGACCTCCCCTGACACAGGACCCTGAGAAAGGGCACCCATCATGCCATAGCCCTCTGGCTGTGTGGAGAGCAGCTTAGGAGAGTACCAACCAGTCATCTATCCCTTCCTTCCGCACACACAGGGCTGGGGGCACACAGCAGAGCGGACTGTCATACCCGGGGGAAGTCTCTTCAAACACTTGCTTAACCCGGATGTCTAGGGCACCTCTATGCCCGTCAGCCACGTTAGGAAGAGAGTGTCTAGGGACTCTGCTTGGCATGGAAGGGGGGGCCTTTTGGGAAACAGAATTGACCCACATGGAAGGACGCAGAAAGAGGCTGGCTGTGGGGAGGAGCGAGGACACTGTGAGGGTGACGTGATGCCCAGGAAGCGCTGAGGCCGGCGAGGAGGGCAGAACTCTAGGAAGGTGTGGCTGCAGCTCAAGGTGAGTAGAGGGGGCAGGAGCCTCCAGGAGGAGCCTGGGGCCAGGCGAGGCTGTCCCTGGGTGATGGGGAGCCGCGGGAGAGCTTTCCTCGGACGAGGGAGACGGTCCGGGTCAGATCTGGACTCTTACAAGATCTCCCTGGGGGCAGCCGCATGAGGGCAGGTTAAGCTGTTAAGGAGGTACAGCAGGCATCTAGACTGTAGTGGCCAACTAAATGTGGGTCCAGGGACACCACCCAGATTTTCAGTGTGGGTGACTGGGACGAATAGGAAAGCCAGGGCTCCAGAACCCAAAAGGGGGTGCTTGGAAGGGAAGCAGTCAGACCGAAGACCTAGTTTCCTGAAGTGCTGTCAGGCTCATCACCATCCAGTGATCCTTGCCCCCTCCTTCCCCGTAGGTGGTCGATGACATTGAGATCTACAGCACCAAGATCAGCTGCAAGGTGACCTCCCGCTTTGCTCACAATGTCGTCACTACGAGGGCCGTCAACCGTGCAGACAAGGCCAAGGAAGTTTCCTTTGACGTGGAGCTGCCCAAGACGGCCTTCATCACCAACTTTACCTTGTGGGTGCCACCTTGGCTGCTGGCTCTGAGCTTCAGGCTATTATTACCTGGCTTCAGTGTCCTAGCCCCCTCCCCCAAACTCTCTTTCAATGCAGGACCATTGATGGTGTCACTTATCCTGGGAATGTCAAGGAGAAGGAAGTGGCCCAGGCTCAGTACCAAAAAGCCGTGTCCCAGGGCAAGACAGCTGGGCTGGTCAAGTAAGTGTGGGGCACGGGCTTCCCGAGAGGCGAGGTAATACCCGAAGCTCAGAATGGGTGGGGAGCTCCAAATCTAAAGACTGGGGACCCTGAAAAGATGGGCTCCTGTAGTCTTGGCGCAAGGCACTGTCCCACACCCCATCTAGGGCCTCAGGGAGAAAGCTGGAGAAGTTCACGGTGTCGGTCAACGTGGCCTCGGGCAGCAAGGTCACCTTCGAGCTGACCTATGAGGAGCTGCTGAAGAGACACAAGGGCAAGTACGAGATGTACCTCAAGATCCAGCCCAAGCAGCTTGTGCGACACTTCGAGGTGATAATCAGCCCCCCACTTCAGCCCCTGATGGAACTGTGTGTGTGGGGGGGAGTCCACGGGGGAAGCTTGGGAAGTAGGGGCAGGGGCAGATCTGAGAGCAGAGTCAAGAATACACCGCAAGTTCTGGCTCTTCTACTGGAGGAAGGTCTCCGGAGGCTGAGCCGGTCCTGGCAAATTTGGCTTGGGTGCTAGGCGCTCAGGGGCAGTGCCACGGAGCACCTTTACGGCGCCTGCCCATGGGTATCTTACTTTCATCAAGGTTGGATGCCACAGGAAACACTGTGGTGGTGGGCCTTGGCACCATTGGCAGACAGATGGTGGAAATGTACCCTCCTGACAGCCCCCGTGGTCACTTTGCCGGTGGCCCTTAGCATTTTCCTTGAAGGCCCTGTGTCGTTATGGACCCATGCCATTTTCATTGGCCATGTCCCAGAGGCTGGCCTGGACACCACTCCTTCATGACATGGCCTTCCTTTGGCCACTGTAGATCGATGCCCACATCTTCGAGCCCCAGGGCATCAGCATGCTGGACGCCGAGGCCTCGTTCATCACTAACGACCTCCTTGGAAGTGCGCTCACCAAGACCTTCTCAGGAAAAAAGGTGGTGTAGATGCCCCTGGGACCTGAGGCTCACGGGGTGGGGCCCTGGCCATAGTTTGCCTATGAAAAACAGGTGTGTGGGGGTTGGGTGTCAGTATCCATACCTACCTTTCACGTTAACTACCTGGGTACTCAAGGGAGGAAGCTGGAGGCAGGGGGATGCTGAGGATGTCCTGCCAGAGGATTCAGGGTCCTCACTTAAGGCGAACAGGGGAATCGTTTACAAAACCCGGTCCCATTCTACTTCTGGAAATGGACGGGTGAGGGGGTCCGCAGTTCCTGTTTTTACAGAGGAGACTGAGGCTAAGATCAGCTGATTCAACGGCAAGGGGCGAAAGATTAGAGAGAACCTCATTCTTTGTGCTGGCTAGTCGGCTCCAGTCCCCGAGGCCCCGAGCTATTCCAGGGTCTTAGTGCCAGTGAATGAGAAAATTATGAGCAGTAAACCTCAGTCATCTGGGCTCTCACAGAGAGGCTTCAACGAGCCTATCTGTACCCAGGAGCTGCTAGCTTCTCCAGGGCATTGTCCCTCTGGGGACTGCCCAGGGTGCTCACTCCCCTGCCCCTGCCCTGGACAGCATCATCACAGCGCTCCAATGTGCAAAACCACCGAACACAAATTCTCTTATGTGGGGCACGACTTCCTTGCCTAAGTAAGATTCTGGTGCTCAGCTAAGGGGCGTGGTATTGGGAGACAGTCAAAAGGGGAGGAAAAGGCTGAATGAGAGAGACTCTAACCCACCCAGGGAGAGAGGTGCTCAGAAAGACAGGGCATGGGAACAGCCCCATCGTCAGGGACCTGGTATCTGATGGCACATCGGGTTTCCATTTGTGCCCACCCAAAGTCTCCCCCTGCCCTAGCCAAGCTGAGCAAAGCCCTTCATCTGCCTCCCTCAGGGTCACGTGTCCTTCAGACCCAGTTTAGACCAACAGCGCTCGTGCCCAACTTGCACGGACTCCCTTCTCAATGGGGACTTCACAATCACTTACGACGTGAACAGAGAGTCTCCGGCCAATGTGCAGGTACCAGCTGGTGGTTTCACCAGACTGACCAATTCGTGGTGGGGAAAGGGCTGACGCCCCCAGGACAGCCAGTACCATCCCCTCCATGTTGGGTCCCAGGCTGTTTTCTGACAAGACCTGAGAAGCAGAGGGTGCAGAGCCTTTGCACAGCGCCTCCTAGAGGATGGGGAAGGGATACAGTTTCCTTCAGCAGCAAATTGTCTCGTCCTTGCAAGAGGAGTCCCTGTGTTGTTAAAGGAACGCTGGCCTCTTTCTCCTGCTTTTGCAGGTAGTCAATGGCTACTTTGTACACTTTTTTGCACCTCACGGACTTCCAGTTGTACCTAAGAACATAGTCTTTGTGATTGACGTCAGTGGCTCCATGGCTGGTCGGAAAATCCAGCAGGTTTGTTCCCCGTTACAGGGATAGCATTGGGGTCGGGAGTGTGGTGAGAGATCTTAAGAATAAAAGTTTTTATTTATTTGCAAGGAGAGAGAGAGAGAGAGAGAGAGAGAGAGAGAGAGAGAGAGAGAATGGGCGCACCAGGGCCTCTAGGCACTGCAAACAAACTGCAGATGCACATGCCACTTCGTGCATCTGGCTTTAAGTGGGTACTGGGGAATTGCATCTAGGTTATTAGGCTTTGCAGGCAAGTGCCTTAACCACTAAGCAATCTCTTCCACCCAAGAGATATATTTTTTTAAAGTGGAAAATGCTGATGTTTCTGCAGGAAGTAAACAGAATGTAAGAAGGTTCAAAGCTTCTGCCTGCCTGTGTGTGTGTGTGTGTGTGTGTGTGTGTGTGTGTGTGTGTGTGTGGTGGGGGGGTGGGAAGCTCAGGCAGTGCTTGCAGGCAAGGATGGTAGGGGGTCTGTTGCTAGCCTGGGCTTGGTAAGTGGCCTGGTACATTGTCCCTTTGACTCGCAACTTCTGGTCTATTTCTCTTCACCAGACCAGGGATGCTCTTCTCAAAATCTTGGAGGATATGAAAGAAGATGATTACTTGAATTTCATCCTGTTCAGTGGTGATGTGACCACTTGGAAAGACCATTTAGTCCAAGCCACTCCTGAGAACCTCGAGGAGGCCAGGACATTTGTGAAGGGCATTGATGACAGAGGAAGTAAGAACAGAGTGGAAAACACGTGTACCTACCTGTTCTTCCCTCGGCATAGGGTGACCACCTCCTTCCTTCCTCTCATTTCCGGTAGAGATGTGATGTGATGGGCAGTCTTTAGGCTTGAGCCCAGGACATCAAGGTGTTTGCTCTTTGTTCTATAGAAACCCCTTCTTTGTGTTTCTAACCTATGATCTTGGTGCCCCACAAGTCCCGGCAAGACATAGTTATTCTTACTGGCTCTGTTTCCTATGGACAATCTCAAATGACATTGATTCTGCTCCCTTCTCACTCTTAACTGCTTTCCAAATTGTTTTATTTTAAACATTTATTTATTTGAGAGAGAGAGAGAATGAGAGATAGAGATAGAGAGAGAGAGAGAGGCAGATAAGAGGGAGAGAATGGGTGCACCATGGCCTCTAGCCACTGCATACAAACTCCAGACACATGCACTTGTGCATCTGGCTTTAGATGGATACTGGGAAATCGAACCTGGGTCCTTAGGCTTTGCAGGCAATCACCTTAACTGCTGAGCCATCACCTCTCCAGTCCCCAAATTGCTTTTATAATCATCTCATGTTTGGCTGTCTGGCTGCTCTTTGATGTCTGTGTCAAAGTCCGAGTTGTTGATTCCCTCATGCCAGTATTTACTGAGTACTGTTATGTGCGAGCAAACAGGGTCCTTGGCCATAAAAGCGGGGTCTGTTATCCGTACCTCTCACAGCCTTGTGCCCTGGCATCCTGGAGACACCTTCCCACAGTTCTGTCTCTGTGTCACAGTGACCAACATCAATGACGGGCTGATGACAGGCATCAGTATGCTGAACAGGGCTCGGGAGGAGCACCTTGTCCCTGAGAGGAGCACCTCGATTATCATCATGTTGACAGATGGGGATGCCAACATTGGTGAGGGGGAAGGGGCTGTGACCCAGGGCACATGCCTGTTTGCCTTCGTCTGTAACTGTCTATCTACAAGACAGCTCTTCCTGGGGTTTCCCCACAGCTTGGGAGCCCCTCAGGGGCAGGAAAATGACCTCTTTGCCAGGACTTCCCACCAGCTGTGCATAAAATCAGGTCTCCCTCCTCCTCAGACAGCCAATGCATATGATCCCCACGATGGCTGCCATGGTGAATAACCTCTCCTTCAGGTGAGAGCCGACCCGAGAAGATCCAGGAGAATGTTCGGAACGCCATCAGGGGCAGGTTCCCCTTGTACAACCTGGGCTTTGGCCACAATCTGAATTACAATTTCCTGGAGTCGTTGGCCCTAGAGAACCATGGGTTTGCCCGGCGCATTTATGAAGACTCCGATGCCAACTTGCAGTTGCAGGTGCGTCTCACCTCGCCCGCCTCTGGGGTTGAGGTGCTCACTACTTCTCAGGCAGCCATTTCATCGTGGGACAACTTTGGCAGGAGGAGCTTCCTCCTTCTCGGGTTGAAATCTACCTCCGGCCTCCTCTGGTTCTGCTCCACATACAGCAGACCTGCTTCCTCTTCAGAGCTGGCAGATTGAATACAAGACTTCCAGTTAAATACAAATTTTTCATGAGCAATGAAGAATTTTTAACGTAAATAGGTCCAAACATCGCATAAAACACTGAATGGGTTCACTAGGTGTGCTGTTACGAAGGACGTTATCACTGATTGGGTGGCTTAAATGATAAAAGCACTTGCCTCAGCCTCTTTTTAAAAAATATTTTATTTCTTTATTTATTTGGGGGGTGGGGAAGGCAGAGAGAAAGAGAGAACAAGTGCACCAGGGCCTCCAGCCACTGCAAACAAACTCCAGACGCATGTGCCCTCTTGTGCATCTGGCTTACATGGGTCTTGGGGAATCGAACTGAGGTCCTTAGGCTTCTCAGGCAAATACCTTACTTAACTGCTAAGCCATTTCCTCAGCCCTGTCTCAGCCTATTGAAAACTACAAGTTCAAGATCGAAATGTGGGTGGTGTGGTTCTCTTCTGACAGACACCCACTTAGGTCAGCTTTCTTCGCTTGTGATGGTGGCCTTCTCCCCATGCTTACCTTCATTGCATGCTTGTATCCAATGTCCTTTTTGTAAGGACAGAAGCCATATTGGATTAGTGCCCAACCTAATGACATCATTGAATTATCTTTATAAAGAGTCTGCCTCCAAATAAGGTCACATTCTGAGGGTTAGGTCAACAAAGGAGCTTGAAGAATGCATCCCACAACTCAGCCCATCGCACACATTCTTATACTAAAATAATATTTTTTTAAAAAGCTGCTATTCAATGGCAACTGCATCTCCTGTCCTTTGTTTATGTGATGAATCTAGCCACATCCCCCAGCACCTCCAACTCTTTGAGGACCTTCCCCTTCTCTGTCCGACACACATCACCTTCTTTAGCTTGTGGTTGTAGACTTTCTATATTCAGAGTTCTGTGCTTCCCTTCCATTTCTCCCTACTCTCCATATGGGTGGGTGGGTGAGGAACAGGGAGGGTTCCCTGATTCTCCAGGACACAGTCAGGGTCACAGAGAAGTAAAACTCAAAGGGCAGGATTGGCCCAGCCCTTAAGGACTAGGGGTCACCCAGCAGCATCTGAGGGACTGGTCCACTCCAGGCCTCTCCATGCCTCCTCTGGGGGCCTGAGTGAGCTAGATTCCTGATCTCAAACTGCAGGGCTTCTATGAGGAGGTGGCCAACCCACTCCTCACAGATGTGGAGGTGGAGTACCCCGAGAATGCCATCCTTGACCTCACCAAGAACAGTTACCCTCACTTCTATGATGGTTCCGAGATCGTTGTTGCTGGTCGCCTGGTGGATGGGGACATGAACAACTTTAAGGCGGATGTGAAGGGTCATGGGGTGAGTAGGGAATGAGGCCTGGGGCACGCTGTGAACGAAGGATCAGCACCAATGAGCCAGGGTCCTAGCTAGTGGCAGAAACAGCAGCCCTTGGCACTGTAACCCCCAAGCCCCTCATCAGTTCCTGCTCCACTCAGGCCTTCAACGACCTGACCTTCACAGAGGAGGTGGACATGAAGGAGATGGAGCAGGCCCTGAAGGAGCAAGAGTACATTTTTGGGAACTACATTGAGCGGCTCTGGGCCTATCTTACCATCGAACAGCTGCTGGAGAAACGGTGACCTGCCCTACCCTTCACCTTGTGGGGTCCCTCTCTGGGCATCTGGGCCTGACCAGCACTCACGTGTTCTGCCCTTACTCTAGCTATTCTGGGTGGGGACATGAGAAGTGAGACTCAGCCACACACCAGGGAAGGACACTCCCCAATCCCATACCTGCTGCCCTTTGCTTGGTCTGGTTAAGGCAATGTTCCTCTGAGCCCCAGTTCCTGCCCATCATTGTAAGGGTCAAGCACTGCCAAGGCCAGTCACCTCCAGGGTAAAGGAGGAAGTGGGCAACTTGCTCCCCACATCCAACGTGACCCCAAGATAACAGCAGTGATGGCTAGAACCTAACACCCAAAAGGTGGAGCTGGGCACCCTCAAGAGGATGATGCCAGCCAGCATTTACTTAGGTGGGGTAAGGCTGTAAAGCCCCAGCAAGGACCTGGCATGCTTAAGAATCTATGTGATTGTTGTGGTGGCCATCGTAAGCCCCTGGCACTTTATGAGTGGGCAGACTATAGCTATCCGAGGAAACACAGTGTGTCCGCGTGCCCCGAGAGCCAGCAAACTGTTCTTTGGGCCCCACTATGCTCTACCCTGGGATTCTTGACAAGGGAGGCAGCATCTCAGCTTCCCTTGGGGATTCTGTGGTGGTTGGAACTGCCTTCTGGGCGCTTCGCAAGGAAAGCAGGCGGAGGGCCTGTTCTGTGGGCTGAGCCTCGTGAGCCATGCCTCCACAGCAAGAACGCCCACGGCCAGGAGAAGGAGAACATCACAGCCCAGGCCCTGGAGCTGTCTCTCAAGTACCACTTCGTGACTCCCTTGACCTCCATGGTGGTGACCAAGCCAGAGGACAGCGAGGACCAGACATCCATTGCTGACAAGCCTGGGGAAGGTGGGTGCAGAAAAAGGTGGCCAGACCTCAGAGGACTCTCTCTCTAAGATCTTGGGTACCCAGCAAAGGAATTGGCCAGGCTGTGGAGATCAGACCTTCTGAAGAAAGGAAAGTCCAGGGACACCTCAGTGCAAATGGGCCCAGAGAAGGGGGCATGGCATGAGCCAAACAATCTGCAGACAGTGCGATGTGGGCTGAAGGGCCGTGAGCCTAAGAGACACATTGCCAAGGTGCCTTTTAAGGAAGAGACTTTGGATGTCACGAGGAAGGGCTCAGTCAGACAAGAAGAAGCACTTCTAACCCCAAAGCCAGTCCCGAACCAGGCTACTAGACACATGGAAATTGTGAGAAAAGGAGGCCCTGAGAGGTAGTGTCCGAGACCAGGTCTATTCAACCAGACCCCAGGCTATTCGCCCTGGGGCTTCATGTGCCCCTTACAACTGTATGGGGAGGTCAGCGCTGAGGGGCCTGGGGGGCAAAGAGCAGGTCCTAGGAACGCCCCTGGCTTCTTACCTTCTAATGCATCTCTCCTCTTCCTTCCTCCACGTGCCTGCGTTTGTAGAAGGTAAGTATTTTGGGGGGGGGGCACGATGGGAAGTGGGATTAACAGAACTGCAGAGAGACCTTTCAGACTTGTTCCTCTGAGCCTCGGGGTTCCCGTACATTGGTTAGGGGGTGACTTCCCTGGCCTAAGAAGGGACACTCAGTGTGCGAGTGTGGTATGACCTGCAAAAGTGAACAATTTACATATCAGGCACAGCCCTGGTAAGCCACCGCAGGAATCCCTTTATGATCCTCATTTGAGAGTCAAAAAACAGAGGCGCATAGGAGAGTCAGCCAGTAGCTAATCTGGGATGGGACCAGTGTCTGTGCTGGAGATCAGTGGGAACCTGTGCCCCCCCCCCCCCACATCTCTCTCACCATGAAATTGGAACCTTGAGTCCCCACCCCCCACCAGCGCACTGCTACCCAGAAGGGCACCTCAGCCCCTGCCAGGGTGCCCACCTGCGTCTGTAAGGTACACATGTGGATTGGGACACTCTTTCCCTTCAGAGAAGCCCTGTCAAATTCACTGCCAGCATGCGCCTCTGCAATATGCACACACATGCATGTGCGCACGGGCAGGTGTTTTATTATCCAGTATAACAGACACTGCGGGCTCTCCAACCTACCTCAGCTAGGCTTTGGAGAGTCTAGGAATGGGGACAGAAGTCTGTGAACATTGCTCCCAAGGGAGAAGCTGGTGACTTGATAAGTTTGTGGGTTTTTTTTTCCTGTCTTTTTATTTATTTATTTTGATTTTTCTTTCTTTCTTTTTTTTTTTTTTTTCTGAGGTAGGGTCTCACTCTAGCTCAGGCTGACCTGGATCTCACTTTGTAGTCTCAGGGTGGCCTTGAGCTCACAGAAATTCTCCTACCTCTACCTTCTGAGTGCTGGAATTAAAGGCATGTGCCACCACACCCAGTGATTAGCTTGCATTTTATCCACACCAAAATGCAATTCCCGTAGTGTTAAAATCATATCCCTATCACCACTAGCCCCGTGAAGGGTCCCCTGGGCCTGCCTGCCAGCGATAGGGCTCCCTGAGGAATAACAGCCTCCAGAATGGGAGAGGACAGGGAGAGGGGGAGGGAGCACCCAGGACCTGCTTGTCACTGCCCTTTGGCTTCTTATTAGTGACCTCTGTGACCTCCACGGCCTACATAGGTGAGTATAAGCTGCTTGCTGCAGCCATCCCAAACTGTCTGGAGCGTCCCCTTACCCCACCTCTTTCCCAAATCGGCTTCTGGAACTGGCAGATGAATAGGTATCCTGGGTGGTTGGGTGGTGGAGGAGGTGGGCAGAGAGAGGCAGAGCATTAGGAATCGGACGGAAAAAGACGGGACATGAGCCAAACTCTAGGGGGCTGGTCCTAGCCCTTCCCAGGACAGCTTGCTTACCTCAACCCTGTCTTCCTTTGCTCTACAGCGAGCTACCAGCCTCCTCAGACCCCCTATTACTACGGTGAGTTTCTTGACTCCTCTCTGGTGAAGGTTGGGAGTCCTGGGCGCCGTGCTCCTGCCCATAGGACCAGGAGGCCAGGGGGAGCAATGAGAGATCCTTGAAGTCAACCCCTTCTCTGATGTGCCCTCAGTGGATGGGGACCCTCATTTCATCATCCAAGTTCCAGAAAAAGAGGATGCCATCTGCTTCAACATTGATGAAGATCCAGGCACAGTACTGCGCCTCATTCAGGATCCCATCACAGGTGGGGCTGCAAGCTGGGGTTCTTCTGGTGGGGCCTGAGGCACTGAGGTGGGCTTGTGGATCAGGTCTTCCTCATTCTGCCCAGTAACACATCCATCTGCCTATAGAGTATTATGCAGGCAGGAAGTGGGGACCACTGAGTCTTTAGGGCTGTTATTGAGAGGTAGAGGTATGGGCAGCCCAACCCTGACAGTGAAGGTAGCCTGTGTCTGGGGAGCAGGTTTTCCCTAAGAACACTTCTTCACCAAGGAGTAAGGGTCAGATCCATGATGTTCTAGCATACCCAAGACTTGAAGTATCTGGAACAGACAGTTGGGTTCCGAAACCCTGGTCTTTCCTTAAGACCCCTGTTTAACCTCAGTGGATCTGCAACCTTGACTCAGATGGCCTCACTGGTTTCCCACCTTGCCCCTCCCTCTGGCAGGACTCTCTGTTAATGGGCAGATCATTGGAGACAAGGGGAGCAGCCCTGACCCTAAGACCAGGAAGACCTACTTTGGGAAACTGGGCATTGCCAGCTCACAGATGGACTTCCGGATTGAGGTGACCACGGAGAAGATCACGCTGTGGAATGGGGATGCGCCGAGCACTTTCAGCTGGCTGGACACAGTCACGGTCAGGCAGGATGGGTAGGTGCTCTGACTGTCTCCAAGGGAAGCTGCAGGGCGCAGAAGGCTCATGAGGGATTCAGGTCAACTCCAGGACAGAAATTCATAGGGCTCGCAGGAGAGACCAGTGGCCTCAGTTCAGTCCTCACCGGAGGGTTACCATGGGGACCCACACCCAAACCTGGGACCTCTGTCAGAGCTGGAGTTCGTAGCTGAGCAGCTTTTCAGCACTCACTTTAAGAGAAGTCCTGACTAGACGTGAGGCAGAGCCCTGGGTTGGTAGTGCACATGTGTGGTCCAACTGTTTAGGAGGCTATGGTGGGAGGACTTCTTGATCCCACAAGTTCAGGACCATCCTTGGAAAAATAGAAAGACCTCATCTCTAAATAGGAAGGAAGGCTGGACATAGGGGCACACATCTATAATCCCAGCGCTTGGGAGACAGAGGCAGGAGGATCACTACAAGTTCACGGTCGGTCTGGATTACATAACAAGTTTCAGGCTAGCCAGGGCTACATACATACCTCAGAAAAATACCAATCAACCCATCAGTTAATTAAGTAAAAATAAATGAAAAGGAAAGATGGATTAGGCAAAAACTGCTGTTGCTGAGCCCATTAGTTCTGAAGCTCCTTAGCCTTTCCCATGTCTTGGGAACTTCCGACGCTTAGTGGGCAGGGAAGGAGCGTCACCCCCTCTAGGACTCAGAGTAGGATACAAGCTGCCCACGATCACACACGAGTCAGAGGCTGGGCTGAGGCTAGCC
The DNA here is from genome assembly GCF_020740685.1 of Jaculus jaculus. NCBI lineage: Eukaryota > Metazoa > Chordata > Mammalia > Rodentia > Dipodidae > Jaculus > Jaculus jaculus. The sequence continues at coordinate 64,558,010 of NC_059117.1, read as the reverse complement.
CCAGGCCTATAGGATTCTAGGACAACTTAGTTCCTGCTTCCAAAGGAGCCAAGACCCACTCAGTAAAAGGTGCAGATACCATGTGCGAGGTGGCCTCTTTCCAACAAACCTCATTTTCAGTACCTTTTGTCCTAGGCTGTCTGTGACGATCAACAGACAGAAGAATATGGTGGTCTCCTTTGGAGAGGGGGTTAGCTTTGTGGTCGTCTTGCATCAGGTGTGGAAGGGACACCCTGTTCACCAAGACTTTCTAGGGTTCTATGTGGTGGACAGTCACCGGATGTCAGCACAGACCCATGGGCTTCTAGGTACGCAACGTTCCTGCTGGGGGCTGGTCAGTCACATAGAAGGGGGGGAGAGATAGGTACAAGGTCACCCTCATCTCCCTGAGCCCAGCTGATGACGTGCCATTCTGCCCTCGTGTCCACCCTGAAGAGCCATGCCGCCCAGGGCCATGGCCAGAGCTGAGACTTTGTGTGCTTTCATTCCCAGGGCAATTCTTCCACCCATTTGACTTTGAAGTGTCTGACATTCGTCCAGGCTCTGACCCTGGGAAGACAGATGCCACAATGGTGGTGAAGAGCCATCAGTTAACTGTCACAAGGTGAGGAGGCACCTCTGACCATCTCATCCTACCCAGCAACAAGAGAGGAGGAAAAAAAATAACCCTTGCTTCCCTGGCTCCTTCCTGGGGTACTCCTGTTTTCTGTGGTATTCCTTTCCTTGTGGGGGGTCTCAGTCCCTCTGGCTGCTCCTAACCACTGATAGCCCCAACTGGGCTCTCTAGAAAGAGGAATCAAGTGACTTCGTTCCCAGCCAAGGAATTCTGGGCTGTTAGAATCTCCAACTTCAAACAGGATAAGGTGATGTAGCCTAGGCAGGAGTATCAAGAATTCAAGGTTATCCTCCGCTATACAGTGAATTTGAGGCCCGCCTAGGCAACGTACGATGCTGTCTCAAAAAATAAAAATGGGGCTGGAGAGATGGCTTAGTGGTTAAGCGCTTGCCTGTGAAGCCTAAGGACCCTGGTTCGAGGCTCGGTTCCCCAGGTCCCACGTTAGCCAGATGCACAAGGGGGCGCAAGCATCTGGAGTTCGTTTGCAGTGGCTGCAAGCCCTGGCGCGCCCATTCTCTCTCTCTCCCTCCATCTGTCTTTCTGTCTATGTCTGTCGCTCTCAAATAAATAAAAAAAATGAAAAAAAAAAAAAAAAAGAACAAGGGCCGGGGAGATGGCACAGGGCCTAAAGCACTTGCTATGCAAATGGATCTGAGTGCGGATCCCCAGAACTCACAAACAAGCCGACGCTGTAGCAGTGTCTGTATCGCAGCGTGGCTATAGCGAGAAGGGACGTGGAGAAGGGAAGTCCCTGGAAGGTCCGGGGCTGGCATGCCTGGCAACTGGGGCAGTGAAAGAGACCCTGCCTTAGACGAGGTAGAAGGTGAGGACACCTGTCCTATAGCTGCTGTATGTGCGCCTGGCCCGTGGGCCTCAGGACCCACACACATACATTGACAATTTCCAGCTTCCTCCTCTTGTTCAGTCCTACGTCTATGACCCCTACAGCCATCTTGCTCGTCCTGTACATAACAGCATTGCTCTCTCTTCTCCCAGGGGCTCCCAGAAAGATTACAGAAAGGATGCCAGTGTTGGCACGAAGGTCATCTGCTGGTTTGTCCACAACAACGGGGAAGGGTTAATTGACGGTGTCCACACTGACTATGTCGTCCCCAGTCTGTTTTGAGCAACCATGGTACTGAGATGGAAGGCCCAGCTTGCTTGGCATCCGTCACAGGGCAGAGAATGGGCCTGTGGGAAATAAAGCCTAGCACGCAAACCAGACAGCTGCTAATCTGTGTGTGTCTTCGTGAGCGCTGGCTTAAGGAATGGGCAGCTGAACTTGAGCAGCTCAGAGGGGATAGTGGGCAAGAGGGTAACTTCTAGAACCTCTCCACTGAGACAGGTGGGAAAGGGTTGGTTGGGATAATACTTTGGGGGAATGAGATGTATGATGTAAGAAGGGAAATAATCCAAGAATTGACTTTGGAGCAAAGAGGCATTTTAGAGTCCAGGAATATCAAATTAGGGGCCATGGCTTAGGAGCTCCTGCCAGGACCCTCAGAAGTAGAAAGGACTCCAAAGTAGCACGCCCTCCACCTCTCAATCTGTCACCTGTCACTGTGACAAGACACCCGAGATAATCAGCTTAAAGGGGGTGTATGGTTTCTTTTCTCACTGTTATGACCAAGCACTTGGCAAGCAAGTTAAAGGAGGAAGGGTTTGTTTTGGCTCACGGTTTGACAGGGAACCACCCATGGTAGGAAAAGCACCGCAGCTGGGCCAGCTTGGTCTGGGGTGTTGGGAGCTTGCGGCATAGCTTCCTCGCATGACCATGGGCCAGGAAATTGGGAGAGACTGAAGCTGGAGGGAGGGCTGGGCTTTGACCTTCAGTGCATTGCGCCCAGTGACCTACCTACATCTTCTAACAGTGCTACCTGCTGGGGACCCAGTGTGTGAACATACAGGAGAAGAAATACATTTTTATACTTAAGCCATAATAGGAGGAAAGGTTGTTTTGACCCGGCTTCAGAAGTTTCATCCTATGGCTGCTTGCATGGTCACTTAGGGTTTGTGGTGGCGTAAGGTGCCATGGGAGCAGTGTATTTAGAGGTCCAGGAGCTGCTGTAATCTCAACGGATGGGAGGCAGAGGCAGGAGGATCAAGGCCAACCTAGGCTACATAGTGGGTTGCCAGCTAGCTTTAACACAGACAAGACCCTACTTCAAAAAAAAAAAAAAAAAAAAGAGAGAGAGAGAATAAGTTGGGGGTTGGGAAATGGCTCAGCAGTTAAAGGTGCTTTCTTGCAAAGCCTGTCATTCTGGGTTTGACTTCCCCAGTACCCACATAAAGGCAGATGCACAAAGTGGCACATGTATCTGGAGTTTGTTTGCAGCGGCAAAAGGCCCTAGTGTGCCTATTATCTCTCTCTAATGCAAAAATAAAAAAAATAATTTAGGGCTGGAGAGGTGGCTTAGTGGTTAACACATTTGCCTGCAAAGCATAAGGACCTAGGTTTGATTCTCTAGAACTCATGTAAGCCAGATGCACAAGGTGGTACATGCATCTGGAGTTTGTTTGCAATGGCTGGAGGCCCTGGTGCACCTATTCTTTCTCTCTCTCAGACAAATAAAAATCACAAAATTAATATGTTCTTTTCAGGGTAAGTTCTCACTCTATTCCAGGCTGACCTGGACTTCACTATGTAGTCTCAGGGTAGCCTCAAGCTCACAGCGATCCCAAACCTCTGCCTCCTGAGTGCTGGGATTTAAGGTGTGTGCCATCATGCCCAGCTAAAAAAATACTTTTTTTCTCAGTTTTTATTAACATTTTCCATGATTATAAAAAATATCCCATGGTAATACCTTCCCTCCCCCCTAAAAAATACTTATAAGAATAAAAATAAAAAGCTAAAAATTGGAAGAAGAGGAGAAAGAGGCCACTGCAAGGCAAATTCCTAAAACTATAGCACTTGATAATTGTTGACAGGATCAGGAAGAGGTCAGGGCTACATGGTCTATGAGAGAGAGAGTGGGAGAGGGGTGAGGAGAGAGAGGGAGGGAGGGAGGGAGAGAGAGATACCCAGGGTTCCATTATTTCCTTCAAGGGCATGGCCACTGAAGACCTAATGTTCTTTTACCAGTGCCACCTTCTAAAGGTTCCACCACCTCCTAGCAGCGCCATATGCTGGTGACCTTAAAAGACACATGAGTTTGGCTTTTGGCGGGACACCTCAGGCCCAAAATATAGCACCATCCATCCAATCATGCATCCTTCTATTCACCTAGTCAGCCATTCATCCATTTTCCATCCCTTGAGGCAGCCTGTGGACTTGATATCCTAGGCTGTGATCTAAGACAAACAGTTGGTAATTACTTCCGGTTGTCATGGCTGCCGAAGGAAGTTCCACACTGGCGGGAGAAGCTGGACCCATTTTCAGGGGTCCACTCAGAGAAAAAAAAAAAACCAACACCACCCACCACCACCATCACCCACACAAGCAAGCACAGTCCAGGAACTCCAGGGAAAGCACCAGCAATCTGCATATCTTTAGACTGGAATCCTAAATCCACCTCCACACCTTTGGGCTGATCCTCGGATCTGCCCACAGTGACCCCTCCTCTAGCCAGAGGTCTAAATGACAAGCTTTACTAAATTTCTGAATCAATTGAGGAACATCCATTCAAACCTCCACAGTGACCGTTGGGTCTCCCTACCAGTGAATATGTGGTGGGGTAGGAATGCAGAAACTGGTTCCTCAAGAAGGGCTATAAGATATTTCTAGCCTGGATGTTTGCAGTCAGCCTGCCTGGACCTCCCTGCCTCCCAGAGAGCTTTGTCCACAACACAACAGATCCTTGCTCCCTGCCTAAGTCTCTGTAGAAGACATCTTCCTCCATCCATTGCACTTCGGACTTCTCCACCTTCTCTGCATATACCACATGCTTCTCCCCTGTCAGGTTCAGACACATAGGTACACATAGGTGGTTTTTAACTGCAAAGGTGACCATCCTGCTGGGGTCCTTTGCCTCCTCAGCTGTTTCTGCCTGAAGAGCTAAGTCCATGCTGGCCAGTGAGGCTCCTAGAGAAGAAGTAACCAGTCAGTGGGTGATCTGTTAGCTGACTGAAGAGGGGCTACACAATAAATCTGAACTGGGGAACCCCTGAATACAGTGCTGTGGGGGGCATGGCTTGTAGCTCTGGGTCATAGGGGTTGCCGTGCTTTTCTCTCCAAAGGCCCCACAGTAGATCCCCACTGATGGGAGTCAGAACCAGGCTTTTCCAAGGCTCACCCTACCCTAGGGACCTAGAGGGAAGGGATAGTGAGAACAGGGAGATAGCATATGGTTTCTAAAACAAGGCCGCCCCTTGCCTCTTTCTTTTTTTTTTTTTTTGGAGGTAGGGTCTCACTCTACCCCAGGCTGACCTGTATTCACTCTGTATTCTCAGGGTGGCCTTGAACTCATGGCTATCCTCCTACCCTCTGTCTCCCGAGTGCTGGGATTAAAGGCGTGTGCCATCAGGCCCGGCTAACTCTTTGGGTTACTGTGGCAGACATCTGGACTGGACTGGCTAATAGGGCCCAGATGTGTCAAGAAACCTCTAGAGTGGGCAGGCCCTGCCGTCATTCAGTCCTGGGTAGGCCGAGGAGTCAATCTTCATGAGGCGGGTTTTCACAGATGTGCCATGGAGAAGAAGGTGATCCTCCCTGATGGAAAGAGTGAAAAAGGTCCTCAGATGGTTTGTGATCCTCCCGAAATCCTCTCTGCTCTGCTCTTCCAGCCACCAATTGAGTCAGGTGGACTGAGAGGAAGGCCAGCGGGGAACTCCTCCACTTAGGCGAAAACTAGGCAGGCACTGTCCTCCGCTCCGTCCCACAGCGCCTGCTGGCAGCCAGGCATGGGGCAGGTTCTGGGCTCCAGGCAAAGCACACACAGCTGGAGCTGGCCTGGCCCTTCCCTCCTCTCCACGCACCTCCCCGTACCTTTCTTCTCTCTTCCCAGTGCCCAGTGTCCTGGCTCTAGGCCTGGGCTCATGTTGTTCCCTTCAAGTGGATGTCCTTGCCCTATTCCCCACTGAGTCACCTTGTTATCTTTCAAAATTTGATCTCAGTACCACCCCACTTGTAGAAACCCTTCCTTGGCATGAAAGGCTGGATTTTCCTTCTGGGATCCTCCGGTCCTTGTCTGTTTCCTGGGAAGCAGCTGCCACAACAAGCAGTGTCTGTCATGGTGTCCAATGGAATCATAGCACTTGGTCCGGGGCCTGGCCCAGCTAGGTACTGGAAAGCCCCTGGTGGGTGAAGCGTGAAGGGCAGGGACCTGCTTTCACCTGTGCCCAGGATGACTGCCCTGTACGTGCTGGAAGAGCCATGGCGGGCTCCTCTCTTAACTGTGTGAACTCCGTGGCCAGGCCCAGGGTCTGTTCGCAGAGGGATGAACTTGGACTAGACAAGCTCATCTCTCTCTGTGTGCTCCTTGCTAGCCCCACATCAAGCGCCACAGCCCTAGCTTCTTTCATCTCATGGGGCTCTGGCCTCAGCTCCTCAGAGCTGCCTTCACCTGCCAAGGAGGCCTGGTGGAGGGTGCTCACACCAGGTGGGCATTCCTGAAACCCTCCCACTGGGCTGAGCTCTCACTCATTGAGTCACCGCAAATACCCTCCATAGCTCAAGAACTGACGCAGAACGCCTCTCTGATAATTTGGTCATTTGTTGTTGTGTGGGGTTTTTCAGGTAGGGTCTCACTCTAGCCCAGGCTGACCTGGAACTCACTCTGTAGCCCCATGCTGGCCTCAAACACACAGCAACCCTCCTACCTCTGACTTCCCAAGAGCTGGAACTAAGGCAAGCGCCATCACGTGTGGCCATTCGCTATTTTTTGTGAGGCAGGGTCTCACTTTCACCAAGGCTGGCTTGGAACTCATTATGTAGCCCAAGCTGGCCTGGAACCCATGGTGATTCTCCTACATCAGCACACGGAGCGCTGGGGCTCTAGGCGTGCGCCACCCCGCCTGGCTAGAGCTGTTCACTTTGTACTTTTCCCTGGCTGCCAGGAAGCTCAGAGCAGTTTGCGGCCGACTGCTACAACAGCGCCCCCTACCGTGGGGTCTGCCACTTACCAGCCCAGCTGCTTGACTCTTAGGCTCGTCCTCAGTTTGTGGTTTTATTCTCCTTAATATTATTTACTTCTTAACCAAAGAGTGTGCCCCCCTTTTTTTGTTCTAGAAATACGCAGAGACCAGTTGCTCTTGGCTTCCACAGAAAATTGGTTCCAGGGCTCCCAAAGGTAACCAAATTCTATGAATTCTCAAGTGTCTCATATAAAATAGTGAAGATTCACACATAACCCGGTCACACCCTCCTGTCCTTCAAATCATCTCTAGATTACTCAAAATGCCTAATATGGTGCTGAATAAAGTTACTATGCTGCGTTGTTCAGGAACAGCAAGGGGAAGAGCCTGTTAGATGTTCAGTACCGAGGTAAGTTTTTGGATATTTTTCTACCTCTGTTATTTATTTGCATGTATGTATGTGTTCAGGTCACACGTGTGCCATGGCACTGTGTGTAGCCAGAGGAAAATGTCAGGGTGTTCCTCTCTTTCCACTTTCTTTTTTAAAATTTTCTTTTCATTTTTATTTATTTATTTGAGAGTCACAGAGAGAGAAAGAGGCAGATAGAGAGAGAATGGGTGTGCCAGGGCTTCCAGCCACTGCAAACGAACTCCAGACGCATGCGCCCCCTTGTGCATCTGGCTAACATGGGTCCTGGGGAACCGAGCCTCGAACCGGGGTCCTTAGGCTTCACAGGCAAGCGATTAACCGCTAAGCCGTCTCTCCAGCCCTCTTTCCACTTTCTTGAGATGTGCTGCTAGAGATCTTCTTGATTTCTCCAGCTCCTCCGCCCACTGCCGTGCTCCTTTAGGGGGTTACAGAGATCGGTGTCACTTTGCTCCAGCTTTGTGTAGGCAATGAAGATTAAATTCAGGTCATCAATGGGTTTATGATCAAGTGTTTTTAACCTCCGACCCATCTTCTCATCTCCAGTTGTTTGTAATATTTTGTTGTTGTATTCTTCTTCCTCTTCTTCTTTTCTTTTTTTTGAGGAAGGGTCTCTTTCTAGCCCAGGCTGACCTAGAATTCAGGCTGGCTTTGAACTCATAGTGATCCTCCTACCTCAGCCTCCTGAGTGCTTGGATTAAAGGCGTGCCCCCCCCCCCCACGCCCGGCTGTTTGGAATATTCCTTAACCATAGTCGGTTGAAAGCAGGTGCAGAACTGGAGGGCGCAAAGGGCTGACTACGCAATAGGCACACTTCAGTGTGTACCTTGGCTAGAATCTTCGGCATGCCTTACTCTGGTGCATGCACAGGAGACCCTCCACCCAGGACTTAAGAGCTGAGGACCCTGATCACCCCTCAGAGGAAAGCTCTCTGGGAGCAGACTTTTCTTCCCGTCTGGCGCTGGGCTTCACTTCTGTCTTCTTCGACATTTGGTGCTAGCTTTTTTTTACCAGGCAGCAGACAGACAGACTTATTCCTGAGCCTGGCTGTAAAAACCAAACCAAGGCAAGTCCTATCGCAAAGGCCCCCGAAGGGGCAAAGTCTGGAAGTTGCCCTAATCAGATGCTGTGTGGTACTCGCCTCAGAATCTAGAACCGAGGAGGGAGGTGCGCAACACTTAGGAAGCCAAGGTAACTCACGAGGCTCAGAAAGCAGCAGGATTCACACACAGAGTTCTTTCTGAACGTCCTATAAGCAGTTCATGGCTCGGGGAGAGACTTCCAATGGTGGATCTGCCTGCACGTGGGGCAAGGCGCTCCAGGGATGCAGTTCTTGTGAGTCATCAACCACGTTGGGGTGGTTTGTTTTGTTTTGTTTTGTTTTGTTTTGTGTTTTTGAGGTAGGGTCTCACTCTAGCCCAGGCTGTCCTGGAATTCACTATGTAGTCTCAGGGTGGCCTTGAACTCATGACAATCCTCCTACCTCTGCCTCCCCAGTGCTGGGATAGGGTGGGTATTTTAGTGATGTGCCTACCTTTGGGTCACCATTCCTCCTGTGGATAACCACAGTAAACTCATTGCTTCACTAAGATAGATTAAAGTGGAAAAAAAAAATCACACAACAGGGATGGAGAGATAGCTTAGTGATTAGAGAGCTTGCCTGTGAAGTCTAAGGACCCAGGTTTGGTTGCCCAGTACCCACATAAGCCAGATGCACAAAGTGGCACATATGTCTAGAGTTTGTTTGCTATGGTTAGAGGCCCTGGCATGCCCATTCTCTCTATCGATCTGCCCCTCTTTCTCTCCGATAAATAAATAAATTAATTGAATATTTAAAAAAATCACACAATAGTCCAATCCATTTCACACTTTATTAGTCAGAATTTGTTTGCATGGTCTAGTTGACTGTGGGGTATGCAAGAACCCCTGTTTCTAGAGAACATTCTTTAATCCAGGTCCCCTCACTGGGGGGCTGCACTGACGGTCTGAATGGTTGGCGTAGTATTACCTTCCTAATTGGCAGAGGGAAAGACGGGGCTGAAGGCTCTCCATGGGCCTCCCTGGCTCCAGGACCTTGGGAGCCAGTAGTGGAAAGAGCATTGTTTCACAAGACTCAGTGTTCAGGATGGGATCTCAAGGCTTGGAGTTTTGGCACATGGAAGGAGGAATCCCACTCCCTGGGATGTTCTAGGCCCCACAGGTGGCCCTGTAGCCGCCCCGTGGCAGCTCTCTGAACACACGTGGAGGGGCACAGCTGCGCCCAGCAGCACTATAGCTTCACTGACCAGCAGGAAATCTTTGTTCCTGGGAAGCCCTCCTGATAATCCATCTTGAGCTCTCTGGGATGGAAAGACAACAAACACACAGGTAGTCAGCAAATTTCAGATGTGACAGGAAAGACACCCGGGGACAGGAACGTGGAGAATGGAGAGTCTGAGTCCCTCTGGAATTCCCTCTAGCACAGGTCAAGAAGGCTCAGTTGTCCAATGTGTTACGCAAGGGACCCAATATGTGTGGTCTCTAGGGTCCAGGAAGTCGGGGTGGAGACAAGGAGTCTGTTTTGCTGCCTCTAATCAAAGGCCTCTGTGTTTCCTGTGGGTCTGAGCTGACCATCATGTTTCTAATTCTACAGCGAGGACAGGAGCGGGCTTTTTCAGAGTTCAGTTCCTGCCCTCCTGATTCCCACCCTGCCCAGGCTAGGATGGGGAGCGTGCTTAGGCTGAGTTACCTGGTGGCAGGGAAGGCCCTTCCCTGAACCCTCAAGGTTCCTCTGTTGTCATCCGCCGTCACTGGTGACTCCCAGCCCAAGTCCTGGTAAAACTGACCTGAGACAGAAAGTGCAGGTCAGCGAGGGATTAAGGGAGCAAGGGAGACGGGTAGAAGTGCGCTGCCATCGCCTGCTCCCAGGCAGAAGTGGGTTCTGAGGACAAGGGGAATACCGAGGGTTCCGTTGACGTGGCTGGAGAAGTGGTGCGTATCACGCAAAAGGAGCAGGAGTCCCTTTCCAGGGCCGTCCCCAGACAGCAGGCCAATGGTCACTTTGTTTTGTCCAGTGAACAGCAGAAGCCCCTTGTTGTCCATGGTCATCTTCAGGCTGCAGAGAAACCCCACATCCTGAGCGGGAAGGTGGAAACACCTGCTGGGACCCTAAGCTAGTGGCGCAGAAGTCCTGGGGGTCTCCGCGTGCCTAGGAGGTCGCTGTGTGGCATTTGCAGGGGATCTCTTAACCTTCCCGGTTTCAGTGTCCTCACTGATAGAATAGCACAGAAGTCTCCTTAGCAGTGTTCAATGTCCCTGCATTATTTATAAAATAGAATAATAGTTCCTTTCCCTCTAGTTTTAAAAAATATTAATTTGCTTTTTCATAGTTTTTCAGGGTAGGGTTTCACTCTGACTCAGGCTGACCTGGAATTCACTATGTAGTCTCAGGGTGGCCTCGAACTCTTGCTGATCCTCCTACCTCTGACTCCCAAGTGCTGGGATTAAAGGCGTGCGCCACCACGCCTCGTTTACTTGCTTATTTTTATTAGAGAGCGAGAAAGAAAGGGAGACAGAGAGAGAAAGAGAGAGAGAGAGAGAGAGAGAGAGAGACAGAGAGAGACAGAGAGAGACAGAGAGAGACAGAGAATGGGCATGCCAGGGCCTCTAGCCACTGCAAAAGAACTCCAGACACAAGTACCACCTTGTGCATCTGGTTTATGTGGATTCTATGGAATCAAACTTGGGTCATTAGGCTTCTCAGGGAAGCGCCTTAACCAGTAAGGCATCTCTGCAGCCCTCCCTCTAGTTTTAAATTTGATTTCTTGTATATTAGTTTTATATGAGTGGGAGGCATGATATTTAACCTTCATTGTCAACTTCACTGGATTAAGAAGCACCAACACACGCTTGGGTACAAGGGCAGTTCTTGAAAGGCTCAATGAAGGGGAGAGCTGCTCTGAATCTGGGCTTCCTCATGCCGCTCGTTGGGGTCTGGCTGGGACAACAGGAAACAAGGAGAAAGCTCTCTACTTTTCTGTGCATCTGGGCTGCCACGATGTGAGCTGCTCTGTTCCGCCTTGCCTTCCCTGCCGTGATGGATGGAAACCTTTGGGGCTGGGGCTGGGAAGGTGGACCAGTGGTTAAAGGAGCTTTCCTGTGAGGCCTGCTAGCCTGGGGTTCAAGAACCAAGCCACCCACGTAAGCCATGGTACATGCCGGGAGTGGTGGCGCACACCTTTAATCTCACACTTGGGAGGCAGAGGTAGGAGGATCACGGTGAGTTCACGGCCACCTGAGACTACATGGTGAATTCCAGGTCAGCCTGGGCTACAGTGAGACCCTACCTTGAAAAAAAAAAAAAAAGGCACCTGTGTGTGGCTCTGGCTCACTACACACCTACACACTCACTCCTGTGCACATACACGCACACACACAAAAATTCTAAAAAAGAAACTTATGAAATACAACCAAGATAAATCATTCCTCAACTAAGTCTTTTCCCTCAGGTCACAGCAATGGGAAAGTCTGATGCTCCTACTTTGCACCCTCCATTTTTATAGCTGGTGCCAATTCTTTTTAGATGGTTTACATTCAACTGTGTGTTGTAATGTCTACAGGGCCAGTTTCTTCTCAGTCCCTCCCTCCCCTCCTTATTTTACTTAAAATGATCCATTTAATTCTAGTCCTTTTTGTTCCCTTGTGAATGTTAGACTCTGTTAAGTAAGTAATTCTGTTGTTTACATGGAAGTTATTTTAAATGGAGTTATCCTAAATTTACCCTTCCTATTATTGATGGGCTTCAATCTAAGAGACATGGTCCAGTTTTTACTCATTCGTGTCTTCTGTAGTTTATGGAAGCATTTACATTGCTGTCAGTATAAGGAACAAGCATCTTGATTTTACGCATTTCCAAGACACAGAACTGTTACCAATTGCTGTGTGTCTCTCAGATAATAATAAACTGTCTTTTACAAAGCTGGAAGCATTGCAGAGAATCCAGTTGGATTTCCTGTGTGTGCTTCTATTGTAAAATGGGAACAAGGCCCTGCTAAAGGCTGGGCAAGGTGACAGTGGACAAGGCAGATGGACAAGGCTGAAGGCTCCATGGGCATTTTCCCCAGGAGGTCAGGGTCCTCCAGGCCCTAGTGACTGCCAGAGCTAGCTGGAGGGAAGTCCCTGAAAGGCCTGTGGCAGGGCAGCTACGTTTTCCAGAAGCCATCTTCTGCTTCCATTCTCTACTTCCTGCCCAGTATGGGAAACCAGCTAACCAGCTCTCTCCCTGACCCAGTGTGAAAGGCACATGTGATGGTCAGTCTTAACCGTCAACTTGTGCAGTGCCCACTGTAGAGGACTCACATCCAGCCACTCCATCTGTGGTCCGAGGCCACTGGTGAGCACTATCATCAGCCAGTGAGACCCGAGATCGTGCTGGGATCCCAGCCCGGGACTTACCCAGGCAGCACCGAGAATAGTGTCTCCTTCCACTTGTATTCAGAGTTTTTCTGGTTCCGAGTCACCACTACTCGTTCTGGGGTTGCATGAACCTGCAGCTGGGGATCCTTGAAGGTCACCTCAATCCAGGCAAATCCGTCCTTCTCTGTCTCATACTGGCCGGTCACCTCAGTCCCTGTGAAGGTTAGACCAAGAAGGTCAATGCTGAGAAATAGCTGAATAAGAAGTCCTTGATGGGGCTGGAGGGATGGCTTAGAGATTAGGGTGTTTGCCTGCAAAGCCAATGGACACAGATTCAATTCCCCAGGACCCACGTTAGCCAGATGCACAAGGGGGCACATGCGTCTGGATTTGTCAGAGTGGCTGGAGGCCCTGGCGCACATTCTCTCTCTCTTTCTCTATCAAATAAATAAAAAAAAAATAAAGTATTTTTTAAAATTTATTTATTTATTTATTTATTTATTTGAGAGCGACAGACACAGAGAGAAAGACAGATAGAGGGAGAGAGAGAATGGGCGCGCCAGAGCTTCCGCAAACGAACTCCAGACGCGTGCGCCCCCTTGTGCATCTGGCTAACGTAGGACCTGGGGAACCGAGCCTCGAACCGGGGTCCTTAGGCTTCACAGGCAAGCGCTTAACCGCTAAGCCATCTCTCCAGCCCTAAAGTATTTTCTTTAAGTCCTTGATGAAAGAAGCACTGTTCACAAACCATCTCCTTGGGATAACTTCTCAGCAATACTTCTCCTCCTGGCCTGGCTTTTATCATCTCCCCATTCATTCCCTTGGTTTCCTACAGTTTACAAAGGGCTGCCAAATCCTCACTGATGGCCACCCTCTTAGAGATTTCTGAGAAGGAAGGTCTTCTCTCAAGCCTTCATGAAGTCCCTGTAGTGTGCCTGGCCCTGAGTTAGCTACATGGCCTAGAGGGAGATGGAAAGTCCCTGTCTCAGGGTATAGTCAGGTACCTCGACCAGAGTAATGGAGCAGAAGACTGTGTGGTTCTCAGAGGAACAAGGAAGCCATCGATGTCCCCGAGTCCTTTGTAGCTTGATGTGCACCCCCTTAGTATGTGTCCCTGTGTCTGCCTGGCCATCTCAGCTTGGCCAGTGAGGCCATTTCAAGATTAATGGGTGGGGTCAGGTCAGTGCCTCTCTTCTTCCCCAACTCCAGGGGCCCATGGAGATACAGGATCTGTGTTCTGCAACCCTGTCTCCTCTACCTGAACACCCTTGCCCTTTCCTCTGCTTATCTCTCAAGTCTGGGTGAGCTTGTGTGGCTTCTCTGACCCCGAGAAGCTCTGCCCTACCCCACTGAGCTCTGGGTATGCACGCCACCCAGTAGAGTGCCCAGTGAAAGGGGCAGCGGAGGTGGGCGCATGTGAGTGGTGTCTGAGTCTTTGTGTGGCTATCTGAGAGAGCTCACCTTGGGAAGGGTCTGAGAACAGGTTCATGGGCCCCTGCAAGTCCGGGAGGTCCACACAGAGAGGGTCCGAGTTGAGTCCCGGGAACGGCAGGATGATAGGAATAGCCTGTGGGGGACCTGGGACAGCCAGCACACAGTGCCTGGGGCAGCTCGAGACACGTAGGAGGCAAAGCTGGGGAGGGGCGGTGGGCAGACATCTTACCCGTGACTTGGTCCTGTATGGTGGGTCCTAAAAGAAGGAAGACAAAATGTGGGCTCAGGCAGCCTCTATCTGGGAGGGGAAGGGCTGCAGGCTGCAGAGAATAGGGCTCCTGGCTCTCGGGGGACCCTTACTCATGGGGTGGAGGGGAATGGTGGGAGGGGCCCATGTGCTGCGTAACCACCAGCGGCTGAGGCTCCTTCTCCACCCACGTGGCAGGTTCTAAAGACGGCAGAGCCCGCCCTTTCCAGGGCGTCCTAGTGAGGACACGAAGCTAGGGCGGGAGTGGCGACTTGGTGGGGGAACCTTCATGATTTGTTGTCGTTATTTGCTTTTGGTTCTGGGGTTTTCGATACAGAGCCTTGTGAATGCCAGGAAAGTGCTCTACCACCGAGCCCCACCACCCGACCCCATACCACGTTTGTAATTTCCATACCGTTCAGCACGGGTTGACTGGGAGCCGAGGTGACATGCGACACTGAGGCGGGCACGAGCACAGGAACATTCACAAACAGAAAGTGCCAGTCAGGGTTTAGGGCCATTAGCACCCCTAGCTGGCACCCCCGCCCTCCCGCTCATTAAGCTTGGGTCTAGGAGGACAGGAAGACTTCTCAGGAGACAGACCCAGCCTGGCTCTACGGGCATGTCTGACCGTGCATGGAGGAGCTTGGGGGAGCCCTGCTCTATCAAAGCCTGTGGCCTGGCAACCTAGGGACAGCAGAAGAGCCAGGAGTGTGTACAGCTGAGGACAAGGGCAGGGGAGGCTGGTCAAGTGAGAGCAGCCACAGGCCGTGGTGTGCTCAAGCCTGGCCCCGGTCCCTGACCCTTCCCCGGGATAGTGTCCTGGACAGGCCCGGCCCCCGAGCCTGCTCTGGGCTTGGCGCTTTTGCTCTCACTCTCTGGGATGGTCACTGAGGACGAGGGAGCCTGCCAGGGTTGAACAGGGACTCACATAGCCGTACGTCAGTCTGCAGGTCGGAATAAGGAGAACCAGCAAGAAAGGAGTGCATAGGAGGCCCAGGCTGTCCAACCATCCTGTGGGTATCAGCTATGCTTACTTTAAAACTCGGCGGGTCGAAAGCTCCTAGTTTGGAAACATGGATAGGTGCAGAGTGCTCACCAGCAGTGTTCAGGGTCCCTACAGCTGGGGCTCCCAGGAGTGAGATCTGGACAGGGCAGGGAGGCCCCCTTTTCCCTCACACCTGATCACTGGAGGGGGTGGGGGAGCTTCCTCCAGCTGAGAGATAATCCCTACTGGAACTCCTCCCTTTGGAAGGTCAAGCCTCCCCCAGGTGGCATCCCTCAAACTACCTTGTCTATGGAATCCTCTTCTCAGGGTCGATAAAGGATCTGCATGGCTGCCTCCTAATCAAACACACCTGATCTTGAGTCCCCCTTGGTGACAGGCTTGACACTCCCCCTGCATAGCCAAGGGCAGAGCCCTGTCTGTCTGGCTATGAATCTGTGAAACCTCCCTTCTTCCATCCCCTCCACCTTCGCCACCTTGTAACCAGGTCAGTCGGGCTCCTACGTCACGGATTTGGGCAAGAGGGCCACCTGGAAGTCAGTGAAACGTGGGTTTACTCCTTGGAGCCACTTCTGAAGCCCTAGCCAGGACCAGCTCTATCCAGAGACCAGGACAGAGCCCGAGAGGTAGTCATTATTTGAATGAGTGAGTGACCAAACAGTAGGTAATGCCACCTTCTGACAATGGGGCTCTCATCACACCAGAAGACCCTACCCAGGCCAGCCTTTGAGTATATTAGATCCTTACTTCCCATGTAGGCAAGCTGAAGTCCACCATCTGTATAAAACATGCAAAAGGAGGGAAAGAGAAAGAGCAAGAGAGATACTGTCAGAGTGGATTTGATCAATTTGCAAATAATTATGCTTAAACTTGCTTTTCAACCCCAGAACTATATGGGTGCATGGAGTGAAGGTGGGGTCTGGGAGACTTGGCCTTACACTCCTCAGTGAGGTGAGATGACTTTCCCTGGGTGTCTGGGAGTCTGCGGATGGCAGGTTAGATGCAGGGAAGGGTACCGAACCGAAGCTTTTTCAACCAGGAGGCTGGGCTCTCAGGCCCACACTTACCGTATTCCACAGGCTTCTCAGCAACTGGCTTCTCAGCAATTTGCGACTGTTCCTGGCCTTCAGGTTTGGTGACTACCATCGATGTGAGAGGAGTGACAAAGTTGTACTTGAGCGACAAATTCAGAGCTTTGGCCTCAAGGGTCTTTATTTCGGCATCTGATGCTGAAACACTGTGGGTAGAGGACAACAGAGCTCAAGAGGCCCCTGGATGCCTCAGTGGTCAGTCTCTCTCTTGCTGGCCTTTTCTGCGGGTCCCCTTGGAAGAATGCAGAGCTCAGGCATGATTGCTCGCTCCATGCTTGGAGACACCCCTTGACGGCTGTGCCTGTCCCGCTTGCAAAAGGCTTGTGGAGTGCTGATGTCAAGTGTAGCCCAAGGATCAGAGTCACTCACCGTTGTTCCAGCTGCTGCTGTATGGTCAGGTATGCCCAGAGTCTCTCCATGAAGTTGTGGAAGATGTACTTGGGGCTCCGGAACTCCTCCTCTTGCTGGGCCACATTAGCTTCCCCTTGGAAGGTGATATTTTGCATATGCTAGAAAAGAGGGGCCCAGCCCGACAGGATCAGTGAAGGCCTGATGTGTGCCTCTGCCCGTACTTCTTTGAGAACCCAAACTGGAGCTGGGACAGGTCAGTGCCCCAACATGAGGCTGCATTCCTTTGAGTAGTAAGGGGGGAATGTGGGAGCTAAGGGTCACAGGGCCTCCAAGGGTAAGAAGGAGGTGGCAATAAATGGTGGCAACTGTCCAGGTACAGTAAGAGAGATGTGTGGCCAGGAGCGTGGGCCAGCTAACATTCTGGAGGCAGGGAACTGACCTCAGGCCAGTGTAGAAACAGTGGCAGGAAGGAGTCTCAAATGCAGTGTGAAGCAGAAAGTGTTCCCAAGTCCAGCCTCTGCTTCTTCCCGAAGATGGGGAAAGGGAGAGCAAGAGAAGAGCCTTCCCCAGCAGTCAGTGGCAGAGCTGAGAGCTCACGTGTCATGGCTACATGGCTAGGGCTCTATTTACCCCAATAAGCTGTCCCTGCCCACACTGACCCCTTTTCAAGAGATGGCCACCATGAGAAGCAAGTGACCAAGCGGGCTGCTCTCTTTAGGGAGGGAGGGTCCCACTTCCTGTTTATCCTAAGGTCAAAACAAATTTTTTTATTATTATTTGCAAGGAAAAAGAGAGGGGGGGGGAGAAGGGGTGCTCCAAGGCCTCTTGCCATTGCAGATGAACTCCAGAAGCACGTGCCACTTTGTACATGGGTACTGAGGAATCAAATCCTGGCCACTGGGCTTTGTAAATAAGTGCCTTTAACTGCTGAGCTGTATCCCTAGCTCTATGCTGAGATTTAAACTGTTCACCCCTCAGTCTCACAGACCTCCCACAGGAAGCTCACTCTGATCAGGGCAGCTGGGGTTCCGGGTACTGTTCTTCCGAGCTGAGCTCCTGGTACTGTTCTGTTAGACATCCTAACCTGCCCCTCTATGTTTTTACAAGCTCTCTCTTCCAATAAGGCCTCATTCACTGTTGTGAATGGAAGGAAAGCTCTGATTCTGTTTTTATTTATTTACTTACTCATTTATTTGTTTATTTTTAGAGAGGGTGAGAACAAGAGCGAGAGAGAGAGGTGGGGGGGGAGGGCGGCCTCAGCCACTGCAATCGAGCGTTAGATGCTTGTGCCACCTAGTGGGCATATGCGACCTTGCACTTGCCTCACCTTTGTGTGTTTGGCTAATGTGGGATCTGGAGAGTGGAACATGGGTCCTTAGGCTTTGCAGGCAAGTGCCTTACCTGTTAAGCCATCTCTCCAGCCCCTGACTCTTTTTTTATTTGTGAGATGACAAGGACTCTCTGGGAGGAGGAAGCCCAGGCTGAGCCACCTGTGGCATAGAGGCAGAGAAGGCTGGGCAAGGGTGGGCTTCCTTGAGGTGAGCTGGGCTCCTGACCCAGTTGCAGAGGAGTCAAATGCAAGTTGCTTGCCTTGCCTGGAGCTCAGTCTGCTCATCTGTGAAATGGGAGTAGCTCTGTCTATCCAAACCTTCAGAGGGCTGGTGTGAAGACAGAGGGATGGTCACTAGGAAGGAATACCTGTTATCACCTTGTTCTCACAGGAATGGCCGGGCAGGAGCAGGGCAGATTGAGTGACGAGTACCTCCATGTGCCAAATACCCTCAGGTGTTCAATGACCATCATTCTGTGGTCTCATTGGATCTCCACCATGAACCCATGCAGCAGGGACTGGTGCCCTTCAGAGAAACCTGAGACTCAGGGCCCTTTGAGGCTCCCTCAAGGTTAACCTGCTAGAGCTCGGTAGGGCTGGAGTTTGAGCTTAGGCTCACTGGATGAAGGTGGGGAGGCTACGCCAGCTGTCCCTCTCCTCTCCTGCAGGATGACTCAGTCACACTTACTGTCTGTCCTCTGACTTTGGCCGAGAGCACGTCGGGGCCCTCATCCCTGATCTTCCCAGCCACCACTATCTCTGAGCCCTTGAAGAGGAGGCGAAAGTTGTCCTGCGTGACAGCCTCCACGGCGTTGCTGGGGTACTCGAAGGCTACAGTTGACAGCAGTGGGTTGGCCACCTCCTGGTAAAAGTCCTACGGGATAGCAGGGGGCACGTCACAGAAGCCAGGCAGGAGGGGGCTGCTTGGCTCCCTGCATCCCACCTGGGGCACACCGGTACCTGGAGCTGCAGCGCGGAGTCTGAGTCCTCATAGATGCGCCGGGCCAGGCCACCATTGTCCATTGCCAGCTTTTCCAGGAAGGAGTAGCTGACGTCGAAACCAAAGCCCAGGCAGAAGAGGCTATACTGGCTGTTGATGGCTTTCTGCACATTCTTCTGGATGATTTTGGGGTTGGTCTCCCCTGAACCCATGAGTTTAGGAAAAGGATGAGAAAAATGTGATTTTCTCATTGGCTATTTCTAGAACTTCAGAGTCAGAGGGATCTTGAGGATCCCCTCCCTGTCTAAGGTCTCACGGCCACCCTGGCTGGAGTCACAGTTGTGTCCCTTGTGTGGCGTGCCTCAGAGTATAGGAGAGCAGCCTCCTTACCTACAGTGGGGTCGCCGTCTGTGAGCAAGATGATGAGGGAGACGCTCCCCTCGGGCAGCAGCTCAGCCCGGTTGCTTCTGTCCAGCAGTTTCACAGCCATCAGCATTGCGTCATTGATGTTGGTCCCTGCAAGGCACACCACTCAGGATGAGGCCCAGCTAGGGACTCAGGATCCCCCCAGCCTGCAGGGTTGCAGGGACACTCACCTCCCCTGGCCTGGATTCTGCTAGCATAGTCGGTAGCCTTCTTTACGTTCTCGGCTGAGGCCCGCACCAGTGATGGCTTCCACTGGGATGCTTCTCCACTGAAGACAATGATGTTGAACTGATCTTTGGGGCTAAGGTCCTTCAAGATCTTGATCAAGGCTTCTCGGGTCTGGTCATGAGGAAAGAAGAAAAGGCAAGTGTCCCCTACGGGGTCTGCAAGGGTTCATGACCATAGGGCTGGCATTGTGCACCTGTGGCTTAGGTGGGGACATAGTGGGTGCTTTGGAGATAGAAGCTGCCATGGGCTTGGGTCAAACATCGTCCCTGGAAGCCCACCCTGGACAGTGTTTCAGGTCAGGTCTGCCTGAGAGTTCTCAGGGCCCAGCTCTGGCCATGGCACCTACCTGCTGGATTTTCCTGCCAAACATGGAGCTGCTCTTGTCAATGACAAAGATCACATTTTTGGGCATGATGGGCAGGTCCTCAGGGGCAAAGTAGTGCACGAAGTAGCCATTCTCGATCTGTGGCCAGAACGAGACACGCGCGTGAGAAGAGCTGCGGGCCCGGCCTTCGGCCCTGTCTCCTCAGCTCAAACTCCTGGGCTCCTGGCGCCAAGCCCCCTCGCCATCCCATTGCTGACCTTCCCAAATCCTCAGCATTGATTTTTATTTTTATTTATTTGAGAGCAACAGACACAGGGAGAAAGAGGCAGAGAGAGAGAGAGAGAGAGAGAGAGAGAGAGAGAGAGAGAGAGAATGGGCACGCCAGGGCCTCCCAGCCATTGCAAATGAACTCTAGACGTGTGCACCCCCTTGTGCATCTGGCTAACGTGGGTCCTGGGGAATTGAGCCTCGAACTGGGGTCCTTAGGCTTCACAGGCAAGCGCTTAACTGCTAATCCACCTCTCCAGCCCAATCCTCATCATTTAAAAAAAAATATTTTATTTATTTATTTATTTATGAGAGAGAGAGAGAGAAAGAGAGAGAAAGAGAGAGAGAGAGAGAGACAGACAGACAGACAGACAATGGGAATGCCAGGCTTCTTGCCACTGCAAATGAACTCTAGATGCATGCACCACTTTGTGCATCTGGCTTTACATGGGTGCTGGGGAACCAAACCCAGGCCATCAGGCTTTGTAAGCAAGTGCCTTTAACCACTGAGCAATCTCTATACACCTAGCATTTTATTTTTATTTTTTTCAACTTTATTTATTTGAGAGAGAAAAAGGCAGAGAGAAGGAGAGAGAGAATGGGTGCGCCAAGGCCTCTAGCCACTGCAAATGAACTCCAGATGCATGCGCCCCCTTGCATCCAGCTTACGTGGGTTCTGGGGAATTGAACCAAGGTTCTTTGGCTTTGCAGGCAAACACCTTAACTGCTAAGCCATCTCTCCAGCCCCCACTTTTTTGAGGCAAGGTCTCATTCTAGTCCAGGTTAGCCACAATGATCCTCATGCCTCAGCCTCCCTAGTGCTGGCATTAAAGGCATGTGCCACCACCCTTGGCTCCTGAGCAGTTTTTTTCAAGGCTCATCCTCTTGTTAGCAAAAGACTTCCCCGCTCAGGACAGCTGCTAGAACTCTGCCCTGTACCTTGTCTATTTGCTTTAGTATTTGAAGTAGCTTATATTAAAGGACATAGTAAAGGCTGGAGGGATTGCTTAGTGGTTAAGGTGTTTGCCTACAAAGCCAAAGGACCCAGGTTTGATTCCCTAGGACCCAAGTTGGACAGATGCACAAGGGGGCACATGCATCTGGAGTTCGTCTGCAGTGGCTGGAGGCCCTGGAGCACCCAGTCTCTCTCTCTCTTTCTCTGTCAAATAAGTAAGTAAAAATAAAATATAAAGGACATAATAAATCTGATGTCTGTCAAAAGAGGGAAGATTTCAAAAACAAAGAGTAGGGCTGGAGAGATGACTCAGTGGTCAAGTGCACTTTCTGCACAAGCCAGAGACTGCCTGAGATGGAGTTTCCAGAACCCACACAGAGAGCTGAGTGTGGTCACTTGCATCTATCTGTATCCCCAGTCCCCAAAAGAGGAGCCGAGACCAGGGAATCCCCAGGGCTTGTGAAAATAACCGGCTCTGGCCTCAGTAAGAGACTAAGGACCGGTGCAAGAGTGATGGGGCGGGCCGTCCTCCACTCTGCTCTGGCCAGCGCAGGTGAACACTCCCCTCCAGATATGAGCACACGGGGTGCTGAGACCGCACACACATGTGCATACGCCACACCATTCACACATTACCCCCCCCACATGTGCATACACCACACCATTCACACATGACCCCCCTACACATGTGCATACACCACACCATTCACACATTATACCCTAACACACATGTGCATAACACCACACCATTCACACATTACCCCCCCACACACATGTGCATACACCACACCATTCACACATTATACCCTCACACACATGTGCATACACCACACCATTCACACATTACACCTCCACACTCACACAAGCAAAGGAGTAAAGGGCAAGTGAAAAGTGATGCTGGAAACTCATGTGGAAGCAGCTATTAGAATTAAGCATAAAGCCGAGCTGACTCTTTGGGGAGCAAAGGCAGAGAGAAGAGACCCCACAAACCAGATCTGGGAAGAGACCATCTTTTATCTGCTTCCAAAAAGGAAGAGTTTCAAGGACAACACAACTGAACCATCTGTGCCAACGCCTGGTGCACAGCGACTGGAAGGGACCACGAGCTCCCTTTTCTAGAGTGCTTGAGCTCAGGCCTCTGAGGGTGGACAGACTTTGGGGTTGGCCTGCTCTTGCCTGGAGTCCACCTACCTGGATGGAGCCCACGGAGCGGGATCTGTTCACATCATAGCGGACAATGAAGTTGCCATCCAGGAGTGTTTCCTGCTTATCCGGAGACTTTTGCTGCTGGGCGAGTGTTGGCTTGAACTGAATGTGAGCCTGGAGGAAGGACCAGGGCCGAAGCTGAGAGGAGCAGAGAGGCCATGCCCACACCCACCTCTGGGTGCGCATGGGGAAGTCAGATTCTGGGAGCAGTCACGGGTCAGTAGTCCAGGGGGCTTTCATGTCGAGCAGATGACAGACTGCTGCTCTGCGGTACGCGCGCACGCACGCTAATATGGATTAGCAACTTGACAGGCTCTAGAATCCCCTGCGGGACAAACCTCTGAGTGTGTCTGTGAGGGAATTTCTATATTAGGTTAATTGAAGTTAAAAGACCCTCCCCCTAATTAGGGGCAGCACCACCTCGTTGGCTGGGGTCCTGGACTGCATAAGGGGCGCACCAGCTTTCATCTCTCTGTGCTGCCAGACTACAGACGTAATGTGACCAGCTGCCAACATTTCTGCTGCCGTGCCACCCCCACCATGACAGACCGTGCCCTTGAACCAGGAGCCCCTGCTTTCCTTAAGCTGCCAGGTATTTTGTCATAGCAATAGGAAAAGTAATGAACACAAGTGACCCCCATTTCTGGAGCCATGCAGGCACCTGGGCTTAGTCTGAGCAGAATCCAGGTACCTCCTCCTCTGCACCCCGTTCCTGGACCCTCTATCAGTCTACTTCTCAAGTTCATCCTCCACACACGTCAAGTCTTCTGTAAGGGCCCACTGTCCGTTCCTAGGTCTTGCCTTTCTGTGTCCTGGGACCCAGACATCCCAGAAGCCTTTCCAGCTCAGAGAGCCTTCAACGTGCTCCGGACCCCCGGAATCTAGCTCAGGTTGAAGGCGGGCTGCAGCAGGCGCACCTTGGTCTTGTTCTGTGAGGTGGTGAGGGCGTCTTCTAGCTCCTTGGTCATGAAGGTACTCTCTGTCTCCAGGAAGCTGATACCCTGAGGCTCGAAGATGTGAATATCCATCTGGGGACAAGATATGGGTCACTGGCGCAGCCAGGATCCTGGGCTGGGCTCCCAGTCGGCTGAGTGGCCATGAGAGGCTGCCTGAGCTGGGCGGTGGCATCTAAGGGCCTCCTGGGAGGAAGGCGGTGTCAGATACCTGCAGGTGCTTGACCAGTTGCTGGGGCCGCACTTTCAGCAGCAGCTCGTACACCCCCAGATGCCTCTTGAGCAACTCCTCGTACACCAGTTCGAAGGTGACCTTGGCAGCAGGGGCCACGCTGACTGACACCTCGAACTGCTCTGTCTTTCTCCCAGTGGTCCTGGGGACGAGAGTATCAAGCCAGATCTATCGGGCTAGGTAAGGAATGGCTGCTGGAGTCAAGCAAGGCTAAGGCTCCAAGGTGGGAGTGGTCTCTGCCTCCCCCCACCCCACAGGAGCTCACTTGACGAGGCCAGCGCTCTCTCCACGGCCCACAGCCGCCCTGTACTGCTCCTGGGCTGCGGCCTTGTCTTTGATATTTCCTGGGTAGGTTACACCATCGATGATCCTGGGGAGAGACAGAGAATGGAACTGTTGGGGGCCTTTCTAACACCTGGTGTGTCTTTCGTCACAGTGACTCCTGTCTTTGCCCAACTCCATTATTATCATTATTATTATTATTATTGTCATTATGATGCACTTATTGTGCAAGTTACCTTGTACAGGGCACTGGTGGAGGCTGCCAGCTGCCCTGGGGTTTGTGCTACATTAATACACCCGCATTTGCCTTCCAGGACAACACAACCGAACTGCCGATTCTCTGTCCCTTGAAGGGAAAGGGCAAGGAGTTTTCCGAGGAGGAAGAACTGGACTAAATCTGGCCCACATTCCAACCTGTTTCATCACCCTCATGGCTTTCTTTGGCACTGGTCAAGCACTAGCAAAACAAGAGGTGAGGGAGATCTGCCGTGTCCAGCCCAGTGTCCATTTCCTGAGTGGCAGAGACTGAACAGGAAGGAGGCTCATCTCCCTTTCACTCAGGGCAGGCGGCCTGCAGGGAGCTTGGCATCTCTGGAAGCAGGTTCGGGCTCTCCTGGGAGGGCGGCATGCTCCTAGCAGCCAGTCTTTGATCAAGGCTGAGAAAGAACCGAGGGGCCTATTTCCCTGGAAGCAAAGTGGCTGCTCCAGGAGCTGTGTGTGAGCCGAGTAGAGACATGTCAGGCAAATGGACATCTGCTCTATCTGGGGATGAAGGAAGAGTGCAGGAAGAGAGAGAGGGGGAGAGAGAGAGAGAGAGAGAGAGAGAGAGAGAGAGAGAGAGAGGGAGAGAGTGGGAGAGAGGGAGGGAGGGAGGGAGAGAGGGAGAGAGGGAGGGGGGAGGGAGAGAGAGAGAAGCTTGATGGACACATGCAATAGGCACCTTCCTTCCATTTTCCACGCTATGAAGCAATTCTAGACTAGGAAGGGAATGCCAAAGGCCAGCTCAGCTCCTTCTCCCAGGTACAGTGCTCTTAGCCTTTCTAGATGCCCTGCTATGGCTCCTGGATGGGTCAGGGAGTAGGGAAACCTGCACACCTCTCTCTGTCTTGGGCAGTAGCAGGAACTGGGATCATCTGCTTAGGCTCCAGGGAGGGGAAACGGGACCTGCTGACGGGCGGGTGGGGATGGGAAAGGAGAAAGGGAAGCCGGAACTGCAGGGCGCTCAGCCCCCGCTGGAGTCTTCTCTGGACTTCAAGACCACCCAGCGGTCTTGCTTCCTCCCGCCCTCCAAGGCCCTTCTTGCTCCTGGCAGCAGCCACTCCCCTGCCCTCGACCTCTGTGTATCCCTTAGAGGCCAGAAACAGGCAAAGATTTTTTTAAACAAAGTTTAGCAAACATTGCAAAACTGAGCAAGGTGGGGGTGGGGTGGACAGCAGAGGGTGAGGCAAGGCGTACCCCCACTGCAGAGCCCACAAAACCCTGGGCATCTCTGGAGGGAGCAGAAGGTGCACACAGGTCTAACCTCTGCAGCGATAAAGCAGATGTCAGCTGGGATTTGCCTTTGGTGACTCCTCAACGTGCCGGTCCCCTCCCCCCCAACAGCCCTGCCTGACTCTGGCCGTGAGATGCCTTTAGCTTGTGCTCCTCAAAGCCAAAGACACGAAATTGCTGTGGTCCTCAGTCCCGGGCACTCCTCGCAGGAAGCTAAGTGCCAGAAGGAACAGAGACGTCTCTGAGCTTGCCAATGCCTCTGCTCCCGGCGGGGCTGGCAGATGGTGCGCCGTGCTCAGCTTCTGGACAAGGTCCCAGGGGCCCAGAGGAGACGGAGTTGCAGGGCTGGGGGAAGAAGGGCGGGGAGGCACCTACATGGAGAAGTTGGTGATGAAGGCTTTCTTGGGTAGCTCCATCTGGAAGGTGGCTTCCTGCGCCGCATCGGCCTTGTTGACCACCCGGCTGGTGATGACCGTGTGAGCGAAGCGGGACGAAATTTTGGAGTCCACGTTGAGGCTGTAGATGTCGATGCCATTCTGGACCAAGAGAGGAGAAGCGGCCAGAGAGTTGCACCGCCGCCCTAGCGCTTCAAGAGTGGACTCTGGCCCTAGACCAACCCTGGACCTTCATTTGGTCCAGTTGCTGGCTGAGCTTAAGGCTGGAGAACTTCACACGTGGACATTCCTCTGAAGGCAGAGGCGGCTGTAGGCTTCATTCCCCACTCCACAGTGCCACAGAATAGGGGCCACCTCTGTCCTGCTCCGTGGGGGTCTCTAATATCCCACGGAGAAGAACATGCATACAAGGGTGGGTTGGGATCTGGAGATAAGATCACTTTTCTCGTTTGGGAAGAGCTGAAGGCCCTAGTGGGGTCAGAATCCTTGCGTCCAGGCAGAGGTGTGCCCAATAAGAGGGCAGCAAACTCGTCCTTTGTTTCTGGACACTGGGGGAAACACTCGTGCCAGTCTCCTACCAGGCACCCATGGGAGCTGGGAGAATTGTCAAGGGTCCAGTCTCTTAAGGACTGAGGATCTTCCTCTAGCAGACCCTCCCCAAGGGCCCTGCCTTCTCCACACTGCCCTGCCCGCCACAGCTGCTCTTTGTCCTGACATTTGCAATCCTTCGAGAAAAAAGACACATGCGCACACACGCAGCCTACACACCTCCACTCACCGGCATGCGCCCTGCTGTGCACCTTCTGGCCTCTGCTGTCTGTTCACAGCCGTCTGCCGCAGTTTAGCACGGAGAGGCCCAGCGGATTGCTTACACTATTATTAGCTTTGTACCGTGCAAGGAACTGAGCACCTATGGGTACTGTGAACGTGATGCGTCACCACCCCAACTGAGTAGCTAACCAGCCTTCAGAGATGAGGAAACGGAGACATGGAGAGTATGAATAACTTGCTAGTGGGTAGAGCTGGGCTCACAAAGCTGAATTCTGACCTACATGGCTCTGTTGCTGGCCTCAAGGGGCAATAAATAGGCTAAGCCTTATGTCCTCATCTGCAAGGTGGCAATCATCGGACCACCTTTTCTACTGAGTGGGGGCACTAAGCGGGGGTAGTACCTGGTGGATGGTCAGGGCCGCTTCGTTGCATGTGCATACACACTGACCTGTACTTAACTGCTTGCATGCTCAGTGGCTCTCCCCGACTTCTCTCATTCCCCAGTTCATATCACACACACACATACACACACACACACGCATACACACATGCACGCAGACAACCGTGGGTACTGCTACCTTTTGGGCAGTGGTGGTCTGGAGGACAGCCACCAGTGAGGGCAAGACCAGCACGATGTTCCACATGTTGGCAGGAGCTGGGATCTTCATGTGGCCCCAGTGCCTGCCAGGCTGCTTATGAACCTGAGAGCAGGTGGGCTATAAATTAGTAACTTGTTGGCTGCCCAGTCCCTGCGGGGGCAGGTTCTTGGAAATTGGGATCTACAAGCCAAAAATCCCAGGGGGACTGAGATAAGGTTACAAATGACCTGTGTCCAGTGAACTTTGGCTAGAGGCAGGCCATATCCTGTGGAGAAGTAGGTTCCGGTTGCAGCTGGGTATTAGCACCTCTCTTGCAAGGTTCAGAAAGCTCCAAGGCTTCACCACCTCACATCATTCACCTCACCAAGCTCCACAGGGCCAGAGGCACCCAACAGTGAAGAGGCTAGCCTTCTATCCATGAATCTAGCCTAGGGGGAAGCAGAGGTCTGGTTAGGAAGGCTAAGGCTAGAGAGATACTCCAGGTAGTTTCCTAGAGGGGGAAAAGAGTCTTGGTAGTCCTGTGAACATGCCTGGGCAGTGGGGCTGAGGCATTGAGAGGCCTAGGAGTCAAGAGGCTTGTGGAGGTGTTTGAGGAATCCAGGAAGGATGAATACACTTTATTTCTGTTAACAAGAGGTGCAGGTCCAGGGTTGGAGAGATGGCTTAGTGATTAAGGCCCTTGCCTACAAAGCCTAAGGACCCAGGTTCAATTCCCCAGTACCCATGTAAGCCAGATGCATGTGGTGGCACATGTGTCTAGAGTTCTTTTGCAGTGGCTGGAGGCCCTGGCATGCCCATTTTCTCTCTTTCTGGCTCTTCTTTCTATTTCTCTCTCTCAAATAAATAAATAGATAACAATATTAAAAAAAAGAGAGGTACAGGGGCTGGAGAGTTGGCTTAACAGTTAAGATGCTTGCCTGAGAAGCCTAAGAACACATGTTACAAATCTCTAGGCCCCACATAGCCAGACATGCACACAAGGGTGTGTGTGTACAATGTTGCACGTGCACACAAGGGTGTGTGTGTACAATGTTGCACGTGCACACAAGGGGGGTGCACACATTTACAGTTTGCTCATAGCAGCTGAAAAGCCCTGGCATGCCCATTCTCTCTCTCTCTCTCTCTCTCTCTCTGCCTCTTTCTTTCTGTCTCTGTCTCAAAAATAAGATAATAATAATAATAAAAAAAATTAAGAAGAAGTGCAGGACCAATGAGCCCCTCTTCATTTTCCTTGGTCTCTGGGCTGCTGTTTGGGCACTGTTAATTAAACTCCAAACAAGGCCTGCAACGTGAGAGCGCGTAAGTCATGAAGCTGGACACCGTGTGGGTGGAGGCGTGACCCGGGGAGTTCCCTGCAGGAAAGCGGGGGTG
Organism: Jaculus jaculus; assembly: GCF_020740685.1. NCBI lineage: Eukaryota > Metazoa > Chordata > Mammalia > Rodentia > Dipodidae > Jaculus > Jaculus jaculus. Next base: position 64,529,661 of record NC_059117.1, on the reverse strand, counting down.
AGGGGGAAACGGAAGGTCAGTTGCACAGAGCTCTGGAAGGGGGTGTACGATGGGGGTGGTGGGGGGTACACTTGGCTGGCCTGATGCTGCTCCAGTGTTGAAGTGGCTATTTTTCAACTTGCCAGTAATAAAGCCGAAAACAAATAGCAATAAGGCGAACAAATATTGGGCTCTGGATACAGCTGGTGCTCACATTCCCCGGCCAATCTGGGATGGCCAGCTCCTGAATCTGTGGGCGAAAGGATGAGTCATAAGGCCTGAGTGTCCCATCCTGGTCAGGGAAGGACAACTCAGCAACCCGACGAGTGGGAACCAGCGGCTATGGAGGCCCACCTGGGTCCCTGGGGCAGTGAGGGACTGGCAGAGGGCCGGAGCTGGTGGCATCTAGCCCCGGAGAAGGGCATGGTAAAGGTTGGAGCAATTTCTGTGGGCTCCAGTAAAACCTTCCTTCTTATGGTCGGAGGCCTCACTATGCGCTGCTGTTCAGCCTTCTGACTCTGGATGGGATTGGGGACACACTGGGGACATGTCCCTTTGGTACCTGACAGAAGAGCCTCCTTACAAGGCCCAGTGAGTGAGCCAGGCTCTGTCCTCACACGAGGTCTGCTCCCCTGGAGCACAGAGCAGGGGCCCGGCCTGGAGCCAGACCTATATAAGGAGACCAAGGCTGGCTAAGAGCATGGGAAAACCTCTGAGCAGCCAGCTCTCCCTGCCCAAGGGAGAAGAGACTTCCCAGGAGTCATCCTTGAGCCAGGTCTGGCCAGTTCAGCCTCAGAAGGAACCACTATCAGCCTACCTATGGTTTTGTCATCCTCGCTATATAGGACTTGACATCCTCCGAATCTGACACAGGACACTGGTCTGAAGAGAGTCACATAGCCAGGAATCTGGTGCAAGTAGCATGTAGGGAACACAGAATGCAGCTCACCCTGCTGTTTGGAAGGGAGGCAGTAGCCCGGGAAACTGACTGCCATTAGCTGGAAGAACCAACCTGGCTTTCTCTTTGATGGGGGATGCAGTCACAAAGGCAGCATGAGCAAAGGTGCAGGAGGGAATGGGCTCTGAGGACCTCTTTCTCACAGGGCCTCGGGGGTCTTTGGAAACCTCTCAATGGCTTCTATGGCAGCAGAGGGAGGAGTGAGTCCCAGGCCTCCAGTGACTTCGCTTTGAGCAATGTTACTGTAACCCACTTTATTGAACAGGCTTCAAGTCCTCTTTGTATATGAGGGGAAATTGAGGCATGGAAAAGAATACAGTGGCCAGGCGTGGTGGCTCACGCCTCTAATCCTAGCACTCAGGAGGTAGAGGTGGAAGGATTTCATGAGTTCGAGGCCATACTGAGACTACATAGTGAATTCTAGGTCAGCCTGGGCTACAGGGAGACCCTACTTCAAAAAACCTAAAACAACAACAACAAAAAAATACAGTGATCTATAGTCACAAAGGAGGTCTGTACCAGGTCTCCATGTCTAAGGCTGTTTTTAGTATGCCTGTTGGCCCTCAAAGCACCCATATTTCCTGCTCCTTCTCCCAAAACCGAGGAAAGGCATTAAGTGCGTTCCCATATCCCCACCCAGCCTTCCCTCTCCCCACAGATTTGCGGTCCTCACCAATGACAACTGACACCTTCCCAAGGCTGGGGTCACTTAGACACGTCTTTATTGGTGTTTCCAAGGTGCTATAGAAGGGCCGGGGCTTTGGGGAGGGGAGACAACAGGGGGAAAGAGGCACGTTCTGGCTTTAAAAACAAAGAGTGCATGGGGAAGACTCTTGCGTCCAGGCATTTGAGGTGGCAAAGTGTGCGCTTCTCAGCCCAAGACACTCTTGGCAGGTTTGTCTTTGGGCTTCTCGAAGGCCGTCTCTGTGCCTGTGCGGTTGCGACTGAACACGGATGGCGCAGCCTTGCCAGCTTGCTCTGCGGGCAGAGGTGTGGGAGGCAGCATCAGGAGCTTGGCCTGGCTTCCTCCGGGGAAGGCAGGCATGACCCCTCCCAGGTCCAGGAGCCCTGTAAAAAGACCCTTGGAACCCTGATAAGCAGGTTCCTAGGTTTCCAAGCCCACCCTAGGGGGACCTGGGGGACACTCACCACACTCGTGCATGACCTGGTAGGTCTTGGACTTGATGGCCTGGCTCTTGGCTAGGTTCCCATGGGCCTCCTTCAAGTCTTCCTCCTTCACGGGGGGCTGCTTCATCTTGATGGAAGCTTCATGAGCATCAGCCTTGGAAAGTCCAGAGCTGTATCTTAAGGCCTCTTCTCTACCTCCAGGTCTTGCCATGGGCCCCTCTTCTCAGATCACTGAACTCTCACAGACCCCTGAGTCTCCAGTCCTCTCAGTCTGCTCCAGACATCTGCCCTTACCACCTACCCAGGGAGCTCCTGGGGGCATTGGCTACTGCGGTTTTACAAAGGTCTGCTCTGCCAAGTGCAGGGTTGGGGTACGAGGGCAAAGGGGGAAAGTGACTGGCTTCAAGACATAGCAGCCCCAGGGAATTTGGCGAGTTCTAAGCCTTGCTCACTGGGAGGAAATGGGGGGGGGGTGTCTTCCTACAGGGTATATGCCTCTCAAAAAAAAAAAAAAAGCAGTAAGCATTTTTTGAGGTAGGGTCTCACTCTAGTCCAGGCTGACCTGGAAGTCACTCTGTATCCTCAGGGTGGCCTTGAACTCTTGGTGATCCTCTTACCTCTGCCTCTCGAGTGCTGGGATTAAAGGCGTGCACCACCATGCCCAGTAAGCACTAAGCATTTTTTTACAAGTGTGACTGGGAAGGGAATGGGGTAGAAGGTGAAGGTGCGCAAAAGGTTAGAGTGTTACTTATAGGACAAGCTGCAAGGACAGCCCTCCTCTGGCGGTTGGTCTGTCTATCCATGGAGACGGCAGGCTCAGCACTTACCCTCCCCTTAACCTCAGAGGCTTGTGAACAAGGGGCCTTCTTCCTTCCTAAGCCCCGTGGGCAAAAGTTCCCTTACTTCACTTTGCGCTTGGCCCTCAGGGAGGCTGCCCAGGGTACAAAGGAGGAAGAAGAGTGCTGCAGAACAGAGCCATCTCTTTCTTCCTCCCTTCCTTCTCTTCCATCCCAGCTGCAAATGCCCACCACTCTCCAAAGCTCTCAAAGGCAGCCCCCTCACACACACATAAAGACATATAACTAGTCCACCATGGTGGCACACGCCTTTAATCCCAGCACTTGGGAGGTAGAGGTAGGAGGATCGCCATGAGTTTGAGGCCACCCTGAGACTTACATAGTGAATCCCAGGTCAGCCTGGGCTAGAGTGAGACTCTACCTCAAAAAACCAAACTAAAATAAAATACAATAAAGGCACACACAGTTCTGCAAAAGGCCCCTGCCCCCTTAATAGGCCATGGAATAACCAGGGCCAAGCCGACCAGAAACTCATTAGAGTAAGGCGGGATTCCAGGGCTGCAAGTGCTTCTTGTTTAGGCTTAGATCTGAGCTCAAAAACAGCCGCCCCAGCTAAGTGTCCAGGACTCCTTCCCCGCTTCCTTGGCACCAACTTGGGTGCTCCTACCTGGGACATGGTGGGTGCTGAGCAAGTGCTTCACAGGCACCTCTCTGGCAGGCAGGAGCTACAAGCAGAGATCTGTGTAGAGCCCGGCCCTTGGGAGCTTACATAGCTTGATTGTTTCCTGTCCTGGGAAGTCACTCCCTTCCTTTGGCAGCTCCCGGATGATTTAGGTCCACGCAGCCACTAGCTGCAGAGTTTATTCTCGGAGATGATGGGACAGTAGCCCTGGTGAAAGTAGACAGCTGGGGAGCCCCCCCCCCCAACCCTGCCTCACTGCACCCTTGCAAACAGCTGCTTTCCTTATAGGTGGGAGCTGCTGGCACCGGTGCTGATGGGCTGTGTGTTTATGAATGTGGGTCCTGGAATGTGTGTGACGAGCTGGCGGCAAGGGGCCGTCCCAGTGGGGGAGGGCGCCGCTGAGGAAAGGAAGGGCACCCCCCCACCCCGAGCCAGGGTGGAAGAGTTGAGAGCTTTGTCTGTCTTTCTCTTCCACCTCTTCTCTTGGATTCCAGTGGGAAGAGACATTCTGTCCACGCAGAAGTGGGCCAGAAGTTTCCTGCCAGTCTCTGGAAGCCTTTCCTCATGGTGAGCACAATAGGCTGTCGCAGTGGACTCAGAGCCAGGGGTTCACAGGTAGAGAAACTGAGGCTGAAGGGAGCCCCGGGAGCTCCAGGGCATAACAGGACAAGGCAAGACAGGGGGTCTGGGGCCCAGAAAAGAGCAGCACATTCTCACTGGTGAAGACCTATGGAGGGTCTCTGTCTGAGATGGGGAGCGCGGGGTGGGGGGCTGGCTGGCCGGACAGCCGCAGTGCTACAAGTTGTGGGGAGGCGAAGGCCACTCTAGCTGCTGAGACGTGGAGAAAAAGTCAGGGTCCCTGGGAGGGAACCTAGCTCTCTTCTGCTGGGAGTTTCTGATACCCTCATCTGTGCAGGGGAAGATCCCCTGGGGTACGTGTAGGACCTTGAGCCTGAGGTGGGGGTGGGGGTGGACGTGGGTCAGAGGTCAGGGCTCTTCCTGTTAGTCTAGACTTAGCTCAGAGCCCTGCCAGTCTGTGATGGGCTTCCCTTTTACCCTTGAAGGCCCCAGGCAGATGGAACCCAACCAGACATATGTTTATGCCAAATGCCACTCCATGATTGATTGCTATACCTCAAACCCCACCCAATCACCCCATGCCATCTTTCCCCCAAGACAGATGCTGACCCGAGGAATGCCCAGGATTTCAAACAGAGGCCGGGGGCAGCAGAGGGCAGGCCAGCTCCTATGAGAGCGCTTCTACCAGGCCAGCGGCGCCCACCTGAGGCTTCAGCACTGTTCACAGCTGTCTCTGTCTAGCCCTGGCTTTAGGGACAAGGAGGGATGAGGGATTGCTCTCTCTCTGCTTCCTACACGGCTCATTCATTCCTCAGCAGGTAGGGTGCCCTGGACTCTCATCAGTGAGAACAACGAAGTGGTCAGGCTATGTTTGATTTCTTTTCTTGGCCTGCTTTGACTCCACGGCTTCCGTTGCTTCCACGAGGCATGAGGAGGGCTATTCTCACCCGGTGTCCTGCCTCCTATCTCGCTGGAGCACACGGACCCACACTTGCCTCAGCTGTCCCATGATCGGGCCCAACCCCCACACGCCACTGAGTTTCTGCCTCAGACAAAGGCTGTCTGCCTTTCCCACCAGGATCACTAACTCATCATCAGACATTGTCTAATGATAGTCCCAGTTAAAAACCAACCAACCAACCAACCAAAAAATATCTGACTTACCTCTCACCAGCGCATATCCCATGAGAGGTAAACAGATCCATTGCTTTGGGAATTAAAAAGGGTTTTTAAGCCGGGTGTGGTGGCGCACGCCTTTAATCCCAGCACTCGGGAGGCGGAGGTCGGAGGATCGCCGTGAGTTCGAGGCCACCCTGAGAATACAGAGTGAATTCCAGGTCAGCCTGGGCTGGAGTGAGACCATACCTTGAAAAGAAAGAAAAAAAAAAGAGTTTTTAAATATAATACTATAAAAATATAACTCCCCCCCCCCCCCCCCCCCACACACACCGCAAGGTAGAAGGGCCTCGCAGTAGCCCAGGCTGACCTGGAATTCACTATGTAGTCTCAGGGTGGCCTCAAACTCCCAGCAATCTTCCTACCTCTGCCTCCTGAGTGCTGGGATCAAAGGCATGTGCCACCACATCCTGCTTAAAAATATAACTTAAGGGTCAGGTGTGGTGGCACACTCTTTTAATTGTAGCACACAGGAGGCAGAGGTAGGAGGATTGCCATGAGTTTGAGGCCACCCTGAGACTGCATAGTGAATTCCAGGTCAGCCTGGGCCAGAGTGAGACCCTACCTCAGGGAAAAAAAAAGAAAAATAAATATAATTTAAAATATAAAAGATAGGGCAAGAGAGATTGCTCAATGGTTAAGATACATGCCTGCAAAGACTAGCAATCTACGTTCGATTCCCCAGTGCTCACGTAAAGCCAGATGCACAAAATGGTGCATATGTTTGGAGTTTGTAGCAGCTAGAGGCCTTGGAATGTCCATTCTTTTTCTCTCTCAATCTGCTCACAAATAAAATAAAATAAATAAAATAAAAAAGTATAAAAATCAAACAGTATACAAACAGTATACAGAAGAATTAAAAGTCCATGTTTTGCAATAGTGGCACACAGCCTTTATGGGTAAACAACTCTTCTCTGATTGAACATAAGGTCCACTCAATGGGAAAGAGCTCATATCGGGTACTGGAAACCAAGTCAGAATCTCACAGACAGGAAACTCATAGATATCAGAGAGAAGCCCCCACTGCTATCTGGATAAGAGTGGGTTTGCACACCAAAAAGTCCCTCAAATAACTATGCATATCCCTTTCAATCCAAACCGTTCTCACTGTTGGTTGGAGAATATGTTTTATTTTACAGATGAGAGAGAAAACTGAGGAGATCCAAGATACCTGACTGTCTACCATAAGACATGCCACCTCTATCACATCTGCTAGGGCCCATGGGAAAATTGCAGAGGAAGAGGTGACATGAATACTGCTCTCACTGACAGTCTGACAACCAGTTCCAAGGTGATGCTGACAGACACTATGGTCAATCAAAACCCATCAAAGCAGATATCCAGAGGCTTCAGAGATCTCAACACTAAGTCAGACTGCCAACATGGGCCAGGGAATATTGTGGAAGAGTGGGCAGAAAGAAGGGAAGAGCCTCTGGGTGGGTGGGAATACTCTGAGACGTGGTCCCTGCATTCCCCATAGCATCTGACTGAGGCCTTCATGACCCCACAGTTAATACCAATAACCCCAGTAAGAAGGGACCCCAGGGATATGGGAGCAGGGTGAGGGGATAAAAGAGTATATACTATATTTTTTTAATCTATGTTTTGCCCACTAGTCCCATAGGTAGTTTGTAGGACATAAACAGATCCTTAAGAAACAGTAACACTGTTACGTCTCATAAAAATGGCTTTGCCTTTAGAAAACAAGTTAAAAAAGCCATTTTGAGTAAGAAAACATTCCAACTCCAGTGGGTCAATTAGTGACCGTTAACCCCAAGCATGGCATGTGTCCACAGTGCTCACAGCCTTGGCACAAAGATGCCACAGTCTACGTGTGCCTTTTTCTTCCACCACGCCACCCAGTCAGACACAGAACAGGAGTCTCTCAGCACCCCAAACAAACAAAGCTCTTCGCTTGCATATTTGGTCAGTGTTTGTAGTGTAACTGAGAGACCTCGAGCCACCACAGCCCCCTCCAGTACTGGTTCCTCTTCCCTTTTCCCTCTTTTTTTTAAAAAAAATTTTTTTGTTTATTTTTATTTATTTATTTGAGAGTGACAGACACAGAGAGAGAAAGAGACAGATAGATAGATAGAGAGGATGGGCACGTCAGGGCCTCCAACTGCTGCAAACGAACTCCAGACGCGTGCGCCCCCTTGTGCATCTGGCTAACGTGGGACCTGGGGAACCGAGCCTCGAACCGGGGTCCTTAGGCTTCACAGGCAAGCGCTTAACCGCTAAGCCATCTCTCCAGCCCTCTGCCTCCAGGCAGAGACAGCAAGAGGAGTGGAGGAAGAAGATCAGGGACAGAGAGGGGAGGAAAGGATGACACTGCAGCTCTGGGCCCCCGCCCTGTCACCCTTAGCGGGGGAAAGTGTCATACGGGCAGTCCAAAGCGGTGCCTCTTCTCAGGTGTGACCGCGGTCAGTCTTCAGCATCAGACTCCTCCATCTCATCTCAGGCCGAGATCAGGATCTGAGGTAGAAAAAGGGCCAAGCCTGAGACACCGGCGGCAATACCTTTTGCATTTGCCTTTCCTGGACTGTAGCCGCCCCCCCCCCCCCCCCCCCCCGTGAGAGGCCTCGAGTTCCCTGTTTCTCGCATGAACCGCCCCCCCATCTCCAGCTCTGCCAATGCTACCTGTGTCCCCATCCGATCTCCAGTTGGACCATACCACAAATGGTGTGACTGCGAATGCCCATGAGCTATGGCTTCTGGCTTGTGCCGTTTACCAAAGCCTTCACCAAGCTCTGATGATGTGACAAGCCCTGTAACAGAGCTGAGGCGCACAAGCACGGAGAAAATGTGAGCCGAGCCTCTGTCCAGCTCATCTACTCGCCTTTCCAAACTCCCCCGAGACTGCTCCCGGGGTCTGGAGGCGCTGCTTTCGCCTTAGCCACAGGATGAACTGTGAGATGGTGATGAGCTGGTGCGCACGTCTGCCTTCATCCACGGTGTGAGGGCATCTCAGGGCGGCGGCAGTCTCGTTCCTGCCGGCTGTTGGCACAGCGCTCAGCAACGTGGCAGCTTCCCCGGGCCTCTCTGAGCTGCATGGTGGGGCACAGATAGAAGTGAGGGTCGCTGGGCAGCCAGAGCCCACGTCCTTGCCCCTGTGCTTTGGTTAACCCACCATTCTCCCTGAGGTTCAAGCCTTTGAACTTGGGCAGCTTGGGGATGAGGGAGCCGGGGCTGTATCTTCGAGGGCTGGCTGTCTTTGTGTAGCTGACATGCCCCTATCTCACCAGGGCTTCAGTCACCTTAATGTTTCCTGGTCACTAAGAGGCCAGAAGGATCCTTGCCTGCCTGCTCCCCTGGCACAATGTGGGTCTCACCTTGCCTGTCTTTCTCCACTGCCAGAGGGGTCAGTGGAGAGGTGTACCGCATTCCTGCTACGGGAGGGCCCTTGGGACAGCAGGCTCTGGTTCTGGCTAGATGGAGCGCTGAATGATCAGGGCTGGTCTTGCTTAGCCATTTCTCTCTCCCTCTGGCTGACATGGTGAATCCACACTCAAGATGCCTAGTGCAAACATGACAGCCAGGCCCTTGGAGAGGTCAGGGAGGCCCTTACCTCAGATTCAGCCCCTCAAGGGATGCTGCCCTCCCGTGGTGGACCTTGTCCCCGTTCCTCGAGTTCTGGTTGACTAGCATCTCTTCTAGTTTAGCTTATTTATTTATTTGTTTTTACAACATGGCTCCTGCCTTTTATTTATTTATTTGAGAGAGAGAGAGAGGAAGAGGCAGAGAGAATGGGCACCCCAGGTCCTCCATCTGTTGCAAACAAATTTCAGATGCATGCACCACCTTGTGTATCTGGCTTCATGGGTCCTATGGAATTGAACCTGGGTACTTTGCAGGTAAGTGCCTTAACTGCTAAGCCATCTCTCCAGCCTTGGTTTAGCTTTTGTTTCCCCCTTTCTCATGAGGAAATTGTCCACTGCCCAAAACGTGAAAGCCTATGAGAAGGAAAAGCCCAGGCTATTCTAGGATAGACTCACGTAAATCAAAGCACAAGGCGCATATCCCCCCTTCCCCCGCCAACTATAGGCTGTAAAATCCAGAACTAAGAGAAATCTCATATAGACCCCTACCATCTCCCAGAAGCTACAAGAGAGGTTACTAATCTCTATTTCCTTTACTATAGTTTCCTTGTCATAGAACAACCTAGAAAACTGGTTACGTAGGAGGGTTGGTGGTAAACTACAAGCAGCCTATCCTGGGCCCAGAACCCAGGTCTCTATACTTACTTTGACCCCCAACAGGCTGTGCATAGGTGGCCACCCTGTGTTCATGTGCTTGGGATCCTTCAGCACTTGCGTCACTGGTCCCTCACTTCTAGTCACTGCGGTCATGAGTTTCTGAGGTCTGCTCAGGAGCAAACTTTTGGAGCACACCTGGAATGATCTTGAATGAAATCTGAAATGACGTTCCTATCACAGGGGTTGGGATATCTCAGTGGAAGGCAACCTAACAGCGGAGGTAAGAACTAATTCTTGAAGTGGGGTCCTGGAGCAGGAACATGTCTTTTTTTTGAGGGGGGGTTCAAGGTAGGGTCTCACTCTAGTCCAGGCTGACCTGGAACTCACTCTGTATTCTCAGGGTGGCCTCGAACTCGCTGCGCTCCTCCTGCCTCTGCCTCCCAAGTGCTGAGATTAAAGGCGTGCGCCACCACACCCGGCAGGAACGTGGCTTTTGAGGGAGCAATCTCACCATTTCTAGATCTGAGTGTTGGATTGGGGAGGTAACAGCTGAACATACAGAAAGAAAGGTTCAGAGGGCTGTCAGACTCAGAGCTTTGCAGAGGAAGCCTTAAAAGACGGGACGGGACCCAAGCTGGGGCAGAACATGCAGCAAGATAGTGACATTGACAAAGAAAGGGATGACCATCATGGTGATGGCTAGTTTCAGGTCTGGGTTTTCAGTGATGCAGGCACCTGTTAAGAGGAATAGACGGGGTGAGGTAGGATACCACAGGGGCTGGGCACTTAAGGTCCTTAGATAAAGCCAATGGAAACAAGCCTCTTCTATTAAAACTTTTCAAAACCTATTTATAAGAGAGAGAGAGTGGGGGCGGGGAGAATGGGCATACTAGGGCCTGTAACCACTGCAAATGAACTCCAGATGCATGCTCCACCTTGTGCATCTGGCTTACATGGGTACCGGAGAGTCAAACCTAGGTCCTTAGGCTTCTCAGGCAAGTGCCTTAACCACTAAGTCACCTCTTCAGGCTGGAAATAGTCTCTTTACGCTCATGGCTGCACAGCCCGCAAGGTCTGATTGCTGACAACGGATGCTCTTAGCACATTAGTAGCTTTCCCCTTGGTGTGGACTTGGGGCCACTGAGCCAGTGCGGGCTGTGCTCATATTGGGTAGGGGTGGCCCGAAGCCCCCCCGTGGGGAGGGAGTACGGGCTTTAGGGGCTTAAGAGGGAGGAATGAAGTGTAGGATAACTTTCTAACAGAGATCCTGCACACCCACCACTAGAACGGGAACTTTGAGTTAAAAACTAGCCACAGATAAAGCCAAAAGGGGTAGGAGGAAAATATCTGAGTCAAATGCTCTAGAAGGCTTGTTTTCCATGGGGATGAGCATTGTCTATGGATCTCTGTAGCCCTGGAGTCCGAGGGCAGAAGCCGGTGCCAGAGAACCCATGGTTTCACTGCGGGATCAACACGCAGGCAGTCACAGACCTCAGAAACTGCCCGTGGTGTTGAGGGGCTCTAGCTAAGCTGGCCTGGGTGAGCGAGTCCGAGGACATGTTCAAATGCAGAGGCCTTCACAGATGCGAAGTCGGAGGACTAATCAGATCCAGCAACACAGGTGCAGGGACCATATTTTCATCAAGTTTACACATCCCGAGACTTAATCTAGAGAAGACATCTATTTACACAAAGCAGATGGCCACCAAGTTAATGCCCTTGCAAATTAACCCTCACATCAGAGCAAATCCAGGGCCAATTCACGGAACTGAGACAAAAACAGATTTGGTTTTCCAACCAGGCTGGGGGATGGGGCATGCGGGGTGGGGGGTGGGGGGTGGGGGAGCGTTGTTTACTCAGTTTAGCAGGGAGCTGCAGAAGCCTGGAAGAGGGACAAACTTTTTTTCCACCAGAGTATGAGGAGGACAAGGAAGACGACGGAGTTTTCAAAGATCATGGCCACAATGTAAAGGGTACGCTGCCCAGTGCCCGTCCCACACTGCAGAGGGTCTCCTGCAGGGACAGGTGGGTACTTAGTAGTCACATGGGCGCTGGCATCTGAGTAGGTCAACACCTCTACCCAGCTCCCTTACAGCTCCATGTGAGCCCTCACACTCTGAGCCCTGCTGCACAGGTTTTCAAGAGTCCCTTGAATCCCTAAAAATCATCTCATTCCTAACAGACAGAGGCAGTGTTCTGAATAAAAATCAGATAACCCCTGATTTGGACATACAAGAATATCTATCCTTTTTTGAATAAATTGTAAAATGGAGTTGAGAGGCACTAAGGGTAGTGAGTGCTCAGAGGCTGGTTCTGCGCTGGCAGTAGGAGGTGGGTGAAGCAAGACTGCTATTATCTATTGTTGATTTTCCCAGCGACTCGCATTATCCTTCCTGTTCTCTGGCTATGAGCGTAACTGATGCTGTGTTTATGAAGACAATAATCAATCTTTTTGTCCTTCTTCTCTCCCCCTCCCGCTCCTTATGCCACTCCATCACCATCCCTGCTGTCTGTCCTCAACCTGGAGACCAGCTCGCTAACGGAGAGGAGAGCGGGTTCCACGAAGCTGAGAGATGTCAGGCAAGGCTCTTGTAGCTGGCTGTGTCAAACCGAATCTAGGGCCTATCTATGGAGTTAAATCAAAAACAAATTAGGGGCCAGGAGAGATGGCTTAGTGGTTAAGGCACTTGCCTTCGAAGCCTAAGGACCCAGGTTCAATTCTCTAGTACCCATGTAAACCAGATGCACAGGTGGCATATGTGTCTGGAGTTCATTTGCAATGGCTAGATGCCCTGGTACATCCGTTTTCTCTTTCTCTATCTGCCTTTCTCTCTCTCTCAAATAAATAAATAAATAATATATATATACATATATACATACATATATACATACATATATATATATATACACCCTAATTTGTTATACACACATGCACACACACACACACACACACATAACAAATTAGGGACAAAGGAGAGAAGCCCTTAAGACAAGGAGGTGAGAGTGACAGGCAGTTATGACAGAAACTTGTTTGTCATCCTGTCAATTGCCATGCTTAAGAAATGGGGGGGGGGTACCTGTGGAGGTGCTTGCCTGAGAATCCTAAGTACCCAGGTTCGATTTCCCACTACCCATGTAAGCCAGATGCACAAGGTGGAACATTCATCCTGAGTTTGTAGTACCTAGAGGCCCTGGTGCATCATTCTCTCTCACTCTCTTAACTATCTGTCTGTCTGTCTAACTAACTAACTAACTAACTAACTAACTAACTAACTAACTAAAATATAACAAAAGAAGAAATGGGAGGGAAATGCCTAATAGTTCATACTAAAGGACACTTGAGACTTGGGTACCTGTAGAATGCTTCAAAAGGGAATCAATGAAAGATGAAGGCCCAGCTTCTTCAGAGAATGATCTAGTGACAAAATGAACCTTGGGACAGGCCCCTGGGAGCCACATGCATCTCCCTGAAGTGAGAGACCTGGGGTAGTAGGTCTTGGGAGCGACGGTTCCGTAGTCTTGCCTGGAAACTCTGTCAGAGCTACTTGAGTCCCACTGACCAGAGCAGAGACAACATTTTAGGGAGGCACAAGCCCCAACCCAGGCTGTGAGAAGAAAATTTGAAGAGCTCCATTTTCTCCCTTGATTTCATGGTTTCCATAGCAACCCCCGTGCAGGCCCCATGCTGCCGGAGCTCAGTCCTGCCCGGGCCTGCCAACTGCACACATGGGAAGCCCAAGTGGATGCTTTTATACAGCTGTAATGGAGAAAACGCCAGGCTCGGGTGTTTCCTTTTCTGGAAAATGCTGGGAGAAGGGAATAAAGCATGCAGAACGACATCAGCTGCCTCTCCTAAGACCTCCCTATCGACTTTCAGCAGTGGGGCAGGGCAGGGCAGGGCATCGGAGCCGGAAGCAGACCATTGCAGCAGCACAAGCTCTCCTTGCAAAGTTGCTCAATGGAGTTTGCAGTGCTTTCAGTAAACCACGTCACCTTATTGATGGAACTAGTTGCTAAAGCCGTTAAGACTGAGGATAGCCAGACGGGAAACACCACAGGGAAATATCTCTGCAATGGGACTGGTTTTTCTGGAAGTCAGCAGGCAAGTGACACCGTTTATATATTGCCACCAAGACCACTCCTTTGCCCAGACTTTGTTCATTCCATTTTCTCCTAAGCTGTGAGTGAGTAACGAGAGGGGAGAATTCTTTTCATTCACTCCATTTTCTCCTAAGCTGCTCTGTTTCTGAATTTGGGCCGTATAATACAGCTGCCACTGCCTGTGGTATTCATTTTAATGCTAAAATGAGAAAGCTTAAGGCCAGTGGTAAAAAGCGAACAAAAGCACCCGGGCTCTGCTCTGATCTGCCGTCTCCCACACAACCAGGCCACAGATATTCACAGCTGGACTGAATATATGCATGCCAGGTCACGTGCTCATTTGCGTTTTCCTCCCGAGTCACCCAAATGTTCCCTGTAGCCTGGACTTTAAAGGACAACTATGCCAGGCATAGTCACTGTGTCCCGAGGTCAGCCTCGAGGACATAAATGGTTTGTTTGGATGAGTTTGTCCCTCAGGGTGAGTTGTAGAGACCAAAGTAGGGGCAGATCTGTGTTGAAAAGCACTGGGGAACGAGCAAGATCCCTGAAGCACAAGTGTCCATGGGACACGATGTCATTTTCAGGGAAAGCAGCTTGGTCATCAGGCCACAGTCAAAACCTATCACCCCAAACTGTCCACCCCTCAGACCATGTAAGTATGCTTATGTCCCAAGCCCCATGACCTTCTCTTGTAGCAACTGAGCAATCTACCCAGAGAACAAGAACTTTATGGAATTCCAAACTCAAATGGAAAGGCTAGTCACATGTGTGGTAGGGAGCAAAATAGCCCTTCAAAGATGTCCTCATCCTAATCTCTGGAACCTGTGAATATGTGATGTTACTTAGTCAAGAGGGAATTCTGGCTGTCTATGGGATTAAAGTTATTATTAAGACCTTAAGATAGGTAAAATATGTGGAGAATCCAGTTGTGTCCAAGGTAATCAAAGGACACTTTAGCAGCAGCAACAGAAGGTCAGACCAGTGCAAAGTGAGAAGACCCCACATGCTGGCTTTGAAGATAAGAAGAGAACCTCAGTCAAGGAATTGAGAGGGAGAGAGAGGGAGAGAAAGAGAAAGAGACTTCTGAAGGGCAGCAGAGCCCTCATCTTTATTGATTCCAGGAGGATTTAGCTCTATGGATGCCTTGAAGGTAATCTAATAGATTAAGAGGACCACACTGGGCTGGAGAGATGGCTTAGCGGTTAAGTGCTTGCCTTTAAAGCCTAAGGACCCCGGTTCGAGGCTCGATTCCCCAGGACCCACGTGTTAGCCAGATGCACAGGGGGGCGCATGCATCTGGAGTTCGTTTGCAGTGGCTGGAGGCCCTGGCGCGCCCATTCTCCCTTTCTCTCTCTCTCTCTCTGCCTTTCTCTCTGTGTCTGTCTCTCTCAAATAGATAAATTTAAAAAAATGAACAAAAAATTAAAAAAAAAAAGAGGACCACGTTGGACTTCTGGAGGAAAGAAATATACTATAATCAGTTTGGGTTGTCTTAAACTGCTAAACCTAATTTGTTCTGCAGCAATAGAAGACAACATAAATCGACAGCTAGAAAACAATAGGTGTCTGGGAAGACAGTCTGGGTTTGGGATGGTCATTGACGAAGGTCACCATTCTCTGCAGATACCTGATCCCAGCAGCAGTGACTGAAGGTGCTGGGCCAAGAAAGGAAGAAGGTCAGACTCACCCACAGCTGCCTTCCTTTTGCTCAACTCCTGGGGAGGCAGAAAAGCCATACTTAGGAACAGGCAGTACCCTAATGCCTGGTGCGTCAGGACCAGACTGACCCCCATTCCTAGTTAATGTAGCTATTTGTGAGGGATCCACATTAGCACTGGTCAGCCAGAGTTGAATGGAGAGCTCTGCCTTCCAGAAGGGATCTCTCCAGCAATGGAGCAGCGTTCATGGAGGGAGAGGGGTGGGGGCTTAGGAATCCTGGTGCCGAGGGTAAGAGCTCACAACCACACACCTAACTCCTCTGCATGCCCCCTCTATGAGAGAGGATGATGCTCCTGTGTCACATCCACAGTGGGTACTGTGACCCATTTCTGTTTCACAAGCTGAGGGCTCCATGACTTGGGTCATCTCACAAGCCTTCCCTGGAGTCCCGAGGCACATGTCGTACGCTGGGCACTATCTAAAGTCAGTGACTCAACAACATGAAGTCACCGGGCTAAGAAAAGCCCTCCCCTGAGCTCATCTCCCCTCACTGGAGGCAATTACTTAAGATTTCTGGAAATACTCAAGGCCCTCACAGGCAGCTCCATGAATCAGCTGTTCTTTCAAGCTGTCAGCCCCTTGGGGGATCTTTAGCCACCTAGGAGTAAGTGGCCTTTGGGTGCAGAGCCATGAAGTCTGAGCGACATGGCTAGGAAAAAAAAAAAAAAGGGATTGGGGCGCCTGCCTCTTGTTCTGGTGCCCTCTTGTGGCAGATCCCAGCTGCTGCTGCTTCAGCCTTGAACAGCTCCTGCTGGCGAAGTCAGGAGGGTGAGACTGGGCTGAGGGCATTACATGACCCTGTCCTAAAACCCCGGGGAACACTTCACCAGCTGAGAAGGGCAGCTCCTGCTGGCAAAAGACAGAGACAGCCAGGAGGGTGGCTCTTAAGTAACCTGATTCTAAACCTCTGGAGTTTCCATTGAGGCCATCTGCAACCACTGCTCATGCTCAGTGTTAGGACGCATGCAGCTTCTGATTCTAACTGCTTGGCATGGGGGTCCATGAAAGGGGCTAGCACCCACAGGTGGCCAGTTTTAAGCCATGTCTCTGAGTGCGGATGGCCCTCGATGTCCCAGGTAAATCCAGATGCCAGGTGAGGGGACAAGCCCACCAGTGGAATGACCTAGTGGCAGGACAAACCCAGGTGTGCAGGAGAAAGAGGAGCAGGGATTCCCCTTGCCTACTGAACACATCCTCAGACGAGAGCTGTTTCCATCTCTCTGTGACATGGTAGGCGGGCGACGGAGCTCCACGGGGAGTTCAGCAGAATGAGGTGGCCTCGCACCCTTGCAGGGGGGAACCACAGGTGCCCTCTGGCACCGGGGGAAAGCTCTCAGACCATCTCCAAGTCAAAAGCGTTTCCTGCCTCCACCCACCTTCTCTGCCACAAAGGTTAGTGTGGTAGGTACTTCTGGGATGTGAGGATGAACATCCAACCAGACACAGTTTTATGGGAGGAAGGGATTTATTTTAAGATAACAGATCCGGGGGAGGTTCCACCAATGGCAGAAGAAGCTGGCTCCCATTCAGAAATCCAAGCAGAGAGACACCACCAGCAACCAGCAAACACCAAGGAGCAGCAAGCGTAAACCAGTGGCAAGCAGGGACTCTGCCAGAACTTAAACCTTTCTACATAGCTTTTGGCTGGTGCATCAGGACCAGACCTGACCCCACCTTCCCAGTTAATGTAGCTATTTGTGGGGGATCCACATTAGCACTGGCCAGCTAGAGCTGAGAGCTCTGCTTTCCAGAGGGATGTCTCCAGCAGTGGAGCAGCTTGAGCACTTCTCCCCACAACCTGCCCCAGGACCCCATAGCAGGAGTCGGCATGCTAGCGGCTGGAGCTGGGAACTCAACTTTAACAAACTGCTCGAGCCTAAACTCCTACAGTTAGAGTCTTGTTAGTAAAGTTATCCTTCCACCAGCAATGATACTTCAGCTCTCAAGCCAGCCCCCTCCTTATAGCCACCAGGTCCCAAATCTTCTCTAGATCCATCTGCCTAGTGGGCTTCACAGGACAAACAGCCAGCACGTGCTCCACTCAGTGAATAACAAAGGATGATCTTGAACTTATTTTTAAAGTATTTTTATACATTTATTTTCAAGTAGACAGAGATAGAAGAGAGACAGATTAGAGAGGATGGACACAGTAGGGCCTCCAGCCACTACAAACAAACTCCAGATGCATGTATCACTTTGTGCATCTGGCTCTTAATTGAACCCAAGTCATTAGGTTTGGCAAGCAAGCTCCTTAACTGCTGAGCCATCTCTCCAGCTCTGACCCTGAACTTCTGGTCCTTAGTATAAATGTATGGTGCAATCAGAACTTCAGTTAATGAAACTATATGACCAGTATAATCATAGGGTAGTATCAGCATTCCAGTCCACAATTTCACTGCGATAAAGTTTTCATGTAATGCAGTATAGAGCTTCCAGATCACTATGGTAAGATGCATCAATGTGCATTTTAAGACACATACAAATTCCATTTTACTATGGCATGGTGAGCAGCATGAGTTTAAGGTAGTACACACAAGTCCAGTTCTCAATGTCACTGTGAACCAATATGTATGTGAGGTAGTATACAAATTTTACTTCATTACGGTACTGTTAACCAGTATGCGTGTAACATAGTGCCCTGACTCCAGTTCACTGTTTTACTGTGAACCACCATACATGTACAATCCCAACTTCAGTTAGCAATGGAACCATGAACCAGTATGCATGCAAGATCACATTCAAATTCAAGTTCAGTAAGGCACGATGAACTGCTATGCATGTAAATTAGCATATAACTTCTGGACCAGCGTGTCAAGATGAGTCCATGTGCGTTTTAGGCAGTATTCCAATTCCATTTCACTACAGCACTTTGAGGCAGTGTGAACGTAAGCTAGTATACAAATTGCAGTTCACTCTGAGTGTGCACTGGGGTCAGAACTTCAGTTAACGACAGAACTATGACCAGTATGCATTTATGTTAGTATTAGAATTCCAGCTCACCATTTTTTTAATTTAACTTTTATTAACATTTTCCATGATTATAAAAAAAAATCCCATGGTAATACCCTCCCTACCCCCCCACTTTCCCCTTTGAAATTCCATTCTCCATCTTATTACCTTCCCATCTCAATCATTGTACTTACATATATACAATACCAACCTATTAAGTATCCTCCTCCCCTCCTTTCTCTTACCTTTATATCTCCTTTTTAACTTACTGGCCTCTGCTACTAAGTATTTTCCTTCTCACGCAGAAGCCCAATCATCTGTCCAGCTCACCATTTTGCTGTGATTCAGATTGCATGTAATGCAGCATGTAGCTTCTAGATCAGTATGTCAGATTGAGCAAATATGCATGGCAGGTATTTATGAATTAAATTTCACTATGTCTCCACGAGGTAGCTTACACTTTCATCATGTGTTCAAGTTTATGTTGTGGCAGACAACATGCACATGGGCATGTACTTCTCATGTAGTCACACGTTCATTTGTGACAGACCATGTCAACACAGGCATACTCGTACATATGGCTACATGTTCATGCTATGACATACTATGTGCACACAGACATACACATGTCTGTGTATATGTGGTCATGAGTTTATGCTCAGACAGGCCTTGTCCACTTGGGCATACACTTGTACATGTGTTCACGTGCTCATACTGTGGCAGACTGTTTGCACATGGTTATACAACTGTATACATGGTCATGTGTTCATTCTGTGGCAGGCCATGTGTACAAGGCATACATTTGTATATGTGTTCACATGTTCATGCTATGATAGACCATGTGAACACAGGCGTAAACTTATACATATAATCACATGTTCATGCGGTGACCTATCTGGGAATGTGGGCACACACTTGTATTTGGCTACTGCTGTGGCAGATCACATGCACACAGGCATATACGTGTACACATGGTGTTACAGTCAGGTTCGTGTTGCTGGTAGAAATCACCCGAGTAAGACAGCTTGTGGGAAAAAGAGGTTTATTTTGGCTTACAGGCTCGAGGAGAAGCTCTACATTGGCAGGGAAAACGATGGCATGAGCAGAGGGTGGACACCACCCCCTGGCCAACATCAGGTGGACAACAGCAACAGGAGAGTGTGCCAAACACTGGCAAGGGGACACTGGCTATAATACCCATAAGCCCGCTCCCAACAATATACTCCCTCCAGGAGGCATTAATTCCCAAATCTCCATTAGCTGAGAACCTAGCATTCATAACACCTAAGTTTGTGGGGGGCACCTGAATCAAACCACCACATTTTGCCCCTGGGCCCCATAAACCGATATCCATACATGATGCAAAATAGAATGCATTCAGTCCAACTTAAAAGACCCCATAGTTTTTATCAATCCCAGTGATGTTCAAACAGCCCCATAATCCAAGGTCTTTTAATTGAGCCATAATACCAAAAAATCCTCCCCCCCCAACCCCATAATGGCACAGAATAAATACACCACAATAGATGGCATTGGGCATAGCAAAGAAATATTCATCCAATACAAGAGTTAAAATAACCAGGGCAAACATCAAACACTGTAGCTTCAAGTCCAACAACTCTAGCCAGTGACAAATCTCCAAGTTCGATAATTCTAACCAGCAAGTCTCTGGCATTCCAATTCTGCCCCTCCAGCTAGGCTACTCACAGTCCTGGAAAAAAACTTCATCAGGGCCAGCAGCTTTCTTTAGCAGCCATCTCGTGGTCCCAGCATACTACTGTGTCTCCACTGCAATCCACGGTTCATCCTCATGGCCCCATGGGGTCTCCATGCAGGCAACCAGCAAACCTGCTTCACACTGCCTATGGCCATTTCCAAAACACAATACTGTGTTGCAAACTCAATGACTCTTTCTTTCCTGCATTTCTCATCCTCCACAATACAAGGTAGGGTGCCAATTTGTTAATCCAGGGGGGAATAAAGCAGACTTTGAAGAACAGGTCACTCCTTCAGCACTCAGGCCCCTTTAAGAGAGTCTACATTCTTCCTGTTGCCCCAATGCTGGTCAGATGGCCCAGTCTCAAAGGTTGTAATCTCGCAATTGCAGCTGAAAGGGCAGCAGTTCACCTAAAGATTTTTCTTTCTGTGCCATATCCCTCTGCACACACCAGTTCATTTCTACACAAAGCAGCCCTGCACAACTTCTCAGGACCCAGGCATAACAGCAAGCTTCTCACACAAACTGCTAGCCCAGTCCAGGCAAAGCTCTTTCTCACCTTCATAAGCCAAACCTCATAGTCCATAGTTCTTACTGCATTCAAGCCTTTCAACTCTGACCAGAACAGTCCATCAAGCAGTACTTACAGCACTGCAAGGCATCTCTTAGGCCAAGGTTTCAAATCCTCCCACATTCCTCTTGAAAATCAGCTCCAAAATGCCAGAGCCACACAGTCAGGTGTCTAGCAGCAATCCCACTCCTCGGTACCACTTTACTGTTGCAGTCTGGTTCACATTGCTGGTAGAAATCATCCAACCAAGAGCAGCTTGTGGGAAAAAGAGGTCTATTTTGGCTTTCAGGCTCGAGGGGAAGCTCCACGATAGCAGGGGAAAATGATAGCATGAACAGAGGGTAGACATCACCCCCTGGCCAACATCAGGTGGACAACAGCAACAGGAGAGTTTGCCAAACGCTGGCACGGGGAAGCTGGCTATAACACCCATAAGCCCGCCCCCAACAATACACTCCCTCCAGGAGGCATTAATTCCCAAATCTCCATCAGCTGGGAACCTAGCATTCAGAACACCGAAGTTTTTGGGGCTCACCCGAATCAAACCACCACACATGGTCACATACACATGCTGTGACAGACTCTGTCCACATGGACATGCACTTCTTTTTTTTTTTTTAAATTTTATTTATTTATTTATTTGAGAGTGACAGACACAGAGAGAAAGACAGATAGAGGGAGAGAGAGAATGGGCGCGCCAGGGCTTCCAGCCTCTGCAAACGAACTCCAGACGCATGCGCCCCCTTGTGCATCTGGCTAACGTGGGACCTGGGGAACCGAGCCTTGAACCCGGGTCCTTAGGCTTCACAGGCAAGTGCTTAACCGCTAAGCCATCTCTTCAGCCCGGACATGCACTTCTTTATGTTTCAAGCTGCGGCATACTATATGCACACAGGCATACAACTGATCATGTGTTGATGCTGTGGCAGATTCTATAAAGTGTCATACATGTTTACATGTGTTCCTGCTGTGGCAGACTCCGTACAGACTGGACAATGGTTTATGCAGTCCCATGTTTATGCTACATCGGATCATGTGCTTATGGGTCTTCAGTTGTTCACATGGACATGTGTTCATGCTGTGACATACTGTGTGTGCACAGGCATTCACTGGTGTACATACTAATGTTCTCATGCTCCAGCCGATGGTTCCTGTGTATATATAATATACTTTTTCATTGCTTGTTCTGTGCTAGGCTGTGTTCACAAAGGACACACACTTGTACAAACGGTCATGTGTTCATGCTATTGCAGACTGTGCATACACTTTTACACGTGTACTTATGCTCGTGTTGTGATAAATTGTGCACACAGGCAGACATGTACACAAGGCAAATGCTGTGACATGCATGCTGTGACATACAGCCGCACATGTGGTCATGTGTTCACACCATGGCAGACCATGTGCACACTGGCATGTACTTATATATGTGGTCACATGTTTATGCTGTATCGCACTGTGTGCACATGGGCATACGCTGTCCTTGTGGTCACATGCCCATGTTGTGACAGACTGTGTACACACGGGCGTACACTTGGGTTCACCCTGCTGCAGACCAGTGGCACATGTGTAAACACTTGTGCATGTGTTCACCTGCTCATGTTGTGACAGACCATGTGCATATGGACATGCATTTTTACATGTGGCCAGGTGTTCATACTTTGGCCCATGCTATGCACATGTGTGTACACTTGTCCACATGTGCACTTGCATGTGCTGTGATGGGCCTTGTGCACGTGGTTGTACACTTTTACACAAGTGCATATGCTCATGCTGTGCCAGACTGTGTGCCCGTGGGCACACACTTGTTCATATGGCTAACCATTGATTTTGTGACAGTCTGTGCACTCTGGCATCCTTTTGTTCATGTCACAGGTCCATGCTACGACAGGACATGTGCTCATGACATACACCTGTACACACACTGCCATGCACATGCAATGACAGACCATGTGAAACCAGGCCTCACAGAGCCGAGGTAGAATTTCATTTGTTAACTGCCTAACATCCTCTGGTAGTTACCTTCTTGCTGCTGGAACAAAGCATCCAACCAAAAGCAGCTGATGGGAAAAACGTTTTTATTTTGCCTTATGGTCTTGAGGGGAGCTGTGGTGGTTTGAATTAGGTATCCCTCATGAACTCATGTGCTCTGAATACTTGATCCCCAATTGATGGCACTTTGGGAGGTGGAGGCTTGCTGGAGGAGGTGTGTCGCTGGGGGTGGACCCTGAGGTTTATCAGCCCCTAGCTTGCCAGAATTAGTTTGGCTCACTTCCTGCCGCTGTTTCCACCTGAAAATGTTGGCCCGGAGGTGATGTCCAGTGTTTACTCTACCATCTTTTCCCTGCCATCATGGATTTTCTCCTTGAGTTTGTAAGCCAAAATAAACCCTTTCCTCCTATCAACTGCTCTTGGTTGGGTGTTTTGTGCCAGCAATGAGAGGGTAATAGCAGCAGACTGCTTCATGACTCCGTGACCCTGTTCCCAGGCATCTGCCTGGGTGCACACAGCAGCCAACCTTGGCTTAAGCCTGTGAGGTGCCTGAGTGGGTACACTGCTGGCCCAAACTTGTAACCCAACACTGAGGTGCCTGCCTGCCCAGGTACACAGAGCTGATCTTTGCCACAGTTCTTGACCCTTCACCCAGGCACCTGCCCAGGTGCATGTAGATGGCCTGAGCCCATGCGCCCAGCCTGTGCCCAGGTGCCTACTCTGATAAATGTGGCCAGCCCAAGCCCATGACCTCACAATAAGGTGCCAGCGTGGGTACTTGTGGCTGGCTTGAGCTTGCAACCCCATGCTGTGGTGCCTGCCAGAGCACATGTGACCGGCCACAGTCTGAGTCCCTGAGCTCATGCCCAGGCACCTGCCTGGGGGCACAGGCCAGGCCTTGGCCTGAGCCTATGATCCCATGCCTAGGTGCAAGCCCGGATGCACATGGACAGCCACTGCCCTAGCTTGTGACCCAATACTCAACACCCCTGCTGGGGTGTATGATGTTGGACAAGCCCAAGTCTCTTGGTGCAGGTCAAGGAACCCTCAAGGGTGCAAGCACCCAGCCCCGTCCCAGCTCCAGCTGGTGATCACACACCCCTGCAGCTGTCTGCATGCATGCGCCTGACCCCAGACCAGGCCTCAGACCCTGCCCCAGACACTCACCCTCCTGCCCGTGGTAAGCGACTGCTTCTGTCCCCCTGTGCTGAGCCGAGCCGGTGAATCCACCTCTGGTGCCTGGCCAGGTGCAGATGGCTGGCCACAGTCTTCGTTCAAGACATTGTGCCCAGGGATACACCTGGGTTTATGGGGCTGGCCCGAGCCTGTGACGTGGCACACAGGGGCATGTCTGGGTGTACTCTAATGGCCTGGGCCCTAACCTGTAACGCCTCGCTCAAAGCCCTCCCTGGTGCATGGGGTTGGACAGTGCTTGAGTTTGGGGTCCACAGGCCCAGGAACCTTCCAAAGTGTACTCAGCCAATCTCAGGTCAGCCTTGTACACCTGGGTGGGTACCTGGCCACTGGGTCGTTCATTGGTTTAGGGCATCTGCACGCACCTGGGTGATTGCCTGGGAATAGAGTCACGGGCTCAGGCTATGGCTGGCCATGTGTACTTGTGTGGGTGCTTGGGCATGGGGTCACAGGTTCGGGCTTGCCACGTGCACCTGGGCACAGTGTCACAAGCTTGATATGGTCACATGCACCTGGCCAGGTGCCTGGGCATAGGGTCATGGCTCAGGCTGGCAGAGTGCGCCTTGGCAGATGCCTAGGCACAGGATCACAGGCAAGTGCTTAGGCACGGATCTTAGGGTCATGGGCTCGGGCTGTGGTCAGGAGCATGAACTGGGGTAGGTGCCTAGGCATGGGGGTCTACTGGCTCAGGCTGAGGATGGCCATGTGTACTCTGGAAGCTGTCTGGACATGGGGTCACAGATTCAGGCTTTTTCTGGCCCCATATATCTGTGTGGGGGCTGGGGGTTATGGGCTCTGGAGGACCAATTTGCTTAGACATGAGGTTACATACAGGGTCATCATTAGCTACCTGCACATGGGTATGGAGTCATAGGCTCAGGCCATGGCCAGCAATGTCCACCACCGCAGGTGCCTAAATGTAGAGCCACAGGCACTGGCTGTGGCCAGACGCATGCACCCAGGCAGACCCCTGGTCTTGGGGTCATGAACTAGGACCATAGTAGACCTTATGCATCAGGGAGCGCACCTGGGTGCAGAGCTATGGGCCATGGCTATGGTCGGCCACATGCATTGGGGCAGACTCCTGGACACAGAATCATGGACTCAGGACAGCGGAGGGTGCTCAGGCAGCTGTCTGAGCACAGGCTCATGGGTTTGGTCCATGGCTGGCCCCATGAAACTGGGCAAGGTGCTAGACATGGGGTCACAGGCTTGGACCCTAGCCAGCTGCTGGCACCTGGGTGGGCACCTGGATGGGCTCATGCCCAGAAACCTGAACCTGGGTGAGTGCCTGAGCATGTGGTCAAGAGCTTGGGCTGAGGTCAACCACATGCACCTGGGAAGGCGCCTAGGCATGCATGGCGTGGTCATGGGCTCTGGCCACAGAGGCACATAGGCAGGTTTCTGGCATGGCATCACTGGCTTGGGCTTGTCTTGTAAACCTGGGCCTGGGTGTCACTGGCTCAGACTGAGGTCAACCATGTGCTCCTAGGTGAGCATCTGTGTGTGGAGTCACTCTGTGGGGCCCACCATGTGCATCTGGGTGTGTGCCTGGGCATGGGGCCATGTACCCAGGCTAGATGCATTTCTCCCATGCAAGGGCACAGGGTCATGGGCTAGAGCCCTGCTCAGATGCATGCAGCTAGGTGGGCACACATCACACTTGGGAGACCTTGATCATCGTTGGTGGTCTCTGTCACAGGTCCACCTGCCACCTGAGGACTTTTCCTCTCTGTTACTGCTTCCCTCCCCCACAGAGAAAATCAGAACTTTGAGGTCTGTTTTTTTTTCCCTGAGGTAAAGCTACACAGGCCTGTTTCCAAGTGTCCTAGGGAAGGACTATCCATGGTTGCATTTGGCAGAACGATCAGGATTCTTTACTCAAGAGAACAACTTGTCAAGTTTCAGTCCAGTGTGCCCATGGCTATTTTTATATGTCATTACCTTCAGTGTTGATTTTCTCATAGAAACCGTATAAATATTGAAGTATTCATAGCAGGCTAGGAGCAAAATAAGCTTTGCACTTGTGGAAATCTTCAGCAATTCCAAGGCCCAAGGCCATTCATTTTAGTGAACTGGAAACATATAATATAATATAATATAATATAATATAATATAATATAATATATATACATATATAACATATAAAATGTATAATTCTCTTTATTTTTCATCTACCTATATATTATTATTATTTAAAAAATATTTTATATTTATTTATTTATTTGACAAAGAAAGAGGGAGGGAGGAAGAGAGAGAGAGAGCGGATTGTCTCAAAAATCACTTTTTAGTTGCAAGGAGAGAGAGAGAGAGAGAAAGAGAGAGAGAGAGAGAGAGAAGAGGAGAGGAGAGGAGAGAAAAGAGAAAGAGAAACACACAGAGAGAATGGGCACACCAAGGCCCCTAGTCTCTGCTCCCCTGCAGACAAACGAAGTACAGCACATGCACCAGCCAGAGCATCCTACTTGGGCTCCAGGGAGTGGGACCCGTGTGGTCAGGGTTCGCAGGCAAGCGCTTCAACTGCTGAGCCATCTCTCCATCCCTCAAGCATCACTTTCTAGACCAGTGAAATTGCGTCATAACTGAAGACCTAAGCATAATTCTACACTACTTAGATCCCCACTGTATATAAAGGGTTAACCAACTGTAAAGAACTCAAAGGATCACGAGAAAAGAAAGCTAAGGGGCAGTAGTTTGTTTTTGGGGGTGAAATCATGCAGTTGTGTTCAATCAGATGACATTTTCCATCTCCAGATTAAATGGATTCTTTTGTGTGAAATTCAAGTAATTACCACCAGGTGGCGATGGAGCTCTACTGATTCTGCATACTGGCAGTGGGATGGAAAACAGCAAGTTAAACTCAGTTATTTGTTTAAAAGGAGAATGAAGTAAGTATTAATGATTTGTAGCACATAAAATTTCAAAAAAGTAAACTACATTTAAAGGACCATGTGAAGAAATACAAGGTAATAACTTTTGAGACTTGCTCATTTTATGTATACATAGCTAGTGTGTTGTTAAGGAATCTTGCTGTGGGATTTATCCTAACTTCATTTATCTCGCTTCTTCGGATGGACTTCCTTAGAAGTTAGAGGGACTTCTCCTACCTAGCTATTAGTTCTTGATATTGGGACTATGTATTTATGTATTTGTTTATTATTATTATTGGAGAGAGCATGTCAGGGCCTTTAGCTACTGCAAACGAACTCCAGACATTTGTGCCACCTTGTGCGTCTGGCTTCACATGTATACTGGGGAATCAAACCTGGGTCCTTTGACTTTGCTGGGAAGTGCCTTACTAGCTAAGCCATCTCTCCAGCCCTTGAGATAGTTTTTTTAGCATTTAAAAATATTTTGTTTTTATTTATGTATTTGACAGAGAAAGATGGAGGGGAAGTTAGATAGATAGATAGAGAGAGAGAGAAGGTGGGGGAGAGAGAGAGAGAATGGGCGTGCCAGGGCCTCCAGCCACTGCAAACAAACTCCAGATGCGTGCGCCCCCTAGTGCATCTGGCTAATGTGGGTCCTGTGGAATTGAATCTGGGTACTTTGGCTTTGCAGGCAAACGCCTTAACTACTAAGCCATCTCTCCAGACCCCCTTTGGGATAGTTTTTTGTCACTTAGTCCATATTCCCTCAAACAAGGACAAAGGTTGGCTTTTGACTTATGCTGAAGACACAACTTCAGGAGTATTCTGGTGAGAATGTATAAACATCAGGAAAACAAAGTAAAGATAAGTATCATTGAAATTATGAAAACTTTTCAGCTACAATGTCTACATGTGAGAGAGTGATTTGAATTATGCTTTATCTAATTGTACTGTACTATGGCAACTAGCAGAATGAATGGTGTGCGTCTCTGTCCACGCCGAAATGTAGGGTGTTGTAATGGAAAAGATGTAAGTTCCATGCTCTGCATGTATATTATATGCATGTCCAATAGTCATAAAAGGCACATGTCACATACCATTGCTAATAGTTCCAACTGGCTCCATTAGGGAGAGGGGAATAGAGTTCTTATCTTTGCTCCTTGGCATCCAAGGCAAAGAAAAATCAAATCACCTCTCATTCTCCACCCAGAGTTCAGCGGATCCCTCTTCTCATTCCATAGTGCTGTGCTCTGTACACCCATCATGAAGCTCCAATTTTATTTTTTTCAAATTTTTGTTAATAACTTCCGTGATTATAAAACATATCCCATGGTAATACCCTCCCTCCCCCCACTTTCCCCTTTGCAACTCCATTCTCCATCATATTCCCTCCACCTCTCAATCAGTCTCTCTTTTATTTTGATTTGCAAGCTTTTCAAGATCATACATTGAATTTAAATTTTGGTGACATATTTTGTATTTTTCTATAAATGACAGGTTGTACACAGCTATGGAGCTGATAAAAGGAACTCCACTTGGAGAGCATTTCCATTCTTGGAGAGAAAACATTTTACTGAAGAATGACAATGAGCAAGTACACAGGTTCTCATACGCTTTTCTTCATTAGAATTTTCATAATGCAATGAAGGTCTGAGCTGGTGTCTGGTCATGACTGGTGACAGAACATTGGGAGCATATTAGTTTCTTTTCTCATTGCTGTGACAAAAATCTTTGTGAAGAGAAACTCAATGAAGGAAGGGTTTACTTAGACCCACAGTTTGGGGGTATAGCTCATGATGGTGGGGAAGTCATGGAAGCATTACATTAAGGCAGCTGGTCATATTGCATCAATAGTCAAGAAGCAGAGAAAAATGAATGCTGAAGTTCATCTTGATTCTCCTTTTATTCAGTCTAGGACCACAGCCCATGGATTGGTACCCCCCATGTTTAGAGTGGGTTTCCCCACTTTCATAGATTCATCCTACAAACTTGATCACAGACATGCCCAGACGTTTGTTTCCACAGTGAGTCTAAATCCCATCAAGTTGACAGTCAAGATTAACAACTGCAGAGCGAATAAAGTTTAATTTTCTTATCTCAAGCTGTGCTTAGCTCTTTGGTGCTCATACAAGGAGAGGATTGTCTTTAAAGACCAAATGCCAAACAGTGTTATGTTGGGTCATAAGGACAAAGTAACAGTTAATAAATATAAAAAAGAATTTCTCAATATCTTTCCAGAGTAGAGTTTTTTTTTTGTTTATTTTTATTTACTTATTTGAGAGCAACAGACAGACAGAGAGAGAAAGAGGCAGATAGATAGAGAATGGGCCCATCTGGCCCTCCAGCCACTGCAAATGAACTCCAGATGCATGCGACACCTTGTACATCTGGCTTACGTGGGTCCTGGGGAATCAAGCCTAAAACCAGGGTCCTTAGACTTCACAGGCAAGCACTTAACTGCTAAGCCATCTCTCCAGCCCCAGAATAGAGTTTTATTGCAGAGTAGTAAGGTATGTTATTAGAGCTTTGGCATGGATGGAGAGCTGGGCTATCTGAGCTCTCCAGGTGGGTAGGTGCTAGCCACAATGACTATTGCATGTGACTAAGGAACTGAACTTTAAATGTTATTAAATCTTGAACCAGCCATACTGGCACATGTCTATAATCTTAGCACTTGAGAGGCGAAGGCAGGTGGATGAATTCAATGTTAGCCAACCTAACAAGTTTGTGTGTTGTCCCTGGTTCGCTCCCGGGTTTCGGCACCACTTGTTGTGCCCCTCCCGCCAGCAGGAAGAACGACAACAACAGGATTCTTCTCAAGCACACTTTATTGGGAGCTCCAAACTGAAAGAGAGAAGGACCCCGACCCTACGGAGCCCCAAGCTTATATACTTATGGTCTTGTGATTGTATAGCGTCGTCTGATTGGCTTAAGTCTCATCAGATGATTTTGCATCACCCAATCGGGATGGGTGAGCAACCATATTAGAATAACATCATGTGCTCATGCGCAGACAATTAGGATACAAAAGCAGTAAACAAGCTGACATGGCAAAGCCTGACGAAGCCAGCATGGCTTCCCACAGTTCCCCCTTTAAAAAATTGTTTTGAACCTCAGGATACCCGATCAAGGACCAACCCTCATGATGGCCAGTCCGATCGAGGGTAGAGCCTAAGACCAAAAACTTGCAATGAGAAAAATCTCTTCGGGGTGCAAAGGCTGCTCATGCAGGGATGTAAGCCTTCCAAGGTGCAATGACAACAAGGTCACTTGGTGTACAAAGGCCTTACATAAGACAGGGTGAAACTAACCATTACGCAGGCTAGCCAGCCATACTTGTGGAGATGCTCCTTGATCCAAAGCCATAAGTGCCTGAACAATCTTTATGTTATCCTGCTGACGTTGTCGTCTGATTCGACAGATAAGCCAGAGACAGAACACCATACCACACAAAAGGGCTGCTCCAAACATAGCCACCCCCACACATTCCTTAAAGAAAGAAAATGCAGAAGATAGCCAAGAAGTAAAATCTCCCAAAGAGATTGGCTCCAGATGAGTTCCATTCAGCTGTACAATCTGGAACAATAACTTCCGAGATAGCTGCTCTCCTTCAAGTGTCCAGTTTCCTGCCAAAAATTCAGCTAGCTTGCGACTCTGATTAAAAGAAGCAGTAAAATTAAATTGCAAAGGAGTAATACACAAATGTTGATACTGGGAAACACAGCCAAGTTGTAGAGACTCCAAACCAATCTGCTGGGGTCAGAGCTCTATTGGTAAGTCGTTCTAACAACGCCATAGTAAAAGAAGCATTTATCCCATAAGTTCTAGCGGCTTCTGCAAGATCCTTGAGTTCCTTATATCCTATAGCTTCATGATATCTAGTATTGGTATTAGGGTCCTCAAAAACTGGATAAGCACTAGCCAACTTTCTCCAAGTCTCTGGTTTTATCAAACTACATCCGGACGAAGGACACGCCCCGAACGGAAGTCGGCCATCTTGTTGTTTACATTTTTTACTTGTAGAGGCATAAGCTGGAGGAGGAGTAAAGACGCCATCTTGTCTGGGTCTAGAACATTCCCAAACATACTTGGTCTCTACTTCCTTAAAATCCTGTTCTTCCTTTGGAGTTAATTCTTCTCCCTCAGATTCACTAGAATTTTCTATATATAAATTTGCAAGTTCCGTTAAATCTGGATATAGCTTTGGACCTGAATTTGGCCCTCCCTTTTGCGTTTCACTTTTATTCTGTGCACTTTTATTCTGTTCTGTCTGAAACCTAGGTTCACTTTTTATTTTAACCTTTTTTTGTTTTCCCCTTTTACTTTCTTCAGACTCTGACATACTATCTTGATGATGTGCTAATATGCGTTGGCCTTCCCTGATCACTTCTTCACAACGTTTGTCCTCCAAACATGATCGCACCAAGCGCCATAAGGGCTGTGTACCTGCGCGCAACTTTCGCGTTTCTGACTCACGGTTGATGTCTCTGCCTAACTTATCCCAGCAGGTCAAATTTAAACCCCCAGTCAGCTCAAACCAAGGCGCTATCATATCCACTTCTTCCAAAAACCCTTTAAGAGTTTTATCTGAAATCTTAAGTTTACGTTGTTTTAATACTTCCTGAAGTGGCTCCAAAAAGGTAGAGTGGTGTTGTCCCATTTTGCAACCTTATATACGTTACTTATAGATCAGTTACAGGCAAAAACTTATCATATAGCACCAGGGGACTTACCGGTACCGCCGCTCCGTGTGTTGAGTTCTGAATCGTCCCTCGGAAGTATCCTCAGGGGTCCTCTCAATTGGCCGTTTGCTGACAAATTCCCGGGTTTCGGCACCACTTGTTGTCCCTGGTTCGCTCCCGGGTTTCGGCACCACTTGTTGCGCCCCTCCCGCCAGCAGGAAGAACGACAACAACAGGATTCTTCTCAAGCACACTTTATTGGGAGCTCCAAACTGAAAGAGAGAAGGACCCCGACCCTACGGAGCGCCAAGCTTATATACTTATGGTCATGTGATTGTATAGCGTTGTCTGATTGGCTTAAGTCTCATCAGATGATTTTGCATCACCCAATCGGGATGGGTGAGCAACCATATTAGAATAACATCATGTGCTCATGCGCAGACAATTAGGATACAAAAGCAGTAAACAAGCTGACATGGCAAAGCCTGACGAAGCCAGCATGGCTTCCCACATTTGTGGGCAGCTTAGGCCACAGGAGACTTTGTCTAAGACAAGTGCCTTAACCACCAAGCCATCTCTTCAGCCCTACATGAGACCCTGCCTCAAAAGACTGAAACAGAATTTGTTGAATTTTAATTGTTCTTCACATCCATGAGATGTCACCATCTTGGATAGTGATTGAGTTGTAGTTTGCTCTTAGGATGACATTCTATTATGATGCTTGACTATTAAATTCCTGTCAGTGCTTGAGCATTTAATTCCTAAATCTGAAGTTTGTTTTCTTTCTATAGAATAATACATAAGAACATTGCTTTGAACCATTTTATCATAGTCTGTGTTTTAAAATTTTTATTTTCATTTGAGAGAGAGAGAGAGAGAGGGAGGGAGAGAGAGGGACAGACAGAGAGAGAATAGCTTGGCATGGTGGTGCACATAGTGAATTCCAGGTCAGTCTGGGCTACAGTAAGACCCTACCTCAAAAAAACCAAACCAAAACACACAAAAATGAGTTATTTGTATATTTGGACTGGAGGGATGGCTTATGGATGAGGTGCTTGCCTGTAAAGCCTAAGGACCCTGGTTTGATTCTCAGTACTCATGTAAAGCCAGATGCACAAGGTGGCACATGAGTTTGGAGTTTGTTTATGGTGGCTAAAGGCCCTTACATGGCAATTTTCTCTGTATCTGTCTCTTTCTCTCTCTCTCTCAAATAAAATAAATAATAAAAAATTGTTGAAGGGCTGGAGAGATAGCTTAGCGGTTAAGCGGTTGCCTGCGAAGCCTAAGGATCCCGGTTCGAGGCTCGGTTCCCCAGGTCCCTCATTAGCCAGATGCACAAGGGGGCGCACGCGTCTGGAGTTCGTTTGCAGAGGCTGGAAGCCCTGGCGTGCCCATTCTCTCTCTCTCCCTCTCTCTGTCTTTCTCTCTGTGTCTGTTGCTCTCAAATAAATAAATAAAAAATTAAAAAAAATTGTTGAAAAGAGAAAGACAGAGAGAGAGAGAGAGAGAGAGAGAGAGAGAGAGAGAGAGAAAAGGACAGACAGACAGATAGATAGAGAATGAGTATACGTGTAGCAGGACCTCCTGCCACTGAAATGAACTCCAGACACATGTGTCCCTTTGTGCATCTGGCTTTAAGTGGGCACTGTGGAATTGAACCTGGGTCATTAGGCTCTGCAAGTAAGCACTTTCACTGCTGAGTCATCTTGCCAGCCCCACAGTCTGTGTTTTATAGGTGACAAATGTACCTATCACGGACTAGAAAAATAATCCAGCCACTTACACATTTTAATATACAATTATTTCCAACATTTTTCATTCACATCAAGTAAGCACAACATTGGATAATTTGACAAATTAGAAGGTTTATTCCCCTTTCACATTTTTCCAATTCTCAATTTATCATTTATCATTAAGTTTTTAGCTTAGATACATACTTACACATTAACTGCTATTGGTACATTTGCATTGCTGGGACAAAACACCCAACCAAAAGCAGCTGATGGGAAGAAAGGGTTTATTTTGGCTTCTAGTCTGAGGGGAAGTGTCTTCATGGCAGGAGAAAGTATGGCATGAGCAGAAGAGGGCATCACTTATTGCTACAGAAGGTGGAAAACAGCAACAAGAGATGAACTGAACTCTGGAAATTGACAGCCAGCCATAACACCCAGAAATCCACCCCTAGTGACACACCTCCTCCACCAAGGCTCCACCACCCAGACTGGGGAGCAAGCATTCTGAACCCATTAGTTAACAGGGGTCATGTGATTCAAGCCACCACATTAGCCTTTCCTTTCTGATTTTTTCACTCATGATCATTTGTGTTTCTCTCATGGCGTATTAATGGGTCACTAGCTATAAACAGAGAGACCCCTCTCGAAATTTGTGTGGTTTTTACATAGTTGTGATTGATCCTGACATTACTACAATAAAATGATTTCTGAGAATATACTGTGAAATATGTAAGCTTGTCATGCATTATTGTACAAAGGCTATGAAACATAGAGCAGAATATAAAAGGATGTATTTAAAAATAAAAACAGGGCTAGAGAGATGGCTCACTGGGTAAAGATGCTTGCCTGCAGAGCCTGACAGCCTGGGTTCTGTTTCCCAAGTACCCACGTAAAGCCAGATGCATAAAGTGGCACATGCATCTGGAGATTGTTTACAAGAGGTCCTGGTGTGACCATTTACACTCTCTCACTTATATTATTTGTCCCCCCTCTGTCTCGTTGCAAATAAATAAATAAAAACATTAAAAAAAGTTGTTAATATTCTTTCATGACTGTTTGCCTCTGAAGTGGATTAGTTTAGGCACTCAGTTTGGAGACCACAGCTCTAACTGTTTACTCATGGGAAAGACATATGACAACCCTTAAACCTGGATTATTTGCCTTTAGAAAAATCTGATTAGGTCTAGAGAGATTGCGGTGGTTAAAGTGCTTGCCTTTAGAGCCTAATGACCCTGGTTCAGTTCCCTAGTACCTATTTAAAGCCAGATGCACAAAGTGGCTCTTGGGTCTGGAGTTCATTTGCAGTGTCTGGAAGCCCTGGGGCACCCATTCTCTCTGTCTGTCTGTCTCTCTTCTCTCTCTCTGCTTGTAAATAAAGAAATGAATTTAAACAAAGAAAACAAGAGAAAAAGATGATTACTCTCAAAAGCCATTCTAACTGTATATATTTGCCATAGACATATATATTCATGAATCAGGATTACCATTTATTGACCACATTTTAAAAGGTAGAACATACTATATTAATTAAAAATAGAACAATGTGAAATAGAAATGTTATAGGCAAACCAATACATAACTACTTAGAAATATTTCCAAGGCAGTGAAGTGTAAAATCAAAAAAATGAGAGACCAAGTAATTATAAACCTGCATATTATTTACTTAGTCCTTTGAAATTAATCATTATTTAGTTTACCATAAGCTTTTTTCCTTTTGTCTTTTTATAGTTGTTTGGTTTTTACTTAAGAATTTTATAATTTATTTATACACAGCTATTTCAATTCATAAGTTAATAATAATTATTTTAAATTATATGTTTGATTTCATAGCACATTGTACATATATATGTGTAGGTCATGGAAAATTACATTTAATTCTTTCCACATGGGAACTGAGCCATATTTTTCTGAGTAATAGCTAACCTTACATTTTATTTTCTTACTAAATGAGATAAATCATCTCCTTTGGTTACATTTACATGTATTAAGTAGTAGCTTGCTTCCTATCTAAATACATATGCACTCAATATAATGTATATTTGTATACCTAATGCCAAGCATCAAAAAACTGTACAAAATGAAACAGTGCTCAGACAAGCTTCTTGGCCTACTTCTTTGTAACCTCTAGTTCTATGTATCAAAAAACCCCCCACTTTTCTCTTTGCATTTCCCTATGGTATTTGAATTTTATTATGACAACTGAGGATTTCGTTTTCGCGTTTCCTGTCTCCATCATGGCCGTGCCGTAACTGCACAATCAGAGGTTTAATCCGTATTCAGGGTTGACATCACTACCACTGAGTAATGATTGCTCAGGGCTGGCTGCCTTTTCCTCGTCGACCTCTTTGTTTTCCTTAGAGTTAATAATTGCCTTCCTTTTGATTTGCATTCCACAGTTTTCTAGGTAAATAGTGTGAGTTCTTCCTAGATCTTCCAAGAAGATGACAAAGCTAAGTCTGCACTTTGTCCTTACCGTCAAGCACAGCAACTTACTGGCTATGCCCATTGCCGCCCCGTTTCTGAAGCTCTGCCTTCTGCAGCACAGGCTGAATTTCAACTGAAGTCTAGTGCACAGCCATTGTGCTGTAACCTTTTCCTCTTTAATTTTTTTTTTTTTTTTTTTGTTTTTCGAGGTAGGGTCTCACTCTGGCTCAGGCTGACCTGGAATTCACTATGTAGTCTCAGGGTGGCCTCGAACTCTTGGAGATCCTCCCACCTCTGCCTCCCGAGTGCTGGGATTAAAGGCGTGCGCCACCACGCCCGGCTTCCTCTTTAATTTTGGTTTTTTGAGATAGAGTCTCGCTGTAGCCCAGCTGACCTTGAATTCACTATGTAGTCTCAGGCTGGCCTTGGACTCATGGCCATCCTCCTACCTCTGCCTCCCGAGTACTGGGCCACCACGTCAGGCCGCAGCAATTCTTAAGTATATAAAACCCCCACTTTTAGGTAGCTGAATGAAGTCTGGCTGGGATTCATAAAGCTTGGGAAAGGCTGGCTGTAGTGAATTTGGCATGTTACCACAAAGGGGCAGCCTTGCCTTGCGTTGTTTATTTATTTTTCTCTTATGATCTAGAAGGTTTATTTACTTCCAGAAAAGAAGCACAGAATTGTTTAATGTTTTTTGAGATGCATGGAGCAGAGTGTATTAACAAACGTGGCCAGGAAATATTTTTCCTTCTTCTCTATGTAGGTAAATTCAATATCTTAAAAGTATTCTGGTTTGCAGTTACTTATATTGAGTGTGCTGGGTGGAGTTTAATGCCATGAGAGCACAGAGCAATATATTTGGTATGCATTGAGTTACATATGCTATCTTTTCCCTTCTTTTTAATTTTTTAAAAAAGTTTTATTTATTTATGACAGAGAAAGAGTGAGAGAGGGAGAAAGAGAGAGAGAGAGAGAAATGAATGGGCGCGTGAGGGCCTCTAGCCACTGCAAACAAACTCCAGATGCGTGGCCCCCTTGTGCATCTGGCTAACGTAGGTCCTGGGAAATCAAACTTAGGTCCTGTGGCTTTGCAGGCAAATGCCTTAACCACTAGGCAATTCCTCCAGTCCTTTCCTTTTTTTTTTTTATGCAGTGCAAGAATTAATCACAAGGCAAGCTCTGAGCTCCACTCCAACCCTACTATCTATTTTTTAAACTTTTCCTAATATCTACTTAATTTTTTTTTAAATTTTTCTTTATTTATTTGAGAGGGAGAGAGAAATAGTCAGGGGGAAGAGAGAGAGAGAAAGAGAGAGAGAGAGAGAGAGAGAGAGAGAGAGAGGGAGAGAGAGAGAGAGAGAGAGAGAGAGAGAGAGAGAGAGAGAGAGAGAGAGAGAGAGAATGGGCACACCGAGGCCTCCAGCCAATGGAAATGAACTCCAGATGCATGCATCCCCTTGTGCAATCTGGCTTAAGTGGGTCCTGGGGAATTGAACCTCAATCCTTTGGCTTTGCAGGCAAGCGCCTTAACCACTAGGTCATCTCTCTAGCCCCTAATATCTACTTTTAATGCCTAAATCAATTTCCACTTGAGAAATGGTATCTTTCAATGACATGTGTCCATGCCTGGCTTCTGAATGCTTTTGCAGACTTTGAGGCCCCTTGTCAAAAAAGGCTCTGAGTCAGCAGAACACTGGGCAAAGTACGATGTGCCCCAAGCACTGCTGCCCGCCCTGTGGAAATCACACGGAGCCAGCACATCACACAGTGACCCTTGAAATTGCATTAATATGACCCCAGGCTCAAAGCCACCATTTCACAGTTGTTGGCTTTTTCAAGTGCCTACATTAAAATTTTTTGTATTTATTTGAGACGGGGGTGGGGGGATCATGCCATGGCCTCCAATCACCGCAAATAAACTCCCAGACACTCCATTCTATGCATCTGGCTTTACATGGGTACTGGGGAATTGAATCCAGGTCCTTGGGCTTTGCAAGCAAATTCCTTAACTGTGCAGCCATCTCTCCATCCCCCAAATGCCCACATTTAAAAATAATGTAAATCTTTTACTATCCTTTGCCTACTCTGCTCACAAATAAAAAAGAAAGAAAAAGAAACTAAAAGCTTATCTGATTGCAGACACTCTCTAAGGAGGACCTTAGAGCATCCACATGAGGAGAAAAGGGGCTGTCCACAGCATTTTCCATTGATGGCTTGGCACCTGTCCAGAAAAGATGTATCATGGATTTTGCATGCTGTGGCGGGACAGAACCAGCAGTTTTGGAGGAACCTAGATTTGTGCTCAGTTGATGAGGTGAGGGGAGGGAAGACTTGTTGGCATTGGTTGGTAAAGGCGGTATTGGCAGAGAATTAGGAGAGGGAATTTGAGGTGTGAGGTTTTGGAGGTACCTAGTTAATGTCTGATCATGTCTCCTTTAAATCCTTCACGTGACTCCCCTTAGACACCTAAGACATGATGTTTCACTTGCCCTTTGCTTTGACCAAGTAGGCTGTGGTGGCGCCTCTGCCTCTTCCAACATGTTATCAGCTCACGCTGCTGCAGAGCCATCTCTGTCTTCTTCTCCTGTCATCTCTCATCTTCGACACCAACATCTAATATGCTTTTAGAGTGCGGGGGATTTTCCTCCCACGGTATGCAAAACATGGTATTGAAGCCCCAGGTTGCTTTGCCTCTTGGAGCAAAGGAAACCAAATTTTGTGACTTTGATTCTCTGATGGCACTTAACATGTGCTTATTAATTGCTTAGAAAATGATATCGCAAGAGTGAGCAGATGAGCAGAGTCGTACCCAGATGGAGACATTTGGGAACCAGTTACCAATAGAGGACAGGGATGGAGGAGTTTGCCAGGACTGAGGCACGACATCAGAAGGGTATGTAATGTGAGAGGTGAGAGTTAGTGTGGGTATGTCAATGGACCGACAGGACCCCACACCATCTCAGCATGTCGGCATGCAGTAACCTGAAAGAAAGGTTTGCTCGTCTTAATTCTAGAGAGCTTGAGAAACCCACCTCTGCTGCTAGAATCCTGGTGTTTGGTTTCTACAGGGTTAGAAGATTAATTGTTACTGTTCAGGTTACCTGGGGCTGGAATATCTGTGTCACTGTAACAACAATGAATTAATATTGTACTTCTAATAAGGCACACAAAGTCCTTACATGTATGCTGTTCACCTATCTATAAAATTTCCTGGCCACTGTAGATACAGTGACTCTTTCTGTAGCCTCTTTAGGTCTCTGGACCTGTGCTTTGAACTTCTTCTGGGGTTTACCTCATAACAACCACCGTGTACGATAGTTCAAGATGACACAATACTTTTGTTCATCTTAAAAGACCACAGAATACTGTCTGTTGAGTGCATCCCATGATAGCTTCTGTAGCTGGAAGGATAGCCACAGGATTTTCTCAACATATTGCCCCTGTGTTACTAAGAAAGTAAGAATATTTTCCACTAAGTTCATCATAGCTGCCTTACATTGGACTTGGGTTTTATAACATAGGAGGGAATAGCGGAGAAAATCCAGCCAGATCCTGTTTCTGAAATGGCAGGTATGGTAGGAACAGGAGAGGGTGAAGCAGTTACCTTCTCGTTGCTGGGACAAACACCCAACCAGAAGCAGCTTATGGGAGGAAAGGGCTTATTTCAGGTTTACATATTCTGGGGGAAGTTTCATCGTGGTGGAGGAAGCCGACTCACTCCCTTACGCATCCACGGCAGAGAGACAATGTCAACACCAGCAAACACCAGCTGACTCTGAACACCTAGGGCTGGACTCAAGATCTGCCCCCACTGACACACCTGCTCCAGTAGGGTTCTGCCTGCTGGAGACTTCGTTGGACTCGTATTCAAAAACACCTGAGGCTGTGGGGGACATACGTTTACATTCAAACCATCGCAGAGGCGAATTGGCTCCTGTGGTTACGGAGCCAAGAGGTCCCGAGGCAGGTTGCAGAAGAGTGGAGAAGCTGGCAGTGGAGACCTCAGACTCAGGACAACTGATGGTGCCTACCCAGAGCAAGCCCCAAGGTCTAAAATCCAAAGAACCTGGAGTCTGACACTCCAGGACAGAAGGAGAAGGGCACTGGGAGAGAGCAGGGAGCAGAGAAAGAGGAGAGGAGAGGGAAGACAAGAGGGTGAACCTGACTTCTTCTCCCGTCTGGCCCTAGGCACTTAGAGTCAGTATTAGAGCGGTGTGTGCGTGTGGGAACCTCCATTATTCCAAATAATGGGAACTACTCACAAGCCTCACATGGAAAATGCTTTTAGAAGCACCCCACTTTGGAAACAGCTATGCCGTACCCCTTCTCTGCCCATGCTACACCTGTGCTCAAGCAGACTGGCATTAGAGGGTTTCATTGGTTCTTTCTGAAATTGTCAGTTATTCATTGTCAGGGAAGACATTCAGAAGATGACAAAAATTTCAACTTTGCTCTGAAAGACAGGAGCACCCACCCATACCTACATCTCTGCAGCACTTATTTTGGGACAAAAGTGTCTATGTCTGAGATGTCGCCCCTGGCTCTGAGGTACATCTCCATCTTACAGATAATGAAAAAAAAAAGGCTTACTGAGATTAGGACACTCGTCTAACCCTTCCTCCCACCAGCAGTGCTGGGAAAGAGCTGTCAATCCAGAACTCGTCTTTCTCCAAGTCTCTTTGAAGCACTCCTGAAGGGCCATTTCAGACAGAGGAGAAGGTTTGCTTGAGGGTACCAGGGAGCTTGGAGCCATGGGCTAGGCAAGGATGAATTGCTTTGTTAGACTGAGCAATTTAAACTGCAGTGACTGAGAGAGGTTGGTCATGTGAGCATGGATGTAGGGGCCTCACAGGGTCTGGAACGTCCCCCCGCTCTGCATCCTCCCTCCGTACCAGCTTCTCCTTTCCTCAATGGGTCATGCTCATTTCACCCTAGGACAGACTCCTCTGCCTGGGAGAGTCTTCTCCACTTTCTCCCCCACCCCCCCCCACCATTCACTTTTTCCTCCTTCTGATGTTGACCCAGTCATCATCTCATTACAGGCTTTTTCTGATCAATTGTTTCTTTTACATGACTCTCTCATAACATCACATATGGAGCTGCCCTTTAGAGATCTCATACACGTGTATAATGAACATGTGTGATTGTTTACTTAATGCGTCTCTTCATTACTGGTTCCTAAGGACTGTGTCAGCATGGGTAGTTCATGGCCTGGTTGTTTGTCATCACTTTTTACCTAGCTCAGTACCTGGAGCACAGGCCTTTAACGCTGAAAATTTGCGAGGTTTTATGATGATCCTGAAAGTCGGATAAAGCAGCCGAGCACCATCCAGAGACAGGCAGGAGACATTCTGGGACTGATGTAAAGTGAGATTAGGGCTTGGTAGTGTCATTTCTAGGTGTCCTGTGGGACATACTAGGAGAGGCCAGCCTGGGCTGACAGTGAGGAGGAGCCTGGGTTCCCAGTACCTTTAAATGACAATTTAAAAATCAAATGAAGAGCAGTGAGGATATAAATGTGGGGGTTGCCAAGAAATGGATCAGGAAATGGGTAAGAGGCAACACCAGCTACTGGACGGAGCTACACCACATGCCTCTGAGCAGTGAGTGTGGAGTGGGCAACGGCAGGTGCTTCATAGGGCTCGCAGTGACTTACCATAAGGAGGCTGTGACTTGATGGAGGGACTGTGATTTTGGGTGCTAGTGACCACACGAGTATAGAAGCTGGGAAACTTACATCTATCTGTACAGTGTGTCAGAGTTTCCAGAAAGAAATAAAAGGAATACAAATTGGAAGGGAACATTAGCTTTATTTTCAGATGATATGATTATATACACAAGTGACCCCAAAGACTCCACCATAAAAATACTAGAGGTTATAAATTCTTTCAGCAAAGTGGCAGGATATAAAACCAAAACAAAAATCAGTAGCTTTCTTATATATAAATGACAAACACATAGAGAAAGAAATAAAGGAATCAGTCCCATTTACAATAGCCACAAAAATTTAAATTTTCCTGAACCAGGGAAGTGAAAGACTTATACAATTAAACTTTAAAACACTGAAGAAAGAAACTGAGGAAGACACAAGAAGCTGAAAATTCCTCCCACGTGCATAGATCTGAAGAATATTGTGTGATAGCCATTCTACCACAAGCAATATATACAAATTCAATTCAATTCCAATAAAAATTCTAGTAAAATTAGTTTCAAAATTCACACGGAAGCACAAAAGACCCTAGATAGCCAAAAATATCCTCAGCAAAAGGAATACTACTGGTGATATCACCATATCTGATTTCAAGATATACTACAAAGCCATAGTAATAAAAACTGCATGCTATGGGCACAAAAACAGTCACATAGTTCAGTGGAATAGAATAGAAGATTAATATTTAAGTTCTAGTAACTAACACTGCCTGCTCTTTGACATAGAGGCCAACAATGGTCACTGGAGAAAAGACACCATTTTCAACAAATGGCACTGGAAAACTTGGATAATCATGTGTGGAAAAATGATTTTATAGCCTCTTCTCTCACCCTGCACAAAAGTCAACTGTAAATGAATCAATGACTGCAATATAAGACTAGAAACTCTAAAATTACTAGAATTAAAAAAATAGGGAGAACACTCCAAGATATAGGTGTAGGGAAAGACCTTCTGAATAAGATCCCAGTAACCCAGGGAGCTAGACAAACACTCAGCCATTGGGATCTTATGAAACTAAAAAGATATTTACAGATATGCAAACCATCAACAGAGCCAATGACAACCTACAGAATGGGAGAAAATCTTCACCAGCTATACATCTGGCAGAGGCTTAATATCTAGAATATACACAAAACTCAAAAAACTAAGCAATAAAACCATCAAGCAACCAACTAAAAACATGAGGTATGGAAATGCACAGAGTTTTCATCAAGGAAGAAATACAAATGGCCAACAAATACCTAAAGAGCTATTCATTATCTTAAGCCATCAGGGCAATGCAAGTTAAAATGAGTTTGAGAGTCTACCTCATGCCAGTCAGAATGGCTATCATCAAAAAATCAAATGAACACAAATGCTGGCAAGGGTATAGGGAAAAAGGAAACCCTCACTCACTGCTGGTAGAGGTGCAAACTTGTACAGCCATTATGGAAGTCAGTATGGAGGCTCCTCAAAAATCTAAAAATAGATATATCACTTGATCCAGCTATACCACTCCTGGACGTGTACCCTAAAGACTCTTCTTTACTACAGAGATACTTGCTCAGCCATGTCTGTTGATGCTCTATTCACAACAGCTAGGACTTGGAGTCAGCTCAGATCTCCATGAACTGATGAATGCATAATGAAGGCATGGTGCATAGACACAATGGAACTCTACTCAGTAGTAAAGAAAGATGAAATAATGAAAAATTCAGGAAAATGGATGGATTTGGAAAAAAAATTATACAAGAGAGGTCACACAGACTCAGAAAGATATAAACCACATGTTCTCTGTCATATGCAGTTCCTAACATGGAACATCTTGACTGGTTTGCAAGTTGTGGTAAGAATCAGTAGTGTTGGCAAGGAGCTAGCATATAGGCTAGGAGACTGTGGAACCAGGGAGATACCTTGACATGCAAGTGGAGGGACAGAATTTAGGAGTGGAAGGGCCTGGGGGAAGTGGGGTTAAGGGAGGTTGGGGGAAATATGTAAGACTAATGAAAGCATGAATCAGTACTATAGACACCTTCCTCCTGGAAGAGCGAGATACGGGTATAACTCAATGGGCATATGACTTGTATGCAATATGTTCATACAGTAAGATTCATCATTAATAAAAAAAAAAGATCACAAATGAAAGAATTGTAGAAACAGAAACATCTCCTGAAACCACCCTGATCATCATTAGCATTTGCTCTCTTTAGGAATATTTCTCAACCATCTGTGTTTTGCAGACAACTATCCAAGTTTCTGCCATCGTCAAAATTAACTAGCATGAATAAAGTCACTTATTACTTTTTGCCTTTTGAAAGCAATGTCATTATAATAGAAAAAAGATAATTTTTATACAGTCATAGAGCTAACAGTCGAAGTGTTATCTTAGATTTTAAGTTGGCCAAGGTTTACATGTGTGAAGATTACAGTGAGCTCTCTATCAATATTGAGATACTATACTTTGCATGTTAAATAGCAATTGCTTGATTTTAAATTTCAACTAATTTTCTCCCATACATGTAGCAAGCCATCCAGCTTGTGAATGGCTGTCACCACTACAGACAGGAAAATGTGTATATGATCATAGGTATGTAGCTGTGTACTTATGTCAGAAGATACATGCTTGTCAACCCAGTGGTGATCAGTACAAAATGGTTGCTGACATGGAATTCTGCATAACAGGAATACCAAACCCTAACCCTTTTATATAAATAAGAAAAGTAAAGTAACTTCATATCTCAGACCTTGTGAATTAGATGGATGGATGGAAGGCATCTGGAAGAGGAGATGTCAAGTTTAGTAGCATGTGCTAGGGCCTGTCTGAAAACCCAGGTCACATATGGTCTGTTAGTCTAGCAGACTTGGCCTTTATTCTTCCTATATATCAGGAGTCTTTGTAGAATCTTCACATTGTCAGCAATGACATCTAGTTGAAATATTTTAAAGACATTTGGCTTTGGTATGGAGAATTCTAGTTTCAGGGGAGGGATGGAAGCCAGGGCCCTGGGAAGTTAGTTGCATATCCTTGGTGAGGGGTTCTGGTGACATGAATGAGGGCTATCCATTGCTGGTTAACCCATTCCCTCAAAATATAGAAGTTTAGCACCATAGACACTTTTTCAAAGTCTGTGGGGGTCAGGAATCTGTGAGGCTCTGGCCAGAGTCTATCATAGCTGTGAAGTCAAGCGGTTGTCTCACAGGAAACACTGAGCCGGGCTGGAGGGTGGAGGATGAGCTTTCAGAATGGCTTGTGCATAGTGGGAAGTGTTATCTGGCTTCGGGGTGAGCAAGCAGCTCACTCCTCTCCTATTTGGTCTGTCAATTTTTATAACTGCTCTTCTTGGTGTGGCCTAGTTAGTGGATTTTGACTGACTCAGTAGAGCAAGCTCACTGAAAATGGAAGTAAAGGTCATTTTCTTTTCTTCCTTCTTTCCTTCTTTCCTTCTTTCCTTCTTTCCTTCCTTCCTTCCTTCCTTCCTTCCTTCCTTCCTTCCTTCCTTCCTTCCTTCCTTCCTTCCTCCCTCCCTCCCTCCCTCCCTTCCTTCCTTCCTTTCTTTTAGTTTTTCAAGGTAGGGTCTTGCTTTAGCCCAGGCTGACCTGGAATTCATTCTGTAGTCCCCAGGTTGGCCTTGAACTCACAGTGACTCTCCTACCTATGCCTCCAAAGTGCTGGGATTTCAATTTCACAAGTTGGCCATGGAGTTGTCAAATGCATTCATTCATGGGTTGGAGGG
This sequence comes from Jaculus jaculus, assembly GCF_020740685.1. Lineage (NCBI taxonomy): Eukaryota > Metazoa > Chordata > Mammalia > Rodentia > Dipodidae > Jaculus > Jaculus jaculus. Next base: position 64,484,788 of record NC_059117.1, on the reverse strand, counting down.
AGGACTTTATGGCATGTTGCCCATGTTCTCAAGGCTACCGCTGTGGCGGGTGGGATGACCCATCTTTAGGAGAGGTGGCACTATGGCCCACTGTCGTGAAACCATCAAGTGGAGCAGGAACCTCCCTCGAGATGCCGGCGTAGCTCTCTGGAAAGCCAGCTCCTGGGGTGCCACTGGAATTTGCTGTTGCTGGGGTAACTGTGATAGTAGCTGTCTGGCAGAATGCTGGTGACCTTCCTAGGACCCTGACCGTGGCGTGCATTGCAACACTTAAGGTGACATGCCACCTTCTGTGCGCCCGTGAGACCCGTGGGACGCAAGGTGGATGTCAGCAGAGCATCTCGCGGGCCTTGCTGGGAACCCTGCTCACCGTGTGCGCTGCCTGTCTGGCCGGAGGGCGAGGCAGCCCTTCCCATCACGTCTCTCCGCAGCCACTTCCACCCACAAAGCTTTCCACCCAGCCGGCAGGTGGAGAGAGCCGTTAACAGAGACCTGCTCCGATGTCACGAAGCACAAGTTACGAAGGGTGGACTTGGAGCCGTGGTGAACCAAGGAGGACTTGCCAGTGGGGGAGAAGACTCACTTGGGTGGGCTGGTTTGGAGGTGACTACGAGATGCTTAAGTGAAACTACTGACTATCCAGGTACGTGTATGCATCTGAGCCCCAGATGGGGAAGAGGCTGTTTTTTAGACAAATTGTGCTGTAAATTCCTATGTTGAAATAAACCCTACAGCTCATGCATAGTCTGTCCATCTGAGTTGCTATCACAGAGTATTATGGGCTGGGTGCATTAGTTACTGTCCCATGGTTATGACAGAAATACCACAGGAAAGTATCTTAAAGGGAGGAATTATTTACTCGGCTCATGGTCGCAGAGGGTTCAGGAAGGCTCAGTGCATGGCTGCTTGACTCTGTGTCCTGAGGGCTGGAGTGAGGCAGTGTCATGACAGTGGAGTGTGTGTCAGAGGCTGGTCACATCATCCTGGAAGGAAGTAGAAAGAAAAGACAGCCCTGAGCACCACTCTAATTTTCAAAATCATGCCCCCAGTGACCTACTTCTTCCAGCCAGGGTCCACCTCTTAAAGTTTCCATAATATCCCCAAACAGTATTATCAGCTGAGGACCAAGCATTCAACACACGAGTCTCTGGAGATCCTGGTTCCAAAAGCTCACGTTATTCTCATGCAAAACACGATCGTTCTATCCCAATATCTGTAGCAACTTAACTTCTTCCAGCCCCAGCTCAAACATCCAATGTTCAGTTTCACTGAAATCAGATACAGGTGAATTCTTCTGCAGATGTGAGCAAGGTAAATGAAAGGGAATTTTGTACATCTAAAAAGCAGCGGTTGGAAGAACATAGTGTAGATAGTCCCATTCCAAAACAGAGAACTGGGCAAGAGAAGGAGGGGTTAATTGGTCCAAAGTAAGTTGAGCATCTTTCAGGGCTCACAACACTGAATCTTGAACCCAGAGCGCTGCTTCTTTGGCAGTTCCCTGCAGGAGAGGTGCCCGGCATGTCGTGTGGCTCTGCCGATACAACGCCTCTCTTAGAGCGGAATCTCGTGCCTACAGCTCTCAAGGACTGTAATCACATGTTGGTTCGTTTTTAGTTCTGGGCCCACCCGCTTCCTGCTCCAATGACATTACCTAACAGGGCCATTCCATGTTACCTTCACCCCTGTGGCAAATCCTTGAGCTCCCAGGTTGTCTGTGTAGACCTTTCAAAGTCTATGCAGAGAGTCATGTCCTTAACTTGCATTATGAGGACATGGCACAGGTACCAAGGCTTGCATCCCGAACCTTCTAGACCAGCAGCTCTTGCCATTCCTGGGCTGCTTGGAGTTCTGCACCAGAATGTGGGAGTCAGCCAGATGCACAAAGTGGCGCATGCATCTGAAGTTTCCATTTGCAGTGGCAAGAGGCCCTGGCATGCCCATATGCTTTTCTTTCTCTCATAAATAAATAAATAAATAAATAAGTAATCTTCATAAAATATTGTTTTCACCTGGACCTTCAAGCTTGATGTTTGGCAGAAACATTGGGAGTATATATACTTGTCTTTAAAATTTTTAACTTTAGTTCTTTATTTTTATTTTTATTTATTTGACAGAGAAAGAGTGGGAAAGAGAGAAAGAGAATGGGCATGCTAGGGCCTCCAGCCATGCAAATGAACTCCAGACGCATGCGCCCCCTTGTACATCTAGCTAGAAGAAAACTATGAGAAAAGCTGTAGGAGAATGGACAAGAATATTTTGAATAAGATCCCAAAAGCACAAAGAGAATAGTTTAAAATGAGATTTTAATAAAAATCTGGGGCTGGAGAGATGGCTTATCAGTTAAGACATTTGCTGTGAAGCCTAAGGACCCAGGTACGATTCCCCAGAACTCATGTGAGCCAGATACACAAGGTGGCACATGCATCTGGAGTTCACTTGCAGTGGCTGGAGGCCCTGGTGTTCTCATGGTCTCTCTCACTCTTCCAAAGACGTAAAAATATCTGTACTCCTAGCTTTATTTTAGGACTGTATGCAATAGGCAGGAAGTGGGAAGTATTTATCAACTGATAAGTGGACAACAATCTCCCACACAGGAGCTAACAAGCCTGGGGAACGATCATCAGGGTGACAAGACATCGTACAGGATAGGAACGAATATTTGCCAACTATTCATATGATGAGAAGTTAGTGACCAGGCTGCATAAGGAAGTTTAAATGGTCAATAGCAAAATTTCCACACAATTCAATTAAAATAAAGACTTCTTAACAGCCCCTTCCATGTCCCCTGGCCACGAGTGAGCCTACCACTGGTGCCTCCTTGCTCCCAGGTAGGTCTCCAGGGAGCCAGGAGCACCAGGATCCCAGAATGGGCCTCTGCCCCTAATGAGCCTCGGGTATCATTATTCCCCTTCTTCCCAACCTAAAGGCATACGGGGCCATCCTAGAGTTTTGGGAGTCCTGGCCCCACTTCACCCTGTGTTCTTCAGGAAAGCTCAATGCTCCCAAAGACAAAGGGATTTGCTTCAGACGGGCAAACCCTAATGCAGAACAAGGAACACAGGAAACCAAGGCAAGATATCCACACCTAGTCCCATGGTTGAAGCCTGCGATGGGAACTACTAAGAGGAGACCCCAGACAGAGAGTACTCAACAAGATTATGATTAATATGTTAAAAATCTCAAAGAGGACATAAAAAATAGCTGAATGAAATGCAAGAGAATCAACTAAAAGAACTCAATACACACTCGAATGTATTCAAAGACAACATGAACAAATGCCCAGATAAATTCTAACAGAACACAATTAACTAAACAGAGTAAGAAAGTTAATCAAAGATGAAAATAAAACTCAATAAAGTGCTAGAGATGATGAAGGAAAACAAAATGGAAATCCAAAACTAAATAATTAAAAAGCTCCTAGGAAAGCCAGACCAACATACTAAATCATGTGGAGGACAAACTATCAGGACTCAGGAACAAGGCAGAGGAAACAGACCAGGAGGCCAAAATCAATGATAAGTTCATGAAAACATCAGAAATGTGGTGCAACTTAAAAATGACCAAATGTTCAAATCATACAAGAAGGAGAAGAACTTTAGGTCAGGGGCATGCTACTAAATATCTTCAATAAAATGATAAAAGAAAAGTTTTCAAATCTTATAAAAAAGATGCCTATCCAGGTACAAGAGGCATAAAAAATGCCAAATAGACAAAACTAGAAAAGAAAATTTCCATAACACATAGATAAAACATCAGACATAGAAAACAAAGAGTACTAAAAGCTGCAAGAGAGAAATAGCGGTCACTTATAAAGGCAAGCCCACCAGAATAACATCCAACCAATGGAAACTCTAAAAGCCAGAAAGTCTTGGAGTACTTCAAGTATTTCAAGACCACAGCTGGCAATCCACACTTATATTCACCAAAATTATTCCACATAAGGACAAAGAAAATCATTCCATAGTAAAAGCCATATATACGAATATATGACTGTAGTCAACCCTATAGAAAATACTGGATAGGGGCTGAAGAGATGGCTCAGCGGTTAAGGCCTAATGACCCAGGTTTGATGCCCCAGTACCCGTGTAAAGCCAGATGCACAAAGTGGCATATGCCTTTGGAGTTAGTCTGAAGTGGCTAGAGGCCCCGGCACACCCATTCTCTTTCTCTCTCTGTCTCTGCTTATATATAAATAAATTAAAAAATATAACAGTAGATGGAATGCTTACTTAAAAATTTTTTTTGTTCATTTTTTATTTATTTATTTGAGAGTGACAGAGACAGAGAGAAAGAGACACACAGAGAGAGAGATTGAGAACGGGCACGCCAGGACTTCCAGCCACTGCAAACGAACTCCAGATGCTTGCGCCCCCTTGTGCATCTGGCTAACGTGGGTCCTGGGGAACCGAGCCTCGAACTGGGGTCCTTAGGCTTCACAGGCAAGCACTTAACCACTAAGCCATCTCTCCAGCTCGGAATACTTAATTTTGAAGAGGAGAATAAGCATATTAAAAAGGCTACATGGGACTGGGAAATGGCTCAGCAGTTAAAGGCACTTGCTCCCAAAGCCGCCATTCTGGGCTTGATTCCCCAGTGCCCATGGAAATCCAGATACACAAAGTGACATATGTGTCTGGAATTTGCAATGGCAAGAAGCCCTGGCATGCCCATATTTTCTCTATCACTCCTTCTTTCTATTTGCAAATTAATAAACAACATTTTAAAAGGGGCTGGAGATATTGCTCAATGGTTAAGTCTCTTGCCTGTAAAGCCTAATGGCCTGGGTTCAGTTCCCCAGGACCCACATAAAGCCAGACACATAAAGTGGCACATGCACCTGGAATTCATTTGCAGTGGCTGGAGACCCTGCCATATCTATTCTGTCTCTCTCTCTCTGCTTGCAAATAAATAAATAAAACATATTAAAAATAAAATTGACCAGACTTGGGCGGCAGAGATAGGAGGATAGCTGTGAGTTCAAGGCCACCCTGAGACTATATAGTGAATTCCAGGTGAGCCTGAGCTAGAGTGAGACCCTACCTTGAAAAAAATATTAAAAAACAGTTACAGAAGGGAAACAATAATAATCAAAACAGGAACAGCTGTTAAAGCAAATGAAGGCCAAGAAACACTAGACTACACAAAATGATGAACATGACAGGGCTTAACTCACAAACTTCAATAATATCTCTGAATATCAATAGACTCAATTCTTCACTTGAGACACTGATTAACAGTTTGGATCAGAAAACACAATCAATTATTTTGCTGTCTTCAAGAAAGTCACCTTACTATCAAAGGCACATACCACCCAAGGGTGAATCGTGGGAAAAGATGCTAAAGGCAAATGGAAAGAGGGAGCTGGGGAGGTTGCAAAGTAGGTAAAGGTGCTTGCTTACAAAGCCTGCTGGTGCAGGTTTGCTTTCCCAGGACCCACATAAAGCCAGATGCACCAAAGTGGCACATGTGTCTGAATTTCCTTTGCAGTGGCAAGAGGCCCTGGCAGCACTTATTGTCTTTATCTCTCTCTCAAATAAATACAATTTTAAAGATATTTTTTAAAAGAATGGAAATAGAAAAAGAAGTGAGTGTGGCTATATCCAGCAAAACAGACTTTAAACAAAAATTAATCAGAAGAGATAAAGGTTACTTCATAGTGATCAAGGGAGCAATTCATTAAGAGGATATTAAAATCCCAAACATACATAGCAAACATATGTACAGAAAACTTTATAAAGCAATATATACTAGGCATAAAGGCAGGCATAAATCCCAACACAGTCATGGTGGGTGATGTCAACCTCCCCACTATTGCCAATTTATACATTATCTAAACAGATAATAAACAAACAATGGAGTTAAATGATAGCACAGGTCAAATGGACTTAACAGAAGTCTGCAGAACATTCCATCCACATTCAACAGAAATTCTTCTCACCAGCTCATGGAACTTTCTATTAAGAAGACCACATATTGGGGCTGGAGGGATGGCTTAGTGGTTAAGGCACTTGCCTGTAAAGCGAAAGAATACTGGTTTGTTCTCTAGTACCCACTTAAGCCAGATGCACAAGGGGGCTCATGTATCTGGAGTCTGTTTGCAGTGGCTAGAGGCCCTGGCATGCCCATTATCTCTCTCTCTCAAATAAATAAAAAATAAAATATATTTAAAAAGACCACATATTAAGGCACAAAGAAAGTCTTCACAAATTTAGAAAAATTGACATAACTCTTTTTATTATATCTGACCAAAATGCCAAGCTAGAAATTAAGAAGAGAAACAACAGAAAATACACAAATTCTTAGAGATTGAACAACACACTGCTGAACAATAAATAGGCTATTAAAGAAATAAGAGGAAATAAAAAATTTCCTAGAACAAATGAAAATGAAAATATAACCTCCCCAAATCTATACAGCACAATGAAGGCAGTCCTAAATGGGAAGTTTATAGACCTAAGTTCTACATCACAAAAATTGAGAGATTTCAAATAAAGAAGTTAATAATCCATCTGAATACCTTGGAAAATCAAAAGCAACCTGAACCCAAATGTTGCAGACAGAAAGAAGTCATCAAGATCATGGCAGAAATCAAGGAATTAGAAATAAAAAAAAAATATAAAGCAAATAGTTGGTCCTTTGAAAAGATACGAATTTGGACTGGAGGGATGGATTAGCTTTTAAGGCATTAGCCTGCAAAGCCAAAGGACCCAGGTTCAATTCCCCAGGACCCACGTTAGCCAGCTGCACAAGGGGGAGCATGCATCTGGAGTTTGCAGTGGCTAGAGGACCTGGTGCACCCATTCTCTCTCTTTCCCTTTTTCTCTGTCAAATAAATAAATAACAAAATATTAAAAAATATACAAATTTGATTACCCCCAAGCTAAGTTAACCTAAAGAAAGAGAGAAGACTCTCACCAGTAAGATTAAAGATGAAACAGAACATATCACAACAGAATCCAGTGAAACTGAGAGAATCAAAAGGACACATCTCACAAATATATCTTCTATCAAACTAGAAAATTTTGAAGAAATGGTTGAATTTCTTGAAACATATGATTTACCAAAGTTAAACTTGGAATATATAAATGATGTAAATAAAGCTATAATAGTTTATAAGGTTGAAGCTGTAATTAAAAATCTTCAACCGCTGGCTGGAGAGATGGCTCAGCAATTAAAAGTGCCTGCTTTGCAAAGCCTCAAAGCCTGATGGCGTGAGTGTGAATCCTCAGTACCCACATAAAACCAGATACACAAAGTAGTGCATGTGTCTGCAGTTCCTTTGCGGCGGCAGGAGGTGCTGGAATGCCCATACTCACTCTCTTTCTGTCTCTTTCTCTTAAATAAATAAATAAATCTATAAAAAAAACCTCTTAACTAAAGAAGTTCAAGGCCAGATAGATTCATTGTCAAATTATGCCAAACTAGTATAGAACTGAAACCATTACTTCTCAACTTGTTTCATAAGGAAAGAAGGAATAAGAAATAAGAAAAAAAAAAAGAAATTAAGAAAATAAGTAAAGGAGTAATGCTCCTTAACTTCTTCTATAAAGCCAACATCACACTAATATCAAAACCAGACACCTACCAAAAAAGAGAAAATTATAGACCATTATCCCTGCTGAACCTAGACACAAAATTCTTAAAATTCTTGCTAATTGAATATAAGAACATTTAAAAAACATCAACTCCCTGGATCAAGCAGGTTTCCTTTTAGTGATGTAGCTTTGATTGAATATGCAAAATCAATAAATATAATACAACATATAAGTAGATTTAAGTACAGAAACCATATCATCAGCCCCAAAGATGCAAAATGGCCTTCAACAAAATATCACATCCCTTCATGGTAAAAACATTAGAGACTAGAATTGGAGAGATCATATCTCAAAAAATTAAGGCTATATATGACAATCCTAAAGACAATATCATAGTAAATGGAAAAAAAAAACACACCTTGAAGCCTTCTCACTAAGACCTGCAAAGAGACAAGGCTGTCCACTCTTCACATTGCTATTTACCATAGCAAAGTCATCTACAGGCTGAACAAGCAGTAGGTCCTTCCAGCCACAAAATCTCCCAGCCAGGCAAGATACATGGCAGGTGTACAATAGCAGCATATAAGTCATGGGGGTAATCACCTGCTTTCTGGTTGGGTATGAAGCCCTCTCAGTGGGAGGGAATTCATGGCTGGTACTGAGAAAGAAAAAGAAGAGAGAGAGAAAGAGAGAGAGAGAATGATGATGTACTTTTGGGTTGGGTAATAGTGCTTATATTTTGATGGGTGGACACATTTGTAACTTACTAAGTATATTAGTCACTCTCTCAATGCTGTGAACAAGAATCTGTCCAGAAGCAATTTGAGAAAGGAGAGGGTTTATTTTGGCTTATGTTATGCTGGGATACAGTCTATTGTGGTGGGGATGGCAGGCTAGCTCACCATACTACAATCAGGAAGCTGAGGATGAACAGGAAGTAGGTCAGAGCTAGAAAGCCTCAAAGCCCGCCTTCAGTGACTTACCCCCAGCAAGCCTCAACCTCCTAAAGGTTCTGCAACCTTCCCAAACAGCACCACAAGGAGGGGACCATGTGTCCAGATGCATGGGGCTAAGGGGGACATTTCATATCGAATCCATTACACTAAGCATACTTTGAAGCTTCCCTTGCTGGCCATTATTATGAAATGAGAACCTTAGATTATTAAACATTTGTTATAGTTATAAAAATAGCATATTTCAGAGAATATTCTGATCCATGATTTAACAACAACAAAAAAAAAAAACAAGAAATGTTTGGCCTTTTTTCAGGTATCTGATTATTATAAGTTGGGTCTTAAGAAGAGAATTGAATATTATTTTCTTAAGGGAAATTGGAAAATTATTTGGAAATAGTTCCATTTTGCAAAGTCCTTTCATAAAATATTAGAAATACTATCTGTAGAGGGTAAATTTTCATTTATTTTACTAGAATTTCTTACATTTTTACTAATTTCACAAGAAGATGAAGAGATTGGTGGTCTGATTAACATTCCTTAAAAACAGTAAATGTTATCATGATACTTATCCTATTATAAGGCTGACCTGCACAGTACTTGCTAACAGAAGAATATCTTCAATATCAGCAGATTTTACTACTAAAATTATAGGACAAATAAAATACAAGCCCAAATTTTGTTGGTGATATTTAGTATTAAATTTTAATTGTCAAAAGTATGAATTAAATTTAAAATGCTAACAGAGTACTTCCAATTTTTAATTATTTTGGTATACAAAATAACTGGTTACATTATGACATCTTTATACACACATATATAACTATATTTATCATTGTGCTTTGCTCATACTTTCCCCCTACTATCTCCTTTCCCTCTCCCCACTCTTTTTACTTTTTCGAGGTAGGGTCTCACTCTAGCCCAGGCTGACCTGGAATTCACTGTTGTCTCAGGCTGGCCTCAAACTCATGGCAATCCTCCTACCTCTGTGTCTCTCTACTCTCGCTAGTCCCCTCAGGTAACCAGATAGTCCTTCTGCTGTGGAAAGAGTGCATGCAGGAGAGAGAGGAGTTAAATTTAGATTCTTCTGCCTATGAGAGAAAACCCAAGTATCTCTCTTTCTTTATAATCCATTTCCCTCTTTTGTTCCTTACCTCACACCTAGTTTCCTCCATTTACCTGTGAATGTTACCGTTTCATTCCATTTTTATAGCTAAATAAAAAATTCAGAGCTAGAGAGATGGCTCAGTGATTAAGGTGTTTGCCTGCAGAACCTAATGACCTGAGTTTGATTCCCTAGAATCCACGTAAAGCTAGATGCAGAAATGGTGTATGCCTTGGTGTGCATTTGCAGCCGCTGGAGGCCCGGCACACCCATTCTGTCTTTCTTCTTTGTGTATAAGTACCACAATTTCTTTTTCCCTTGAATATGAAATCATTTGGTAATATGCAGAGCTACAGAAAAATATACAAGGTCTCAAATCCCAGCACCCACCCTTTCTCCTCTACTGAGTCTCCAAGGAGCTCCAACTCTCCTCGCCAAGAGCAGCTCCACTGTGGCCACTCCAGGACAGTGCAGTCCTGCAGATGGATTTTGCAGCAAGGCTGGGGAACACTGCAGAGCACTCTCGCATCGCTTCTGCCCAGTTTCCTTCACGCTGTCTTTGGCGTACCATGACTTCTTTACCCAATTATTTGTTGTGTATCCAGGCTGGTTTCTAACTTGGCTATTGTGAATAAGGCAGCATGAAGAATGCACAAGCAAATATCTCTGCGGTATCAGTTGTTATTCTTTTTATAGTGGTCGTTTTTTTGTATAATTTATTTATCTGTTTGAGAGAGAGAAAATGGGGGAGAAAGAGTGGGCATGCCAGAGCTTCTAGTCACTGCAAATGAACTCCAGACATGAGTTCCCTTGCACATCTGGCTTACATGGGTTCTGGGGAATCAAATCTGGGTTCTTAGGCTTCACAGGCAAACACCTTAACTGCTAAGCCATTGCTCCAGCTTTTTTTTTAATTACTAGAGATGAAACCTAGGAAATTACTTGGGCTAGGCAAGCACACTACTATTTGCCAAGTCCTCTTTAGTGTTTTTAGAAAAAAAAATTGACACCTTCCACATATATATATATACATATATAGCCAATATACCATGATCATAATCCTCTCCCATCACTCCCCTTTTACGTCTCCCAAATCCCCTCTCTATTAAATCCCTTCTTTCCAACTAGTCTCTCTTATACTTTATGCCATATTTTTTTCCTTCTATTATGCAGGTCTTGTGTATGAAGTGCCGGTCACAATGAGGTCATGAATATCAAGGCCATTTGTGTCTGGAAGACAACGTTGTAAGCCGTCCTCCCTTTTCTTTGGCTCTTACATCCTCTCTGCCGTGGTCCCTGAGCCTTGGAGAGTGTGACTGAGATGCTTCACTTAGTGCTGAGCACTCCATTGTCCCTTCCTCCTCTACAGTGTTCTGAAGTGTCCATTGTAGAGGTCTCTCACCTTTTTACTTAGGCTTACCCCTGGGTATCTTTATTATGACATTTTCTTATGATGTTAAAGCTATTGTGAGTGGATTATTTCCCTGATTTCCTTATTGGCAAGTTCATTATTTTACAAAGAAAGCTGCTGCCTTCTGAATGTTGATCCTGTGACCTTCTCTGTGTTGGAAGTGTTTATCAGATATGATTTTGTGCTGTGGGGGTGGCGGTAGTGTCCTTTTTCTGGTTTCGGAATCAGAACGATGTTGATTTCAGAGAATGAGCTGGGTAGTTTTCCTCCTTTTCTAGTTAATGGAGCAGTTTCATCAGTCTTAGTTAGCTCTTCACTAGCAGTGTGATCGAATTCAGCAGTGACTCCATTTGGTTCTAGGCTTTTTTCTTTATTTTTCAAGGTAGGGTTTGGTCTAGCCCAGACTGACCTGGAATTCACTGTGTAGTCTCAGGGTGGCCTCTTACCTTTGCCTCCCGAGTCCTGGGATTCAAGGTGTGTGTCCCTACATCCACACAGTTCTGCGCTTTTCTTTGTGACAGACTTTGTATTAGTGCTTAAATCTCATTGCTTGCCATGGAGTTATTTCTTTACATTCCCTTGGTTTAGTTTTGGCAGATCATATGTCTCTAGGAAATCACCCATTTGTTCTAGCAATTTTTTTGACAATGTTTTCCCTAATGATTCTCTGGATTTCATTGAAATCTGTTAGTTATAACATTCTGTATATATCTCTAAATTTCTTACTCTGAGTCTTCTTTTTATTTTTGCTAGTTTGTCTAATGGCTTGTCATTTTTGTTAATAATTAATTTTTTCAAAGAAACAATTCTTTGTTTCATTGACTCTTTCTCTTCTATTAATCTCCATTTCCTTAGTTTTCTGTGATCTTTTTATTTATTTTGTTTTTAAAATTTTTTGTTTATTCTTATTTATTTATTTGAGAGCAACAGACAGAAAGAGGGAGAGGGAGAGAGAGAGAGAGGGAGGGAGGGAGGGAGGATGGATGCACCAGGGCTTCCAGCCACTGCAAATGAACTCCAGACCCGTGTGCCCCCTTGTGCATCTGGCTAACATGGGTCCTGGGGAATTAAGCCTTGAACCTGGGTCCTTAGGCTTCACAGGTAAGCACTTAACCACTAAGCCATCTCTCCAGCCCAAGTTTTCTGTGATCTTTATTATGCCTTTCTGTCTAGTATTTTTAAGATTGAATGGCTCTTGTTTCTCTAAGACCTTCAGACACATTATTATATTATTTATTTGAGATTGTTCTGATTTTTCAATATAAGCACTCATAGTTACACACTGTGGTGGTTTGATTTAGGTGTCTCCCATAAAGGTATCTCCTATGAACTTATACGTTCTGAATGCTAGGTCCCCAGCTGGTGGCAACTTGGGAAATGGAGTCTCCGGGAGGCAGTGTATTGTCAGGGGTGGGCTCATGGGTATTACAGACAGCTTTCCCTTTGTAGTGTTTGGCATACTCTCCTACTGCTGTTGTCCACCTGGTGTTGGCCAGGAGACAATGTCCACCCTCTGCTAATGCCATCATTTTCCCCTGCCATCATGGAGTTTCCCTTTGAGTCTGTAAGTCCAAATCAGCCCTTTCCTTCCACAAGCTGCTCTTGGTTGTGTTTCCTGCCAGCAACGTGAAGCTGGCTGCAACAGCAAAATTGGTACCAGAAGTGGCATTGTTGATGCTAGAAACCTGGCTTTTGGCCTTTTGGCACTGATTTGCAGGAGGAATATGGAAGGATTTGAAACCTTGGCCTAACAGACTCCTTGAAGTGCTCTAAGTAAATTTCTTTTGACACAAGGTCTTTTTTGTGTAGCCCAGGCTCCCAGGAATGTGTGGTCCTCCTGCCTCAGCATCCCAAGTATTGGTATCACAGGCAGGCACCCCCTCCCTCCTGTAATCGTCCTTAAATGTGTATTATTTCCCATCGCCTATGTCTCATTTCTCACGTTTTAATACCATATCAGTTCCACTTTTCACAGTCTTGCCAGACACAGCTCACAGCATTCTTTACTAGTCTGCAGAATCTCTTTTCCTGCTTTCGTAGCCTGTAAACACATTTTGTTAGTGACACTTTTATTCCTAACAAGCTTTTAAACTAGGAGAAGAACTTAGCATCCTTGGAGAGTTTGAGTCAGAAAATAAAAAAAAGACAAAAAACATATCTTGCTCCTTTGGTACCTGCATTATTATTTTTACCATTTGGTATACTGTCTATGTTCTTTTTTCTTCCTTCCTTCCTTTCTTTTTCTTTCTTTCTTTCTTCTTCTTTTTTTAACAAGAGAGAACATTTCCTTTTATGCACAAACTATTCCAGTTGCTTTGTTGTTCTCTCTGTCTGGCTTCAAGAGCTGCTTGGGTGCTTTGTTTCAGGCCAATGATGACGACGGGAATCACATCCAGCAGTGAGCTCTAAGGACAGGATGACCTTTTCATACTCTCACTCTACCGTCAACTCTTTGTTTCATAAAACATGTCACGAAGACACTCAGTCACTGTTTCCCTCTAAGTTTTTCCATTTGGTCTCTCAGAGGAGAGTACAAAGTACATGGGTGAGAGGAATACCACACTTTTTTTTTTTTTGGTAGAACAAAGTTTCATGCTTGTTTGATTAGGAAATCACTGAGGGTCACGTCCCATGCAGTCGCTGTTCTGCATACACATGACTGCATGAGTCTGATTTAATCACTCTTAAGAATGTCTCTGAAACACCCAAGATAGCTAAGCAGGTGCTCCTGCTAGGAGATATTCCTGGATGTCTGAAAGCCTGGGCTGAGTACTTTTGTTACAGATCAGTAAATTCTTTAGGTGAGTTCATTCACTTATTGATTCATGAATTCATTTGCTGAGTCCCTGTGAGGACCTGATTCCATCTTACATGCTGAAGTTATTGTGAAGAAGGTTGAATCCCTCTCCCCTCAGGAAGTTCCCAATTTAGTGGTGAAGCAACATTGCAAGACTATCATACAATAGTTGTTTTTAAAAATCAGCACACAAAGTATTAGGCATCATTATGAAAATTTCAAAAACAGTTTGTTAGTTTATTCTCCTTTCCCCTCACCTCCCCATCTCTTCTCTCCCTTTTATTCTCCTTTCCCCTCACCTCCCCATCTCTTCTCTCCCTTTTATTGTCCTTTCCCCTCACCTCCCCACTTCTTCTCTCCTTTTCATTCTCCTTTCATGCCACATGTATCCTTTTGTCCTACCCACTCCTTCCTCAGCATCTCTTTTTACCCTTTATTGGTTTCCTTTCTAGCTTTTTAGCCTTTGCCTCCACTTATATCCATACATATATACATTATACATTACAAGTTAGGATTCACATGTGAGAAAGAACATGTGGCTTTTGTCTTTCTGAATTTGTATGACCTCACTTAATATAATTCTTTTCAGACCCAGCCATTTTCCAATATCTGTCCAAGCAACTCATGGTCCAACCTACGTAGCAGCAAATAACCTGTTGTGATGCCCACACAAGTGTAATAGTGGCACACAGCCATGGTGGGGAACCAACTGCTCTTGATTCAGCTAACTGATCCCCTCAGTGGTACAAGACCTATAGCTGGAACTGAGAAACAAGTCAGAACCATATCCAAACATAAGACCACTCTCCAATATCAAGTTACCATCAATCATGGGCTACAAAAGGGCCTACACCTATCAAACTCTCTATAAAAAAATTAAGGGTTATCTCATTTGACCTGGTGCTAACTTACTCTCCATTGGAGAATCTGCTTCTCTTTTTCAGATAGATGTAGATCCTAAGGAGAGAGCCACCCCATCATACCTCAAAAGGGCCCTGACTGAAACTAAGGAAAATTGGCGAAACAAGCAAGGGTGCTGTTTTCCTGATGTGGTGGTTTGATTCAGGTGTCCCCCATAAACCTAGGTGTTGTGAATGCTAGCTCCCCAGCTGATGGATATTTGGGAATTAATGCCTCCTGGAGGGAGTGTATTGTTGGGGGCGGGCTTATGGGCTTTATAGCCAGTTTCCCCTTGCCAATGTTTGGCACACCCTCCTGTTGCTGTGGTCCATCTTCTGTTGGCCAGGGGGTGATGTCCACCCTCTGTTCATGCCATCGTTTTTCCCTGCCATCGTGGAGCTTCCCCTCGAGCCTGTAAGCCAAATAAACCTCTTTTTCCCAGAAGCTGCTCTTGGTTGGGTGATTTCTACCAGCAATGCGAACCGGACTGCAACACCTGATGAACCGGATACCAGCCCAAGGGGGAAGGAGACCAACACAGAGAAAAATCAACACCTACCAAATCAGAGAGCCAGAGCCCCAGAGGCCCCCAACACCTCAGCACTGAAGCAGACCAAAAATGAACCCAACATGGCTCAGGGAAATTTTGTGGAAGAGGGGGCAGAAAGAATGTCAGAGCCACATGTTGGGTCATGATACACAGAGACATTTATCATACCCATAACTGTGGGCTAACCCCACAATACACAACCCATATACCTCAACAAGGGGCCAACGGGGAGGGGGTAGGTCATGGATGAGCCTAATAATGGTACCAAGCTGCCTGTACTTGCAGAATAGAAAACTAATAAAAGATATTTTGAAATAAAATTTAAAAAAAAAACAGCAGCTGATAATTCACTTGCTACTATTACCCAGTCAGGGTAAAAACATGAAGTCTTAACTATTTGGAATATTTGCACTAATGGAAGGCCTAGTTGCTGTTTCTATGTTATTTATTTATTTATTTATTTTTGGTTGGTATGTACACATAGCCATCATGGACAACAGGGCAGGCAAGCAATTTTTTTTTTTTTTTTTTTTTTTTTTTTTTAGCAGTTTTAACCCGTTTGCTAATTGAGGGAAGAAAGAGAAGAGTCTGATTTAATTAGAAAGAGGAATCCAACAACTTCACTGCTTTTGTAATTATAAGCAAAAGTATGAAATTGAGATATAAATGTGTTTTGCTGCCTGCCATTGCTTCAGAGTGTGACCAATATGGTGACTATCTTCAAATGTTCTGCTTTTGGGGCTTAAGGCTCTGTTCTTGCGATCTTGTAGTTCTTATTTTTATATTTGTATTTTTAATTTTTAATTATTTGCAAGCAGAGAGAGACAGATGAGAGAGAGGGAGAGAGAGAGAATGGACATTGCTGCAAACTAACTCCAGATACATGTACCACTTTGTATCTGGCTTTAAATGGGTCCTGGGGAATTGAACCTGGGTTGTTAGGCTTTGCAGGCAAGCGCCTTAACCACTGGGCCATCTCTCCAGCCCTGTATTTGTATTTTTGTTTTGACAATGAAGTTCAGTGGGACAAGGACATTGGTAGAGGCTTGGAGCTTGTAGTGTGGAAACTTCCTTTAGTTCCTGCCTTTACACAGTGAGGTTTCAGCCATCAGCTTCCTGGTCCCCTGAGCAGCCTCTTGCCACCTTATACGTCTCTCTGCTCCTGTTTTCTATCTGACACTGCCACTGATTTGTGTCAGTCACCCTCTGCCCCAGAGGAAGCATGGCACAGGCTGGAAGAGAGTCAGGCTGGAACGAGCCTCTTGCTGCTGATGTGGCTCGCTGAGCAAGACACTGGGCCTCTTCCCCCCCTCATCTGTGGGCCAAGTTGCACACTCACCATCAGCTGGACACCAGACTTACAAATGATGGCTGACTTCCTTGTGCCTGGCTAGATCTCCTCTTTCCAGCGGGCACAACAGATTCTATAGCTGACCCCCCTTCTCAATCTCTTGCCAAATTTTGTAATTATCAGTGCACAGGATGACCTTGTTAAACATGAGTTCAGAAGATATAGAAATCCCGATTCTAACCCCAGTGCAAGCCCTTAGAACTTAAAAAAGAAATAGCTCTGGAGGATAAAGTGATAAAACAATAATGTCTCAGAGCCCAATTAAGACTCTTGTGTATTTTGGTCATGGTTAATAAACTCAATAAGAAAGAAATATTAACAAATTATCACTTGGAGTCTTACCTGATGTAAACATAATTGTGTACTGATGGAGACATCAGTGCAGGTGCGAGCTGTATTAACTGAGGATGGGTGCCGAATAATATGCAAGATGTGAATGACGAGTATTTTCCTTGGAATCTAAATAAGTTAACATGTATAGAGGAGCACAAAGATTTTGAATTTCCTGATAACATACTATGAAGACATATCCTGATAATACACCACAGAGGACTTTTTTTTTTTTTTCTTGTTTTGTTTTTCGAGGTAGGGTTTCACTCTGGTGCCACCACGCCTGGCCCATTTTTATTTTTCTTTAGAAATTTGGAAAATAATTTAATACATTTATGGTAACTTTTCTGTGGAATATAGTTGAGCATAAAGAGAGTCTTAAATACATCAGAGCTAGACAATCCCAGAAGCCAACCATCAAGGTCATTTAATCCTCTGTGGACGGCTGGGCATGGTGGAGCATACCTTTAATCCCAGCACTTGGGAGGCAGAGGTAGAAAGATCGTCAAGAGTTCAGGGCCACCCTGAAACTACATAGTGTATTCCATTTCAGTCTGGGATAGAGTGAGACTCTACCTTGAAAAACAAAACAAAACAAAACAAAAAAGAAAAATAAAAATGGAAGCAACAGCTTAGATATAATTGAATGCAAACTCTTCATAACTGTGCAGTGCAAACATATATTTCCCTCATTTTCCTGAAATTCTATCACATCAGAAAAAAAACACAAAATTAACATCACATCCTTGTCAACATGATTCAGTGCAATGGAACCAACCAGATACAATGCAAATAGCTTCATTTGCCTTGAAAAGAATAGCCAGTCACAAAGAAGGCAAAAATATTTTTTGCTTCATATTCTATCAACTGTGTTATAAGGCAATTTTTTTAAAAAAATATTTATTTTTGAGACAGAGAGAAAGGGAGAGAGAGAGAGAAAGAGAGAGAGAGTGGGTAAGCCAGGCCTCTGGCCATTGCAAATGAACCCTAGACACATGTGCCATTTTGTGCATCTGGCTTATGTGGGACCTGGAGAATCAAACCTGGGTCCTTAGGAAAAGACAGGCAAGCATCTTTACCATTAATCCATCTCTCCACCCCATGAGGCAATCTTTTTATTTTCAGTTCAGAACCTTCCAGTTTGTAAACTATTCTTCTATATGCCCAATACACTTTTCTTTTTTTTTGGGGTAGGGTCTCATTCTGGCTCAGGCTGACCTGGAATTCACTATATAGTCTCAGGGTAGCCTTGAACTCTTGATGATTCTCCTACCTCTGCCTCCTGAGTGCTGGGATTAACGGCGTGTGCCACCACGCCTGGCTTAACACTTTGAAATATGTTAAGAATAATCTGGATGAGTGTAGTGATGCATGCCTTTAATCCCAGCACTTGGGAGGCAGAGGTAGGAGGATCACCATGAGTTTGAGGCAACCCTGAGATTACATAGTGAATTCCAGGTCAGCCTTAGCTACAATGAGAAAAGCTTTACCTTGAAAAAAAAAAGAATGATCTTATACTTATGAATTTGTGTTTTGTAAGAACTCCATTAACTCATATTAATATGGCCAATATACAGCTAGAAAAGTTTACAAGCTGTGACCTCTCAGAATCTTTCTCTTCATTAGTCACTTCAAAGGCATCCCTCTACTTCATTGACCACTGAGTTGCAGTAACTTTGGGAGTAACTAACCCAAACAGGATATCACTCACGTTGAGATCTAAGAGCAGCTCAACCTTCAACCGTGAGACACCAGAACAAATGCAAAAACATAAGGCTTCTTCTTGTCAGACTCCACGTGGCTCTTGAGAAGCTCAGAATGCAAAGCTATGCCTGAGGCCTTGTCTTGGCCACTGCTGCTGCAGGATGTAGACATCATGGTGGATACACAGGTGCGCTTAACCTTGACCTCTACTCTCTTTCCTGGTCCCAACCTTCATGAGTGTTACGATTAGCTCATCTTCTAGCAAGTGCCTTCTTCCTGCTGCAGAAGCCCACCCAGAAGTCAGTTCAATAATACCAGGTGTCATGACAAAGGGTTTAGACAACATACCTGCATCCCAGCTGGCCTTGGAGAAGAAGCCAGTGTAAGGGCTGAAGCACACCCAGAGATACTTCACGGAAGCCAGGAGGAATGTCATTGCATGTCATCAGGGTCTGGCTCTGCTGTCTCAAGTAAGTGGAAATTCTTAGTCTCTTCATAAGGCCCTCTGATAGGCTGTCTAAAGTTCTTCATGCTTATTTTATGGAAACCTTGTTTAAAGTTAGAAAAATATTCATAACTTCAAATATTTTAGCATTATAGAGTCATATATTTGCATCCATGTTTGCATTCTGTAAATGAAATTTAAATAACTCAGTATAACTGACCTTCCAACCATAAAACAATAATTTATTGTATATTGTGAAACCAGAGGAGTCAAGAGTCTCTTGTAGTAATTCCTCAGGTTAAATTATGGTCTGTGTAAGTGGCACCAAGGGCTAATATTTAATTTCCTCTGTGATCCGACTGAACCTTTTGGGAACGTGGATTAATGTATGAGTTCACTATAGAATAGGAAATAACATTTTCCTGTAATATTTTTTCTTATTGGTCTGCGTAATCTCCAAGGTGTCTGTCTGGTGGCACTGTTCCAATGCACAGCATCAAAACAATCATGAATTTTTCTTGCCAATAGGCTTTAGACGACCTTGATGTTCAAAGACGTTTTTGAGCGCAGCTTGGAGAAGGGATTCCGGAGCTCCACACTCCCTGACGGCAGGTGATGGATGTGCCAGTGACACTCTTGCAATGCCGTGTTTCCCTCCGCTGCTGCCGTCCCCGCTTACGTTCTGACCCTGGATCTGCTCTAGGCCTCCCCCAGCAGGGGCTCGGGCCCTTCCACCCCTAAGCGTCTTCTATCCTCAAGGTGGGGTGTGAGATAATGGAGCACACGACTCACTCATGGTCAGAGCACCCACCATCATGAAGACTTGCAAGGGGAAATTAGGCAAAACATCGACCTCAGAGAAGCAGCAGCTCTGACATCTCAAACATTTCTAGTGAAGTTTCCACAAAGAAGGCAAGCACTGATGTGTAGTGGGCTTGTCTTGAGGTGTTGAAATCCCAAAAGTAAGGATCTTATATGTGTTTATTTTAGGGGGAAACTCATTATCATTGCTTTACCTGCTGAGCCCAGCTGGGACATCACAGGCTAACCCACAATGGCCTTTCAAGGTCTCATTCATGCTGGGAGTGGATACCCTGGCGCAGCGGCTCTCACTGAGCAGGTAAGTCCTCCACGAGGAAGCAGGCCTCACCTTGCTTATCATTTTTCATTTGACTTGATATAATTGAGCAGAAAATATATCACTCCATGAATGTCATGTGTCTGAGATATTGAGCTATTTCTGCCCATATTCATAAGTATTTTGGAACATTCTTTTAAGTCCTGTATTGAAAAGCTCTTAATTAGTTTCCAGTTAGATAAGGAGTCATAGTATTATATCCATGTGGCCAATGTGTGTGTGGTGGTGGATGGGGGGAGAGATGAGAAGAGTTAGTTTAAAAATCTAGCAACAGAAATCATCTTTAACAAAATATCTCAAGAAGGACTGATTTATATATTTAATTTTAGTTCTCAGCCTTAAATTTTTTTTTTTTTTTGTAGAGAATCTCAAACACAGAAGCAAAGCAAGTTCCTTGTACCCACCCCTAAGAACTAATCGCTTATCCTGTCTCCACCCACTTCTGATTCCTTACCTTCACCAATTATTTTGAAGCAAGTTTCAGGTACCATAAAGTTTCAGCCTTATGTGTTTGGAGAGACAGCTGAACCACAGATTTAAAAAAAAATCTTTTATTTATTTATTTATTTACTTGAGCGAGGGAAAGAGAGAGAGAGAGAGAGAGAATGGCACACCAGGGCCTCCAGCCACTGCAAATGAACTGCAGATGCATGTGCCACCTTGTGCATCTGGCTTATGTGGGTTCTGGGGAATTGAACCTGGGCCCTTTGCCTTCACAGGAAAGTACCTTAAGCTCTAGCCCGCAACTATAGATTTTTGACTCTCAGGCTATGGCTGGGAAAACAAAGGGAAGTCTGTGACGTCAAGGGAGGGATAATGAAGAAGAAATATCACCAGATTCAGAAAACACTGAGGTTAAGCCATCTAATGTGTCTGGGAATACTGCACATCTTCACAATGCATCATCCCATCTTCAGATAGCATGGATTGTATAAAATTCATAATGCTTATGTGAGGAGGATAGTTTGTTGATGTGCCTTATTAGTCTAGTGCAAGCTTTTCCAAGTGGTCATTTCAAATTAGACCCATGCAGTCAGAGCACACTTACTGGGCTCCTGCTCCAACCGCTTGCTGAGGAGCCTCAGTCTTTATGGACTATTGAGAAATGTTTGACTTTAAGCAAAGCTTATGTGGCTGTCAAAAAAAAATCATAAAATATCTCCCCTGTTGGTCTTTTCTTAAATATGCTGATAACATTTTCTTTTTAAAAGTAATTAAATGTGAATGAAAAGAGAAAATCAGCTTTGTTAAAAACTAAGAAGGATTATTGTAGTTCATCAAGAGAGAGCATGCAGTTAATTGGCTTTATCTTCACTGGGTAACAATTATTATTTTAAAAACATACAGCTATACCAGTGCATGCAGGAAATTCTAGGTGAAGAACATTGTCTTTTTCCCCCCTTTAAGCAATGTTACCATTGTCTCATCCCAAATGCATGAAAGGTTCTCCCACTGCAGCTAATATCCATAATGCAGACACACAACCCAATGGTAACTGGTAAGCGAAGGGAAGAGAAATCAGCAGCAGCACTTTATGAATTCCCACCATAAGGAGATCCACCATGGTTTGCTGAAATTATGCAAGTTAGAAGGTAAGCAAATAATTTACAAAAATAACATTAGATGATTCTCACTCATGGGGGTATAGTGCTATTTAATCTCACATTTCATTTTGTTCTTAGTTATGACAATTTTCACAATAGGCTACTGAAGACAAATATGTGTTTTCCACAAGAATCATGGAGACTTTACTAACAAAGATCCTGCTGGGTACTTTGGTTCACCTACTGTGAAAATGAAGCAAGGCGTTCTTTTGGAAGAATGTTAATAACCTTTCAACTTTTGTAACTAAAAATAAATCATAAGGAGACCATTGAGTTAAGAATGAGAATGAGAATAGGAAAAGGTACACGTTTTACATAAATGTCTAAAAATTAAAGAAGAATGGCCATGGAGAGAATACTGGGGAAGTGAATAGTCAAATCCCATTTGATATTCTGGTACTGTTCCCAGTGTGCTGAACACACAGAATCATTATCCTGGGGCATCATTTTACATCTTCAGCAGAAAGTCAGTGCTGACAGTTCTAAAGAGGACTTTCTTTAGCTCAGAAATAAAAGGATGAACATTAAAAAAAATACTTTGAGGGCTGAAGAGATGGCTTAAAGTGCTTGCCTGCAAAGCCAAGGGACCCAGGTTTGATTCCTCAGGACCCATGTAAACCAGATGCACATGGTGGCTCATGCATTGGAGTTCGTTTTCAGTTACTGAAGCCCTTGGCACGCTCATTCTCTTTCTCTCTATCTGCCTCTTTCTCAAACAAATATAATAATACAATAAAGTTTAAAAAAAATCATTCAAGCCAGGTGTGGTGATATACATCTTTAACCCCAGCGTTTGGGAGGCAGAGGTAGGAGGCTCACTCTGAGACTACATAGTGAATTCCAGGCCAGCCTGAACTAGAGTGAAACTCTACCTCAAAAACAGAAAATGAAAAAAAAAATCATTCAGAATCAAGTTGGAGAATTAAGGGAGAGGTTTTATTTCATTCAGATTATTGGAATTTTTATGGGTACTGCTTTAAACTAGCATTTACACAGGTGAATAAATCATATACCTGTGCATAGGAGTCATGAGATCACCCCTGTCAAGATCTGTAGGCATTCTCTTTCTCTTCCAACTACGTGTGACATGAAGTTTATCTTCATTACCACCCTCTCCAACCCCTCCCCCCCTCTTTTTAGGTAGGATCCCACCTAAGCCCAGGCTGACCTGGAATTCACTATGTAGTCTCAGGTTTGCCTCAAAGTCACAGTGATCTTCCTACCTCAGCCTCCTGAGTGCTGGGATTAAAGGTGTGCGCCACCATCCCCAGTGGTTTTAATTCCTATTTGACTGATGGTTAGAGATGTTGAGCATTTTTTTAAAATACCGACCATTTGTGTTTCTTTTTTTGAGAACTATCTCTACATTTCATTCACCCATTTATCAATTGGACATTTTAAAATTTTTTAAATTATGCAGTTTTTATTATATTTTAGATGTCAACCTCCTATGTACCATGTAACTGTCAAACATCTTTCCCACTGGGTAGGTTTTCTGTTGGCTGATAATTTCCTTTCCTGTGCAGAAGCTTTTTAATGTTTCATGTATGCTTAAAAGACTCTACAGAAAACCCAGGATTCAATAGATGTTTTAGCAAGGTTACAGGATACAAAACCAACTTACAAAAGCCAGTAGCTTTTATATATTTTAATAGTGAGTTTGATGAGAAAGAAATTAGGAATGATATCCTATTCACAATAACTCCTCTAAAAAATAAAGTACCTGGAAGTAAACGTCACCAAGGATGTGGAAGACCTTGACAAATAAAATCTTAAGACACTGAGAAAAAGAAATCAAAGATGATATCTGATAATGGAGAGAATTTTCCTGCTTTTGGACTGGCAGAATTAATATATTTTTTAAAATCTTTTTTTATTTTTTATGAGAGAGAGAGAGTGAGTTGGTGCACCAGGGCCCCCAGCCACTGCAATCAAACTCCAGATGTGTGTACCGTCTTGTACGTATATGCAACCTTGAGTGCTTGTTTCACCTTGAGTGTCTGGCTTTCATGGGACCTGGAGAGTTGAACATGAATCCTTAGACTTTGCAGGCCAGCACCTTAACCATTAGGCAATCTCTCTAGTCCAGAATTAATATTTTTGAAGTGGTTATATTACCAAAAGCAATCTATAGATTCCATGCGATTCCATCAAAATTTCAATGACATTCTTCTCAGAACCAGAGAAAAAAAAATCTAACACAAAAAGACCATGAGAGACTGATTGAGATGGGGAGGGGATATGATGGAGAATGGAATTTCAAAGGGGAAAGTGGGGGGGGGGGAAGGGAGGGTATTACCATGGGATTTTTTTTTTTTGTTTGTTTGTTTTTTCAAGGTAGGGTCTCACTCTAGCCCAGGCTGACCTGGAATTCACTATGGAGTCTCAGGGTGGCCTCGAACTCACAGTGATCCTCCTACCTCTGCCTCCCGAGTGCTGGGATTAAAGGCGTGTGCCTCCACGCCCGGCTTACCATGGGGTATTTTTTATAATCATGGAAAATGTTAATAAAAATTGAGAAAAAAAGACCATATTATAGCCAAAGCAACCCTGAGCAGAGAGAATATTGTTAGAGGTATCACAATTAAAATTATGCTACAGAGCCACAGTGACAAGGCCAGGATAGTGCCAGCACAAAAACACACAGATAGACCAATAGAACAGAATAGAGCACTTAGAAGTAAGCTCATACAGTTATGGCCACCTACTTTTCAACAAACCTATCACAAATATACACAGGAATAAAGACAATCTTACTCAGCAAACGGTCCTGGCAAAACTGGATATTCACCTGCCGAAGAATGAAATTAATTCCACATCCCTTCATAAAAGCCAACTCAGACTGAATCAAAACCTCAACTTTAAAGCCAGAAACTCTGAAATTGCTAGAGAAAGACATGGGATACACTTCGGGTTATAGATACATGTAAGGACTTTTGGAACAAGACTCTGAGAACACAGGAAATAGTCCCATGAATCAAGGGGTAAATCCTAATGATTCAGGAGTCTTGGTAAATAACAAATAGAACACGTGGAAAAGTTCCAGGGGGAAGTTGTGCCTTGATTACATGGAAATGGTTCTTGGCTGGGAAGAAGAGGTGAGGTCATCGGCGCAACTGGCTTAGGACTACACATCACACTTAGAAACAGCGTTGTTTTTAGGAAATGGAAGCTAGCAGACACATGACCCTTACTGAAGGTCATCTGCTGGCTAGGGATAGCCTGAGGAGGGTTTGCTGACCTACAATGCATCACTTTGAGTTGTTTATTGTCAAGCAAAGTGCTGGACTTCAGACGTTTGTAATACTCTGGCAAGGTGTTTGAGTAGCACGGACAACAAATTGTCAGACTGCAGTCTTGCTCCTGGTTCACGTCCCTTCTCGATTTTTCCCTGAGGCTTCATGTTCTGCCTTCTCTGAATGCCTTTTCTCATCTCTTTCCATCATGGATTTTTTTGTTTTCACCTTGGCTTCTTAATTGTTAATACTCTGCTCTTTTTTTTTTACCCCCTTGTAGTTCCTTTCACTGAGCTCTGTCTGACTTTACCATTTATATGTGTAAAATGGGCACTTTCTTTTCTTTTATTATTATTAGTAGTTTTTTCAAGGCAGGGTCTCTCACTCTGGACCAGGCTGACCTGGACTTCACTGTGTAGTCTCAGGGTGGCCTTGAACTCATGGCGCTCCTCTTACCTCTGCCTCCCGAGTGCTGGGATTAAAGGTGTGCGCCACCACACCTAGTTCTTTCTTTTAATATATACTATTATTTATTTGCACATGAAGTAGGTAGGTGGCCCACTAGGGCCTCTTGCCACTGCAAATGAACACAAAAGGTTTGTTGCCATTTTCTTTCTTATTTTTTTTTTTGATTTATTTATTTGTTGGGGGAGGGGGGAGAATGGGCGTACCAGGGCCTCTAGCCACTGAAAATGACTTCCAGGTGCAGGCACCACCATCTGGCTTACTTGGGACTTAGAGAATCAAACCTGGGTAAGAGCCGTAACTGCTAAGCTATTTCTCCCGGCCTGTTGTAACCTTCTGTGTCCAGTTTAGATGAGTGGTTTGGGAATCGAACGCTTGGCCAACAGGCTTTGCAAGCAAGTGCCTTTGACCACTGGGCTATTTTCCCAGCCCTCGGACTTTATCGTCTACAATTATTTGACACTTTTTTTTTTTAAATTTTTTAAATTTTTATTTATTTATTTGAGAGCGACAGACACAGAAAGACAGATAGAGGGAGGGAGAGAGAGAATGGGCGCGCCAGGGCTTCCAGCCTCTGCAAACGAACTCCAGATGCGTGCGCCCCCCTGTGCATCTGGCTAACGTGGGACCTGGGGAACCCAGCCTCGAACCGGGGTCCTTAGGCTTCACAGGCAAGCGCCTAACCGCTAAGCCATCTCTCCAGCCCGACACTTTTTTTTTTTTGAACCAGCATCCCTGCTGGTGGCAGTCAATAGTAGATATACTTACTATCGACTTATTTTATTTATTTAGTTATTTGAGAGAGAAAGACGGAGGGAGGGAGGAAGAAAGAGAGGGAAGGAGAGGGAGAATAGGAGCATCAGGGCCTTTAGCTACTGCAAACAAACTTCAGATGCCTGTATCACCTTGTGTATCTGGCTTACATGAGTACTGGGGAGTTGAACCTGGCTCCTTAGGCTTCTCAGGCAAGCACCTTAACTGTTAAGCCATCTCTCCAGCCTGACTATCTCTTTATTTTACATTTCAGTGGCTTCCTTCTCTATTTCCTCTTCCAAGGCAGCAGCTGGATCCCGGAGGAGGACAAGGCTTCCTGATGCCAGCGGGAGGGCGGGTTCCGTGCGTTGCCTCCCTCAGTTAGCCTCTGCGGGCCTGGCCTTCGTGAGCACAACCTGTCCTGCTGAATGCTGATGGCATCTGCGCTCACGGCCCTTCCTACCCTGGGGTTGCTGCTCCTTTGTGGAAATGAATATGGGAAAGAGCTGTGGGAATACTTCTTATGGACCTTACAAATAAATAACTTTTCTGTAATTATTTCTGTGGGATGTTTTTTTTTTTTTTCTGCTAAATTCCTATGTTGGAATTTGCCCTGAAGTTAATCTTACAAGCATCTAATCAGCTTGCATAGAAAAATGGAAGCACATTTAGTTCACTTAGATTACCTTAGCACTGAATTGCACAGATGGCCAATGTAGATAGACAGTGTTCGATATGCTGCCGTGATCTTACGTTATGCTGTTTCCCATACCTCTGCCATGACCTGGCTGTACTCTTGGCCCAGGATAGGAATTGCTGGGTGTGTCCAGCAGCAGCCACTGTCCACAGGCAGATGTTCCTCTCCTCTAAGAAGCCACAGCTGGGACTGAAAACTTTGCCAATGGACTCAGTCCTAGCCACATTATCTAGGATTTATCTCCTGCTCTTAGCCTGTGCCATGTGTCCACCAAAATTATTGCTCATAAGGCAAAACTACAATCTGCTCTTAGCAATTACCCTATGGTTAAGATGACGGCTAAGTGCTCATAGAGTGAGTTCCAGAAACCTCCCCTAAGCTTTTGGGAAATTGAAGATTTCTGTGACAATTTGATATTGTCAAATAGTTTAAATATGGCACACAGAAGTGTCACTTTAAATTTATATTCCTTTGGAAGACACAGCATCTGTGGAGCCTTTATCAACAAAGATTTTTCTTTTTTTTTAAATATTATTTTTGTTCATTTTTATTTATTTATTTGAGAGTGACAGAGAGAGATGGGGAGAGAGAGAGACAGACACAGAGAGAATGGGCGCGCCAGGGCTTCCAGCTACTGCAAATGAACTCCAGATGCATGAGCCCCCTTGTGCATCTGGCTAGCGTGGGCCTGGGGGATCGAGCCTCGAACCAGGGTCCTTAGGCTTCACAGGCAAGCACTTAACCGCTAAGCCATCTCTCCAGCCCCAAAGATTTTTCTTGAATTCACAAATCCTTCATAAATTCATACCACTATGGATTCCTCATAGTTGTTTTCTAATCCATCTGTTATGTATTCTCAGTAAGCTTGATTGACAGAGGTTTGATATTTTATTAAATTTTAAAATATCTTTACATTTGACCACTTAATTGAATAACCCATCTTCTCATTTTCTTGGTGCAATGATATTGAGAAAAGTGCTCTTTTTTTTTTTTAAATCTGAGTTGCCTTTTTTTTTATTCATTCATATGCCATTTGCAGCTGCTAAGCATACCACCGCAAGCATGAGTCTGCAGCCCTTTGCTAAGAGATTAAATTAAGTCATGCAAAAAATGATGTATTTTAAAAGGACAATATTTGGGTGAACATCTTTGCTTTTATTGTCTGGTTAATTGTTGCTGAATTTCCCCCATGGCTTTGAGAATGCAACAAGTAATGATGCGGAGAAAGAAATGTCAGGGAAATCATGACTTGTTTGGAGATGTTCTGTTCTTACTATGTTTTGAGAAAACACAACAGTCTCATGGGCTCTTCCCAAGCACACAGATACAATTCTCCCTCCCAGTCTGGCACGTAATTTGCATGTTGTAAAATGTACTAATGGTACGTGCTGTGTTTAGTGACCCTTGACATGCATGCAGTAATAATCTAAGCAATATTCTGAAAATATTACCTCTA
Source organism: Jaculus jaculus (assembly GCF_020740685.1). Taxonomy (NCBI): domain Eukaryota; kingdom Metazoa; phylum Chordata; class Mammalia; order Rodentia; family Dipodidae; genus Jaculus; species Jaculus jaculus. The sequence continues at coordinate 64,456,358 of NC_059117.1, read as the reverse complement.
AAAGCCCCTCATGCCCTTACCCTCTTTACCCAAGCCCCTGACTTGATGATGGTTCACGGATCTCATTGCAGACCACTCCTGCCTAGTGTTGGTCATGGAGGTCCGTGGAGGAGTGCTTGCCTAGATCTTCTGCCCGTTGTTTGACTTCATGTAAATGTAACATGTAGACTCTCCTGGCTTCTTTCTGGGGCCACATTTGTAAGAGTCACCCATGTTACATGTATAAGCATACATTTACATTGCTAAATACTATGACATATCATGCTTTCTTTTATTCTCTTGTTGATGTTACCTACCTTGTTCCCAAATTTGGACTATACTTTTTGCACTTGTGTGTGTGTTGGGGGGGGTGCAATGTGTGTGATACGTGGTGCATGCATGTGTGTGTGCAGATGCTGACTGATCTCTTACTGTGAATACACTTCTTTCCTTGAGATGGGGTCTCTCCCTCAACCCAGAGCTGCTGTTTGCCTGCAAGCCCTCAAATATTTTCCAGGTAAAACCCTCTGTGGACTGGGATTACAGATGTGAGCGGCTATGCCTAAACTTTTTTTTTTTGTTTTCGAGGCAGGGTCTTACTGTAGCTCAGTCTGACCTGGAATTCACTATGTAATCTCAGGGTGGCCTTGAACTCTTGGAGATCCTCCTACCTCTGCCTCCTGAGCGCTGGGGTTAAAGGCATGTGCCAATATCCTGGCCCCATGCCCAGATTTTTGCATGGGTTATATGAAGTTGAACCTGGCTGTCTCTGGCCTGAGAGGCCCTTGTGCTGAAATAGAAAGCACTCTTAACCCCTGAGCCATCTCCATAGCTCCAAATCTGAACCACCTTAACTATGACTGCTGTAAACTTTGTCATATAAGGCATAGAGTGGATATATTCCCATTTCCTATAGATAATATGTAGGAATAAAACTTTTGGCACATAGGTAGTTATATGTTTTACTATAAAAGAAAGTACCAACTTTTCAAATTTTCCTATTTAGCACTGAGAGAGTGAGCAGTGTACGAATGTTCTGGTTGTTACACAACTTTGCTGTGGAACATTTGGTTTTGATGTTTTTGCTTTTCCTTTCTCCTTTAGCCTGTAGATCTTGTGATTTTTAGCTTGCATTTCTCCAGTAAAGAGAGCCATATCATGGTAAATAGGGAAAAACTTAAAGCATTCCGTTAAGGTCTGGAACAAGACGGGGTGCCCACTCTCACCACTGCGTTCCAACATGAAGTCTTAGCTCAAGAAATAGGGCAAGAGGGCTGGATAAATGGCCAAGTGGTTAAGGTACTTGTCTGTAAAGCCTAACAACCTAGGTTAAATTCCCCAGTACCCAGGTAAATCCTGATTCACAAAGTGGCACACGATCTGGAGTTTGTTTGCGGCAGCTGGAGGTCCTGACACACCCATTCTGTCTGTCTGTCCTCCATCTGTCTATCTTCTTTCTCTGCTTATAAGTATAAAAAAATTAAAAAGAAATAAGACAAGAGAAAAATGTGAAAGGGGATAAGAATTAGAAAGGAAGAAGTAAGCCAGACCTCTTTGCAGATGATGTGATTCCATGTATAAGAGACACAGAAGGCTGCATCAGAATCTATAGGTGATAATTTCTTTCAGCAAGTGGCAGGATATAAATGTAACACATAAAAACCAGTAGCCTTTGTATATGCCTATGAGGAACATATGGAGAAAGAAATCAGGGAAACAGTCCCATTTACAGTAGCTACAAAAATTAAATATCTTGAAATATCCCTAACCAAGGCAGTGAAAGATCCATGCAAAGAAAACATTAAATGCTGAAGAAAGAAACTGAGGAAGACACGAGAAGATGGAAAGACTTTCTCGGCTTATGGATTGGAAGAGTTAATATCATGGAAAATGGCCATCCTACAAAAAGAAATATACAGATACAATGCAATTACAATCGAAATCCCAGCAACATTCTTCATAGAGCTAGAAAAAATAATTTCAAAATTCATATGGAAGTACAAAAGACTCTGATATCAAAAAATATTCCTAGCAAAAGGAATACTACTGGGGGTATCACCATACCTGATTTCAAGATATACTACAAAGCCATAAGTAATAAAAACAGCATGGTAATGGCTCAAAACTAGACACATATATCAGTGGAACAGTCTAGGGGAATAAGGTTTAAGTTCTAGTAAGTTCAGCTACCTGATCTTTGACCAAGGGGCCAAAACTCACATTGGAGAAATTGGATACTCACAGGTAGAAGAATAATTCAGATCCTCTTCTCTCTCCCTGCATAAAAATCAACTCCAAATGGACCAAGGCCCTCACTATAAGACCTGAAACTCTAAGGTGACTACAAGAAAAAAAAAAAAAAAAAAAACACTCCAAGATATAGGTATAGGAAAATACTTTCTGAATAAGACCCCAGAGGCCCAGAGAATTAGACGAACATTCAACCACTGTGATTTCATAAAACTAAAAAGCTATTGTACACGTAAGCAAACCATCAACAGTTAGTAGACGACTTATGGAATGGAAAAAAATCTTCACCAGCTATACACATGACTGAGGTTTAATAACTACAATTTACAATAACTCAAAAAAACTAAGCAATAAAAAAAATCAAGTAACTTACTCAAAAAATGGAGCAGGATGGGGAATGGCAGCACACACCTTTCTTTAATCCCAGAATTGGGGATAGAGAATCATTGTGAGTTTGAGGCCAGGTCAGTCTGAGACTACAAAGTGAGTTCCAGGTTAGCCTAGGCTAGAGTGAGACCCTACCTAAAAAAAAAAAAAAAAGATAAAAAGGAGCAAGGAATCAAATCAAACAGAGAATACAAATGGCCAATAAACACCTGAAGAGCTATTCAACATCCTTAGCCATCAGAGAGATGTAAATTAAAATGCCTCCAATCAGAATGGCAATCATCAAAAAACTCAAATGACAACAAACGCTGGCGAGATACTTGCTCGGCCATGCTTGTTTCTGGTCTGCTCACAATAGCTAGGATTTGGAACCAGCTCAGATGCCCATCAACTGATTCATGGATAATGAAGATGTGGTACATATGCACAATGGAATTCTACTCAGTGGTAAGGAAAAATGAACTAAGGAAATTTCCAGGGAAATAGAGGGACTTGAAAAAAACATGCTAAGCAAGTTCATCTGCTCCATGTTCTCCTGCATATGTGGTTCCTTACTTGGAATAGCTTGGTTTGACTGCAAGTTGTAGTAAGCATCAGGAGTATTGGCAAGGAACTGGAAAGAGGCTAGAAGAAAATGAAACAGTGAGGGATGGTAGGATAAAATACTTGACAGGCACCTGGAGAGAAAGAATACAAGGGTGGAGGGCTGGAGAGATGGCTTAGTGGTTAAGCGCTTGCCTGTAAAGCCTAAGGATCTGGTTCAAGGCTCCATTCCCCAGCACCTACATAAGCCAGATGCATAAGGTGGCACATGTATCTGGAGTTCATTTGCAATGGCTGGAGGCCCTGATGTACCCATTCTCTCTCTCTGCCTCTTTCTGTCTATTGTTCTCAAATAAAAAAATAAAAATAAACAAACAAAAATATTTTAAAAATATTAAAAAAAATAATACGGGCTGGAGAGATGGCTTAGCGGTTAAGCGCTTGCCTGTGAAGCCTAAGGACCCCGGTTAGAGGCTCGGTTCTCCAGGACCCACGTTAGCCAGATGCACAAGGGGGCGCACGTGTCTGGAGTTCATTTGTAGTGGCTGGAAGCCCTGGCGTGCCCATTCTCTCTCTCTCTCTATCTGCCTCTTTCTCTCTCTGTCACTCTCAAGTAAATAAATAAAAATGACCAAAAAAAAAAAAATTAAAAAAAGAAAGAATACAAGGGTGGAAGGTTCTTGGGTGCATAGGAGTCAGGGAGGGTGGGAAGGGAATTAAACCAAACTAATGATAACATGAATCAGTACCATAGGATCCTTCCTCCTCACTAACAAAATAAAAAATGTAACTTTTTTTTTTGCTTATATTTCTATTTATTTTTATGATGAATTTACTCCCATGCCATAAGTTTTTGTTTCTCCAGTTTTTTTTTTTTCTGGGATATCTTTTTCTTCTGTGAAATCTCCTCTTCTGGTTTAGGAAGAATCTGTTTGTTTTCTGCTGGGATCATCTCAATATGGCAGGGAGAGCTCGTGTATGGGTTAATCTGACCATGAACTCTGTAAAGACTGGTGCATCTTGGGTGCTTTGTTCACCTGGATATGCTCGATGACCAGAGAATCCACACCTAACCCTTACATTCACCATTGCTCTCTACAGTTTTAAGCATCTGCAGGAGAAACTCAGCATTCTTTTTGGGCCACTGACCCTGTGTCCAGTCTCACTGTTTAGCCTGGGCACACCTACCAACTCCACCATCATATCACCCGAATGGCACACACTGCGTCTTTAAAGTGACATCTTTCAGATACTTGGTGGCTTTTCCCCAAATACTTGGATATGAATATCCGTGATAGCCTGGGAAGTTTCACGAGTGTTCTTAAAGTGAACATGAAGATTTGAACCCCTTGATTTGCATGTTTTTGTTTGGGGGGGTCAAGAGAGTAGAGAACCATTTTCACAGGTCACCTCAGGCTGCTAACAGTAAAAGGAAGAGCAAAGTTTCCTCTAAAAGATATAACTCTTAATAAGAGAGATAGAGATAGATAGATAGATAGAGAGAGAGAGAGAGAGAGAGAGAGAGAGGGAGGGAGGGAGGGAGGGAGGGAGGGAGAGAGGGAGGTGGGGGCAGGGAATGCAGGGAATCATCCAGGCAGAAATGCCCTGTAGAGGGTGAAGGGTGAAGAAAGCTCAGTCTTAAACCCATGTGCTGTAGCTGGTATATCCCATTGCCAGAACTGTGTTACCTTCCACAGTAGGCTGTTGGTCAGGGAGGCCCATGAAGTCCCCCGGACAATGCAGGCCATCACCAAAGCCCTGGGTGACTCACCACAGCTAAACGGTAAGACCCTATTATTGAAGACATCACGGGCTATGAGCTAAGGACATCGAAAGGTCATGCTGGAACTTGGCAGAATGCCTGCTCCCTGCTGGCTAGCCCTCGTAGTACTTCAAAGTGCTATGCGAGCTACTGGTGGGAATGGCTGCCACACAGCGTGAAGAAGAAAGGGATCCTGCAACCTAGAAATCCTCCATCCATGCAACATGGTCACACATGTGCATTTGTGATACACAGCCTATGTGAGACATCAGCTGCTCTCTGATTGGATAAGAGGCTTGCTCAGTGGGCAAGAACTCATGCCTGCTTCTGAGAATCAAGTCAGAATTCGATGAATAGGAAGGCTATAGTCTGTAGAGAGAAGTGCCCACTGTTCTTTGGTTAAGAAGAGTCTCTTAACTATGTTTATCCCCTTTAACCCATGCTGCTCTCACCCTTAGAGAATCTGCTTTTTTAAAAAAATATATATTTTGTTTATTTATTTGAGAGAGGCAAAGAAAGAGGGAGGAAGGGAGGGAGAGAGAGAGAGAAAGAGAGAGAGAGAGAGAGAGAGAGAAGGAGGGAGGGAGAGAATGGGTACGCCAGGGTCTCCAGCTACTGCAAACGAACTCCAGACACATGTGCCACCTTGTGCATCTGGTTTACATGGGTCCTAGGGAATTGAAACTGGTTCCTTAAGCTTTGCAGGCAAGCACCTTAACAGCTAAGCCATCTCTCCAGCCTGAATCTGTTTTTTCTTTTCTTTGTTTTGCTTTTAAAAATATATATGGCAGCAAATACTGAATGCCAGGGAGAAACCAAGATCCATCCATACAACAAGAAAAGATAGCCAATTGCCCAGCCTATCACATCTTCCAGGGTCCATGAAACATCGCAGAGGACATGTCAATTTAAACATGAGTGCTGCTCTCCTTGCTAGCCTGACAACCAGTTCCAGAGAGGTGGTGATAGCCACGGGGGCACTCAAACTCCTCAAAGCAGGAATTCAGAGGATGCAGAGAGGTTAACATTGAAGGAGACTTAGATCACACCTACTAAGGCTCAGGGCACATTGTGGAAGAGGGTGCAGAAAGATTGTAACAGCCACAGGGTGGTAAGAAGTATCTTGAGGCATTGTCCCTTTATCCCCTACAGAGCCTGACTGATACATTGGCCCCTTACCTCCCACAGAGATTGACTGATGCATTCCTGTTGAAGAAGGCCCTCAGTGGGAGAGGAAATATGAGAATAACCAAATGGGAATATGACCTACATGTGATATGTTCAAACAGTAAAGTTCACAATCGATTTAAACGAGAGTAAATGAACTCTCTTTGGTCCCATTGATCTGTTTACCTACTCTTAGGCCAACATCACACTGTTTCAAATATTATAAATTTACAAAATGTTTTGTAATTGACAAACATGTCCATGTGACATGTAGAGCATGATGTGTTGAAATACATGCTTTGTGGATATTGAAACCAGCTAATATATAAGCACTTTACTTGGCACAGTCATTGTGGTGAAGACAGTGCAAATGGATTCTTGGAAGTCTGCAGAACACAGTAGTGAGTTGGTCGCTGTAGTCTGTGGTCAAGCTCTTGCGGCTGTCTTTCTGTCTGGCTGCAGCTGTTCTTGTTCATATGCAGCCATGCTGCAAGTGTTGAGATCAGGCTGCATAAATAGGCATGTTGTGTTTCATATACATTTGTTTACTTAGCTGAGTAAGACAGACACAGAGAGAAGGAGAGAGACACAGAGGAAGAGGAAGAATGGGCACTCTAGGGCCTCCTCCTGCTGAAAACAAACTCCTGATGCATGTGTCACTTTGTCTTTCTGACTCTATGTGAATAATGGTGAATCAAACCTGGGCCATTAGGCTTTGCAGGCAAGTGCCTTAACTGACGAGCCATCCTTCTAGCCTGTTTTTTTCAGGTTTTTCTTTTTTTGAGAAGTCTACATAGTGGCAGCACAAGTTGACATTTCTACCAGCAGTGAATAAGGGTTCCTCTTTCCCACATCATCACCAGCATTTATTTTGTTTTGTTTGATGGAAGGAGATGGAATTTTAAGCAGTTTTATTTTGCATTTTCTTATTGGCTAAGGACGTAGATAGAGCACCTTTTAAAGCATTTATTGGACTTTTTGCATTTCTCTTTTGAGAACAGTCTGTTCTCATTTATTCATTGAAGACAGTTTAATTTTTGCAATTCTTTATATATTATAGGTATTAGTCCCCTGTCTGAGGTACAGCTGGCACTGAATTTCTCTCATCCTGCAGGATGTCTATTGACTTTGTGGATAGTTTCCCTTGCTGTGAAAAATCCTTTTAATTTCATGTACTGTTTTCTCATTTTTATTTGTGTAATTACTTATGGAGAAAACAAGAATAATTAGACAACCTATCCAGGTTTGATGCTAGAATAGTTATAGGGTAGTTGTGAAGCATTTCCAATGTCTGCAAGTTTGATTATTGATTTCTTAGAGTTTTGAATTGTAATGATCAATTAATTCCCTAATTAACTTAGTGATTTAGTTCATTACTATTTTCTCATGTTCTAAAAGTTCTGTTAAAGAGAGTACCATGATCATAGTACCATAGCTATATTATGACGGCAAAGCTTGAAGCTTTGTGTGAATGTTTTTTTTTTTTTAAATTATTTATTTATTTATTTGTTTGAGAGCGACAGACACAGAGAGAAAGACAGGTAGAGGGAGAGAGAGAGAATGGGCGTGCCAGGGCTTGCAGCCTCTGCAAACGAACTCCAGATGCGTGCGCCCCCTTGTGCATCTGGCTAATGTGGGACCTGGGGAACCGAGCCTCGAACCGGGGTCCTTAGGCTTCACAGGCAAGCGCTTAACCACTAAGCCATCTCTCCAGCCCTGTGTGAATGTTTTTGTTAAGAAGTTCCATAGAAAGAAATCAGTGAGGTGCAAACACGAAAATGATTTTCCCTCATTATATTATCCTTTTATATATAAAATTATCTTGTTTTAGAGCCCTCAAGTTCTCTTGTATTTTGTATTTTCTAGTTTACATACTGCCTGCCCACTTGATATGCGGTGCATAAAAGGAAAATGCTTCAGGACTCATGACTGAAATCAAGTGATGGCAGGATCCAAGAAGGGAGAGGCCAGCTCCAGGAGTTCCTCCCCAGGGCGGAACCACATCTTGCTGAGAGTCTTGGAAGAACCTTGGACTGCAGTCAGGCAGTGTGCCCTTAGTCACAGCCTGGGCCATGTGGCTTTTTGTTTGTTTGTTTTGAGGTAGGGTTTCACTCTAACCCAGGCTGACCTGGAATTCACTATGTAGTCTCAGGGTGGTGTTGAACTCCTGGCAGTCCTCCTACCTTTGCCTATCCCAAGTGCTGGGATTAAAGGCATGCGCCACCACAACTGGCTCTCTATGTGGCTTTGTAATGATCTGTTTACACTGAGTAGAATTTAAAAATACTTTGTTTAGAGACTAGGTTTATGCAGTTTATGACTCCTCATTTGAATATTTTGGTACCATAACCTGTGAAAGACATAGGATTTGGTTTATTACTGATGACAGATGTCACACAGGTGAATATGCCAGAAAAACCTAAGCCAAGTATATTTCTAGTGGCTCCAAACATTCTTAATGACAGCCACTAAAACATAAACATGCATAGGTACTGGAATAGGAAGATTTCAGAATACAAAATAAATAGTAAATTTTTGTAGTTCTAAACTAAAGGATTCACTGAATGCAGCTGGTGTTGTGATTTTTGTTATTTCTTGCTTTTCTCTCCCCTTCCCCATAAAATTAAGGACAATTTTCAAAATCGCACTAGTTTTAATAAAATGAGGTAATTCTTTCCCTTCTGTCTCAGCTAACTTGGGAATGCCAGTCTATTACTTCTAGAATTGCTATTCAACTAGAATATGTTATGATCCACTACACACATGGAAATTACATTATAATGAGCAAAACAGCAAAAACAAAACAGTACCACATGAGCGCTGTGAGGAGACATGGCACGCAGCAGTAGGGATTGCCATACTAGTCGTGATTGCGTTGTCTGATCTGCTATTCTCTTTGCTGCCATATTGATACACAGATTGTTTACCTCCATTCCTGTAAGATGCAGATGCCAAAAACGCCCTAGTTAACTTCTTGTCCTTAGTCCCTGAAAAAAGTCTAAAATAATTAGAAAGTTAAGAAAGTGCAGAGCATGGTGGCGCACGCCTTTAATCCCAGCCCTTGGGAGGCAGAGGTAGGAGGATTGCTGTGAGTTTGAGGCCACCCTGATATTACACAGTAAATTCCAGGTCAGCCTGGGCTAGAGTGAGATCTTACCTTGAGGGGGAGAAAAAAAAAAGGAAGAAAGAAAGACAAAAAGCAAAAGCAGTTTAATCCCTCCCTCAATACCACCTTTCCCTGACCTGTGCACATGTGTGGTGTGCATGCATATGTGTGAGTACATGTTTGTAACGTGTGGGCATGTGTGTGTGATGCTTGTGTGCGCATGTGCTTGTGGAAACCACTGGACAGTCCCAGGCGGTCACCCTCGGGCACACCATCATCTCTCTTTGAGACAAGTTCTGTCATTGGCCGGAAGCTCCCCGATTCTGCTTGCTAGGCGTCCTCCTGTGGCTACCTCCGTAGTAGTGGGGTTACAAGCATGCCCCCCATGCCTCATGTACCGCAGTACTGAGGATGGCACTGATGGCCCCATTCCTGCCCAGGAAGTAGTCACCAATTGCACTTTGAGCCCAGATCTTGCTTTAAAAAACAACAGAAACAAACCTCGAGGGCCGGAGGGATGGCTTAGCCGCTAAGGTGCATGCCTGAGAAGCTTAAGGACCTAAGTTCCATTCCCCAGTGCCCATTTAAGCCAGATGCACAAGGTGGCACATGCGTCTGGAGTTCATTTGCAGTGGCTGTAGGCCCTGGAGCGCCCATTCTCCTTTTTGGCTCTCTCTGTACCTCTTTCTCTCAAATAAGTAAATAAAATTAAAAAAAAATTGTTTGAAAACCAACCTTGGTAGGTTCACATACTTGTGGGGGGCGCTTAGGAAGACAGGAGGAGGTATTAAGAGTTGAAGTTCTTCAGGAATCTTCGAGAAGGTGCGCTTAGCAGCAGCAGCAGCAGCAGCAGAAACAATGACACAGGCAGCCTGAAACACCAGCTTTCCGAGGGAGCAGGGCTTCCTGGTGCCCTGTGGGAAGGAGCTGGAGACAGGGCCTGAGGAGGTGATGTCCCCGGAGAACTTCCACCTGGAGAGTGCGGAGAAAGGTGCTTCTGCTAAGAGCGAGCCAGGTATGGGCAAGGAGTGTGCTCGGGCCCCTCTTCTGTTTCAAGGCTCACTGCCTTTGTTGTTTCCAGTGCGCAAAGATGCAGGTTCAGAGGCCTACGAGGAGGAGCTGGACAGCTCCAGTTCAAGCCTCTGAAATAAGCTGGTTCACAAGTCAGCCTCGTGGGACGCCAGCAGGTGGCGCTGTGGCAACCGCAACTCATCAGCCCGAGGCTTAAGAAGATGATGAGGAGCCAGCCTGGAGGCCAGCCCATTAACAGAGAGACGTTTCTTTGTACGATCACATGATGGGTTCTGATGGGAGACAGCCAAGCAGCCGCAAGTATCATGGGAATTACAGGGACTAGAAACCCGTGGAAGAAATTAGACGTGGTGTAGACTAATTATTGTAGTTTTATTTTTTTCTGTTTTAAAAGGATGTGTTACATTTCAGTCACTAATGTAAAATAAATAACTTTTTAGAACTATGAAATATATGATATGTCAATTCAGCCCCATATTAGTCTTAAGTTGAAACAAACCAAAAAGGAAAAGTTCTACTGAAAAATAGGAAAAGAACATGATGCATTTAAATGGAATTTAAAGATTATCAGGGAAGATAGGATCAGATGCATTCAACTGTCCTGAAACTAAAAGGAAAGAAATGTTAACGTTGAAATAGAGAAAATGATAAATCTTTGAGAAGAGTTGACAGGTTACAAAGCACTTTCTAGAAATAATCCGAAATAAGTATAAATAATTCTGTCTCCTCAGCGACTCGGCTATGAAAAATCTCAAGGAGGTTTAAAAATAGTCTCGCTAAAGATCAAAGTGGGATGCTAGGGGCTGAGCCACGTTCCTTGTCCTCCTTATACTCAACTGAGCCATCAAAACGGTGACGACGTCTTCTAGATGTTCCCGGGACAATTGTGATGTCCAGTCCTCTGCCTTGTATTCTCTACAAGCTCCTGCCTGGTTGATATGAATTGCCTTGATTTATGATTAGGAAGCAGTGCATATCATGGAGAAGAAACTTTTTATGCATATAAGCATTTAGCACATTCTAGGAGCAGATCAACACTATTTGGAAATTCATTTGGTTTCATATTACCTCTGGTCCCTGGTGTGTGTGTGTGTGTGTGTGTGTGTGTGTGTGTGTGTTTACACAGGCACATGGTAGCATGGTGCTGTCTTTTAATGGGGTTAACTAGTTCCCATTCAGTCTACACAGAAGCTTGTGGGTGACGATGACATGATATGCTGTTGTGTTCAACAACAATTTTCTGTTTATCATCTTTCCTTTGGAAAAAGGACCTTTAAACAAATCTGTCAAGCACACAGTCATCTTTAACATTTTACTTGAGCTCATGCTTTCATGAAGAAAAATCATGGTTACAGTTGATCAGATAATGCAAATCCAGCCCTGGAGAAAAGAAAATGCCAAGGGCTGGAGATGCAACCTGGGGCCCAGTACTGGCCCAGCGCACACAGGGTCTTGGGTTCACTCCTCTGCTCTGTAAACATGCAAACAGACAAAGTAACAACAACCTTTATTTCCAGAGGAAATAGTTTATTTTTTATTTTCCTGTTTTAGGCATCTTAAAGAGGAGTTTTTGTGCTTCAGGAGGAGAGAGGCAACCTCCAGCAAGGTCTGTATGTCTTGTGAAGTAGAGCCCCTAGAGATGGCTCTGGACTTGGCAGAGCTGAGCTGAGCTGAGGTGGCTAAATTGCACCCAGGCTGCCAGAGGTCACATTGCTATGTGGAGATGACACCATCCAGGGCTGGGTTGGGTTTATTTTCTCTGCCAACTGAAGATTTTAAAGGCAGGAAGGGCTGAAAAGGATGAAGTTTATTTCAACGAAAGGGGAGAAGAGAGCAGAGAGAAGACAGTCTCCTTGTGGAGGAGGGGACTCTGGAGCTGGAGAATCTGTGTCCCTGTGGGAGCTGGACTTGCATCACATGACGGGGGAAGCCCTGCTGTCCGGAGTCCATGACTGGTCAGCTTAGATGAAACTGGAGGCATCGGCTGGCCACAATGCATCCAGTGTGGTGCAGGTCCCAGAAAGCCCACCAAGCAGCTTGGCCAGCAGTGAAACTCACTTAGGTCAGGAAGAAGGAGCAAGGGGATCCCCCTCTTTGCCATCTTAGGTTGGAATAGAGCCACCATCCAAGGGCCCTTTCCCCCTATCTGCTTGCCTGGTCAAGGCGACTGCTGTGTTTTGGAAATAGAAGTTGTTAGAACATATTGTCTTCGCGCCTAGGGTAGTTTATTTCCAAGTGGCAGCCAGGGAGAGTGCAACGCTGGCAACGGAATGCTGGTCTTGTCCTGCTTTCTTTTGTCTTTGTGACCAGCCCGTCTCCTATCAGCTCAGCCTGGACCCGAGCAGGGGAATAGCTATGCTCTGTGAGGTCACCAGGGGCCCTGGCTTCTTAGCACTTGTTTTGCTACGTCTCCAGGGTATACCCATGACAAGTGAGGGCCAGGAAAGAGCAGGGGAATTGGGGACATGCCTTTCTTTTTAAGGATATGGCCCAGATACTGTGCTTGTCATTCTTGCTCATGTACATTTTGCCAGAACTTCCTCATACAACCACATATAGCTGCATGAGACAATAAGATATATTTGGGGCAATCTCTTTTAAGACTGAGGAATAATTTTCTGGGGGTGTAGAGTGACATTTAATTGTCTCAGTAGAAGTTATCTTTTGGAGTAAGTACTGAAACAAAACCTTATATTTGGGCTTTTGCAAATCTGCATGGCATTCATGACGCCAGTTTTTTTAAAAAAATTATTATTTATTAGAGAGTGAGAGAATGAATAGGTGTGCCAGGACCTCAAGCCACTGCAAATGAACTTCAGACACATGCGCCACTTTGTGCATCTGGTTTATGTGGGTCCTGGGGAATTGAACCTGGGTCCAAGGCTTTGCAGGTAAGCGCCTTAACTGCTAAGTCATCTCTCCAGCCCATGGCATCAGCTTCTGTGGTACTGAATAAGGATGGAGGGGACCAAGAAGGCTGGCTGTGAGAATCTGAAAAGCATTACAGAAGGAGGCAGAGGCAGCTGTAGAAAGTGAGCTGTGACTGGAATGGTTTATTTGTAAGGGTGTTTGGTTGAAAATGCCCCCCACCCCCAGATTCAACAGGACTTCCAAGTATCTGAGACCATGGAGAAATAGACAACAGGAAGTAATAATGATTAGTCCCAGAGGAGTGACTTCTCTTCCTCAAAGCCACTCACAGAATGTCTGTAATGCAAGATAAAGGCAGAGTTAGTAAGGAAAATAACCAATACTCTGTAAGTGGAGAGGAAATAAACAACTTTAGGATTTCCTTCCAGATAATTCTCAAGGCTTCTCTGAATTAAAAGGAGACAACTATAAAGTGTAATGTATAGTTATTTAAGTGAAAGTAAATAAAGCTAAATTTATTTTCAATCTAATTTGTTTAGGATTTTTCTGTGAAAAATTAGGATTTTTAACTTGAAATCATCCTATAAAATATTTAAAAATGAATGATAAATTAGAATATAAAAGGAAGGCAGTAATGCTACATAATAAAGTTAAAAAAACTAGAAAGTGCAGCCTGTAGGGGATGGAGAGATGGCTCAGTGGTTAAAGGTGCTTGCAAAGCCTGATGATCCAGGTTTGATTCCCTAGTACCTATGAAAAGCCAGATGCATAAAGTGGTGCATCGTATCTGGCATCTGCTCATCATGGCAAGAAAATGTGTCCATTTTTTTCTCTCTCTTTCCCCCATCTCTGCTTGCAAATAAAAAAAAAATTAAAAGAAATAAAACGAAGCCCGTGTTGGAGTCAGCTCCTTGCTGCTGGGTCAAGTACCCAACCAGACACAGCTCGTGGGGGGAAAGGTGGTTTCAGCTTACAGATCCCAGGAAGTTCCAGCAACGGCCATTGACTGCTTCCCTCCGAAGTCCCAAGCAGAGGTTCATCACCAGCAGCCAGCACCACAAAACACAAACAGCCGGAGCTCTAAACTGCCCCGAACATACTTACTGAGGCTGGACTGAAGAATCTTCCCCAAACACACCTTCCTTAGGGGTACACTCCAGGGTCCACCCCCAGTGACGCGCCCCCTCTGGCAGGGATCTACCTGTCACGGGATGAAGTTGTAAGCTCAATATTAATAGAACACCCGAGTCTATGGGGCCATACAGTCACACTGTCCTATTCACGTTCCCACACCTGTAGAGGTTGGCGCCCCCCTGGCCCCAGCTCTTTACCATGCGTCACCTGGCATGACAGGGACGAGAGACCCTGGTGGCTCCTCAGACAGGAAAGCTGGTCTCAATGTGTCAGTAGCCAGTGCCCCTGGGAAGCACATGCCTCATCTGAGAGCAGCTTTCAGAGTTTGTCTGTGGCTGAGTAGCACAGGAGAAAGGATGGGCAGTAGCATTTCAACTTTGGTCGCTCCAGACAGCGGAGTCGGTCTTACGCCTACTTTTGCCTGCTGAAGAGCTACTGTCCCTCCGACGACCTGGGAAAGGCCTTGTTGGGCACGTGCAGCAGGCAGTGGGCAAGACCTGAGCAAGGGCCCTAGAGAGGGCTCCTTAAAGTGGGCACAGTGTGAAGGCGGCAGAGAGCAAGCACAGCGGGATCAGGAGGCCCTGTGAGCCCTGCCAGCATCCGAAGAAACTCTTTTCCTCAGGAATATGATTAATGGCAAGACTAAGAAATTTTAGTTATTTCCTAATTTGACTTACCCCCCCCCCCCACACTTTGCATTACTGTTTGCCTGGAAAGAATTAAGAATGGCTTTTTAAAAAATTTTAACCAGTTATAAGAGCTGGTGCCTATAAAGTTGAGCCCATATGTGTACACTTGTCAGGCAGATTGGGACGACTGGGTCGTGAAAATAAAAGCAAGGAATACGGTGCTCAGCCCCTATTCAGAACCTCGCAAAAGCTCCAGTCAGTCTGTCTGGGCGGCTTCTCTACCCCACTCTTGTCTTCATGGGTGAGAGCTTCCAGTTTCTTCCTTCTCTAAAGTTCTGGGCTTCCCTGTTTCTGGGAACCAGCTCATGCCCCATGTTCCTTCCCTAAACTTCTATCTATAATATAAGAAGACCTGTAACCTGTACCCTTTGGCCTGTGGATGTCCGTTCTTAGAATACTTAAGAATCGGGGGATGCCCCCAAAATATTGGTGTGTTGGAGTATTGTATTGGTGCATGGGCCTGGAACCTCAATTCCTGTATCACTTGGATAGTCCTGACGCTGTGAGTCACAGCATTTTATCTGAAAGTAAGTTATTCTGAGAAGTGAACTTTGGAAAGACGCACAGGGGACTCGGCCTTGGACTGCCACACTCAGGCTGGTAGCCTTAGGCTGATGAAGGTTGACCTACTTAAGACTTGTCATTTGAGGACTGAAGAGACGGCTTGGTGGTTAAGACGCGTGCCTGAGAAGCCTAAGGACCCAGAGTGGATTCTGCAGGTCCCACGTCAGTGAGATGCACAAGGGGGCGCATGTGTCTGGAGTTCATTTGCAGTGGCTGGAGGCCCTGGCATGTCCATTCTCTGTCTCACTCTCCCTCCCTCTCTGTGTCTCAAATAAATAAATAAAAATTAATTAACTTTAAAAAAGTTAAAAAAAAAAAGAGTTGTCACTTGAGCCAGGTGTGGGGGTACATGCCTGTGGCCCTAGGAAGGTGGGAGGCTGAGACAGGAAGATGCACGAGGTCTAGCGAACCCATGAGGTCAAGGCTGTTTTAGCAAGAACCCTGTGTCATAGAAAAGAGCATCCATTTTCATGTGTTATAGGTACTTATTACTGTGTGCCAGGCATATGCTCAACAGTGGGTTTAATTTTACTTCTCAGTGTAGGCGCCAGTCCACAAACACTTGCTGAATGCTTATTGGTGGATTGATGGCTATTATCTCAATGCAAATCTGAGTCTTTCAGAATCAAAACCAAAAACTTGCACACTGCCTTAAATCTATAGCCTTTGCCATAGCCACAGCTTAAGGCCTTAAAAAAAAAAAAAAAAAACCAGATTCTGTTGCTTAGGCAACGAGATTTCTCCATGCCTACTTGTCTTCTGTTGCCGAGGCAACAGGGTGTAGCTGGCTGGCTGGCGGGTTTGAAACACTGCATGTGTGAGATTGCCCGCGGGTCCCTGTGATCCTCCTTCCTGTGATAAGCTGGTGTGAGCGCCATGTGACTAGAGGGTGTGCTTCCGACTATAGACACGACTGGGGGATGCCTGTGACAATCCAGCGTCACCTGTGTGGTGACCATGTATTCTCCCCTCCGTTTGGCAGACGGCCGTCGTTTACTTTGCAGCTCTTCTCCCGTGGCCCTGTTGGAGGTCACTGGCATGCTTGAACCCCGCTGAAAGCACAGTTGGTGGACTTGCGGAGTCACACCGTGCCAGGCATTAGCTTATGCTGAGGAGGGCAAAGCCAAGCGCGCGTTGACCCACGTCTGGCCTCTCGGTGTTCACATGCAGACGTGGAGCCGCAGTGCTCGGCAGGTGACTCCTGCGCGTGGGCAGGAAAGTTTCCTGTACGCGGATTCTGTTTTGTCCCCCGAAACTTTGCCTCGCTGACACAACCTCTGCTAATGAAAGCCTTGTTGAGACTGGGCTCAGGGCGTTTCTTCTGCAAGATGGGGCTCCTCCTGGTCCCCGGAATGGCGCGAGTAGGTGCGTTTGTCCCTACCTCGCCACTCCTCTTCCAGGTCTGTTCCATAACCTGCTGTGTAGGACGTGGCATAACCCCTCCTTCGTAATCTGGGTCTGGTTTTACAGATAAAAACTGCCTTGTCACTGCTTGACAGCATCATCAGGGCCCATCTGCCAGCGTCACAAGGCCATGTGAGCCGCAGCGGACCGGAGCACATCAACCAGGGCGGGTCTCAGCTTACCAGACTCCTTTGCGCCCAGCCACCATTGCAGTCTCAGGGGAGTCAGGAGCTTGATCCCATTTAGCCATGGTAGTGATGCAAGATTTTAGGGTTCAGAAGGAGTCCTCCAGAATTTATGAACCCCAAGTTTTGGGTTCTGTGTCCTACCTTTAATAAAGAATTAATAAAGATGGACTCAAGAAGGATAAGTTATGAATTACTAAGTTTTAGGGGGACATCACAAGTTGTGGGGTTTATTTAAGGGAGAAATCACAAATTGTGGAATTTAGGAAACATGCTCTCATGTGGAAACACTGCATGGTTTATAAGATTCGTTTTTAAGAGAAATTGAGAATTTTGGGGAAAGACTGTAGTAGAGCCACAGCTCTCACAGGGGAGTTTATAGAGTTTATTTAAGAGAAACTGAGGGTTTTTAAAAAATAGTTTCTTTATTTTTAAAAATATATTTTATTCATTTATTTATTTGATACAGAGAAAGATGGAGAGAGAGAGAGAGAGAAAGAGACAGAGAGAGAGAATGGGCACGCCAGGGCCTTCAGCCACTGCAAACGAACTTCAAATGCATGTGTCTCCTTGTGCATCTGGCTAACGTGGGTCCTGGAGAATTGAACCAGGATCCTTTGGCTTTGCAGGCAAATGCCTTAACCACTAAGCCATCTCTCTAGTCCCCAAGCTTCTTTCTTTCTTTTTTAAAAATATTTTATTTATTTGACAGAAAGAAAGAGGGAGGGATGGAGGGATGGGGGACAGAGAGAGAGAGAGAGAGAGAGAGAGAGAGAGAGAGAAGGAGGGAGGGAGGGAGGGAGGGAGAGAATGGGTATGCCAGGGCCTCCAGCTACTGCAAACAAACTCCAGACACAGGCGCCATGCGCCCCCTTGTGCAACTGGCTAACGTAGGTCCTGGGGAATCGAACCTGGGTCCTTTGGCTTTGCAGACAAACACCTTAAACCACCAAGCCATCCCTCCAGCCCCAAACTGAGTTTTTTAAAGGGAGGTTAGAGCATGTGGAAGGTAGTCAAATCTCACTTAAGAGAAACTGAGGCTTCTAAAGAGAGATTAGAGTAAAGCTGCAAGCACGTGGAAGGCAGAATCTAGGAGCCGAGGAGGCTGTGCTGCATCGGCCACATGGTTTTAGGGAAGTTAAGAGGGCAGATGGTGAGGATCCAGGAAAAATGAGAGGGCAGGTACCAACACGGACCAAGAGACTCAGAGGAGAAATGGGGAATGAAGAGGGTTACATTTTTGGTTACCCCGACTTTAAGGAAATAACCCAGCTAGCAGGCCTGGAGTTAGTGAGAGCACCCACGTGTTAGATCTGGGGTGTGAGGGAAATTCGCTGGTGGTGGATTCAGAGACCAGAGGAAAATCAAGCATGTAATCACAGTAAGCTGTTACCCCAATCCCTAAAGTAAACAGAAAAGTTCTCCCAGACAAAGAAACTGTATTATGTTCTCCCCCAACCTCCCAGCTAGTCTGGGTGAAGGGGAAGCCAAACTCAAGTGTTTCTGGGTGGCTGAGTGAAGAAGAGGCAGGTGGGTGGAGCAGAGAAGCAGAGCTGAGCTGCTGAGAGGAGCAGGATGGGGGCAGCAACCAGAAGAAGACAGGAGCCTCTACAGGCCAGAGGAAGACCCTGTTCTTGGTAGGTTTCAAGGGCGGATCCCAGAGCCAGCCCACCTGGGCGGTCTATCCAGGTAGCATGCCAGGCTGTGAGCAGCAGAGGGCGCTGTGGATCCGTTTCTCTCAGACACGAGTTCCACTTCTGCCAAGAGTTCGGTTCCTGTGTCAGATCAAGATGGCACGTGGGCTGGCACCTCCTGGTTCTCTCTCTGGGCTTCAATGTCTAACTACAACTTCCTAAAAGAAGCTAGCTTTCTCCTCTCCTCCTTCAACAGGGCCCTGACTAAGCACAAGAGCCCAGCCTCCCTAATGTCACCTGTCACACAGGACGCAGATATACATGTTGCTGCTTGAAATTGACAATTGAAATTCAAGCTTGAATGTTGTGGTCTATAACCTCCAAAGGCAGTTTCTCATTTCACATGATGTATTTCAAAGATTTCTTGTGAGAGGGAGAGTACCAGAACTTTATTTCTTTCATAGCCAGGGCTTTCTGACAAAACAAATTATCGAAGTAATTCACACTTTTCTGACAAAATAATTACGCAAGTAATTCACACTGTTTTTGAATTAACTCAGTGAAAAGTCTATTTAAAAAAAAATCACACAATTCACACTGCATCTCATGCTTTACTGGTTAGTGGCTTGGGTGGAATTGTAGGTTAACAAGCTCAGTACTTTGATCTCATCATGTGTATTCGAATGTTGGGGTTCCTCACCAACACGCCAATATGATACAGGAACTTTGGGGGTGTCCCTAAATTCTTGTCTTATGAAATCAAAGGATTGAAATCCAAAGACCAGAGGGTGAAGTTTAGAGAGGCTTTATTAGATTAAGAGAAAGAAAGAGGAGAGATTATGAAGATCTCCTGTCCACGAGAAGGCAGGAGGGAGCAAAGCCCACCTAGAGACCCAAATTGGGGTCATTTATAGGTTCTAAATAGTGGCTGAGCTAACCAGCCCTGATGGCAAGGAGCTGAACTAAGCAGCCACAATACCAGGCTCAGGTTTAATCCTTCCAGGAATCTTAATTCTAGGGAAGGGGAACTCCTTCCTAGGGAGGAACTAGGGTTGTTTATAGGTCAACAGATCTGTCTCCCTGTCTGACCTCTAGCAGACATTCCTTACTTTAACTTTCAGGGCCCAGTCAAATCAAACTGCCTCATAAGGATGTGGGATGCCGTAGCCCATGGCTCCCAGGTTCTTGTCTAAGTTAGCAAAGAGTTGAGAATGCAGACTCATGGGAAGGATAAATTATTAAATTTATTTTAGGGAGAGTTAGGATTAAGAGGGATAGTAAGCAGGAAAGCTCAAAACAGGAGAAATTCTTCTCCTGCCCTGGGGGAAGTGGGAAGGGGGCAGAGGAGACAGAAAAATCTCCCTTCCACAGGGAAAGGTCTCTGTCCAGGAAAGAAGGCTCTGGGGGCGAGGCTCCCATGTGGAAAGCCAAGCCGGAAAAATCCTAGGCAATGAATGAATGAATGAATAAATAAATAAATAAATAAATCTCCTCCATTAACAACCTGCCTGGAAGGGGAGGGAAGACTGAAAAGACCTCCTCGCATTGGGAAGGTAAGAAGAGGGTAAGAGGCTAGAACAAAAAAAGATCACTCATGTATTTCAGGCCCATTTGTAAGAATCAAACATCCAATTAGAATGAGCCTCATCCCCAGAGGCAGGAGTGTAGGGAGAAACCTGATTGGTTGGTGGGCCATTCACTCAGGAAGTTGCCCACCCATGGCCCTAAGCCCCTGGAACCTGAGGAAGAAACAGGAAGCTTTTGTTGTGGAGTGGGGGTCAGGAGGTTGTTGCTTGCAGCAGTCTTGGATGAGACTGGATCGGATGTGAGTTCTAGACCCGCCGGAGCAGGCAAGGTGGCACCATCTTTCTGTGGGACGGTCCTTACCTACCTACCTACCAGGAGAAAGCCATCCTGCTCTGTGGACAAGGTCGTGGGAGACCAGGGAAGAGCTGGAGGTGACGCCCTTTAGCGTCCTTTCAGCCTTCCTTTTCTCTGAAATATTGTCATTAGCCTGAAGTGATGTTGGTACCCATTTTACAATTTTCACAGGACATGATCTTTAATGTGCTAACCAGAAAATATGCCTGTAATGTCCATTTTGAGTTAAATCACTTCTGCTCCCTCCTTGAGCCATGGTGAGAATGTTGATAGAGATGCTCTCTTGGATGTAAACATTCCACGCAGTTCCATCTGGAGCCTCTTTCTTCAGGCTGAGCAGGTTCTCGGTGTAAAGGAAGGGTAAGAGAAAAGCCAGATTACACCAGGCTTGATCTCTGCAGACAGACTAGACTGTTTATTGAGAGAAACAGCTTTCCCGCGGGAGGGAGGCTGAAGCCCTGGGCCAGGCTGGGGGGCAATCTTATAAGGAGAGTCCTAAGAAAAACAGACTGTACCAGCTGCAGGTCCAAGGGAAGTAGATAAAGAACTGTAGTTATTTGTGTCCTTGCTCAGAATAAGCTTTTCAGCCAAATTGTTCAGGCACTTCTTATGAAGCCTAAGTACCCACAAAAGCCAAATACACAAGATGGCACGTGTGTCTGGAGTTGGTTTGCAGTGACTAAAGGCCCTGGCACATGTGTGCCCTCTGTGTGTGTGTGTGTGTGTGTGTGTGTGTGTATCTGTCTGTATCTTTCTGCTTACAAATAAATAAATAAATAATTTTTTTAAAGTAAAAAGTGGCCAGGCGTGGTGGCTCATGCCTGTAATCCCAGCACTCAGGAGGCCTGAGTCATTCTTCAGCCCACATTTGCTTATTTACTTTCTTTCTTTTCTTTTTTTTTTTTTTTTGAGGTAGGGTCTCACTCTAGCCCAGGCTAACTTGGAATTCACTATGTAGTCTCAGGGTGACCTCAATTTCACGGTGATCCTCCTACCTTGGCCTCCTGAGTGCTTGGATTGAAGGTGTGCACACTTTTCACTTTTTACATTTTTTAACGATTCTTTTAGATGTTTTACTTTTTTTTTTTCAAGGTAGGGTCTCACTGTAGCCCAGGCTGACCTTGAATTCACTATGTTGTCTCAGGCTGGCCTCAAACTCACAGCGATCCTCCTACCTCTGCCTCCCGAGTGCTGGGACTAAAGGTGTGCACTACACACCTGGCTTACTTTTGAAAAATGGGTCTATGCCAAAAATTTAAGATTATGTTTGTAGCTTGCTGTTAATAATTTTTTTGGATAATATTGGATTAACTAAAACACTAAGAGATAGAGTTATTGTGAGATCATCTTAGGGGCCAAACACTGTACAAAAGGATGAGGGGACAAAGAGGATCCTAAGCTTTCCCCCACTGGAGGCTGACCTTCCACACTCAGCCAGCCCTCGCTGCTCCTGCTGCCGTTACACTGGAAATATCATCTGCCTGCTGTTTTCCCGGTCGCCTCCTTAATTCAAATAGTTTTGTAGAGCTATGTATAGTGAACACAGATAATATAAGTGGATTTGCAATAATATCAGGCCATTTATTAAACTTTCTTTGAAAGTGTCATTGACAGCTTGAGGTCACCACTATGTCCAAATACATGCATAACAAGATTGCTTTATTACAAACATGCCTTGAAAGTATTGTGTTAATCATAGCTCTGTCGCTGCTATTTTGGCCATGGGAAGGTGACAGTATATACAAGAAGTTGAAATAATTGTGTTGATTGATTTTGCGCTTTTGACACTGAGTGGACCGCATGTATGTGCAAACAAGTCACAGTTCTGTTGTAAGTTATAACAGGAACTTACGTTTCCTAAAGGGTAGACTGAGTTGGTATAGTATAACACTGGATTTTATGTTGTTCATTCTGATCTTACCTCTGGAACTTTAAACAAATGATTTACATTGCAACATTATTTACATATAACATATCTTATTGTATACCTTGTCAAACCATCTTTTTAAAATAGTTACTGATTATATATATGTTTGAATTTAAAAATATTCTATTTGTGAGAAAGAAAGAGATGAGAAAGGAAAAGAGTGCACCAGGGCCTCCAGCTGCTGCAAAAGAACTTCAGATGCAGGTGCCACTGTGCATCTGGCTTTACATGGGTACTGGGGAATCTAATTTGGGCCATCAGGCGTTGCAAGCAAGCACCCTTAACTGCTGAGCCAGCTCTCTGGCCATATATATATATTTTTATACATACATACATACATACATATATATATATATATTTGGTTTTTTAAGTTAGGGTTTCACTCTAGCTCAGGCTGACCTGGAATTCACTATGTAGTCTCAGGGTGGCCTTGAGCTCACGGTGGTCCTCCTACCTCTGCCTCCCAAGTGCTGGGACTAAAGGCATGCGCCACCACACCCAGCTCCAGCCCTGTATTTTTAATTCTGAATCAGAATATACCAAAGCATTTGAAGTGTCAGTGAATGATATACTTCCCCCTGTAAAATTTTTACTAATATTGCCAAGCACATTCATGTGCACAATAAACTTGGCTACCTGTGAACTCTTCCACTTCCAAGTCAAAAAAACTGGATCTTTATTCTTTCCTAGCTTACTACAGAATCATTTGTCTGAATAGCATAAAAGGCATACTTCAGAAATGTTGCGGGACAGTTTGGACCCTTGTTGGCTTTACTAGATGACAAACGCCTGGCAGCTTAGGTCACCTCCTCTGCAAGGTCACACTTTCCTCCTGTCATCACCTCAGCATATCTGGACATGTAGAGTGTGACAGCGACCTTGGCTCTGTACACTAGCTGTGGGTGTCAAGAAGGGGAACAACATGGCGTAAGTGAAAGTTTTAAAAGGGGGGGGCACATTCTATTAGCATATCTTAATTAACAATTAGATTTCTTGGATAGAAAGGAACCTGTTAGAAATTAAACACAATCAATATCTACAACCCTAAATTGACTAATCTGGAGAAAATGGCAAGGAAGAGGTAATTTTGTCAAAATCTGAATTAGTTCCCAGGAACGCATCTCATACGTGAACAGTATTTTCCACGGGCTGTGGCAGAACACCAGTGAGAACCACTGTTTAGAGTTCATGGGGCTGCCTCGTATAATCTTGCTGACTGGATTTTAGGGCTCTCTGCATTCAAAATATGATCACAGCAGCATTGAAAACCACCCTGAATGTCCTGTAAAACAAGTAACAAATCAGTACTTGAAAGCAATGCTGTTTAAAAGACTCCATGTCCCGTCTTATAATACTAACCAGATTGTCTCAATAATTTATATTATTCATATTCCCCAGGTTAAATAACAGATGTCGTTCCCTGTCAACTGAAATGAAAATTTAGAAATTCTTAAATTGCATAATGAAAATGCTAGCAGTAATTATCATGGAATTGAGGAGATGAATATATAGCTTGAATACTAATTATTTTAGTACTGTTTCTGCAATTTAGTCACTTGTAAATTTCCACTACACATGAATATCACTTGTTCTTCATTTCCCTAATGATTTTCTTTAAGTTGACAAAGTTTCTCAATTTGAACATCAATAGGGGACGTTAATATTATTTTGATAAATGAGAAATTGGTATAGTGCCACTTGCCACACACACATGGAAGTTCTAAGAATAAATAAAAATCTAAGAAAAGCAACTCCCCTTTGTACAGTCTGCTTCTGCTGAGCTCTCCTGCCCTTTTCAGGAAAGAACAGTAGCTCATATTTGAGAAAGACTTGCACCATACAAAACTTCATGTGCGATGTTATCACTTGAAAGAAAAGAAAAAATCAGAAAAGAAATACCTTTCCATGGTGGTGTTTCACACTTAATATCCTTATGGCATAAACTTAGGCTATAAAGGCACCCCAGGCCCTGGGAAACTCAGTTCTTTGTCAATAATTGATTGGGCCTGTCGTCCATGTAGTCAAACCAGTAATCAAACAACAGTGCTTACCTGCCAACCTCTCCCTCCACACACTCACCCCCCACAGAACTTGAATCTGTCCTATGATATTGGCCCTTTGAAAATGACTTATTTGAGTAACTGACACTGACCTACTATTATATAAACCCTCATTTATCCTTGCATTTTGTTTGAAAGCCAAATTCCCGAATGCTCCACAACCAGAAACTTTTTAAGTGTTGATATAGAAAATTCATACCTGATATCATATGATGAGTTACAGTCAAAACAGAGATGCACTAAAAATATTGTGCAAAATTACATTCGAAGGGCTGGAGAGATGGCTTAGTGGTTAAAGAGCTTGCCTGCAAAGCCAAAGGGCCCAGGTTTGATTCCCCAGTACCCACATAAAATCAGATGCACTAGGTAGCACATGCATCTGTAGTTTGTTTGCAGTGGCTAGAGGCCCTGGCATGTCCATTTTCTCTATCTTCCTCTCTCTCTCTCTCAAATAAATAAATAAAATATAAAAACAATTACATTCAAGATGTGAATATGAGGTGCGTATGGAATGCAAGTTAATGTTGTGATCAGATTAGGGTTCAAGTTCCTCAAGATATTACATCATATATGCATTAATATCCAAAATAAGAAAGTCTCATATTTAAGGAATTTCCCTTTCTAAGCATCTCATCATTAGGCAAGATTGAGGTAGGAGTGGGAGAGAAAAATTTCCTTACTGGTCATTTGCTTCTTCATTCTTCGTGCTGAGGAGGCACTGAGGAAGTGTGTGCCAGATCCCAGGAGGATATTGCGTAGAGATGAAGAATATTTCGGTATCCTTGGAGGGCGGTGCATTTTTTTTTTTTTTTGTATTTTTGTTTTTTTGAGGTAGGGTCTCACTCTAGCTCAGGTTGACCTGGAATTCACTATGGAGTCTCAGGATGGCCTGGAACTCAAGGTGATCCTCCTACCTCTGCCTCACAAGTGCTGGGATTAGAGCCGTGCGCCACCATGCCCGGCTGAGGGCGGTGCATTTTTAAGGAGGTGTTTACTGTCTTGAAAGTTACTGGAAGACCCAGTGGGGACCCACTGCAAACTGAAGTCAGCTGTTAGGTGACCTCTCACTCCTGCCTTGAGAGCTTCTTCCTGGAAGGAAAGAAAGGTGTAGGGTAAGAAGGTTGAAGGTGGACCAGTGTGGTGGGTGGTACTTATAGCAGTTACAAAATAGTTGAACCATGGAGAAAAGCATGGCTTAAAATTCCAAATTGCCATTATTCATATTTTTTCATGGGTTAAATAACTGTTTCAGAGAATTCACAAGGCTACTTGAATTGGCTTAATGCTCACCCAGAGTATTGGGTGGTGGCAGGTGAGCCATTGGTAATGAGATACCTACGTAACAAGAACTTTATGTCTATGTGAACTCTTGAATGTGAACCATGCTACCTTCAACTTGGGCATTTCTTTTTTTAAATTTTTTTATTATTTTTTATTTATTTATTTATTTGAGAGCGACAGACACAGAGAGAAAGACAGGTAGAGGGAGAGAGAGAGAATGGGCGCGCCAGGGCTTCCAGCCTCTGCAAACGAACTCCAGACACGTGCGCCCCCTTGTGCATCTGGCTAACGTGGGACCTGGGGAACTGAGCCTCGAACCAGGGTCCTTAGGCTTCACAGGCAAGTGCTTAACCGCTACGCCATCTCTCCAGCCCCAACTTGGGCATTTCTAACATATATCTTTATAGAAGGAAATGTGCGGAACCAACTACGTGTGTTGGCTCCTGTTTGAGCCACTGAGCTCCATAGGACACGAGGGTACATTTAACCACAAGAGAGTCTTAAACAGTAAGGCAGTCATTAAGCTCCTATTAATTTCTTTTCTTTAAGAAACATTATGAAACAAGTTAGGCTGCATGCCAAGCCAGTCTCATATGGTTGCAGCAGGAATACTTCTGGAAAGCAAGAGACCTCTTTCCACCCGGGCTACTTGCCTGTCCACTATGATTCTGACCAACTCCTTTCTTATTAATACTCTTTAGCATTGGTGCAACTGATTATTTGGGATGTTTTTATTTATTTTTTAAAAATTATTTATTTATTTATTTGAGAGCAACAGACACAGAGAGAAAAACAGATAGAGGGAGAGAGAGAGAATGGGCACGCCAGGTCTTCCAGCCACTGCAAACGAACTCCAGATGCATGCGCCCCCTTGTGCATCTGGCTAACGTGGGACCTGGGGAACCGAGCCTCGAACCAGGGTCCTTAGGCTTCACAGGCAAGCGCTTAACCGCTAAGGCATCTCTCCAGCCCTATTTGGGATGTTTTTAAATAGAGTCATCATTAAAAACTTACATGGGGCTAAGTTATATGAAGCATAAGGACTCATGTTTGACTCTACAGATCCCACATAAGCCAGATGCACAAGGTGATGCAAGTACAAGGTGGCACATGCAAACAATATGGTGCATGTATCTGGAGTTTGATTGCAGTGGCTGAAGGACTTGGCATTCCAATTGTCTCTCTTTCTGCCTCATAAAAAATCACATATATAACTACATATCTTATTGTGTTGGAGTTCAAAGCACAATATTTTTTTTCGAGGCAGTGTCTCACCCTAGCTCAGGCTGACCTGGAAGTCACTATGTAGTCTCAGGGTGGCCTTGAACTCTCGGCGATCCTCCTACCTCTGCCTCCTGAGTGCTGGGATTAAAAGC
Organism: Jaculus jaculus; assembly: GCF_020740685.1. Classification (NCBI taxonomy): domain Eukaryota; kingdom Metazoa; phylum Chordata; class Mammalia; order Rodentia; family Dipodidae; genus Jaculus; species Jaculus jaculus. The sequence continues at coordinate 64,429,126 of NC_059117.1, read as the reverse complement.
GTGCACCACCACGCCTGGCTACAATTGTTTTAATTTATTTATTTGAGAAAGAGAGAGGCAGTGTGATGGTTTGATTCAGGTGTCCCCCATAAACTTAGGTATTCTGAATGCTAGGTTTCCAGCTGATGGAGATTTGGGAATTAATGCCTTTGGGAGGCAGTGTATTGTTGGGGGTGGGCTTATGGGTGTTATAGCCAGTTTCCCCATGCCAGTGTTTGGCACACACTCCTGTTGCTACAGTCTACTTTATTTTGGCCAGGGGTTGCTCATGCTCTGTGAAAAGGATCACTAATAGACTAGACTGAGCAGAAGAAATAATCTCAGAGGTATAGGATAAGATCAAGGAAATACTACCTTCAAACTATAAAAATAATAATAAACTAATGTGACCCACTATCTAAGAACTTTGGGATATGAGGAGACCAAACCTAAGAATCTACAGGATAGAGGAAAGACCTGAGTTAAAAGCTAAGGTACAGAGAATCTGTTTAGTAAAATTATATACAGAAAAATTTCCAAATCCAGAGAAAAATAAAAAAGGATATTGCTGGGTGTGGTAGCACATGCTTTTAATCCCATCTCTGGAGAGGCAGAGGTAGGCAGATCACTGTTAGTCTGTGAGTTTGAGGCCACCTTGAGACTACATAGTGAATTCCAGGTCAGCCTAGGCTAGAAAGTGAGACCTTACCTTGAAAAAACAAAAACAACAACAAAAAAAGCAGATGAAGAAATGAATATACAAATACAAATATTCCAAAGAGACACCTAGAGAAAAACCTCTCTACAATCAAGATATCAAAAATTCAAAACAAGAAATAGCAATAAGATAATAAAAAATACAACAATAAGGGGAAAATACCAACTCCCTTATACAGGGAAAAAAACAAAAACAACATGTAGTAACATTGGATCTCCCATTATTAATTGTAAAAGCCAGAAGAGTATAAAATGCTGTATTTCCATTCCTGAAAGCACATAACTGACAACTAAAATTGCTATATTCAGCAAACACATCTTTTTATATTGACAGAGAAACAAAGACATTCTCAGGTAGGCTAAAACTAAGATAGCTTATGACAACCAAGCTCACACTGCAGAAGCAACTGAACTGTGGTAGTTTGAATGTGATAGTTTGAACACTCAGGTGTTTTATTAAAATTGAGCCCTTAACAGGCAGATCCCTGCTATAGCAGACATGTCAATGGGGATGGATCTTGGAGTCCCTCTCTACGGTGTGTTTGGGGCAGATCTTGGGTCCAGCCCTAAGGTGTGTGGAGAGCAGTTGGAGTTCTGGCCATTCTTGCTTACTGATGCTGTGTTTGCTTTGTTGCACCTTCTGCTTGGATCTATGGGTGTAGGCAGCTTCTTCCGCCATTGATGGACTTTCCCCCTGGATTTTGTAAGCCTGACCTAAACCCTTCCTCCCATAAGCTGTGTGTCATTGGATGTTTTTCCCAGCAACACAAAGCTGACTGCAACAACAATTAAAGAGATACTTACTATACACAGAGGAGGAAGAAAGACAGCCTCAAGTATAACACAGAAAACAATACATTTCTTTAGAAGGAAAGATGAACGAAAGAGAGCTAGGAAGGAATCCATCATGTCCCAAAACAGGAAATCCCTTAATACCAACAGAAGATAAAGAATAATAATTGATCTAAGCAGAAAATCAACTATAAAATTACAAGAATTATCAAACCCTTCTCAATAACAATCTTAAGTGTGAATTTTCTTAACTAACTAAAAGACACAAAGTAGCTGATTAGATTAAAAAGCAAGATCCAACCATCTGCTGTCTCCAAGAAACACACCTCATTGGCGAAGACAATTAAAGGGAATGAAAGGATGAAAAGTAATTTGCCAGGTGAATGGAGCCAAAAACAAGCTATTCTAATTAACCAAAAAAAAAAAAAAAAAAAGACTCCAATTCAAATTAGACAGAAGAGATAAAGAAAGTCAGTACTTATTTAAAAAGGGAAAAATCCATCAAGAAGATGACATTAGGGGCTGGAAGGATTGCTTAGTGGTTAAGGTGTTTGCCTGAAAAGCCAAAGGACCTGGGTTTGATTCCCCAGGACCCAGTATGCATCTGGAGTTCGTTTGTAGTGGCAGGAGGCCCTGGCACACCCATTCTGTCACTCTATCTCCCTCTTTCTCTGTCAAATAAATAAATAAATAAAAATAAAATATTAAATAAGGAAGATTTTAATAAAACCTGTAAAAGAACACAAACTACTAAGATACTTTATTTTGTTAAAAACATTTTTACTATGGTGTTATATTTTATGAAGTGCAAATGATGTGTATATTTTGCATTGGAAATACCACATAGATATGAATCATGGACATATTATAGATGACTGATGTCATACATGAGGTATGGTCAGCCTCAGTGATGAGTCCTTCCTTCCTCCTCCTCTGCCCCACCCCTTCCTCCTTTCCTTCCTTCTCTCTCTCCAACTGTCCCCTGTGTGTGTGTGTGTGTGTGTGTGTGTGTGTACACTAGGGACTTAACCAGGGCAGTGAGCATTTATTGATGTATTATTTTAAAGGGAAATTTGTTTTATAAAAAGTCATTTTAGTAGAAGTAAGGCTATTAAGAAATAGAAAGGGGAGCCAGGCATGGTGGCACACACCTTTAATCCCAGAAATCTGGGGGCAGAAGTAGGTGGACTGCTGGGGGTTCAAGGCCACCCTGAGACTGCATAGTGAGTTCCAGGTTAGCCTGGACTAAAGTGAGACCCTATCTTGAAAAATATAAAAAATAAGGGAATGAACTTTCTGTCCTGATCTATATCTATATCTATCTGAAAAAGAGAAGCAGACTCTCCAATGGAGAGTAAGTTAGCACCAGGAAAATGAGATAACCCTTACTTTTTTTTATAGAGAATTTATTAGGTGTAGGCCCTCTTGTAGCCCATGATTGGTGGTAGCTTGATATTGGAGAGTGGGCTAATGTTTGGATATGGTTCTGACTTGTTTCCCAGCTCCAGCTATGGGTCCCATACCACTGAGGGGATCAGTTAGCCAAATTAAGAGCAGTTGGTTCCCCACCATGGCTGTATGCCACTACTGCACTTGTGTGGGCATCACACCAAGTTATTTGCCGCTAAGTAGGTTAGACCATGAGTTGATTGGACAGATATTGGTCATTTTCCCCCAGTTGCCCAGGTAGCACTTTCTGGCACTAGACGTGCTGACTGTCTGGGGACTGATACTCTTCCAGCTTCCATCCATGCCATTCCATTGTATGTGTCAACTATATAAGGTGTCTTCAACAGTAGGGTCTTACCACTAACCTTTGGTGGGTCATCAAGTACTCTGATAGAAATCTGTCTTTTATTTGCACATGTGTGTGAGGGGCACTGGGAACACCAGACACTTGCACCGCTGTTTTTTTTTTTTTTTTAACATTTGTTTTATGTCATTGGCTTGGAAATTGAATCAGCAGTAAGCATGTGCTTTTAATTTCAGACCTTCCAAGCCATCTTCCCAGAAGAAACCCTGTCATTTGACCTGTCTGGTGTTCCACAGTCTGGAGTCCCCTACTTAGTTGTCAATTTCCGTGGCTTCTCCCAACAAAGAAGACTAAATAGCCAAGCTTGGGTTGGTGTGAACATGGCCCAGCAGCAGGGAGTCAGGGTGCCTGACCACTGCACACACAGCCCTGTACCCAGCACTGGCTTCCTCCTCCAGCTGCTTCCGGAGCTAAAGGGAAAGAATCACTAGCAAGCAGGGTCCAGTCTCCAGTCTCCACCCCTCACTTCCAAGTTCCTGGAGAGCCAGACTCACCTCCTGAGGATGGCCACTGTCCTCTCCCTGACTGAGCTCCAAGCAGAGACCAGATGCCCCCTCTGCCTGGATTACGTGAGTGACCCTGTGACCACTGAGTGCGGGTACAACTTCTGTCACTTCTGCATCTGCCAGTGCTGGGAAGGCCACAGAAAGTCCTTCCCTGTCCCACCTGCTTCTTCCACTGCCTTGGTCAACTCAAGATCAACACTCAGTTATGCTGATCGGCTGGTCGGTATTGTCCAGCAGCTGCCCGCCTCTCAGAGCAACAGGAAGAAGCTATGTGGGAAGCACGGTGAGGCCCTAGACATCTTCTGTGAGGAGGACCTGAGCTGTTGTGTCCCCTGTGCAGGGTCTCCTGTGACCATCAGCATCATGACCTGATGCCCATCAAGGAAGCGGCCATGCGACACAGGAGGAAGCTAAAAGGCTACATCGAGTGTCTGCAGGACCAAGTCGAAGAGGTTGACATAGAGTGTGAGTTGCAGGTTTCAAAATCTATGAAGCTCAGGTTAAAGAGGAGAAATTGGAAGAAGGCATTAAAATCTGAATGTGAAGAACTGAAGCAGTTCTTGGAAAGGGAACAAGAGGAAGTGCAGGCCAGGCTACAGCTTGAAGAGATGGATACTAAAGAAAAGCCAAAGGGAAACAGAAACCACCGGTCTGCCCACTTGGCCACAAGAAGAAACACGCTGAGTGATATCAGAGAGAAGTGTTTGCAATCAGACATAGATTTCCTGAGAACTGCTGGAAATGTTATTAATGGATACGGAAGCATACAAGCCCCGGAGGTTTTCTCATACGGATTAAGAAAGGAGACTTGCCATCTCCCCCCCCCCCACCGCGCCCGCATCATTTTAGTCTGTAAAAAATGATCAGCACGTTTCAGGTAGACATGACAGTGGACCTTCAAAATGTGCCCCCTGACGTTGTCATCTCTGAAGACAGGAAAAGTATGAAATTAGCAGAGAGAACAAACGCATCCCCTTACCTGCTTCCTTATTATGTACCTGTCCAGGGTCAGGAGACATTTAGAAGTGGGAGATACTTTTGGCACGTGGGAGGGAAATGGCGCTTGGGCGTGTGTCACGAGTCTGCAAGTTTACGTGGTTTTACTTCTCTGGTGGGCAGCAGCAGTTGCTGGCTGATACAACACTCCATCCCATCAACCAGCTGGGGGTGGCGAAAGTCAGCCTGGTTGGCATGAGGTGGGGGAGGTTTCATTTTATAAGTTGAACAAGAGATCATGTTTGTGTGTTTTTACCAATATGTTCACAGACAAACTTGTCCCTTTTTTCTCTATTGAATAGTCTTCAAAATCTCTTTAGCACCAGTATTGTCAAAGGAGGAATGAACTGTTTGCTGGATGACTATTTTCTGTGTGGTATGTCTTGTGTTTTTAGAGGGTACTGATAATAAAGATTCTAACTGAAAAAAAAAAAATAGAAAGGAAGGGGCTGGAGAGATGGCTTAGCAGTTAAGCGCTTACCTGTGAAGTCTAAGGACCCTGGTTTGAGACTCGATTCCCCAGGACCCACGTAAGCCAGATGCATAAGGTGGCACATGCATCTGGAGTTTGTTTTCAGTGGCTGGAAACCCTGGTGTGCCCATTCTCTCTCTCTCTCTCTGCCTCTTTCCCTGTCTGTCACTCTCAAATAACTAAACAAAAATAAACAAAAAAATAAAATAAAAAGAAAGGAAGCCAGGTGTGGTGGTGCACACCTTTAATCCCAGTACTCAGGAGGCAGAGGTAGAAGAATTGCCATGTGTTCAAGGCCAGCCTGAGACTACATAGTGAATTCCAGGTCAGCCTGGGATAGAGTGAGACCCTACCTCAAAAACAAATAAACAAAAAAGAAATAGGAAGGAACCAGTGGGAGGGGACAGATAATGGAGGGATAAATATTATCAAAGTACCTTATATATACATATGAAAATTTCATACTGAAACTCACTATTTTGTTAACTAATATGCATTCACAAAATTTCTTAGGATAAAATTGTTCAGACCTAGGAAGTGTGAGCTAATCTAAAAATTGCTATTAAGAGAAAAACAATTTAAACCTAGCTAATATGATGTAACTAAAATTTTCCATGATCTTGGTGGTCACTGGTTACTAAATAAAGAATATAAATAGGGCTGGAGAGATGCTTTAGTGGTTAAGGCACATGTCTGCAAAGCCTAAGGACCCAGGTTCAGTTCTCCAGGTCCCATGTAAGCCAGATGCACATGGTGGCAAATGTATCTGGAGTTCGTTTGCGGTGGCTGGAGGCCCTGGCACATCCATTCTCTCTCTGTCTCCCTCTCTCTGTCTCTAATAAATAAACAGATAAAAATATATCTTAAAAAAGAATAAAAATAAACTAAGGGCTGGAGAGATGGCTTAGCAATTAAAGTGCTTGCCTGCAAAGCCAAAGGACCCAGGTTCGGTTCCCCAGGGCCCACGTAAGCCAGATGTGCAAGGTGCACATGTGCATGTGTTTGGAGTTTGTTTGCAGTGTCTGGAGGCCCTGGTGTGCCATTCTCTCTATGTCTCTCTCAGACTGTAAAGAATAAAAAAAGTAAAATAATGTATTTATTTGCATTTAACATCATTTTTATTTTCCTAAAATACCCTTATTAAAAGCTGAGTTGCTATACATTTTGTCACAGAGGAATATTAAAAAACCTGAGTATTTGATCAGATGAAAATAAGGTATACTGGGTTTTATACCCAGAATTAGCTAAAGTTATCCAGAAGATTTCTGGCTTCATTTGGGCTCATTGAGCTGTCCCTCTTCCTACTGCGAGTACATTCTGCTTTTCTAAGTTTTCTAACATGGTGAAGTGTGAGCTTGGCTATCATGGTAAGTTAGCTGACTGCCCAATTAACTTTTGCATCTCATTATCGCCTTGCCAGTGCTGTGGCAGTGTAAAATGAGAGACCCAGAACTCTGCGGATGCCCTCAGGGCCTCAGACTGTGCTTGTGGTTTCCTCTCAGTCAACGCTCCCGTGACCCAGTGGACCCGTCCTCACCACGGCCACAGAGCCTTCACTGGTGCCTGACTGTCCAGAGCAGTGGTTTCCGGTAGTACTTGGTCAGCGTGGTGACCTCACGGCTGTGATGCCACCAGCTCCACCCTTATCAGGTTCAATTTAGAGGTACATCAACCCCAATCTGGATCCTTCTCTTGGAACAATCTTGGGGCCTGCATATGAGAATCATGTACACCCAGAAACCACTGGTTATGCTGGTCTTATCTCTTTAACCATAGCAGAGAAACCACTGGTTATGCTAGTCTGGTCTCTTTAAACATAACAGAGACTTAAGAAATTCAGCTTACAGGGAGAAAAGGTTCATTTCAGCTCACTGGCTGGAGTCCAGCCCGCAGTCAGTTGGCTGTTAGCTCTATGTCTGGGACAAGGCTGCACCCCACGGTAGGGGTTTGGTGGGGCGAAATTTCTCACCTCATGGCTGAAGAGTGAAATAGGAGTAGGAAGGGTACCATTACCCTGTCTAGGGCACATACCCAGTGACCTGTGGACCTCCTCTTCCTACGGCATCCTAGGCCCTACCTCTGAAAGATTCCACCACCCTCAAGACTTGTATTTTTCTGGGGACCAGTTCTTACTATCTGTTCCTTTAGGAGATATTCCAGACCTTAACTTTTGCAGTAACATCAGCAAGGAAGTTTATTTAAAAATTTTTTTTATTGACAATTTCTATACTTATAGACAATAAACCATATTTTCCCCTCCCCCATTTTCCCCTTCACAACTCTGCTCTCCATCATATCCCCTCCCTCTCTCCATTAGTCTCTTTTTTATTTTGATGTCATCATCTTTTTCTCCTATTATGAAGGTTTTGGAAGGTATTGCTAGGCACTGCGAGGTCATGGATATTGAGGCCAATTTCTGTCAGGACAGTTGCATTGTAAGGAGTCGTACCCTTCCTTTGGCTCTTACATATTTTCTGCCACCTCTTCCGCAATGGACCCTGAGCCTTGGAAGGTGTGATAGAGATGTTTCAGTGCTGAACACTCCTCCGTCACTTTTTTCAGCACAGTGTTGCATTTTGGATCATCCCAGTGGTTACCACCATCTGAAAAGGGAAGCGTCTCTAACCAAAAGTGAGAGTAGCATTAATATATGAATATGAGCATTAAGTGTAGTGCTTTCAGGGAGGTTTTGTCAGAATAATATATGAATTTAGCCTGACAAGAGCAGGTTTTACACCCGTAAGGCACATGACCTCCCCTGCCATAGGCTTTTGATTAGGTTTTTAGTACCAGGTATGTATTCCTTCCCTTATAGCAGGCCTCCAGTCCAATTAGAGAGAAGTTGGTTTTCCCCAGAACAGTCATGCCACTATTAAACCAGTTTGGTCATTTGGCTTGTCTGGCCAAACTTGAGGCTTCCAGTATCCACTGTTTTTACCACTGCTGACTTCTGTCTCCCATAGGGCTGCATGCAGTGCAGCTTTTCCCAGATCATAGTTGGCTGGTCTAAACAGAGCAGGTTTTCAGCTCAGCACCAGCTTGATTTTTTTCAGTGATCTTGCTGCCTACATATGTGAAGTCTTCAGCAATAGGGTCTTCCCATCTGTTACTCGTGGGAAATCAAGGGCCATGGCAAAAGCCTGCAGTGTTTTGGAGGCAGCAGGGACCTCCCTGGCCAACAACTCACTGGTAGGTATCCCATCCCTGGCACTGAAATTTTTCTAGTAGCAATCTATGGCTTCTGGATGTGCCGTTATCTAAAGAAGTAGGCTTTCATATGTCTTTTTCAGAATATCTTGAAATTTTATTGACACTGACCCCCACCCTTCTCTTAATCTCTTCCCTTGGTCTCACTTAAGCCATTCCACTCCCTGTGATCTGTTCTTCTACTAACATATATACCATATATACCATCCCCTTAAGACCTTCCTTCTCCACCTTCCTTTGCAGCCTTTTTCAAGCTTACTGGCCTCTGCTATACACACAAATCTAAATAATTGTAGCTAGGATCCACATATGAGAGAGAACATGTGATGTTTGGCTTTCTAGGCCTGGTTTACCTCACTTAGTATAATCCTTGCCAGATCCATCCATTTCTCAGCAAATTTCTTTTTTTTACCACTGAATAAAACTCCCTTGTGAAGACGTACCACATCTTTTTTATCCATTCATGTGATGAGGGACATATAGACTGGTTCCATTTCCTATCTATTGTGAATAGAGCAGCAATAAATATAAGCAATATCTCTTAAGGTAATAAATGCAAATAAGCAAGCATCTCTAAGGTAGTGAGAAGAGTCATTAGGATATATGCCTGGGAGTGCTATAACTGGGTCATATAGTAAATCTATTTTTAGCTGTCTCAAGAACCTCCACACTGATTTCCACAATGGCTGTACCAGATTACATTCCCACCAACAGTGAAGAAGAGTTCCCCTTTTTCTGCACCCTTGCCAACATTTATTTTCTTGATGATAGCCATTCTGACAGGAGTGAGATGGAATCTCAAAGTAGTTTTAGTTTGCATTTCCCTGATGGCTAATGATGTAGAATACTTTTTTAGATGTTTATATGCCATCTGTATTTCTTCTGTTGAGAACTCTGTAGTTCTACATCCCATTTTTAATTGGGTTGTTTTATTTCTTATTGTTTTATATTTTGAGTTCTTTGTAAATTCTGGATATTAATCCCCTGTCAGATATATAGCTGGCAAAATTTTTCTCCAATTCTGTAGATTGTCTCTTTGCTGTATTCACAGTGTCCTTTGCCGTACAAAAGCTTTGCAATTTCATGAGATCCTAGTGGTTGATTAGTGGTTTTATTTCCTGCAATTGGGGTTATGTTCAGAAAGTCATTACCTATGCCAGTATGTTGAAGGGCTTCCCCTAACTTTTCTTCTAGCAATTTCAGAGTTTCAGGTCTGATATTAAGTTTCCTGATCCATTTGGACTTGATTCTTATGCATAGAAAAAGACAAGGATCTATTTTCATCTTTCTACATATAGATATCCAGTTTTCCCAGCACCACTTGTTGAAGAGATTGTCTTTTCTCCAATGAATATTTTTGGCTTTATTTTGTCAAAAATAAGATGGCTGTAGCTGCTTGGATTAACATCTGGGTCCTCTATTCTCTTACATTGATCTACATGTCTGTCCTTGTGCTAGTACCATGCTGTTTTTGTTACTGTGGCTTTGTGATATAGCTTAAAGTTGGGTATGGTGATAGCACCAGCTTTATTTTTGTTGTTCAAAATTGTTTTGGCTATTTGAGGTTTTTTGTGCTTCCAAATGAATTTTAGTATTATTTTTTATTTCTGTGAAGAATGCCACTTAAATCTTAATGGGGTCTGCATTAAATGTGTTGATTGCTTTTGGTAAGATTGACATTTTAACAATATTGATTCTTCCAATCCAAGAACATGGGATGTCTTTCCATTTCCTAGTGTCTTCCTCAATTTCTTGCTTGAATGTTTTAAAGTTCTCATTGTAGTGATCCTTTACTTCCTTGGTTAGGTTTATTCCAAGGTACTTTATTATTATTTTTTTGAGGTAATTGTGAATGGAGAGATTCTTTGATTTCATCCTCCTCATGTTTGTTGTTAGTGTATAGGAAAGCTACTGATTTTTGTGTGTTTATTTTGTATCCTTTATGTTGCTGAAAGTGTTTATCAGTGCTAACAGTTTACTGGAAGAGTCTTTAGGGTCTTTTAGGTATAGAATCATATCATCTGCAAATAATGATAATTTGATCTCATCCTTTCCAATTTGTATCCCTTTTATAAGGGTCTCTTGCCTTATTGCTATAGCTAAGACTTTCAGCAGTATGTAAAACTGGGGACAGTGGACACTCTTGTCTTGTTCTTGAATTTAGTGGAGATGTTTCAAGTTTTTCACCATTTAGTATTATGTTGGCTGTAGGTTTGTCATAAATAGCCTTTATTATGTTGAGATATGTTCTTTCTATTCCAAGTTTCTGTAGGACTTTTACCATGAAGGGTTGTTGGATTTTCATCGAATGCCTTTTCTGCATCTATTGAGATAATCATGTGATTTTTGTCCTTAAGTCCATTTATATAGTATATTACATTTATTGATTTGTGTATGTTGAACCATCCCTGCATCTCAGGGACAATTCACCCGTACTTGGTTGGGGTGAATAATCTCTGTGATATATTCTTTTATTCTGTTTGCAAATATTTTGTTGAGAATTTTTTCATCTATGTTCATGAGGGAGATTGGTCTGTAATTTTCTTTTTTTTTGTTCTGTCTTTGTCTGGTTTTGGTATCAGGGTGATGCTAGCTTCATAGAAGGAGTTTGGTAGAATTCCTTCCTTTTCTATTTTATGGAAAAGTGTGAGAAGCTGTCGTTTTATTTCTTCCATGAAGGTCTGGTAAAATTTAATTATAACATGGCAAGGAGAGGTTATTTCCAGGTCTTGTCTGTTTGGTGTTCTAAAAGCTTCCTGTATCTGCATTGGCATTTCATTTCCAACTTGGGGAAAATTTTCTTCTATGATTTTGTTGAAAACACCTACTAAGCCTCTGGATTGAAATTCTTCTTCTACTGTACCCTGAATTCTCATGTTTGGTCTTTTCATAGTGTCCCAGATATCTTGAAATTCCCACCCATACTTTGATATTAGCTTGTCTTTCTCTTTGTTGGACTGTATTAGATCTGCCACCTGGTCTTCTAGTTTAGATATTCTGTTCTTTCCTTTATTGATTCTAATTGTGAGACTTTCCAGAGCTTTTTATTTGGCTGACTGTGTTTTTTAGAGCTAGAATTTCTGCCTGGTTTTTCTTCAATATTTCTATTTCCTTACTCATGTCTTGTAATGACCTCCTTATTTCATTAAACTGTTTCCTGTGTTCTCTTGGAATTCCTTCAGGAGTTTGTTTTCTTCTTTAGTTCCTTTGTTTTATCCTTTGATTTCTTTGAGCATAGATAAAATCATTTTTTTTTTTTGAAATCTTTGTCTGGCATTTCATTGAAAACAGTCTGATTGGGGGCCATTTCTGTTGGATTTATAATTTTTGGTGGGATTGTATTGTCTTGATTCTTTGTGTTTCTTGTATTACAATGTTGCAATTTTTGCATCCTGGGTTGATTTGATGATTGGGTTTTCTAATAATCTCTGGTGCTTTTAGATTTGGAAATCCAACTTTATGTACCTTCAGAGTAGGATTTTAAGGTGCCAACTGTAGCTCCGGTTCTCCAGTTCAGCCACAGAAGTAATCCTAGGTGTTGAGTTTGCTTGCTTTTCAAGTATTCTAGTGGTCTGGGTGGAGCATTTTACTGGCAAGTCCTTGAACTCATGGAGAGCCTCCTACTTCTGCCTCCCGAGTCCTGGGATTAAAGGCATGTGCCACAACGCTTGGCATCTGCGCTGCTTTTATATTTGAAAATCCTACTTTATATACCTTCAGGGTAGGAGTTTAAGGTGCCAGGTGTAGCTCTTGTACCCCAATGCAGCTGCAGAAGTAATCCTTGGTGCTCAGTTTTTCTGCTATTCAAGTATTCTAGTGGGCTGGGAAGAGAAGTTATTGGCAAGTCCTAAACTTCAACTGAGCAGTATACACATTCAATAAAAACTAGCACAGAATATGCAAGTGTGGTGATTAAAAAACATAGATAGTCTTATAAAGCCACACTTCCTAAGGGTGTGTGTTGCTCTACACCCTTAATTCTGACAGCTGGGAGATTGAGATTTCTGTTCTGAATTGGGTTCCAGTTCAGCTTGGATCTGAATCAGACCCTGTCCCCAATAATGACAGAAGCAAAAGAAAAAGGCCCTATGCATCTGAAAGCATCAAAGGCACCCAATAGTAAACCCTCAAATACAGCTTAATTGAGAATGGTAAAGCCAACCAAGAATATGTAACCCAAACCTCCCCTGATGTGGAAAGAGAGATTAGCACTTCCAATGCAGGCCTATGTACCTGCTTTTTTGTCAGTCTGCCTCATTACCTTTTGGGGTGGTTTCCAATCTTACCAATGCTGAGTGCCCACCTTGATCCCTCTGCATTGTGCTGTGGAGCTGGTATTGTGATCAGCTGTGCTGGATGCCCTGCGCTGGGGGCTGAATGCATCTGGAGGTTCACTGTTCTGATGTTTGGGGGATGGGAGAGTGCAGGAGGTCTACAGTTGTACCGCCTCTTTCAGCGGTGCCTTCGCTGATCTTTGCTGCCTTTCCTTCCAGTTTTTTGACTTTGCAAGCAGTCTGATGAGGTTGGAAAGTCCCCTCATTTGGTCTCTGCTCCTGCAGCTCAGTGCTGGGCGGGTGTGTGGATCACGCAGATAGCGGCTGCAAGCTCCTCAGTGGGATTCTGGCCATTTTCCTCCTTTCTGGTGGATCTTGGTCTCTCCTGCTTCTCTGCTATGGCTAATAAAAGACCTATATATACACCTTCACTTTTCAGAAGAAGAGTATATTTTCCTGTGGTTTTGTTTAAATCTCTTGCTAGGTTGGTTTGGTGTGGCTCCTAGGCTGCCATCTTACCTGGAAGAGCAAGGAAGACTTTTTGAAAAATAATTTTTAGTTATTTATTTGCAAGCCTAGAGAGAGAAAAGAGACAGAGAGAATGGGCTTTCCAGGGCCGTCAGGTGCTGCACATACACTCTAGATGCATGTGCCACTTTATGCATCTGGCTTTATTACATGGGTACTGGGGCATCAAACCTGGGCAGAAGATCAGATAAAAATGTCACTGCCTGGGCTGGGGAGATGGCTTAGTGGTTAAGGCACTTGCCTTTGAAGCCTAAGGACCCATGTTTAGCTCTCCAGATCCCATGTAAGCCAGACACACAAAGGTGAGGCATGCACAAGTTGGCACATGCCCACTAGGTGGCGCAAGCAACTGGCGTTCAATGTCAGTGACTGAGGCCCTGCCTTGCCATTTCCCTCTCTCTCTCTCTCTCTCTCTCTCTCTCTCTAAAATAAAAAAATGTTACTACCTGGAGCTGATGCAGTGCACCTGGAGTAGACATGTCTACCCTGGACTGTGGGCCAGTCCTTACTTTAAGGGTCAGAGAGTTTTTAAGGTGCTACGTTGCAGAAACTTGCAGCAAGTCCTTCCTCTGGAGACAGGGCACACCATCCATCTCGAAGAACCTTATGATAGGTTGCTGGGAAGCATTACTGCAGAGCAGTGTTGGGAAGCACCTTTATGGGACCAAGGAAGGTAGATGTTGCTCATGGAAGTGACTGGGATGGTCTCCACACCGTGGGTGTTACTGAATGTGAGTGGAAGTGACTAGAGCCATGACGCCCAGAGCATCAGTGGACCCAGGAATCGCTGGTCCTCCTCCAGAATACCTCAGCACCTTCTACTGACAGCTTAGCATCTAGCCAGACAACAAAGAAATGCTCTGGTGGCATGAGCAGGACAATCAAGGGGACAGGATATCAGACCACAAACCCTGTGTGGGAATCAATGGTGAGAACCAATGGTGGGAACAAACTGTAAGAACGAAAGGTGGGAATGAACTGTGGAAATCGTTCTTGTGGACATTGCGAATAGCTTTTCAGAGAACATTACTGTGACATGCTTTATTTGCTAAATTCTTGACTTGTAACTTCCCGGAAGTTAATCCTACCACCACGAACTTTACCTGCTTAAAGTAATATGTCTAGAAGCTGGGCGTGGTGGCACACACCTTTAATCCCAGCACTCGGGAGGCAGAGGTAGGAGGATTGCCTTGAGTTTGAGACTACATAGTGAATTCCAGGTCAGCCTGAGCTAGATTGAGATCCTACCTCAAAAAAAAAAATAAAAATAAAAAAAAATAAAAATAAAAAGGCTATGTTTCCTCTACTTCTGACTTGAGCAGCACAGATGACCAATAGTGAAAAGGAGTGTTTAGAGGCGCCAACTGATTTAAGCTATGCTCTTTGCCCAATTTCCTCAGTGTTCTGATTGGACTCTTGACCCAGAACCAGCAAGCATGTGTGAGTGCAGATGGCAGTGTTGAAGATGGCATGGTCAGTACCAAACAAACAAATAGAACAGCCACAGATCTGCTGACGAAAACAAGTGGGCTTAGTGTGATTACATTTGTGACCTCTGTGTGTGTGTGTGTGTGTGTGTGTGTGTGCGCGTGCATGCATGTGTGTTCTGAATCAGCAGAGTTTGACAGGTCATATCCCTCAATCCCATCCTTAAATTACCCAAGATCAAACATTTCTTGCCATGCAATATTCAACTTGCTCATGTATTACAGGTTTTTTTTTTTTTTTTCCTGGCTGTTCAATGAAAATATCAATGAGTGTAAAAGTTAAACTCTCAGAGCATCAGAGCAGTGGCCACAGCGGATGCAGCGGGTTCGTCTTTGCTTCAAACAATTCCAAGGGTCATTGTCTCTCCTCTGAAGCTGCTATAGGTGGAGTTAGCCCACACTCGGGTGACTCCAAGGGCTAGTTTCCTTTGCTCAGACTCGGCTCCTGGAAGCAGCTAGCCCCACCATTGGATAAAGGAATGCAAAGGTTAGTTTCTATAATTTCAGGGCTGTGCCCCTTCACTGGGTAACCCTGGGAAACAGGCAGGCAAAGCCACTTCCTCTTCTTTGGTGCCAAGCAGCCTCTTCATTGTCTCCATCCTTTCCCCTCTAGTCATAAGCCTCTTTATTATGCCTGGGGCTGATCACCCGGTCTCTTACCTGTCAGGTTTGTCCCAAATCTGGTGTTTCTTTCAGTCACCCTGATGTCTACTTTTCTTGAAGCAAGAGTCTAAAATTGATTATGTGTCTCACTATTTTATTCTGTCAGCTTGTCTCAGGTAATTATACAGAATTGTTCAAGTGACTAAATAAAAGAGCAATATAAAAGTCAAAGGGAGAGTCTCAGGGGTGGGAGAGGGTAAGCAGGGTAGTGGGGCAGGAAGATGGGTCAGAGGAGGGAAGGCCAGGGGATTACTAAGTACATGTGTTAATAAACAGTAAAAAACAGAGAGCATGGAGGAGTACAAGGAAATTCTAAAGCAGAGTTTAGTTAGTCAATCACAGTGTAATCTACCAGATCTATACAGTTAACCCACTACATGAAAAATGTATGTCCGCTGGGCGTGGTGGTGCACGCCTTTAATACCATCACTTGAGAGGCAGAGGTAGGAGGATCACCATGAGTTCCAGGCTAGCCCAAGACTATATAGTGAATTCCAGGTCAGCCTGGGCTAGAGTGAGATCCTACCTCAAAAAAAAAAAAAAAAAAGTGTAGCCATTTAAACCTTGCTATGAAAATATGGAAAACTATTCTGTAGTGTTATAGAAATAGCTGTAAGTAACTTTTCATTACCTTAACTATTAATCAATAAATTTAAATCCTTTAAAATTTAAACATAAGTTTTATTTGAAAATTTTTATGTACTTAGCTTTTTAATGGATATATTCACTTTCTTTATTGGACTTCCAAGTATCTCAATAGAAGAATGAAACTATTATAAAAATCTAACTATGGCTGGATAGATAGCTTAGCAGTTAAGACACTTGCCTGCAAGGCCTAAGGACCTAGGTTTAATTCTCCAGGTCCCATGTAAGCCAGATGCACATGGTGGCACATGTGTCTGGAGTTCGTTTGCAGTGGCTAGAGGCCCTGGCATGCCCATTCTAACTCACTGTCTCTCTTGTTCTCTTTGTCTCTAATAAATACATAAAAATAATTTTAAAAAAGAGGCTTAAAAAAATCTAACTACATCTGGGTGTGGTGTCGCAAGCCTTTAAACCAAGGCCAAGGTAGGAGGCTTGCTGTGGAGTTCAAGACCACCGTGAGACTATCTCAGGTCATCCTCAAAAAACAAAGATAGAAAAAAAATCTAACTATTATGCTCTTAAACTATGAGTGTAACAAATGATTTCATACTTTTTGGATGGGTGCAGTTCAGACCTAACAATTGTGGCTTTTCAAATGTGTTTTCCGAATACTTTCAAGTTCATGCTATTGGGCATAGCAATGACTGATTCTCCCCTGGGTAACTTTAAACTTGCTCAACACAGTTGATGCCTTTCACCCAAAGGGAAAACACACAAGCTTAAACTTTATGCTATACCAAAGACCAACCTCTGTTTCCTCTCTGCTAGTTGCAAAGGAAGCTTGCTGAAAGCAAGACTGAACTGAGAAACAAATGACGCCCTCCTGCTTGCCTGGGCAGTTGGGGGTTAACTCTGCAAGTTCACTTGGTGTCCTCCAGCCTGTCCCTCCTGACAACCATCAGAGGAACCAACAGGAAAAGTTGCTTCAGGCTGGTGACAACCTGGCTGGTCTTTTCCAGTTTCCATGGAGACAGGGTTGCAAAAATCATCTAAAGGCGTTGATTTTACAAAGGAAGGGTGTTAAAATCTTTCTTCTTCCTTCACTGATTTCACATCTGTTTTCATCGAAATGAGTGGTAATCTTAAGAGAGCTAAGAAGGAGATCGGCACCCATGACCTTTCTGTTGGTGTTTAAGACCCACACAGCCACATTAACATTAGGTTTTATCCCCTATGCTTTGATCACTTTGATAACTAAATACTTTAAAGTCAGTATCTAGGGTTGGAGTGATGGCTTAGCCATTAAGATGCTTGCCTGTGAAGCCTAAGGACTCAGGTTTGATTTCCCAGTATGCACGTAAGCCAGATGCACAAGGTGGCCCATGCATCTGGAGTTCATTTGCAGTGGCTGGAGGTCCTGGCATTCCCATTTTCTCTCTCTCTCTTGGGTCCTTTGGCTTTCCAGGGAAGCTCCTTAACCACTAAGCCATCTCTCCATCCCCAAAATAACTTTCTTCAAAAGTAGAATAAACTACTAATTTAGGCCACTACTTATGAAATGGAGCCCTGTGTACTACTAGTGCCTGGCTGATACATTCCTAGACAGAGAATCAGGTTTGTAGAAAACAATCCAAATATGAAAATTTGAGAAAACATGCAGATCAGAGTTTATGATTTTTTTCTTTGTTACTTTTTGTGGTACAATAAAACAAGCAAAAAAAAACAAACAAACAAACAGTCTTTTGGAGTGTGTAAATTTGAGAGACACATTACCTTTTCTATATTCAGTTTCTTAGTCAGTAGGGTGGGACTGCTGCCTGCCTTAAAAGAAGCACCTGCGCCCTTCGTGAGAGTACGGACGGCCCCGCAAGGCGCTGCAGCTGTGGCGTCAGTGGTGGCGTTTGCTGTGGAGAAAGCAGGAGTCTTGCTGCCCCAGAGGGTGCAGTGATCGCCTTTATGCCCTGGTTTCCACTCCTAGAAATAGCACCTGCTTTATAAGTTACTTTGCGGGGCGGGGGAGTTGAAGAGATGGCTTAGCAGTTAAGGCACTTGCCTTCAAAGCCAAAGGACCTCGGTTCGATTCCCCTGGACCCACATAAGCCAGATTCACAAGGTGGCACATGCATCTGGAGTTTGTTTTCAGTGGATGGAAGCCCTGGCATGCCCATTTTCTCTTTCTCTCTCTCTCTGCCTCTTTCCCTCTTTCAAATAAATAAATTAAAAAGAAACAAGTTACTTTGAGGGAAGCAAGATAACACATATAAAGGAGCAATCATGATGCCCAGCACATATGAATCAGGTGTTTGTACTCATTCCTTCTGCACAATAATATGTGTATCAAGTACTTACAATTAAGTCACGCATACATCATCCTTCTGTGTAAAAGTTTAAGTTCTTTCACCATTGCTTTGACGATGAGGTGCAGTTGCCAGTGTTAGTGCAAAAGACTCAGCTTTCACCTCCCAGGGGATAAGACAGAGTTTATTCTGGAGCCAAATATGAGCGACCATGGCCCAGGAACATAGACTTAAGTCACCCCAAATTCCATGTTCCAGCGTATTAACAAATTCACGAAGGTTTTATAGTTACAGAACAAAAGAAAGTTGTCAGTAAAGGCATTATTCAAACACGTGGGCTGAAGCCTTAGTTAGTTGGGTTATAGAAGAGTGGGGAAACCTCTACCACAGGCTTCAGACTATCTGATGACATTTTTAGCCTTTGTTGTTGGCCTGTGGTCTACAGTACATTCCAAAAATAAATCACACTTCATTACTTGATAATCACCAGGGTGTTAGGTCAGACCCAAAGGTGGACAGTAAATGGATATTAGGGGGCTGAAGGTAGCCCAAGGTAATTTGGCTCTGATTCTGAAACCTTCCATCTTCTGTGATCACGGGAGCTCTACCAGTCCATTCAGCTACGTTCAAAGTAGATGCTTTTTCTAGAACTTCAGTTCACACTAGAGATAATGATAGAGAATGGGAGCAAGGTAGCTTTTTTTCTAGGTAATCAGACAGGGACAGAGAGACCCAAGAAGAACATAGTGAGGCAGTTTAGGGTAACAGTCCACCCCACCCCATCCCCGAAAGTGAAAGCAGGGAGTGTCTTTGACCCTGTCCTTGCAATGTCCGCTTTGTTGGAGGTCAGAAAAGCCTACAGCTTCTCCTGATCTCTTGCTGCCCAAAGGAGTTCCTAGATCAGTTTTTCCAGAAACAACCAGAGTCCCTTCCTAAGAAAGAGTTCCCTTTTCCTAGAATTAGAACTCCTGGCAGGATTGAACCTGGCACTGTGGCTGGTTGGCTCAGTCCTCGTTCAGAATTTACACGTGACCCCCAATTCAAGTTTCTAGGAGGGTTTTACCCCCTCCGGCCTTCTCACACTCTTTTTATTCTCTCCTCTTTCCTTTTCGTAATCTAGTAAAATCTCTTTAAACTTTACCCTCTGGTCTGTGGATTTAAATTTGAACTATTAGACAAGCCCAATTCCTGAATCATATTGGTACATTGGCATAATATTGATGCATTTGGCAAGGAACTGCTAAATTCTGGTCTTGGTAGATGCCAACCTCCCCTGGCCAGAGTAGAAAGAAACTCACATCTATATTAAAATGGCCACTAGGAGCCATTTTCTTGTCCTTAACCCTGGTTAGATTTTCTGGGCTTTCTCCAAACCTGGGTTTTCACCCCCTCCCTGGTTAGTGGGCTGGTCCTGAGCCCAGGCATTCTTTCCAGTGCACCACAACCAATCAGGAGCACCTAAGCCTGGCAGCGAGACACATCCCAATCTAAGGTCTCCCATTGTACATTTCCAAGGACATAAAGAACACCAATTCAGGCTTCCATGGCAACATGCTCAGGATCCCTCCCAGCTACTCAGATTGAGAGCTTCCCCTCTTTCCTTTTTTTAAAATTTCCTTTTACCTACAGTTTTTTTTTTTTTTTCTTAAAATAAATCTTTTGGAGAGATGGTTAAGGCACTTGCCTGCAAAGCCTAATGGTTCAGGTTTGTTTCCCCAGTGACAAGGTGGCACATGCGTATGGTGTTTGTTTGCAGTGGCAGGAAAGCCCAGTGGCTAGAAGCCATGGTGCACCCATTATCTATCTGCCTCTCTCAAATAAATAACCTATTGAATAAAGGAACCTTTAGGGCTGGAGGGATGGCTTAGCAGTTAAGGCACTTGCCTGCAAAGCCAAAGGACCCAGGTTTGGTTCCTCAGGACCCATATAAGGCCAAACCCACAGTAATGCGTTCATCTGGAGCTCATTTGCAGCAGCAAGCGGCCCTGGTGGGCTCATTCTCTCTGTCCGCCTCTCTTCTCTCTACCTCTCTTTGCTTGCAAATCAATCAAATGAAAATAAACTTTCAAAACTTTAAATCTTTAATAGCTTACCTTTTGGGTCTATATTTTTAAATTCTTTACTAAATGTGGATGAAAGCTTGAGGTTGGAGCTCTAATCTCATTCAGGGCTCTATCCCGCATCAATAACTACTCCAGTGAGACACAGTAGATCCCTGGGACTGTCCTGGGTGTGGATCTCAAGTTGGCTGGGCATGCACTTACTCAAATGAATTGTTATATTACTATTTCAGGACATCTGGGGCAGTTGACAAAATTCAAAGTTAACAAGAGGCAAAAGTTAAATAAAAAGTGAGCATTTTCTGCATCTCTGAATTAATCTGACACAGTACCGACCATATTGTGCTGGGACTTTTGTGAGGCTGCTGTCGATTGAGGATTTTGAGTCCATAAAGATGCAGGACACCCTAGTAGGCTTGTGGACCCCAACTTTTGATTCCTTATCCAAGTTAGCAAAGAATTGAAAAAAAAAAAAAAAAAAAGGACTCTGAGAAGGGAAAACTGTGAATTGTGAGGTTTATTTTAGGGAGAATTAGGATCCAGGGGAAAGGCTAGCTGAAAAGCTCAAGCCAGAGGGATCTATTTTTCCTACTTTGCCCACCTGGAAAGGGAGATAGGTGAGTAGAGTGGCCTTTGCAGAGAGAAGTCTCCCAGGGGAAAGGCCTCTGGAGACATCACACACACGCACACTCCCTCACCTGGAAGGCCAAACACGAGTGGCAAGGCTCAAAGACCCTCCCCACAGAGGGGATCAGAACAAAACTACGGGATGGGATAGCAAAGGGCTCAGGGCATGATTACACACATAGTGAAACAGGAATCACCCCAAAACAAGACAGCAAAGTGCCCAGAGTGCTTACCAAAGCAAGGGCCAAGAGATTCAGACACTTTGAGAATGAATAGCTGAGAGCTTACACACTTCATCAAGCTCATTTCTGGGTTAAACATCCGATTCGGATGAACACTGTCATGAGACTCCCAATCAAGGGAGAGACCTGGTTGGTTGGTGGACCCAAGAGGCTGGCTCCGGAGGCGCCAGCCCACCCAGGTGTGCTAAGCTGAGAAAGAAGGGAGCTGTCGCTGGAGAGTGTTACTTGCTGCCATCTTGGTCCAGACTGGATAAGGCCTGAGTTCTAGTCCTGGCAGGGCAGGCAAGGTGGTGTCCATGTCTTCCTTGGGATCCTGACCCTGGCTGGCTATAAGAAAAGCTATCTTTCTCCTGGATCTCCTTCACCACGAGCCCACGAGTGCTCAACACCGTCAAAGGTTCCTGTGGCAGACAGTGCTGGCCTCCTTTCCCTTGGGTAGCAGCCACCTCGGCTGCTGGAACAAACACTTGGCCAGAAGCAGCTTATTGGAGGAAAGGGTTTGTTTTAGGCTGGCAGTCCCCAGAGCAAGCTTTATTGTGGCAGAAGGAGCTGGCCCACTTCATCACAGCCAGGAAAGAACGACAGTATGCGTGAGCTGACTCAACCCTGAGGTCTGATCCTTGTGACATACTTTCTCAAGCCGGGTCCCACCTCCACACTCTGCTAGGTGTGGAAGTAAATAAGAAACGTAACCACACACACCTGGAGTAATGGACACATTACAATCAAAACCACCACACCCGGAAGGTCACTTTGCAATCATACGGAGAGGCAACTAGCTGGTCTTGGCTCACCACTGCCACCTGCTGTTTGATTTAGGAAGCTGGCGCCGCGTGGTTTGAAGCAATAGGGAATTCCCAAGCATCCAGGCTCTCCAGGTTCTCTCTCCACCCAATTGCTATTCCATCCAAACCCTTGCTAGGAGAGTGTGCACGTGCCATACTCCATCACCTCTGGTTTTGGTGCCAGGTTAAATTCTCTTCTTTCATGCTTACACATGTTATTTATACCCATTCCCTTTCTCATCTTCCTCCCCCAAAACATTATAGGCTATTGCCAAGACTCTTGGCTGACTGCCAGAATTAGATGGTAAGAGCCTGTTGCTAAAGACACCGCATGCTTGGGCTGCAGGTCACTGAGAAATCAAGTTGGGTCTGAGCTAGACACATCCTCCCTCTTAACTAGCAGTCAGGAAGCTGGGCAGAGCTATGCAGCACACAGTCTTTTGGGAGAGAGAAGTCATCAGTGGTCTTAATCAGAAGTGGACACTGCAAGCTTTATGGCTGTTCAGCCAGGCCAAATGTACCAACTGGTGCAATGGTGGCATGCCCGGGATGCCAACTGCTTTCTGGATTCATGCCTGGTACTGAAAACCTAGTCAAAAGCCTATGGCTTCGGGGGGCTGGAGAGAGGGCACAGCAGTTAAAAGCACTTGCCTGCCAAGCCTGACACCCTGGCTTGATTCCCCAGGATCCACATAAGCTAGATGCACAAAGTGGTGCATATGTCTGGAGTTTCTTTGCACTGACAGGAATGACATGCCAATTCTCTCTTTCTCAAATTAAATGAGAAATAAAAATTAAAAACCTATGGCTGGGGAGGTCATAAGGCCTAGGGGGGAAACTGCTACTGTTGTCTGCCTAAATGAATATATTATGCCCACCAAACTGCCCGCTGAACATTTATGTTTATGCCCATATATTAATGCTATTCTCGCTTTTGGTTAGAAAAGCTTCCCTTTTTAGACTGTGGGGACCACTGGGGTGACTCAAAACTCATCATAGTGCTGAGAAGCATCCGTAGAGTGTTCAGCACTGAGTGAGACATCTGTACCACACTGTCCAAGGCTCAAGGACCACTGGAGAGGAGGTTGTGGAAAAAGGTAAGAGCCGAAAGAAGGGGAGGACTGTTACAATGCTGTCTGCCAGACACAAAGTGACCTTGATATTCATGACCTTACGGTGGCTGACACTATGCATCTGAGGCCTGCATAATAGGAGGGGAAAATTATGACATAAAATAGAAGAGACACTAGTTTGAAATAAGAAGGAATTCAGTGGAAGGAGAACTTGGGAGGGGAAGGTGGGCTGGTGGGAGGGTATTATGAAAAAAAAATATATGTTATATATGATCAATAAAAAAGTTTAAAAAGCACTGAGAAATCTCTCTCCATATTACATGATTTTTCCCTTGGATTCCATAGTTGTCCTTTTGGACAACCATTACGATGACTTTTATGGATTTGAATTATGAAATTTTTAGGATGATGCACATCATTTTGTTGGCTGCAAGTAATCACATGGCACCAATTCAAACTAGAAGGAACGTAGACGATAGAGCAGGGACAGCTCATAATCACCAAGGAAATGCACCATCCCAGCCAAGGCTGTCTTTCCCAAAATGTAATGAGGGCAATTACTGGCACAGTCGTTTCATGAAAAGCCCAATCAGTAAATGTCACCACTATAAGGTAAATGGCAGCAGACCTTTGCACCACAGCAGAGCCAAGGCCTTTATTCCTTCTGGATAATTTGGAGTAAAACTAAATTCTTTTTCAATCAATTTTTAATTAAATCTTTATTAAAATTATGTAATCTACTCCTACCATACTCCTTTGACTCTCCGAACTTGTTTCCTACTTCCCTCTTCTATATTGAGGTTTTTTTTCTTTTTCTTGGTGCTCCTCAATGATTCCCAACAGCCTGTTGGTGGGCCTAATGTTATGGAGGGCTTGCGCAGATAATGACAGCTGTTGGGAGGTTGTGGAAATGATGAGTACTTTACGTCTGGGAGGCAGCATTCCACAGCACTCCTTCCTTCCTTCCCTCCTTCCTTCCTTCCTTCCTTCCTTCCTTCCTTCCTTCCTTCCTTCCTTCCTTCCTTCCTTCCTCCCTTCCTCCCTCCCTCCCTCCCTCCCTCCCTCCCTCCCTCCCTCCCTCCCTCCCTCCCTTCCTTCCTTCCTTCCTTCCTTCCTTCCTTCCTTCCTTTGGCTTTTATACTCTTTCAACCACCTCTTCCACTACCGTCCCTGAGCCATTGTAGTGTGTAACCGAGATGTTTCGCTGGATGCTGAACACTCACCGGCCACCTCCTGTCAGCACTTTGATGAGTATCGAGTCTCCCCAGCAGTCACTTCCACCTGAAAAGAGAGACTTTTCTAACCCAAAATAAGATATATATGCACGCAAGCATTCAGAGGTTGATTTGGTGGGAATAATGTAACCATGTCCTCAAACAACATAGCAACCCCCCCAGCAGGGTTTGGGACCCTCCCATCAACAGGCTTTTGACTAGGTTTACACTATCAGGCATGACTTCGATCTTGTGGAGTGGGCCTCAAATTGAATTAGGGAACCACTGGTTGTCCCCGTGACACACGTGCCGCTATTGCATTGTGGGCACACCTTTTCTAGATGGCCAGTTGTGTAGTGTTTCAGTCAGTTTCAGGTGGCTGGGACGAACTTCCAAACGGCCACAGTTTATGGGAAAAGAGAATTTATTTCAAGCTCACAGATTCAGGGGAAGTTTCATCAACGGCAGCAGAAGCTGCTTCCATCCATCCAAGCAGAGAAGCAAAAACAGCCGCACCAGCAGACGGCACCACCAGCAAGGATGGCCAGAGCTCAAACTCCCTGCACACGCCTTTGGGCTGGGATTGAGATCCATCCTCAGTGACATGCTGCCTCCAGTAGGCAGCTGGAGACTTAGAGAGTTATTTATTACTAACCTTACTGTAAAAATACCTGAGGCTATGGGAGACACACATTCCAACTACGACACGTAGCTTGCAGGATCCATGGCTGGTTAGGGCCACTGAAGACTCCTTTTCCAGCAGGCTGCCTAACATTTTCTAACACTGTGATCACTAGTCAGCTAGGAGGAGCCTCCCAGCTCAGTTCCTGATTGATTTCTCTGTGGTACATACACAAAATGGATTCTTTCTTTTAGTGAAATTCGCAGGAAAATGGATAGATTTGGAAAAGATTATACTGAATGAGGTAACCCAGGCTCAGAAAGCCAGACACTGCATGTTCTCTCTCATTCAAACTTTTAGATTTGTGTGTGAGTTGGAGCAAGGGTCAGTGGTACAGGCAGGAAGCTAGAAAGGGGCCATGAGGGAGGGAGGAGAAGAGAAGGCTTAAGGGAAGGGGGCAGTACATAAATAAGTAAAGGGGAAATACTTGGGGTGGGATTGCCTAAGGGGTGTCAGGAGATGTGGATGGAAGACAGGAGAAGATGAAGGGAGAGTTCATCAAAACTCAAGAGACATAGGAATCTACTTCTTTGTTAAGTTGCAGTCAGGTCTGCAACAAGAGACCAAGAGACACTTTTGGGAAAAAAAGGTTTATTTTGGCTTATAGACTAGAGGGGAAGCTCCATGATGGCAGGGAAAATGATGGTATGATCAGAAGGTGGGCATCACCCCCTGGCCAACATAAGGTAGACAAGAACAACAGGAGAGTGTGCCAAACACTGGCTATAATACCCATAAGCCTGCCCCCAACAATACACTGCCTCCAGGAGGTGTTAATTCTTAAATCTCCATTAGCTAGCTGGAAACCTAGCATTCAGAACACCCAAGTTTATGGGGGACACCTGAATCAATTAAATATATATATATATGTTTATATATGTACGTACATATATAGCACATATTATATATATACACATATATATATGAGCATATATATATATATATATATATATATATATATATATATATATATATGAGAGAGAGAGAAAGAGAGAGAGTGAGTGAGTTTGGGCAGAAGTACCAATGGGGGCACAAATGTTATGCCCAGAAGCTGTATGCTGTCATAGACAAGGCTGGCATACCTCCTAGTGAAGTATGGGTCAGTGAGGCCTCCGAGGGCTCCAACACAATGCAGGCTATTGTCAAGGCTCTTGGTTGCCCACAAGAACCAGATGGCCAGATCCTGTTACTGAAAACTTGAATTCTTTTCTTTTTTTTAGATTAAAAAATTTTTTTAATTGATTTTTTTTTATTTATTTATTTGAGAGTGACAGACAGAGAGAGAAAGAGGCAGAGAGAGAGAGACAGAGAATGGGCGCGCCAGGGCCTCCATCCACTGCAAACGAACTCCAGATGCATGCACCCCCTTGTGCATCTGGCTAACGTGGGTCCTGGGGAATTGAGCCTCGAACCAGGGTCCTTAGGCTTCTCAGGCAAGCGCTTAACCGCTAAGCCATCTCTCCAGCCCTGATTTTTTTTTATTAACAACTTCCATGATTGTATGATTGTAAAAATATCCCAAGGTAATTCTCTCCCTTCCCCCACTTTCCCCTTGAAAACTCCAACTCTCCATCCTATCCCCTCCCCCTCTCAATCAGTCTGTCTTATTTTGATGTCATCATCTTTTCCTCCTGTTATGAGGGTCTTGTGTAGGTAGTGACAGGCACTGCAAAGTCATGGATATCCAGGCCATTTTGTGTCTGGAGGAGAGTGTTGTGAGGAGTCCTACCCTTCCTTTGGCTCTCACGTTCTTTCTGCCACCTGTTCCGCAATGGGCCCTGAGCCTTGGAAGGTGTGATCGAAGAGATACTGCAGTGCGGAGCACTCCTCTGTTGCTTCTTTTTATTACTTTTTTAAAAAATTATTTATTTATTTATTTGAGAACGACAGACACAGAGAGAAAAACAGATAGAGGGAGAGAGAGAGAATGGGCGTGCCAGGGCTTCCAGCCTCTGCAAACAAACTCCAGATGCGTGCGCCCCCTTGTGCATCTGGCTAACGTGGGACCTGGGGAACCGAGCCTCGAACCGGGGTCCTTAGGCTTCACAGGCAAGCGCTTAACCGCTAAGCCATCTCTCCAGCCCTATTACTTTTTTTGTATAATTTTTTTTATTAGTTTTCTATTCTGCAAGTACAGGCAGTTTGGTATCATTATTAGGCTCATCCGTGACATATCCCCTCCCCACTGGGCCCTCCTTGTTGAGGTATATGGGTTGTGCATTGTGAGGTTAGCCCACAGTTATGGGTAAGATAAATGTCTCTGTATATCATGACCCAACATGTGGCTCTGACATTCTTTCCGCCCCCTCTTCCGCAAAATTTCCCTGAGCCATGTTGGGTTCATTTCTGGTCTGCTTCAGTGATGAGGTGTTGGTAGGCGTTGGTTTTTCTCTGTGTTGGTCTCCTTCCCCCTTGTGCTGGTATCTGGTTCATCAGGAAAACAACACCCTTACTTATTTTGCCAATTTTCCTTAGTTTCAGCTGGGGCCCTTTTGAGGTATATTGGGGTGTCTCTCTCCTTAGGATTTGCAACTATCTGAAAAAGAGAAACAGATTCTCCAACGGAGAGTAAGTTAGCACCAAGACAAATGAGATAGCCCATACTTTTTTTATAGAGAGTTTAATAGGTGTAGGCCCTCTTGTAGCCCATGATTGATGTAGCTTGATATTGGAGAGTGGTCTTATGTTTGGATATGGTTCTGACTTGTTTCCCAGCTCCAGCTATGGGTCTCGTACCACTGAGGGGATCAGTTAGCCAAATCAAGAGCAGTTGGTTCCCCACTATGGCTGTATGCCACTATTGCACTTGTGTGGGCATCACACCAGGTTATTTGCTGCTAAGTAGGTTGGACCATGAGTTGCTTGGACAGATATTGGTCGTTTCCCCCAGTTGCCCATGTAGCACCTTCTGGCACTAGATGCACTGACTGCCTGGGGACTGACTCTCTCCTGGCTTCCAGCCATGCCGTTCCATTTTACGTGTCAGCTGCATATGGTGTCTTCAGCAATAGCACTAACCTTTGGTGGGTCATCAAGTACTTTGACAGAAATCTGTCACTCTTTCAGAAAACCTTGTAGGTTTCTTAAAGCTCATTGTGGGTGATAGCCCCATGCTGGTACTGGGAGTTACAGGTCAGTGTCCCCTAAGAAAATGAGGAAAAAAGGTAACTAATATATAGGAGTTAAAGAGGAGAGAGAGAGAGAGGGAGAGGGAGAGGGAGGGAGGGAAGATGTAGAGGCCTTAGGTTAGACTTGATCCTACTTCCCAGCACTGTTCCCTCGAGTAGCACATTGTTCCGCAGCTTCCTGGTGGCCAGCAACGTAGCGTGAGAACTTGGTTATGATGATGGGCTGTCTTCTCATGTTCTGCAGCTTCCCCTAGCTTTGCATGGTGCTCTGAAAAGAAGGGGTGGTGGCGCACACCTTTAATCCCAGCACTCGGGAGGCAGAGGTAGGAGGATCACTGTGAGTTCAAGGCCACCCTGAGATTACATAGTGAATTCCAGGTCAGCCTGGGCTAGAGTGAAACCCTTCCTCAAAACCAAAACCAAACCAAACCAAACCAAACCAAACCAAACCAAACCAAACCAAACCAAACCAAACCAAACCAAAACACACACACACAAAGAAGGGTTCTAGAGAGATTCAAGAAACTGCTGTAACTTGACACCTGAAATTAAAGGGTCTATAGACGTAGGACTCCATCAGCTGGCAAAACACGCTCCGGGTTTCATGCCACCTCTCCTGTCCTCTGTCCTCTGATCTCGGTGTTCTAGAAAAGGCATCACCACTGTGAAAGTATTGCGGAGAACACCTGCTGTTGCCTCCGGCTTCTCACGCTTATTTCCATGGTTGTTACTTGCAAATGACGAATAAGTCATTCTTTCAGCATTATTGTGTGTTTTCTAAAGAATTACTGTCAGCTTTAATTTAAAAAACATCACCTATCTTAGAAGAGTCCATCTGGGCTGGAGAGTTGGCTTAGCAGTTAAGCGCTTGCCTGTGAAGCCTAAGGACCCTGGTTCGAGGCTCGGCTCCCCAGGACCCACGTTAGCCAGATGCACAAGGGGGCGCACGCGTCTGGAATTCGTTTGTAAGGCTGGAAGCCCTGGCGCGCCCATTCTCTCTCCCTCTCTCTATCTGCCTCTTTCTCTGTCTGTCGCTCTCAAATAAATAAATAAAAATATTTAAAAAAAAAAGAAGAGTCCATCCATATATTTTCTCAAAAGGGTCTTCAATGATCCTCTAGATTGAGCTTGGCCAGTCTGAAGCAGTCGCCTGGCCATGGGAGGCTGTGATTTTATCATCTGCGAGGACAGAATGAGCAATTGCCAAGGTTCTTTCAATCCCCAGCATTCCGCGCTCTTCTCATCTTTGGGCACACTGGCTGTTTCTATTCATAGACACAGAAACGGAGTCATTAAATTAAACAGGGAGAAGGTTGTTTACCTCTGGTTAACACAAATCTGGCACAAGACATCCCTTTGTTCTGGAAGTATCCTCAAAGGCCCCAGGCATAGGAGGTCAGGCTTCTGGGTGGAGTTGCTTGGTCTCCTCCAACTTCACTTCTTCTTCTTCTTCTTTTTTTTGAATAAAAGCTTACTCATCTACCTAAACCTTGGCAACTTCTGCCTATGAGCGCTTCCTTTGAGGTTTCTTTATCCTTTTGCATAAACTTGAGAAAATATGCCAGCTCTTTAATAAAGGCAGGCAGGCAGGCAGCATGCGGAGGCCTGGCTGGGTCACGGCAGTGTGTGCACCATCCACACGTGTGGCCAGCAAGGAGCCGGGGAGAGGCGGTGACCCGTAAACAAAGCATGAACCCATCCATCGGAGACTGGAGACCAGTGAACCTAAAGCAGAGATAGGGGAAGCCTCAGATACTAATTTTCTGATATTCACTTGCTATATCCTGAATACCGTGAGATACATTTTAAACATCAGGGGCCTGAGTCTCCCACAGAAAGAGTACATGTTGCTTGGTTTTTAAAATTTTCTTATTAAAGTGGAATTTGGAATAATCCAGTTTATACACAAATTTATTTCAGCAGAAATCTTGGTTTGGGGGAGATGAGAGCGTCTGCCACAGGCTGATGTGCAAAGGTGGAGGCTCCTTCCCGCTCAGGGTTTTCTGCGCTCACAGAAAGTCACTTTTCTCTTCCTTCCATAGGCTCACCTCGTGTTTCGTTCCTTCCCTGACAGCATGGACATTTCCTCATGTTAACTTGCTCCTCCTGCCCACCCTGGTCTTTCCTCTGGACCCTGAGAGTATCTCTAACCAGGACACTGACATACCTCCTCGTCTGGGGGAAAAGTGGGGATTGAAGGGATGTAAAGGAGTTTGGGGTACTCAGGGGAGATGAAGGGTCTTATTTTCAGCTGGCTTAGGAGGCAAGTCATATTGTTCTTTTTCTGCCTGCAAAGCAAAGGATCCCAGTTCGATTCTCCAGGACCCACATAAGCCAGATGCACAAGGGGGCGCATGCATCTGGAGTTCGTTGGCAGTGGCTGGAGGCCCTGGGGTGCCCATTCTCTCTCTCTCAAATAAATAAATAAATAAATAGGATATATTAAAAAAAGAAAGTGGCTTATATGTTGGTGGTCGGCTACGCTCAATGGAGGCTGGAGGTGACTTCTCTCCTTCCTCACGTGCACTAAAGTAGCCTCTAATCTAGATGGTGGAAGAGCCTTGGAGTCAGCTCCTCCTCCAACTTCTTCCTCCTCCAAGGTCTTTCTTATTTCTTTGTCCGCAAACAGCCTCACAAGCCTCTTTGCCTGAATCACCTTTTCACTCAGTTGTGCATTAAATAGCTTTTCCAAAAGTTTGTTTATTATTATTATTGACAACATCTTTCATATGGACACATCATGTGTTGGTACCTCCTTTCCCTCGTCCCTGCCCCCATTCCACTGGGGATGCTCCTCAGTGGGGTTGCAGGTAGTCCCCATGGGGTTGTGGTTTATACATTGTAGGTGCAGCTGTCGGTGAATTTTGGGGGAGAGAATGCCTCTGGGCATGATGTCTCAACCTCTGGCTCTTACGTTCTTTCTGCCCCCCTTCCACAAAATTCCCTGAGCCGTGGTGGGTGGGTGTTAAGTCTACTTCAACGATGAGCTCTTAGGAGCCTCTGGATCTCTGCTTTGGTAGATGTTGGGTGTCTTCAGGGTCTGGCTATGTATGTTTCTCCTGAGCCAATGAGTTCCCCTTACTCATCTTTCATTTCCCAGGGCCTTGCATAGTTCCTGGCATGTGGTTCATGCTTAATGTGTAATTAATTAATGTCTAACGTGTTTATATGTTGGTGCATTTGGTATGATAGTCTGTGCTTCAATTATTTAACTAACATATCAGTTGGTATAATATATTTATTCATTTCTATATGAATGTGAAACCATCTCCTGTCTCACTAGATATAAATAAAAAGTTTTCGACCTTTGAGTCCCCACCGACCTTTCTGATAAAGTTTTTTCATTGCCATTATTTTTAATGGAAATTCCATTTTTTCAATTAAGTAATTTGTGGGTGGTAGGTGGGTGTGTGTATTTGCCATAGCACGTGTGTGATCAAAGGATAACTGAGAAGTCTGTGCCCCATCTTCTTTGAGACAGGGTCTCTTGCTTCTGAAAACAAACTGTCAGACTCCATATGAACATCAGACTAACTTAGGATTTTCCTGGCTCTGCCTCCCATTGTTGAGCCCAGGCTGGCAGGCTTTTCCCACCAACCAATCTGGTCTAGTGCCTGCCGATGAGGCTCATCTTGATGGGATGTGAGATTCATATAAATGGGCCTGAGCCATGCATGTGAGTCTTTTTGCTCTTGGCCCCTTGTGTAAGTAAGCTCCTGGCTCCTTACCCTCCAGCCCCCTTACCTTTCTCGGTTCTTTCTGCCTGTATGGGGGGGGGGGCTTCTTGATCTCCTGGCTGGGGTTGGGGGGGAGAGAGAGAGAGGGAATGGGCATGACAGGGTTTCTAGCTACTGCAAACAAACTGCAAACAAACTCTAGATGCATGTGCCTTTTAGGTGGGTACTGGGGAATTGAAACTGGGTCCTTTGGCTTTGCAGGCAAGCCACTTAACCACTAAGCCATCTCTCCAGCCCAGGTCCTGGCATCTTTATGGAGATCTAATCCCTGCCAGGACTTCAGCTCTGCACCAGTGCTTTTGCCAAAAGCTTGCACCTGCAACTGCTCATGCTTCTCAATAGGAAGAAGACAGCAGTCTATAACCTGGCCTGCTGCCTAGTTTTGTAAGTAAAGTTTTATTCACACAGGCACATGCATTCACTTACAGGTGGTGTGTGGCTGCTTTTGCATAACAGGCAAAGTTAATTAAGTAGCTGAGACAGACATCTTATGGCCTCCAAGTTAAAAATGTTTACTGTCTGATTCTATACAAAAACCTTTGTCAGCCTATGCTCCATATTTTGTTGTGAATATAGAAAACATGAGAACACATATGGGTAAAAGGATCCTCAAGGGATCCTCCATGGGAAGAGTTGACCATTTCTGGGTTTCGCAAAGGCATGGTGTGTGTCTCTGGGTCACAGACCCAGGAGGCACTAGGCTGCAACCAGGGCTGACAAGCATTGCCTTGTAAGCGACACACATTACCAAACCAAGGATTAAAGCAGACAAAATATCAGAGAACCAAGTGGGAAGCGGTACGTAAAGTAAGTACTCAGCCATGTCCAGGAAGTTGCAGGCTTTGCTGCTTATCAAATCTCCTAGAGTTTTCAAACATCCTTGCACTCACGCCACATACAGAGGTAGGCTGGGGGAAGTGGCTCAGCAGTTAAAGGGATTTGCATGCAAAGCCTGCCAGCTCTGGTTTGATTCCCTATTATCCACACAAAGCACAAATGCACATGCATCTGGAATTTGTTTGCTGTGGAAAGATGCTCTGGTGCCCCATACTCTGTCTCTCTAAATCTTTCTCTGTTCACAAATAAATAAAAATATTGGGTTCAGTGGTTAACGAGCTTGCCTGTGAAGCCTAACAAGCCTGGTTTGATTTCGCAGTACCCAGGTAAAGCCAGATGCACAAAGTGGCACGTGCATCTGGAGTCTGTTTGCAATGGCAAGAGGCCCTGGTGTGCAGGAAGTGTGGTGGAGCAGATGGACTGTATGCACATGTGTGTGTAAGAAAAAAATGAGTTTAGATACTTCTGCTCATACCCACAGTATAAAAACTAAAAGAGGGGACTGGAGAGACTGCTCAATGGTTAAGGTACTTGCTTGCAAAACCTGATGGCTTGGTTTTCAATTCCCCAGAACCCATGTAAAGCCAGATGCACAAAGTGGCACATGCATTTGGAGTTTGCTTGCTATGGTGAGAGAGAGAGAGAGAGAGAGAGAGAGAGAGAGAGAGGGAGGGAGGGAGGGAGGGAGGGAGGGAGGGAGGGAGGGAGGGAGAGAGAGAGAATTGGCAAGCCAGGGCTTTAGGCATTGCAATGAACTCCAGATTCTTGCTCCACCTAGTGGGCATGTGTGACCTTGCGTGTGCCTCACCTTTGTGTATTTGGCTTACGTGGGATCTGGAGAGTCAAACATGGGCCCTTAGGCTTTGCAGAAAAGTGCCTTAACCACTAAGACATCTGTCCAGTTCTTATTTTTTCATCCCTCATGAGTTCTGGGGATCAAAATAAGGTCTTGGCAAGCTTGCAAGCACTTTACTGACTGAGCCAAGTGGTAGATGGTTTGCTTGACCTTTGATGGTAATGGCTGTGGGTCCTGGCCCAGACTCTGTCTCTAAATAGCTATGATCTTGGCTAAATGGCCTCTCATGTTTCCTCATCTGTAAAATGAGGATAATGTTTACCTTATCAAATACGTCTACAGTGTCCTAAGTATTTAATCAATGGCTGTAGGGATTACTTTGTCATTAAGGATACTCCAGCTTCTGTCTCGTCCTCTGCATCCCATGGCTCTCACCCAGTGGGACCCTGGGCTCCTCTCTTCTCACTGAGAATTCACCCCTCTTCACCACACCATCCTTTGCATTGTCTGCTGTTTCACAAGCATTCGCCTCAACTTCTAGTTAGAGAGCAAGTCTAAAAAGTCAGGCTGTCTGTGCATCCTCCTTAGACCATAACACACAGTAAAGGGCAAAAACAAAACAAATAGAAGTTTTCTGGGTCAGTATTTCATCTTGTTTCTAAGCTACAAAAAGAAATTTTGGGAAGTTCCTAGAAGTAAAAATAAGTGGATCCACTTGCAAGACTGATGAATCTTGGTTTCAGCTTGGCCCATCTCTCTGTGGATCTGCAGCTCTCCAGCTAACAGTGGGTGCTACTGTAACATGAGACTGGGCATCTCAGAAAACCCTCTCCTCAACGCTGAGTATCAGTGGAAAGGAGTTGTGCTTGTCATCTTAAAATTGCAGTCTTGACTTCATGCTTTTTAAAATTTTTAAAAATTTTAATTTGTTTACTAGAGACAGAGAGAGGGAGAGACAAAGAGAGAGCAAGAGAAACTGCATCAGGACCTCTAGCCACTGTAAAGGAACTCCAGATGCTTGTGCATCTGGCTTATATGGGTAGCAGGGAATTGAACTGAGGCCCTTTGGCTTTGTAGGCAGGTGCCTTAACTGCTAAGACACCTCTCCAGCCTGACCTCATGCTTTTTGTTTTTTGAGGCTTTAAACCTCTCCTTGGCTGTGAAATCTCTAGGATTCCAGGCTATGCTTAATAATTAAGTTGAATAACATTTCCATAATTAGGATGAGCATGTCAGACAACCAAAATTACTCCTGTGCTAAACCATATGAAAGGCAATCCCATCTGAAGTCATTTTGAAGCTAACTCCAGGAAATCACTAGGAACATTAGGACTCTTGGTCCGAGCGGCTTGCTAGCTGGGCTCTGAGAGACAGGGTCAGATTTTCCTGCAGGACAAAGCATTGCTATCTTATAATCTTGTCATATCACATATAGCTTACTGATATCAGTTGTCACTGAAGAAAATAAATTCTCAAGAATAAAAAAACAATGGAGCCATTTTTAAAAATAATTTAGTAGATGTTTGGTAACATGGAGACTGGAAAACACATTTGGTTTGTATTTATAGTATCCAGACTACAGTGACTCAATAGTTTCTTATGACTTGCTAACATAAAATATTATACAGAGGCATAGTGCATAGAGAGGCACATTTTCACTCATGTAACCACCCAGATGGCTCCTTCGTGGACATGCCACGTCTCCTGCTGCAATGCCATAGTGATCCTGACTCTCATCCCCACTAGCTAGTTCTGCCTAATGGTGACAAGGTGTGTAGGGGAAGTTGTGCGCAGGCTTCTTTTGTATATGTAAATAAACACTCATGTTCCGAGTATTCGTCAGTTGTTTTTTATATTTTAGTATTTATTTATTTGAGAGAGAAAGAAAGAGGCAGAGAGAGAAAGACAGAGAGCGAGCCAGTGAGCATGGGCATGCCAGGGCCTGCAGCCACTGCAAACAAACTCCAGACCCATGCACCACCTTGTGTATCTGGCCTGTGTGGGAACTGGGGAATTGAACCTGGGTCCTTAGGATTCACAGGCAAGTGTCTTAACCATCAATCCATCTCTCCAGTCTTCATTTGTTATTTATTACTTTGCAGAATTTCATTGTGTGAGCATACCATAATCCATTACCTTGTTTTTCTCTCCATGAATATTTGGGCTGTTTCCAGTTCTCAGTTAGTATGAATAAAGTGCTATGAATACGCACTCATGTACATGTATTTTTCGTTTATATTTTGGTGTGTGTTGTATGTTTTGTGGATGTGTGTGTGTGTGTGTGGTATATGTGTGTGTGCCCTATTGTATACATGTGTCGAGGCCATAGGAGGATGTTGGGTGCTCACCTCAATTGCTCTTCTACCTTGTTTCTCTGAGATGGTCTGCCACCCAATTTAGAGCTCTTCATTTTCTGGTTAGACTGACTGGCCAAGAAGCCACAGTGATTCTTCTGCCTCTGCCCCACTCAGTGGAGTGACAGGCATATGTGGCCATGCCTGGCTCTTAACGTGGGTGCTTGGGATCAAAGTTGTATCTTCATGCTTGCAGAACAAGCACTCTTCACTGAGTCATCTGCCCAGATTCTCACACATATGTTTTGCCATGTTCTTGTTTCTCTCATGAATGTCCTTAAGAGTGAGCTAGCTCGGGCATTTATTGACTTAGTTACTTAGTTGTGATAGTGGCTACCAGTGTTCTCACGTGAATGAAGCTGGGTGTTTTTATTTAACTCATGAACAGAACATGTAAACCTAAGGTACCACTATTGTGCAGTTCAAATTGTGCTGTTTGCTTATGAGTTGTTAACATTTGGCATTTTAAAATATAGTATATTTATTCGTGCATTAAAACTTGGCTAGTCCAGGTGCTGTGTGGAATTAAAAGTAAAAAAGTTGGAAAACTTTTATAGCCTAAAATTACATTAAAAGTTAGCTTTATAAATGAACCTAAATGCTGTCATTGGTTGAATAGAATGTTAGGAACTAATGTTTGCAGATTCAAGTTAGTAGTAATATAGAAAAAGGGATTAAGAAACTTGCTTGCCATGGCCCCAACATGACGGAATTTTTCTAAGCAGATGCATGAAAAGGGTTGTGATTTGGACTAACACATTGTTCTGTTGAATAAAAATTGGAGTTTATTCTTCCTACGCCTGATTAAAAATAACATCTTGATGTCCCAGGCCCATGCCATTATTTTTCCATCTATTTTTATTTTGCTCTCTAAAACCATAAAGTATGTTTTTCAATATGGCTGGAGCATTGTGTAACTTGTACTCACTGTAATTTCTCTGCTCCCAATTTATGTTTCTCTATTTACAAAGGACAACAGACCACGATAATTTGCATGTGGAGACAGAGTTCAGGAAATGGAAAAACCCCACATCTAGGCTTTTTGTAATTTGCTTCTGAGTATAAAATATGACGTGTTTTTGCTTTTCCTCTGTTTTAGTTGTTTCAGGGGTCTCTAGAACCAACAGAGCCAAGCATTTTCAATGAGACATCACCATCCATTATTACTTCATTCATTGGGTGGAAACAGGTGGTACTCAAGTGACCCCACAGGTAAAGGTGATCTGGCTTTCACAAAAAGCAAGCAAACAAAAAAGCAGGAAGAACTATATTACTTGGATAGACAGGTTCTTCCCAAAATATTAATTTCATCTTAAATGGAAAAATAGAGGTTATTTTTGTTACTTGAGTGAGTATTTGGGGAACAAAGAGAATCGGAGTCTGGAAGCTCTCTGAGACTGTGCTTCCTCGGCTGCGGCAGCCCCCTGGCACGTTGATTCCTACCGCAACATGTGTGAGGATCCGGGCAGCTGAGTCGCGCTCCCTGGCCAGCTTTCAATTAGGCTGGCTGACCAGCGAGTTCCAGCGACCCGCCTGTCTCTGCCCCTCGGTGCTGGGGTGGCAGGCCTGAGTGGCCACTTCTGGATTTTTCCTTTTCTGGTCCTCATGCTTGTGCAGAAAGTGCTCTTACCTGCTGAGCCATCTTTGCCCTTTGCTTTTAAAACTTCCTTCCGTTGTTTTTTTAGAGACAGTTTAATGGAGAGCGGGCTCATTGTTGGATATGGTTCTGACTTGTTTTCCAGTTCCAGCTACGGGTTCTGTTCCACTGAGCAGATCAGTTAGCCAAATCCAGAGCAGCTGGTTTCCCGCCATGGCTGTGTGCCACTATTGCACTTGTATGAGCATCATGTCAGGTGGTTTGCTGCTAGGTAGGTTAGACCATGGTTGCTTGGAGAGATACTGGTCGTTTTCCCCCAGTTGCTCATGTAGCACCTTTCTGCATTAGACGCGCTATCTGGGGACTGACTCTCTTCCAGCTTCCATCCATGTCGCTTTATGATACGTGCCAACAGTGTATGGCATCTTCAGCAGTAGGGTCTTACCTCTAACCTATGGTGGGTCATCAAGCGCTCTGACATAAATCTGTCTTCTTTTGGGAATCTGCTTTTCTTTTTCGGATTGATGCAGATCCTAAGGAGAGAACCACCCCATCATACCTCAAAAGGCCCCCAACTGAAATTCAGAATAACTGGGGAAACATGCAAGAATGCTGTTCTCTTGGCGAACTGGGAACCAGCACAATGGTAATGGAGACAGACACAGAGAATACTCAACTCCTACCAAACCAGATATCCAGAGACACAGAGGCTCCCAAGACCTCAACACTGAAGCAGATCTAACATGAATCCAACATAGCTCAGGGAAATTTGAAGAAGAGGGGGCAGAAAGAATGTCAGAGCCACACGTTGGGTCATGACATGCAGAGACATTTCCTCCTACCCAAAACTAAAGTCTAATTCCACAATGCACGACCCATATACCCCAACAAGGAGGGTCCCAGTGGAGGGGAGATGACAAGGAGGAGGCTAACAATGGTGCCAACTTGACTGTATCCACTGGCTACAAAAATTAAAAAAATATAAAACCCTTTTCCAGGTGGTAAGTTCACCTGCATATCAAACTTCTTGTCAGAACAATTGAGATGCAATGAAGAACTCCGAAGGAAGTCTCTCAAAAGGCCTGAGCCTGGGTTTATCAACTCCACCTTGGGCATCTGGTCTCTCCATCCCAGAGAGAAGCTTGACTCATCACAGCAGGCCCAGCAGAAGCCAATACATCAAGACCTACTAGCACCATGGGGAGCTCCTGCAAATGTAGCTTTAAAAATGAGCCCCTAGGTCTTCATACCTCTTCTAGACCTGCAAACCCTTCTCTTGCCTCTTTCCAGAAATGTAGCCGACCTTCCCTGCTATCATGGAAGTCAGCAGGGAACAACTGTGTGGAAACTGGTTAACAGTCATTTTGGGAAAAGTCAGGTTGGGTTCAGGTGCTTGTATTACATACTTAAACCAACCAGCAGAATGGTTTCATGGCATGAAATATAATTTTGCTATAGGCAGACATTTGCAAGAGACAGATCTTTGTTTCTCTGACTATTTTCCTAAGGGCTTATTTTCTTTCTTGCACATATTACCTCATATGTGTTTACTAAGCAGAATATTCACCTGTCAGGGAACTTTTATGTGGAATCAGTGCTCACCTGCCTCAGCAAAAACCACGACCCTAACTTAATTGACTAGTTTATATCAAGTTATATCAACATGCTCCTAAATCTTAATCTATTGCTTTGTAATGGCCATATACAAAGCATCCAATAAGAAAAACAATGCCAAGATACTTTGGAATTGACTTTTGAGTCTGGTATTTATCTTTAAGAAATTGACTTTTCCCTGCAGTTAAAGTAACAACTGACAATAAGGTGCAATTAAGAAATTATGAACCAAATGTTCAGTGTTTTAGAATTTATCTATTTTATCTCTGCCCATCACCAGCCTTGATTTGGAGCAAGGAATCACTCTCTCTGAGGCTTTTATTTTATTGCTCTTTTTATTGTAAGGAGAAAGAAGAGAGACAGAGAGGTAAGGAGGGAGAGAGGGAAAGAGAGAGGGGAGGGGATGAGCATGATCATGCCAGGGCTTTCAGCCACTGCAAATGAACTCCAGATGCATGCGCCACCATGTGCATCTGGCACTGGGGAATTGCTTTGCAGGCAAGCACCTTAACTGCTGATCCATCCCCTCAGCCCTATTTTGTTGCCTTTAATTCAATACTAACTAGATTTTTTTTTTTTTAAGATTATGATTGAAGAAGTTCTAGAGGAAAGTAGTTTTTATAATTTTACAGCTACCCAGTGAGATCTAGACCTCACTTTCAATGTGAAAGATAAATTGAGATAACAAGATATTAAATTACATTATCCTTAATACTAGAAGGAATTATTTTATTTTATTTTTATTTTCTAGCAACAAGACAAATAATTTTATTTTGGTGGTCAACTATAAGTAAAAATGTAGATTAGATTATGCTAAAAAGAGCATAGACCTTAGTTTTTGAAGCATTGCATTTCAATTTTCATTTCATCAAAAAATTATTTATTTTTATTTGAGACAGAGAGAGACGGAGAGAGAAAATGGGTATGTCAGGGCTTCTAGGCACTGCAAATGAACTCCAGATGCATGAAGCACCTTGTGCATCTGGCTTATGTGGGACTTGGAGAATCGAATCTGGGTCCTTAGGCTTCACAGGCAAGCACCTTAACTTCTAAGCCATCTCTCCATCCCTCATTTATTTATGGAAATTCCAAATACAATTTGTTTTTGTCGATTCCATACCCTTCCAATCCATTCATTTTCCCCCGATGCCCCCCCACTATTTCCCCTCCCTCTGTTTGCATGTCTCATTTGCTCTTTAGCTTGTCCAGCCTGTCCCCTCTTCCAGCTCCTATCTTTACCGTGACCTTTGAAAATGGTTTTATCTATAGTTTTTATCCACTTTTGCCTTGCCATATGTACATACTTATACATATTACGAGCTAAGACCTACATATCAGAGAGAACATATGGCTTTAGTTTTAATATGATTCTTGCCTGTTCCACCCATTTTCCTGAGATTTTTATCATTTGATTTTTTCCATATGTTGAAGAAACTTTCATTGTGTGTGTATATGTATGTGTGTGTGCATATATATATATATATATATATTTTATTATCCATTCATCTGCTGCTGGACGTTTCTAATTCTTAACTATTGTCAATAGAGCTGCAATAAACATAGGTATTCAGGTACCTGTGTGGGAGAGTGTAGAGTCCCAGGAGTGGTATTAGTGTGGGGTTGGCATCCTGGGAAGGATTAGATGCCCATACAAATGTAGGAGACCCCAGACCACTGAACTCTAACTTTGGGTCCTTGTCCAAGTTATCAAAGAACTTAAAAATATGAACTCAGAGAAGGGTAAATTATGAATTATGAAATTTATTTTAAGGAGAGGTAGGATTAAGAGGGAAAGTAAAGCAGGAAACCCCAAGCTAAAAGAACCCACACCCCCACTTCCTCGCCTGATTGGGAAGGGAAGGAAATGGAGACAATCTCCCTCTCAAAGGGACGATCTGGGGAAGGGGCTCACAGATGAGAGAAGCAAGAAGAAAAATGCCCAAACAAAGAGGAAATTGCTTGGGACAAAATAAATTCCCAGCCAGGTTGAGGAGGGGAGACCACAGATACCCCTCTCACATAGGGAATTAATAGCTAAGCGAGCAGTAAGGGACCAAGAGCCTGAGCCAAGAGCTGGGAGAGAGAAGGAGCCCAGAGCTCACACATATGTGTCAGGGCCATTCTCATGAACCACACGTCCAAGCAGAACAAAGCTCATAACCAGACTCAGATGTGCAAGGGAAGGGTGTGGCTAGTTGGTGAGAGTAAGAGGCTGATTTGGAAAAGACCAGCCTGCAGGTGTGCTAGGCCCAGGGAAGTCTGAGGAAGAAGCAAGAAGAGGTTGCTGAGTTGTTGATTGCAGCAATATTGGATGAGACTGGATCAGACACAGGTTCTAGTCCTGCCAGGGCAGGCAAGGTGGCGTCCGTGTTTCCATGGACCTAGCTAATCACTCAACAGGAAAAATGGTTACTTTGCTCCTAATTCATATTAGTACACTAAAAAATTATTTATTTATTCATTTATTTATTTAACACACACAAACACATACACACGCACGGCCTCTATCCTCTGCAAGCTAACTCCAGATGCTTGTGCCTCCATGTGCATCTGCTTTATGTGGATTTTGGGGAATCAAACCTGGGTGCTTAGCTGTCACAGGCAAGTGCCTTAAGTGCTAAGCCATCTCTCCAGCCCTTGTATTAGTATATAGCTGGGTCAAATGGGAGATGTATTTCTAACTTTTTGAGAAATCTTCATACTGATTTCCATAATGGCTGTGTTAGTTTGCCTACCTACCAAGAGCGGATGAGAACTCCTCTTTCTTGCATTTTCATCAGCATTTGTTGTCTGGTTTTTCTCTTTCTCTCTTTCTTTCTTTTTTGATGCCACCATTCTGACTGGGATAAGAGGTCATCTCAAAGTAATTTTGATTTGCATTTCCCTGATGGCTAGGGATGTTGAACCTTTTCATAAGTATTTCTTGGTCATTTGCTTTTCTTCTTTGGTGAACCGTTCATTTCATGAGCATACTTGGTGATTGGCAAATTAATTTTTTTGATGTTTAATTTTTGCAGTTCTTTGTAAACTCTGGTTTATTAGCTAACTTTCTGAGGTATAGGTGGCAGAGATTTCCTACCAATCTGTAGGCTATCCGTTCACTGTGGCGATGGTTTCTTTTGCTGTGCAGAAACTTTTGAATTTCATATAGTCATATTTCTTGATACTTGCAGCTATTTCCTGTGGTAGTGGACTTCTGTTCAGACATTTCTTGCCTATTCTGGAGTGTGTGCCTTACTTTTTCTTCTAGAACTTTCAGTTTCTGATTTTAGATTGAAGTCCTTGATCCATTTTTGGGTAGAAGGGGTTTGACGTAGGGTCTCACTCTAACCCAGGTTGACCTGGAATTTACTATGTAGTCTCAGGGTGACCTTGAACTCATGGTAATCCTCCTACCTCTGCCTCTTGAGTTCTGGGATTAAAGGCATGTGCCATCACACCCAGCTTTGATCCATTTTGACTTGCTATTTAAACGGAGAGAATGGTATAGATCTAATTCCATTCCTCTGCAGGTGGATATCCAGTTTTGCCAGCACCAGTTGTTGAATAAGCTGGTTTTTTTTTTTTTTTTTCTACTGAATATTTTTGGTGCTGTTGTAGATGGTGTTGCTGGGATGAATACTTAAACCAGGCACAGTTTATAGGAGGAAGGGATTAATTTCAGGCTTACAGATCCAGTTTCACAGATGTCAAAAAAAGCTGGCTCCCTTTCACAGATTTAAGCAGAGAGAAAACCCACAGTAAACAAAACACCAGAATGCACCACAAAGCAGCAAACACCAACCAACAGCAATCAGGGCTCAGGCAGAGCTCAAATCTCTCTGCATACCTTTTGTAGGTCCATCCCAAGCACATCTTAGGGCTAGGCCCCAGGATCCTCCCCTAGTGACACCTGCTCCAGCCAGGTGGCTGGAGACCCCAGCTATAAGCTCTAGGTGTTTTACCTGAGTCTATGGGGGGCACACATTCAAATGGCCACAGGCACATTTGTTAAAGATTAGATGGCTAAAACACTGTGGGTGAAGTTCTGGATCCCTACTCGGTTCCATTGGTGCATCTCTTTGTTGTATGGCATTTTCCCTCCAGGCACAACATGATGCCATCGGGAGGTAAAGAACACTGTGGCCCTGTAGCTGCAGTGCGTCTGGAGCAGAGCAATGCTGTGATTCCAAGGTCTATAGTAGTGGTAAGGGAGCTACTGACAGTGCCCTGGTGGATGGAGGAGGGGAGGCTCACAAGCTTCTGCCCTCAAGTGTTCTTTACTCAGAGGAGCTGCCTTTTCCCAGCTAGTAAAGGTCCGTGTTAAACCTTTCTCAGTTATTCCAGTAGTGTTTCTGGACGATAGCTGGTAGCCAAAGAAAGAGAAAATAAGCTCACAAACACACTCATTAAGCACATTATTAAAGGAATTACATTTGCCTTTGGGGTTAGTTCCTCCTGCTATGTTTATTTCCCTTCTCTCATTTTACTGAGTTGTTCCTATGAATCATGTACAAAATTATTTAACGACTTGCTTTTTGGGCTTTGATAATAAGTTTCCAAAATACTACCTTTGTAAATTTAGTTCTGTTTGTGATGTATAACCACAGAGAAATGATGAATAGTTTTCGTTTTCCAAGGATACACTGTTAATATAAATTACTATCATCACAAATACTTTCTTCCCACCATCCCTGGAGAGACTTTTGAATTTCCACTGCCTGCTGGGGGAGTTGACCATGCATCAGTCTTCTGTGGGTAGTGTACCTGTCTCTGTTCTTGACTCTCAGAATCTCATTATTTTTTTAAAAAATTTTTTTGTTTATTTTTTACTTATTTATTTGAGAGCAACAGACAGAGAGAGAAAGAGGCAGATATATATATAGAGAGAGGATGGGCGCGCCAGGGCCTCCAGCCACTGCAAACGAACTCCAGACGCGTGTGCCCCCTTGTGCATCTGGCTAATGTGGGTCCTGGGAAACTGAGCCTCGAACTGGGGTCCTTAAGCTTCACAGGCAAGCACTTAACCGCTAAGCCATCTCTCCAGCCCAGAATCTCATTATTTTAGGAGCACTGGGGCAGAGGTTGTCATTTTATGACTGTTGTCACTTTATATGCATTTCCTCAGAGGCTCAGGACCAACGGAAATGAAAAGCTTCATATTTTTACAGAAAGTCAATGGTGTATCAATGAAAAACTAGTTGTCTGAGTTTACAGAAGCTCATTACTTGGCATTATTTGTGCATTAAAGGTACCTCTGAGATTTCTTCTGCAAGAAAGAGTACACCTTACCACCTAAGCTGGAAGGAACCAGATAGTGATTTGTTCGTTGACCCATGTATGCCTTTGAAAGGACAGCCTCAAACTGTAAACATAGGTGATACAGTTGTTATGTATGTAACTCTCCCCCACGTTTCTTAAATAAGATTATTTAATAACTTTTTGCCATGACGAAATATGAAATCTACATGCAATCAACTTGCATTGCTTTGTTTCTTCATGACTGATAAACATGAAAATAGTTATTTCAATACACATAAGCCTTCAAATGAGGTACACACTACTCTGAATGGTGTTTATTTTCTACTATAGAGGGTTGTTAGTTCATGTTGTGTTCATAATTTGAGTGGGATCCTGTTAGCACTAATTTTAGCAAAAGGCAAAGGCTACCCAAAACTGTGTCCACTTAATGGAATTCTTTTTTTATTCCTGCTATTTATTTACTTTTATG
The DNA here is from genome assembly GCF_020740685.1 of Jaculus jaculus. Taxonomy (NCBI): domain Eukaryota; kingdom Metazoa; phylum Chordata; class Mammalia; order Rodentia; family Dipodidae; genus Jaculus; species Jaculus jaculus. The sequence goes on along the minus strand of NC_059117.1, from coordinate 64,384,354 downwards.
TCCAATCCACAGCTACTGAAGTTAGCTACACAGAGAGAAATGTACGTCACTCTGGAGAACTCTTTCCACTTTTGGGTCTTCTAGCTGTCACTCTTATCCACCGGGACCAAGGCTCATCCAACCAAAAGATGAGGATGTTGCAGTTTGAATGGGTATGCTTTCCCAGGGAAGTGAAAATTCTGTTTGTTTGTTTGTTTTTTTTCTCGAGGTAGGGTCTCACTCTGGTCCAGGCCTACTTGGATTAACTATGTAGTGTCAGGGTGGCCTTGAACTCATGGTGATCCTCCTACCTCTGCCTCCTGGGTACTGGGATTAAAGGCATGCACCACCATGCCCGGCAAAGTGCAAATTGTTTATATCAGCCATGACTGCAAGATGCCCAAGATTGGATGCTGCTATAAAGGTGTAGAAAAAGCCAAAGCAGCCTGGGGTCTGGAGGACCTCCCTCTGGAAGCCCTGTGGAGGGAGTGGCAGCTGTAGCACCTGGGGACTCTGCTCTCAATATGCGTTATATACAAGGTGACTGGGCTCTTGGGAGAAAACGATGCAAAATTATTCTAGGTTGGAAGGCACTCTCAAAGAACTTCCCTCCACTAAGTTCTCATATTTTCAAAGGAACATTTTACAATCAGGATTGCCAAAGTTCTGCTTAAAGTTATATAGCCTTCCATGTATAAAAATAGTTTAGATTAAAAATTTACAGGACCCAGTATGATATATTGGGTGATCTACCATATCACTCATTTTTTAATCTTAACAGAAATTCAGAATATATTACTGATGTTTTTTATAAAAGGATTGATTTTCTTTGAACCACTTGGGTGCTAGAGGTCCTGGAACATGACACAGTGCAGATAGTTTTTATAACCTTGCACACATCTGGGAATAGGTAGCTGTCAAGTTGTCAGAGTGAAGTTAGGCTAACACTATACATCAGTGTACAGTGTACGTTTATATTCATATATATGGGGAAGGTTTTGATGCTTCAGTGCTAATCAAGCATATATTTTTATGAAGTTTTAAAAATATTTTATTTCTTTATTTGAGAGATAGAGAGGGAAAGCTATATATAGAGAGAATGGGCACGCTAGGGCCTCCAGCCACTGCAAACAAACTCCAGATGCATGCACCACCTTGTGCATCTGGCTTTATGTAGGTACTGGGGAATTAAACCTGTGTCCGTTGACTTTGCCAGTAAATGTCTTAACCACTAAGCCATTTCTTTAGCCCCAAACTTATACTTGTAAACACTTTGAAGACTTATATGCTCTGTGAAAAAGAAGCAATAATCTTTATTCCAAGTCCCCTTTCCTGCTTTACCTACATGTCAAATAAATGTTTATGGCTTGAGAATCTCAAAGAAAATAAGTAACTTAATAAATAAATTCCTTTTTGACTCATTAAGACAGCCCAAAGAAAGAGAAATCAGATGTCAAACATTGTCCCAACTACCCATCACTGGATTCAAACTCCTCCTCTTCAAGTGCCTTCTGATAATTGTGGTGTACCATCAACTAATAACCTCACTGCCAGATCAAACATGTATCTACCACACAAAAAATTATAACTAGTAACCTAGCAGTTGAAATTAAGCTTTAAAAAAAAACCTATTTGCAGAGAGAGAGAGAAAGAGAGAGAGAGAGAGAGAGAGAGAGAGAGAGAGAGAGAGAGAGAGGGAGAGAGAGAGAGAGAGAGAAGGAATGGACATGCCAGGGCCTCTAGCCCTTTGCAAATGAACTCCAGATGCATGTGCCACCTTGTGTATTTGGTTTTACATGGGTACTGAGGAATTAAACCAGGGTTGTTAGGATTTGTAGGCAAGCACCTTAACCTCTGAGCAATTTCTTCAGCCCTGAAATTATGCTTTTGACTTATCACTGATTTCTGTTGTTGTTAGTTGTAGTGATGTATTTATAATGTGATTTTTAGTGAATGACATTTACTTTAATATATTTGCAGTGGTTGAATAACAATGTAGTCTATCTCTATAATATGCAAAAATTCTTTTTTTTTTCTTTCAAGGTAGGTCCCACTGTAGCCCAGGCTTACCCGGAATTCAGTACATAATTTCAGGGTGGCCTTGAACTCATGACACTCCTACCTCTGCCTCCTGAGTGCTGGAATTAAAGGCATGTACCACCATGTCTGACTTGCAAAAATCCTTAATGTAAATCCATGCTCTTTTTAAAATTAGTATGTTTAACAGTTGATATCTAGATTCTCTTTAATCATGCACCAGTGAAGTTGAATATTACCAATGCATCATTCTTGGTCTTTAGCCAAAATAGCAATTAAAATTTATTATAACTTAAAATAATAGGTGCAATTGAGAAGTTTAGGGGTTACAGGGCCCTGAAGTGAATATCTTTCTCCCTCACCAAGTGTGGGAATTGTTGTTGGGCCTGTAGGGTAAAATCTAGATCACTTTACTGCAGGTCACAAACATCAGAAGGGTTGGGGCTCTCCTCATTCTTGCCCCCTTAGTGAGTCATTTTATCCCCTTCTGAGAAGGCCTTTCTTAGAGAATTAAAATTTCAGGGAAAATTGCTCTGTTCCAGAAATCCTGACCCCAGATACCTGACATCAGGACTAGACTGACTAGATCCATCCCAGGGGTTCACATAGAAAACATCAACCTGAAGTTTTAAGTGGGCTTCTAAAATCCTTTCTTCGTACTCTGGTTTCTCTTTATATCGTATAAATCTTTTATGTTTTTCAACCCCCTTCTCTCTCCCTAGGCAAGAACTTTGTTCCTAAGTTCTACCTATAATGCAATAAAATCTTTTCAAACCTTATCTTCTGGCCTGTGGATTTCATGCCTTGAAATCCATAAGACAAGAGCGCAAAGGCATCTGACTCAGTGAAATTTTGCATGACCATTGGGCTTTCCAGTGCTCTTGAGTTACTGCCCACCCAAGAGCTGAGGTAAGGCTTTGATACTCTCAAGGTCTCAAGACACCCCCAAATTCCCGTATCGTATGTTGGCACATTGGATGAGAAACAAGAGGGTAAGTGTTCTGCTTCCTGCCTTCCCCATGGCAGGAGACACAATCTGTTCCATCACCCAATCTTCTGTCTTCTTTGCATCTCTTCAGCTTCGGAAATGGGCACATTTAAAACTTGGAAGGTGGTAGATGGTAGATTTGGTAAATTTATGTGGAAAACATGTGTCAAGCTTTATGTTTTCTCCTTAAGCACACTTGTAAAGCCAATGTCAAAATGTGAGTATTCTTTGTAAAACATTGGCTGAGGGTTGGAGGGATGGTGTAGGGGTTAAGGTGCTTGCCTGCAAAGCCAAAGGACCCAGGTTTGACTCCCCAGGACCCACATAAGCCAGATGCACATGGGGGCGCACACATCTGGAGTTCGTTTGCAGAGGCTGAAGACCCTGGACCACCCATTATCGCTTCTCTCTACCTGCCTATTTCTTTCTTTTTTTTTTTGTTAATGAAAATAAGCTTTATTACATCAAGCAATAAATACATACAAAGATGCAAACAATTTTAGTCACTTTCTTCCAGATGTTTTGATCAACTTACAATAAACATAGAACTGAAATCTACACTTTTAGTATGAAAATGTTCAGGGTACATGTTAGGTTTGGTAGATTGCTCTTTCTTTGTATTTATAACTTGTGCATCTTTAAGATTGACTTCAAAGCACTCAGTCATGCAAATGCTTAAGCAAAGCTCTGTTGAGCGGGATCTACGGTGTGGCAAGTGAGCCAGCTAGGAGTGAAGCACGCTATCAGTGTGCACTGCAAATCCTCAGAGTCAGACAAGCTTATGAAAAGAAGCAGACCAATTCAGGTGATGCAAATGTGTTCAAAAGAAGGCTAAAGGGAGACACTGGCTTTAGGACAGTTTGCTGTAAGGTAATGCCACATGCATCTTTAATTCAATGCTAAAAATAATAAAATTAAAAAAAAAAACTTGGGTCATCGTAATGACTTAAAATGCAAACTTTACTGCCAAACCTTTTCCCAATCTTTGAGGGTGTAGGTATAGAGCTTAGTGAACCATGGTAGAAAAAACTAAACTTAACATTTTGAAAACAAAGAGTTTAGTCTCAACAGGAGAGATGAACTGTAACCTCCCATCTTGTAGAAAGACAGGACCTTCAGATCTAATGAGACTGGGATCTGGCATTGCGTTCTGTCTCAGCCAAGCACTCCCGAACCAGCCCTCGGGCATGGATGATGCCTCGTTTGAGCCGCTCCGCGGCGCTCTTGCTCTCTGCAAATGTGGGTCTGATCTCCTTTCCCGGTTCTTCAATGATGGCTAGCAGCTCGGCATATTTGCTCCGAGGCACCTGGCTGTTCCCGGTTCCCTGGGTACAGCCTAGCGATGGTGGCCCATCAGCTGACGGTCCTGGGAGGACGTCGCCTTGCTGGTGGAAGGCGAGTGGACGCTTCCGGCGTGGAGGGCGGAGGCGGGCATGTGCGCGGTCCAGCTCGGCTCCTAAGACAGCCCCCAGCGCGGCCGAGCGCCTGCGCACTTGTGGTTGTTGTCTCTCTCAAATAAATAAATAAAAGTAAAATATTAAAAAAATTAAAAAGTTGGCTGAGCTTGTCACAATATATAGTTTACATTTGTGCTCTGCAGAACTTCATGCCTTGGTTAAAAAGTAGCCCTGCAGTGATCAGTGAAAAGAGATTTGGTGATTTTAGGGGACTGGTTCCTACAGGAGCCCCAACCTGAGTCAAGGTGAAATGGAAATTCTGCTTGAGTTGGGATTGCCCTGCTGTGGGACAGATCCCAGCAGCAAGTTCAGACAAGGGCTGACCCACTGTCCCTACATATGATGGCGCTGTGGAGGGCATCACCCTGGTTTTCTTTACCTCAATAACAGACCTGGGAGATAAGGAAACCTGGATAGACCTGATTTATAGAAGAAAAAAAGTGTCTTAGGTCTTCTATGTCCAACTTTTTTTCTCTCTCTGAGACCATCCAGAAATGATCCAAAGCTATAGGTTAGGTACTTGGGCTTCTCGAGTTCCTCTCAAATAGAAACCGTTGCAGTTAGGGTTTGGTTGCTGGCACAAAGCATGACCAAGAGCAGCTTGTGGGTGGAAAGGTTTTATTTTGGTTTACAGACTCAAGGGGAAGCTCCATGAAGGGGAAAACATGGCATGAGCAGAGGCTGGACATCCCATCCTGTCCAGCATCAGGTGGACAATAGCCGTAGAGGAGTGTGCCAAACACTGGCAAGGGGAAGCTGGGTACAATACCCATAAGCCTGCCTCCAGCAACACACCTTCCAGAAAGTTCAAATTCCCAAAGTTCCATCAGATGGAGACCAAGCATTCAGAAGACATAAGTTAATGGGAGAATATCCGAGTCAAACCACCGTATTAATTCCTGTTGCCATCAGTTTCTAGTTGGTGGGACAAATGCCCAGCCAGACACAGCTTATACAGAATCCAGGGGAAACTCCATCCATAGTGTAAGAAGCCGCTTTCTTCTATAGATCCAAGCAGAGAGGGACCACAGCGGCAAGCAAAACACCAACACCAGCAAGCACGAACAGCCAGAGATCAAACTGCTTTGAACACACCCAGTGGGGCTGGACTCAGATCTGTCCCCAAACTCATTGTACAGATTGATGCCAAGAGCTTCACCCAGTGACACCCCCCAGCAGGGATCTGCTTGCTAGGGACTGAAGTTGCAAGCTCAATTTTAATAAAACCCCTGAGTCTATGGGGCCATACATTCCAACTACCACACTCAAGCCACCACAGGGCTCTAAGGCTTTAATGTGAAGGGCTCAATTTTGCCGAGACACTGTAAAGTGTCTGAGGTCAGGTTTGTCAGGGAAGACTGGGATTTTAGGTGGAGAGTAGATGAGGCCTATTATTTCCTGTTCACTCCCTGAGATCCTACAACATAGCAGTAACGAGTCGCTCAAGAAGCAATGATGACCCTTTTAATTCCTGATGCTGCCAAATTAACTTTGGGGAATGATCTGACTGAAAGTGCTCAGTTAGGCCTCTTATTCTCCAAGACGTATTTCTGGCTAACTGACCATTGCCCCTGAGATAACAGGAAGCCCTTCTAAAAGTTCCCTGCAGAGCGGAGGTGCATGCCCTTCCCCCCATACAGTAATGCTTACCTGACAACCAGTGGCTCTCACCAGAACATTAGAACTAATCAAAAATCAGAGTATTAATATTTACACTGATTCTCAATATGCCACCTTGGCCCTCCATGCTTAAGGAAAAAGAAAAGAATGAGAACTTTCACAGAAACTGACATTACAACCCAAAGGATGGCTCCAGACAGGAATAAAAAAGCTGCTCTTACCTGAAACTCATCAATATTAAAAGTCTGGGACTGGACAGATGGCTTAGCAGTTAAGGTGGTTGCCTGCAAAGCCCAAGGGCCCAGGTTTGAATCCCCAGTATCCATGTAAGCCAGATGCACAAGGTGGCACATGCATCTGGAGTTCATTTGTAGCAGCTGAAGTACCCATTCTTGCTCATTCTCTCTCTACCTTTTTCTCTGTCTCAAATAAACAATAAAAATAAAATAAAATAAAGAAAAAGGTTGGGCTGGAGGGATGGTTTAGCAGTTAAGGGGCTTGCTTGCAAAGCCAAAGGATCCAGGATGGATTCCCCAGGACCCATGTAAGCCACATGCACAAGGTGGTGAGTGTGTCTGGAGTTTGTTTGCAGTGGCTGGAGGCACTAGCGTGCCATTCTCTCTCTGTGTCTCAAATAAATAAATAAATAAAAATATTAAAGAAAGAAAAAGGTCTTAAACCATAAATGCCAAGACTTTATTGTGATTTGTTTTCTTAACAAGAAGCATTTCTAGGTTTTTAAAATTTGTTGATTAAAAATGGTCTCCAAGGCAGATGTTTTGTCTGTACTTACAATAGATGATAATATATGTTTTCTTTTTTTAGAAAATAGTATGTTTTCTATTTTTAGAAAATTATGTTGTCACCAGACATATTAAGTTAGATATTACAAAATAATGTTAAGGCTTTTTTTTATTGACAACTTCCGTAATTATAGACAATAAACCATGATAATTCCCTCTTCTCCCCCACTTTCCCCTTCACACATCCATTCTCCATCATATCTCCTCCCTCTCCCAGTTAGTCTCTCTTTTATTTTGATATCATCATCTTTTCCTCCTATTATGAGGTGTTAGGTTTTATATTATCCTTTCACTAGATCTGCTTTGCTCAAGACAGAAGGTGCAGATATACTCTCTATTTCCATTTTTCTCCTGGGTGCCTAACAACCAGATATAACAGCTCAAACCAATGAGGACATTGGGGCTAAAAGAGGAGCCTATATTTTGGTCCTGAGCCCCCAAATCAAAGAGGTCCACAGAATGACAGGACGCTTCTAGAAGATGTTACAGCTCTGGTCAGTCATCCATTCTCTTGATCAAAGAGATCAGAAAGGGCCAAAGGTTGGACTCTAAACAATGTAGTCTGCAGAAAGGGAGTCAGAACAGAGCAAAATATCTCCAATACTTCTGAGGGAAGTCATGTGGCCAGCACAGCCCTGATTCATCCCAGTCCATAGCACAAATGCTTAGAGAGCCACAGATATTCTTCCAGGTCACTAAAAGTCTCTCCCAAAGGGCTATAACTGATTAAAAAATGTACAGAGTTAGATTTTAGATATCTACTTGTTCTTAAACACTCAGAAAATAAAGTATGCCTTAAATACTTTGGGTGGCATAGCCTAGAATATTTCCCTTCTTAATTCCAAAGGTCAAATGATAAGAGTGGCAATTGCACAACATAGTGTTACTTTAGATAGATGTGTCCGTGATGACTCAATGACACCTGTGTCATTGTCAAGTTCTATAATGGCAGAAGAAGCTGGCCCATTTTCACAGGTCCAAGCAGAGACAGGAAAGCCACAGTCATGCCAGCACCATAAGCAAGTAAGTCACTTAGGAACTTAGACAAAGCTCAGGAGCTTTGCATATCTTTAGACAGGAATTCCAAATCCACCCCCACACCTCAGGGCTGCAACCGAGGACCCACCCAGTGACACCAAGTTATGGGCCTGAATAAAATTCTTGAATTGATTAGGGGGCATCCATTCAAACTATCACAGTGAACACCTTTAAAAATGGATTTCTGGATCTTTGTGGTGAGGGAGGATTTTGCCTCTTATTTCTGGTAATAGTAATTCTGTTAATTTCAGGACCTTGTTTGTTCAACTTGTTGTTTTGATCTCCTCTCCTCTCATCTACCGTCAGCCCACACCTCAGATGCCCCTGTGATGATCTAATTCTTGGATTCCTTCATCATCCTCTGACATCTGAAAGTTTACAAAAATGGGAAACATAAAGAGCCTCAATTTATTCAGTGCCCATCTCCTCTTGACTCTTCTTATTTTATTCTTTCTCCCCACATTTTCTTCCAGGACTGTCTTCCTGCACTATACCAATGCACTTTCAGGGACCCTTAGATCAACCCATTAGAGAAGTATTCCAACTGCCACACCGTACAACACCACTTATCTTGAAGAAGCCATGTCAGTCATTGCCCCAATTCCCTAATGTCAGTTCAGATTATTTCTTCAGAGGGAGATGGAGACAGTTTATGGGTGACAGGGCCCCAAAATGAATAGCTTTATGTTTGACTAAACATGAGAATTGTCCTTGGGCCTGTTGTGGAAAATCTAGGTTATTACACTTCTCCTCAGGTCAGAAACATCAGAAGAGCCTGGCCATTTCTTATCTGTACCCTCTTAGAGTTCTTGCATCCTCTTTCAAGAAGAGCATTTCTAGAGAATTAATTAATATTTTGGGGAAGATTTTCCTTTCTAGAATTCCTGACTCCAGATACCTGACATCAGGACTAGACTCACTACACCAGCCACCCATCCAGGACACTCATATTAAAAACAAACAAACAAACAAACAAAAACAAAACAAAACACACAATCTGTGCAAAATGCCCCAACCTGTGGCTCTAACAATCTTTCTGCTCCCTCTTCCACAAGATTCCCTAAGCCATGCTGGGAGCATTTTACATCTACTTCAGTGATGGGCACTTAGGGGCATCTAGATGTCTGGTTTGGTAGGTGTTGAGTGTCCTCAGTGTCTTTCTCCATCATCCTTGTGCTGATATCAGCTTAACCAACAGAGCAGAGAACAGCATTCTTGCTCATTTCCCCAATTTCTCTGAGGTTTCAGCTGGGGTTGGGGTGGAGTGTGCTGGGTCGTTTATCTCCTCAGGTCCAGTTCCTATCTGAAAAAGACAAGCAGAATCTCCAATGGAGAGTGAAGTCAGCGCCAGTTAAATGGGATGACCATTATTAATTTAGAGAGAATTAAAAGGGTTTAGACACTTTTATGGTCTAAGGTTTGCAGGAGCTTGACAATGGAAAGCAGAATCATTCATTTTGCACAGACATTGCCTCTCCCCCATAACTGACTGCTGCTCCATAATGCACGACCCACAGTCCCCATGGGGTTGACCTGCGTCCCCAGTAAGGAGGGCCTCTTCAGAAAAGGGGCAGTGGGGAGGGAAAGGATAGTACCAACATGTAATGCTTACATACAAAATATGTCCATATCTAATAATACAATAATATATATATTAAGAATATAAAAATAAATTGCTCTTAAAAAAATCCTCGGGCTGGAGAGATGGCTTGGCGGTTAAGCGCTTGCCTGTGAAGCCTAAGGACCCCGGTTCGAGGCTCGGTTCCCCAGGTCCCACGTTAGCCAGATGCACAAGGGGGCGCACGCGTCTGGAGTTCGTTTGCAGAGGCTGGAAGCCCTGGCGCGCCCATTCTCTCTCTCTCCCTCTATCTGTCTTTCTCTCTGTGTCTGTCGCTCTCAAATAAATAAATAAAAAATTTAAAAAAAAAATCCTCAACCTGAACAATAGTTATCCCATTTATCTGGTGCTGACTTAACTCTCCATTGGGGAATTTGCTTCTCTTTTCCAGATGGATGTAGATCCTGAGGAAAGAATCAGCCCATTGCACCTCAACAGGGTCCCAACTGAAACTAAGAGTAATTTGGGAAATGAGTAAGAGTGCTGCTTTCTTGGCAAACCTGGTATCAGCACAAGGGTGAAGGAGATAGACACAGAGAACACTCACCTCCTACCAAACCAGAGATCCAGAGATCCAGAGGCTCCCAACACCTCATCACTGAAGTAGACCTAAAATGAACCCAACACGAGGGAAATTTGTGGAAGTGGGGTCGGAAAGATTGTTAGAGTCACACATTGGGACATTATGCACAAAGACATTGCTTCTTTCCCATAACTGATGGCTCCCTCTACAATGCACTACCCACAATCCCCAATGAGAAGGGACCTTGCAGAGGGGGGAGGACAGGGAGGAGGCTAACAATGGTACTGACATGACTTTATACACACTGTGTACATAACTAATAATAGTCACAAAAAAACCCAACTTGAATCTAGCAGTGGTTTTCTCAAACCATCTCTTCCTTCCTCGGGTAAGAGTTCTGCCTTCTTTTCTTTTCTTATATTCTATCTATGATCTAATACAATCTTTCTGAACCCTACTTATCCTTTGGGCTATGGGTTTCATGCATTGACTCCATAAGACAGGGGTGCAGAGGCTTCTGACTCAGTCGAAGTTTTGCATGTCTGCTGACCCGTCTGGCCTCCTAACTCCAGAGTTGTTGCCCATCCAAGAGCTGACACAGGCTCCCATGCTCTCAAGCTCGTGAGACACCATCAAATTCCCAGATCACAAATGCAATCTGAAAACTTACAATTTATATTTCAGCTTTCAAACCAATTCCATTCCCATATCATATTCACATGCAGAGTCCAAATGTTATTATTGATTTACCCAAGCATAAGTTATTTCTACTCACACAGTCATTTTTTTTTTTTTTAGGTCATCTGATGTGTGAAGGGCCCACTTCCTCCTCATGCAGTTTACCTTACTGATTGAAAACGGAATTGATATTTCTTGGTAACTCTTGTAGGTCATGGGAGAGGCATCTGTTCCAGAAGAATCCAGGAAGAATGAATAAAAACAACTAATGATGCCTTTTATGCAGTAGCTGTAGTGCATCAACTATGTTGGAGAGGCTAGTTTTGTTAAAGTCTCTGTGTGCTCCACTTGAATTCTCCCATCAAGCTCCACAGCCAGTGAGTCGCCATCTTCCCCCTGCTAACCTTGAGGCCAAAAACATTAGGCACTAGCAAGTAAACCACCTATCATGGAGTCTGCTGTAGTCAGCTTCACGTTGCTGGGATGAACATCCAAACCTGGTAATTTAGGGCTGGAAATGATCTATTTGAAGCTACAGATCCAGGGGGGAAATTCCATAATGGTGGAAGAGGCTGGCTCCTTTCACAGATCCAAGCAGAGGGAAACCCACCACCAGCCAGACAGCAACACCAAACACAGTTCACAGGATCAAAATGAAAGAAAATGACCACTACTGCTCTACAGGGAGATGCTCTTTACCTGAAAGCTCCAGATGAGGGATTTTGAAAAACGAATTCACTGCTGGGTTGTTGTTGGTGGTGGTGGGGGGGAATGGAGAGGGAGAGGGAGAGCGAGAATGAGCAACTACAAACAAACACTAGACTGCTATGCCATTTTGTGTGTCTGTCTTTATGTGTATACTGGGAACCCAGGCCATCAGGTTTTGCAAGCAAAACTGCTGATCACCTCTACAGCCCATAGTTGCCTCTTTTTAAAATCAGCAGCCAGGCAATTTGAGGGAACCTGGGTGAGAGTAGCTCCTTGGAGCCCTTGATGTGCAGTGTGGTGGAAGTTGAGCTTTCACATGTTGACTGTGACTCCTAGCATGAAATGCTGCCCAAACATCAAATTCCATGTTTAAGAACGGAATCTGATTACATGAGCTCCCTCAGGTAGTTATTAATAAACTTTTGATAGAAAGTGTTATAATTTTGGATAAGTTTTTATGACTAAAATATGCTGCTAATACATGCTCACACTTATATGACACTTTCAATATTGACAGGAAGACATTTATGTCTCAGGAAAAAAAAACACCTTGTGATCAAGTAATTCATCTGTGTCATCACCATTAAATGGCATATTGTAATAATTAGTACTCTGGTTGTTCTAATATGATTTTATTTTGGTATTTTAAGGGGGACTGAGAAAGATCTTGTGATTTTCATGAGGTGACAGATAGATCAACAGATATTGCCAGTTAATATGTCCCCTGGGATTTTAAAAATGCAAATGATATTCCTTAAAGTCCCTTTATTTGTTTATTTTTATTTATTTATTTGAGAGGGACAGAGAGAGAGAAGGGGAGAGAGAGAGAGAGAGAGAGGTAGAGAGAGAGAGAGAGAGAGAGAGAGAGAGAGAGAGAGAGAGAGAATGGGCATGCCAGGGCTTCCAGCCACTGCAAGCCAACTCCAGACACATGCGCCCCCTTGTGCATCTGGCTAACGAGGGTCCTGGGGAATCGAGCCTCGAATTGGGGTCCTTAGGCTTCATAGGCAAGTGCTTAACCACTAAGCCATCTCTCCAGCCCTCAAGTCCCTTTATATGAGAAGATATGTTGGACTTTTTACACGCATGCAGAATTTAACTGTTATGTAAAGACTTTTTAGTGAACATTATTGATTTATTCATAAGTGAAATTTCCTCCTAATTGAAAATAGAATGTTACTGTGGTGGTTTGAATGTAAACGTCCCCACAGCCTCAGGTGTCAGCTTCCTGTTGGGTCTCCAGTGGGTGGAGTCTCGGTGAGGGGGTGAATTTCTGGGGGTGAGGGCCGGGGTGGGGTTGAGGAGTCCAGCCCCATGGTGTGTTTGGATCCAGCTCATCCTTGCCATTCTCTCTGCTGTGGCAGGTGTGTGATGAAGCGAGCAGCTTCTTCCACCATGACGGCACTTCTGCTGGAACCTGTGAAGCTGACACAAACCCTTTCCTCCCGTCAGCTGCTTCGGGTTAGTGTTTTGTCCCAGCAATGAGAAGGTGACTGCGACAGTTGCTCTTCTGAAAGTGAGAAGAGTTTGTCCTTTCATCTTATGATATGATGCTTTCTGGCCCAGTTACTATGTGCAGAAATAATTTTAAAAAAATCACATGACAGGATACATGTATGTATCTGCTTAGATGTTGCCATTAGGAGGTGCCTTGCTTTGTTTTCCATGCACAAAGACATATGTGTCATCTTCACTGAAAATTAAGGCACCTGCCATTTGGACAATATGCAAGACTAGATGAGACCTTGGAATTGATATGATGAGCTCATAAGGCAGAGTATTTGCAAACACATGAAGAACTGTCCCATGGCAAGGAAAAAGGTTGGTACCAGAAATAACAAACCAAGAGAAAGTTAAGGTCCTGGCATCTTTTAGCCAGACTGTGAAGGTTACTTACAAAACATTGTAAACTCAAGATGTAGTCCTAGTTTCCATTTATTTATTTTTATTGATTAGAAACTGTTGTATGGACAAATTATGTGTTGGCCCCATTCCCTTCCTCCCTATCCCCATCCCACTGAGGGTCTTCCTTAGTGGGGTTACTGGCATTCACCATGGGGTTATGGGTTATAAGTTATGAGAGCAGCAGTCATTCTTGGGGGGAGGGACAATGCCTCTGGATACTCTTTTGTACCTTGTGACTCTTATAATCTTTCCACCCCCTTCTGCATTTTATCCCAAGATTTAGCAGCGCATGCTAAGTTCCCTTTAAGCCAGGATTCTGAGAAGAAATATATGGCATGTGAGTGGGTATTACATCTTAGCTAAAGTCCTGGCCCTCTGTGTTGACCACGTACTTCAGGGGATTTGGATAGTAATAGAATTGATTTCCAGAGCTAGGTGTCACGACACAGGCGTGAAGTGTCTGTGGGGTCCAGCATTCCACTAAGGAGTTGTCAGTGTGTTTACTGACCCTGGAAGGCAGAGCTCTCTTTTCACATTCTTCCCTCAAGCTGTTTTATTTCAAGAGTTCACATTCTTCCTATCTTGAACTTGGACGGGTCGAGTCTTGCCCTGAGAGCATCTTTCCCTGTATCTCAGTTGGCTGATCTTTCATGGCGGTATTCTCTTTCACACTTCCAGATGAAGAGGCTATGATTTCTGGGCTTGGGAATATTAAACTTGCTGAAATTTCTTTCTCTACAAAATGTCACATTTTTCATATCTTCCTGTTCTGCATTTTGCTTTTTCACTGTGGTTCTGATTAAGAACAGGAAAGAGAAGCTAATCCACAGATTCCATGCTATTTTGCCTTGAAATTTCCTCTGTCAAGCATATCAGTCATTCTTCCAAATTCAAGTTTGTTCACGTTCTCAGGGCCAGGTCAGAATACAGCCAGTTTCATTGCCAGTATATCACACACACAAAGTTATTTTGCCCACAGTCATGTTTCTCTTGGCCTTCTGGTATTTCTCTCACCAGATTAGCCAATTAAGCTCTGCTTATGGCATTATAAGTTTTCTTTAGTTTGAAGTTCCAAATCCATCTACATTGTCTCCACAAAAGAGAGAGAATAGGAAGTGGGGGTTGGTTTTAAAACATCAAGACTCACCCCCAGTGCCACACTTCCTCCAGCAAAGCTCCACCTTCTGAATGTTTTACAGTCTTCTTAGACAGCAGCAGCAACTGGGGATTCAGTATTCAAACACGGGCTGGAGAGATGGCTTAGCGGTTAAGCGCTTGCCTGTGAAGCCTAAGGACCCTGGTTCGAGGCTCGGTTCCCCAGGTCCCACGTTAGCCAGATGCACAAGGGGGCGCACGCGTCTGGAGTTCGTTTGCAGAGGCTGGAAGCCCTGGCGCACCCATTCTCTCTCTCCCTCTATCTGTCTTTCTCTCTGTGTCTGTCACTCTCAAATAAATAAATAAAATTTAAAATAAAAAAAAAAGTATTCAAACACATGAACCCATGGGGGACAGTTTACATTCAAACCATTACAAACAGAGAATTGCATATGCATTTTACATTTTATGTGAGGGTTATGCATGATTTAATTATCTGTCCCACATAAAGAGTAACATGCCATGAACTTGTACATATACTGGTTTTGTCTCTTGAGCTGTGCTGTGTTGACAAAAACATTTTGACTGTCTTTGGTATATGCAAAAAGTTGTTATACAACCCAGGAAAGTAGTTGGCATTTCATAAGTATGTAAATACTCCTATCGTTTGAATATAGAGAAGAATTCACTGAAATTAATATGGCAAGCACATGGTTTCTATTGTCATCACCATACTTACACACTTGTGATTACCTAAGCCCCCAGATTCCCAAAATATATTTTAAGTACATCAGTAAACATGATTAAGACTTTTGGTCATTGGTTCTCAGACTCGGTTTCAAATGCTGAATCCCTGATTTTCTAATTGTTGGATATTAGATTAAGGGTTTAATGTTTCTCATCTGTACATTGAAGAGCACAGGTTTCATTTGAAAATATTGTTAAATTTATTTGCAAGGGGGAGAAAGAGAGACAGGATCAGAGAAAGAGAATATGATGAGTATGGGCATACCAGGGCCTTTTGCCACTGCAAACAAACTGCAGATGTTTGCACCACTTTACGTGTCTGGCAGTACAGGGTACTAGGGATTCAAACTTGACATGGCAAACAAGCGCCTTTATCAATAAGTCCTGTGGACTCCATAAGTATTGGGGAGTGTTTGTAGGACAATAAGTTGATTTCCCCCCCTCAGGAACAATAGGAATGAATTGCTGGCTTTGAAAACTTAGCCTTATTTTTTAACATTTCTACCTTAAGGGCTTTATTGAGCTATCTGGATTTAAAACCATGAGGCTGATGCATAGCAGTGTCTGAGCCACTTCCCTTTGAAATAAATCAGGTCAAGTTGTAAAAGCGCTCTATTTATGAGCACAGTAAGTGCATGAGGATGTATTTTGAAATCCTCCCTTTTTTGCTTTCCAGCGCAGAGAGGGACGTGTCGAGTAGCGGCCCCAGGGTTAGCGCTAGCAATGTGCGTTACTTCACCATTCATAGTGTCCAGTGAGAAAAGTGCTAATCATTAATAGTGTCCACTGAGAAGAGCTACAAAGCTGTTTTCAGAATGAGAAGACCCAAGTTGAGAGCGTGGAATGGAAGACAATAGCTAATGTCTACCAGCCCCAAACATCATAATGGTGATTTATGAATGAGTATATTTTGGTTCAGAAGGGGTCCCCCAAATTTATGACCCTCAAAAAACCAGAGAAGTTAGGAATGAATGCATAATAAATAGTTTAACATGAATGCAAGGAAACAGCAAATACATACAAAACATTTCATAACCCATAATTTCTCAAAGGATAAAGGATTACATGTGCTGACTTGCTTAAGTTTCAGTGTCCTCACTTTTTTTTTTTTCCGAAGTAGGGTCTTGCTCTAGCCCAGGCTGACCTGGAATTCACTATGTAGTTTCTAGCTGGCTTCGAACTTACAGTGACCCTCCTATCTTGGCTTCCTGAGTGCTGAGAGCTTGAATTAAAGGTGTGTGACACCATGCCTGGCCAGTTTCTTCATTTTTATACCAACAGCCCACACTTCCACCTTTGGTAAGACTTCTGCAGATGCCTATTTCAGAGGAACAGGGCAAAAAGACCACAGAGGCCTCAGCATGCTCTTCAGTGCTTAAAATCAAAAAATAAGATAGTAAATGGTTGAGATGTCAAGGGGGGGCATATTATCCTGTATCATTAAACCACGTGGGACTGAGTGTACGTGACACATTGCTAAAACCACGAGGACAGAGTGTCAGGAGCACTCTCTGTGTTTCTACTTTCTTTCATTCACTATGAATTTTACTCCTTCTTGTCTTGGCCAAGTCTCAACTCTTCCCTCCATCCCAGGACCACTTAGAATGATGCCTTTCCTGATCCCAAAGACTCCCTTATCACTTAGCAAAAGTTCCACATCAGGTTTATGTAGACCAGCTTGGAAAGAGTTGGAGCATCTGAGCTAGAAGGAGAGGATAACAGGAAGTGCTGGGTGCCTGGGGCACGAGTGAGTCATATGCCCGACTCTGAGCTGTTATGTATGACCAGGGAAATGGTGCTCATGCCAGAGTCCAACATGGAGGAGACAGTGAGAACAACGTGACAGCTCCAAGGACCACTGTGGGCAGGTGATGGACTCAGAGATCCAAGGAGGTGGTTTCTTAAAACATGGGTCTGTGTGTGTGCGCGCGCACACACACACACACACACACACACACACACACACACACACACACACACGGGCAGGGAGAGAGAATGGGAGCACCAGGGCCTCTTGCCACTGCAAATGAACTCCAGATGCAAGCACTGCTTTGCGCTTCTGGCTTTATGTGGGCACCCGGGATATCCAGCTTTGCCAGCCTCTTTAACCACTGAGCCATCTCCCGAGCCCCAGGAGATGGTTTTTGTCAGACATATATGGACTTGGCTTTGTGTTGTAAAGAAGTCCTTGCCTCTGGCCATTTGCCACCAGTTACTCCTCGTAAAAATGTTAACATCTCATTAGTCCACTTTTCAGTTGGCTCAGGAGTAACTAGATCAATCATCTCTTAAGCAAAAGATTGTGGCAAGAAGGAAATATAATGCAGGTGAGTCAAGGGGTCCAGAAAATAAGTGGTGTGCAGAGCTCTGTATTTCACTTGTCAGAGAACCTACTGGGTGTGAGCAGAGCCCCAGCGTTGAGCAGCTGAATAGCAGACAGGTGCTTGTAAGATCTGCAGCGGTCTGCCACAGGGAGTGCGGCTCCTGCGGGGATGCTGTTCTTGACTCTCTTCACCTCTCTCTCTCCTTCACTTGAACCAGCACATAAACCAGACCCAAATCTCCCTAAACTTTGCTCCTCTGTCCGCCTCACTGATTGTTGACTGACAGGCAGGGTCAGGCCCTCTCGCCTCCAGCTGATCCTGATGAGGGCTGGCAGACTTGGAGCCACTCAAAGCCTCCCTTAGCAGCAAAGTCAGCCCTTGGCATCCACATAGCTCCTTCTGTCAGCCTGTACTTCAACCTCGTGTTATCTGGGTGTTATCTGCCACCTCGCCCATGGCCTGACTTTTGACGCCAATCCATATGGTCGAATTAAAAACAAAGCCCCCAAACTTAACTACCTGGTACTTAATCATGGGCTCCTCTCACCAGAGTAGTAAGTCCTTGGATAATGGTGTAGCTTCTGTGGAATGTGGGTAGCTCCTCTCCTGGCTGCAACACCAGCTTACCTGCCACACGCCCCAATTCTAGTCTGTGAGCCTCTGATGTCCCGAGTGCTGTGGGGAGGAGCTACATGACTTCGGCTGTAAGGGGAGATGCAAGGAGGCTGAAGTTGGTAGGCAAACACTATGAAGCTGGGATGTCCCTTCGTTGCATCAGAGCCTTTGTGACCTAATGTCTCTGGAAATGCCACCAGACACACCCAAGGGTGTAATTTATTGATCTTCTAGATGTTTCTCTATCTAATCAATTTGGCAATTAAGATTAACCATCTATTTTGGTATAATAAGAAACCTACATCCCTCAACCCTACTAGATATCAAGATTTTTTTTTTTTATGGCATTTGATGTCTGTATAGGTTACAGCTCCACAGAAATTCCAACAGTGAAAAAGGAAGGCTCCAGAACAACACAGTAAAGATGAGGTCTCCCTCCTTCGACATCTTGCTTCTTGCTATTTCTGACTTGATTTCCTTGCCAACACAGGTCATTCAGCTGACTCGCAGCACACTGTGTTGCCCTGTGAAGAAGAGACAGAACAGGTAAAGTTAAGCTAGTCCATAGAGGCCAGGTGCAGCCCATCTTTGTTTGCCTTAAGAAGAGCTAGTCATGGGTCCTGAGAGGACGCACACAGAAGGCTGGGATGTGGAGACAGGACAGTCATGGCTGGAGAGAATGTTGGGCCATCATCTCTGACTTAGAATGCTGGCTGTTCACACACTGATCACATACTGCTCACATACTGAATGAAACTTTCTGAGACTAACAGTGTGGTTAAATGTGTTTCTTCCCTGCTTTAGCCTAGTGCGTCCTTTTTTTTTTTTTGAGGTAGGCTTTCACTCTAGCCCAGGCTGACCTGGAATTCACTATGTAGTCTCAGGGTGGCCTCGAACTCATGGCGATCCACCTTTCTCTGTCTCCCAATTGCTGGGATTAAAGGTGTGTGCCACCACGCCTGGCTACCCTAGCACTTCCACATGCTGCAGTTCCATCTTATGCTGTGCACCTCACACCCAGACAAGACTCAAGGAGACTTTTTTTTCCCCCAGACATGTTGGAGGAATTATGTCTTGGAAAGTGAAATTAAATAGTTAACATCTTGTTAAGTAATACTGGTCTTGCCACTAAGCACAATCCTGTAATAAATTGAATTTCTTCCTTACTCTGTGGAATAATAGATTGTATTAGTTACTTTACTTTTTAAAAATAATATTTTTGGGGCTGGAGAGATGGCTTAGCAGTTAAGTGCTTGCCTGTGAAGCCTAAGGACCCTGGTTCAAGGCTCAATTCCTCAGGACCCACGTTAGCCAGATGCACAAGGGGGCACATGTGTCTGGAGTTCATTTGCAGTGGCTGGAGGCCCTGGTGTGCCCATTCTCTCAATCTCTCTCTCTCTTTCTCTCTGCCTTTCTCTCTGTGTCTGTTGCTCTCAAATAAATAAATAAAAAATGAACAAAAAAATTAAAAAAAGAAAATACCTCCCCCAAATCTATATAAAAAGTATTTATTTATTTATTTGACAGAGAGAGAGAGAGAGAGAGAGAGAGAGAGAGAGAGAGAGAGAGAGAGAGAGAGAGAATGGACATGCCACTGCAAGCAAACTCCAGACATGTATGCCCCCATGTGCATCTGGCTAATGTGAGTCCTGGGGAATTGAACCTGGGTCCTTTAGCTTTGCAGGCAAACGCCTTATAACTAAGCTATCCCTCCATCCCAGTTGCTTTACTTTTTTTTTTGTGACCAAATACCTAACAAGAAGCAGTTAAAGGAAGGAAGGGTTTATTTCAGCTCACAGCTCATGGCCATGAAGACACGGAGGCCGAAATGGAAAGCTAGCTTGTTACGTTGTAACCACAGTTAGGAAGCTGAGTGTAACAGGAAGTTTGGCTGAGCTATAAAACCTTGAGACATGTCTGCAGTGGCCTATTTCCTTCAATAAGACTCCACTTTCTAAAGGTTCTACAAATTTACCTAACACCACCAACTGAAGCTCATGGTCATCTCATGATGCAATATAGATGTTTTTCTAACTTCAAAAGTCCACAGTCTTTAATGATCCCAACACCTTTCAAAAGTCCAAAGTCACTGGACATGGTGGCACCTGCCTTTAATCCCAGCACTTCAGAGGCAGAGGTAGGAGGATTGCCATGAGTTTGAGACCACCCTGAGACTATATACAGAATTCCAGGTTAGCCTGGGCTAGAATTAGACGCTACCTCAAAAAACAACAAAAACAGCAACAACAACAAAAAAAGTTTAGTCTCAGCTGGACGTGGTGGTGCACACCTTTAATACCAGTGCTCTGGAGGCAGAGGTACGAGGATCACCATGAGTTAAAGGCCACCCTGAGACTACATAGTCAATTCCAGGTCAGCCTGGACCAGAGTGAGACCCTACCTTGAAAAACAAAACAAAACAAAAAAAAACAACAGCAACAAAAAATGTCCAAAGTCTCTTCTGAGACTCAAGGCAATCTCTTAGCTGTGACCCTCCTGTAGAAAAAAAAAAGGAAGCAAATTAGATACTTCCAACATACAATAGAGTGCAGCAAATACTCCTATTCCAAAAGACATGAATACGGGTATAGCCAGGAAAGACTGGACCAAACTCTGAAATGCAGGACTGCAAATACCCAGTCCTGTAGCTCCACGTCTGGTACCCAAGACTCGTGATGAAATTATCTTGGTTATGTAGGGGTCTGCTGTCTGTAGCACATGCAGCCTCTCTGTTGGGCCAGCTCCATTCTGAGCCTGGAGCTTTTCTGGGCAGACAGTCCATGGTTTTGGCATCTCCAACATCTTGAGGTCTCCATTGCAACTTAGAGTTCATCTTCATCACTTCATCACACAGTGGCTACTCAGGCCTTCTGACAGGAAATCCAACCTGGCCAAACATTGCCTGGCCTCATCAGCTCTCTGGAATGGTGGAGAAAGACTCCATGCTCCCCTCAACCTTGCGCCTTTCATGCCTCCAAAACCATGACTCTGAATGGCCCTTCCAAGTTTTACTGACAGCTTGAGTGATAGCTTGGCTTCCTTGGACCACAGCTCTAGCAGCCTCTGTATTCCTTGGTGAGATACATCCCTAGATAGCTAAGTATGAGCAGGGAAACTGTTCATTTTTAGGCTTTCTTCTTTCAAGTGAATTTGGATTTTCACAAAGTAGAGCCTCGGGTGGTAGGGTTTTGCCCTTGGGTCACCTTTACTGTTGTCTAAGTGTAGTCTAATAGAGTTCTCTTCAATGGTGCTGGTCTCTTTAGTAGTTTGGATGCCATCCTGTCTTGAGGTTCCCTCCTCTAAACAAATCAGCCCTTTACATTGGTGTTCAGTGTCATTCAGGGACACAGGACATGGACAGAGTGCAGCTAGTTTCCTTGACAACATTAACTGCCTCTATCCCAGCCCCTCATAATGTTATTGTTTCCCTCTGAAACCTTATGAGCAAAGCCTCCAATGTCTGCATTTCTTTCTGCATCTGGCCTTCCAGTCTCCCACCAGAATGGCCCGTTAAGCTTTGCTCCCACAGAGCACTTCCAAAGACTTGAAAACATGTGGTCATGTTTATCACAACAGTGACCCCACTTCTAGTGCCAAATGTCTCTATTAGTCACTTTACTTGTTGCTGGGACAGAATACCCAACAAGAAGCTGTTTCAGGAAGGAAAGCATTTATTTCAGCTCATTGTTCCAAAGGAGACAACCCACTATGACCACGAAGGCATGGAGGCAGGAGCAAGAGGTCGGCTGGTCACACTGTATCCACAATCAGGAAGCAGAATGAGAGGAAACGGAGCCAGCTTATAAAACATCAGGGCTCTACCTCTCAAAGGTTTCATAACCTTCCCAAATGGCATCACAAGCTGGAGACAAAGTGTTCAGATACACGAACCTATGGGAGCACTTGACACTCAAACCACAGCAGGGTTATCTTAAATAGCAGGTGAAAAAAAATTCTAGCTTCCAAAAGTTGGAGTAGCATTTTAATTAAAACTGCTGTGAGTGCACGTATGTTGAGGTCATGAATGGTGAACACTGATGCTCACACCTTAGCAGATTAGGAAGCAACTGAGAACACCGGCAGCATTTTGGGTTACTGGTCACTGGCCACGTGGCTCCAATATACTCACCGCTTTAATCATTACAGCTGTATCAGGCACCCCAGGGCAGCAAGTCTTCTCCACAAAACAGTTAATGTTCCTGTGTCCTGGGATCACTGACAATGGATTTTTCTTTCAGGAAGCACTCAGGGAGAAGCAAGCTGAGAAATGTGTCCAGTGACTTGTGAAATGAAGCTGGTGGAAGAAGGCAGACTGAGGCTCTAGGGTGGAGGTGCTCAGCTAACCTTGGAAGACTACATTGGAGCAGTCATGGTCGAGTCAGAAATGACCTGGGCCGGCCTTCTTTCAGGAATACGTATTAGCTGCTTGCTGTGGCCTGACACAGTACAATATTTTTAGCTCCTGATTCCAATGACAACGCTCTCAAACTGCAAGACTTTTAAGAATGCCACTGTGGCCATTAGAAAAATTACTCTCTAGAGTATAATGTTTTAGGTTAAGATGCCAATTTCTATTTTTCACTCCTCTTTCTCTAGGGAACATGAACATAATATAGACAAAAAAGGAAAAACATGACATTTATAATCATGTATCGAGCTTTTGCTAGGTTTATTGTTGTGATTATTTTTTAATATTTTTTTAAATTTTTATTTATTTATTTATTTGAGAGTGACAGACACAGAGAGAAAGACAGATAGAGGGAGAGAGAGAGAATGGGCGCGCCAGGGCTTCCAGCCTCTGCAAACGAACTCCAGACGCGTGCGCCCCCTTGTGCATCTGGCTAACGTGGGACCTGGGGAACCGAGCCTCGAACCGGGGTCCTTAGGCTTCACAGGCAAGCGCTTAACCGCTAAGCCATCTCTCCAGCCCTGTGATTATTTTTTAAAGCTACTTATTTTAAGGCAGATGTGGTAGCGCACACTTACAATCCCAGCTCTTGAGAAGTTGGAGGATCTTGCATAGGCTGTGGTTTGTGTTCACTTTCCCCAGAATCTCCCTTGATTTTATTCAAAATATTTTTATTATTTATTTGCAAGGGGAAAGAGGGAGAGGGAGAGACAGAGGGGTGGGGGAGAGAGAGGGAGAGAGAGACATAAGGACCTCTTGTCGCTGCAAATGATCTCCAGATGCATGCCACTTTGTGTTTCTGGCCTTATGTGGGTACTGGGGAATTGAACTTGGATCAACAGGATTTGCAAGCAAGTGCCTTTAACGACTGAGCTTTCTCTCCATGCCCAGCATCTCCCTTTGCTGTGCACTCACATTCTGGACAACAATGAGTGCATCCCTATCCAAAGCTCCATTCACATCGGCATCTGAGTGGCACGTCATAGCATGCCTGCCTCACCTGTATGGCATTTTCTACTGCTCTGCACACATTCCCTTTCCACTATGGTACCAAGGTGGGGCATTAGGGCACCTCCATTTTCACACATTTTACTTTTTAAATTAAGTATACACTTTGTGTGGACACATCATGCGTTGGTACTATCATCTTCTCCTCCCTGCCCCCATTCCGCTGAAGGTCTTCCTCAGTGGGGTTGCTGGTATTTCCCATGGGATTGTGACTTATAACTCATGAGGCCCTTCAGTCAGTCAACAAATTTTACTTTTAATAAAGCACAGTGTTTCAATATAGTATTTCTTGCTAGGCTTAGAATCTCACTCGGTGCACAGAGAAAGCAGATGAAAACCAGCCAGGAATTCTCAAGCCTGGCCAAGTTTCCTTCAGCCCTCAGCCGAAAGACAGGCTAAGCCTCCGCAGAGGTGGCATGTGGACACCCTGAGACTCCCAGCTGGGCAGGGATGGGATGTGTGGCTGGGCTGAAGTCTTTGCTTGCCCTGTTGTGATGGGCTCTGCCTGCTGACTTGCTTTGGTGGTACTGTTATGAGCGGTTTAACACGCACAGGCACCGGGAGTCGCTCTTGCTTTTGCATTTTCACAAGGGGAGTGCCCTCCGCCTTCCCTCCCACACCCAGGAGACCAGGGAGGCCTCTGGGAACCTGGCTTGGCTGCAGCCTTCACTGCAGACAGTGAAGTCCGGCTGAGTTAGCTGTCGACTCCCAACGGAACCATACCAAATGAAGAGAACAATTACTGTCCTTTTAAGCCACTGAACTTTACGATGGTGTGAAACACTCTCCGTTTTTGACATTTCTTTGGTCCTGTGATTAATTGCTTTTTCAGCTGTTGGCCACCTTTGATGTCCCTCATAACCCACATCTGCTTATGTGAGCATCAGCGCTGTGGCTCATCCTCACAACCACGTCCTTGCACTCAGGCTAACTTCACCACCTCAGGTCGTCACTGGGGTGGACCTGCTCAGGGCAAAGCCCTGGCTGTGCTGAGCTGGTGGGCCTTCTGGAACTCAGCTGGCCCTGGGTGCTCTTCCCCAGCGCACCGTGTGGACCTCGCTCCTTTACTGCTCCTGCCCTGATGCCTGTTTTACCTGCCACCGCTTAAAAACAGCCTTCTGGGGCTGGAGAGATGGCTTAGCGGTTAAGCGCTTGCCTGTGAAGCCTAAGGACCCCGGTTTGAGGCTCGGTTCCTCAGGTACCACGTTAGCCAGATGCACAAGGGGGTGCACGCATCTGGAGTTCGTTTACAGTGGCTGGAGGCCCTGGCGCACCCATTCTCTCTCTCTCTGTCTCTTTCTCTCTCTGTCATTCTCAAATAAATAAAAACAAACAAAAAATTTAAAAAAACAGCCTTCTGAATGTTTTTATTTATTTATTTTATTCATTTGCAAACAGAGGGAGGTAGACAGCCAGAAAGGATGGGTGCACCGGGACCTCCAGCTGCTGTCAACGAACTCCAGACGCATGTGCCACCTTGTGCATCTGGCTTTATGTGGGTAATAGCGAATTGAACCGGGCTATTAGGCTTTGCAGGAAAGCACCCTGACCACTGAGCAATCTCTTATGTCCTGTACATTTCACTTTTGTTATCACTTATTTTCACTCTTCTCAAGTTTTCAGTGGCTCCTGTTCGTCATCGCTCTGCTCGCTCCTCCACTGAGCGATGACCATGAGAAGACCTCCACTGCTGT
The DNA here is from genome assembly GCF_020740685.1 of Jaculus jaculus. Classification (NCBI taxonomy): domain Eukaryota; kingdom Metazoa; phylum Chordata; class Mammalia; order Rodentia; family Dipodidae; genus Jaculus; species Jaculus jaculus. Next base: position 64,359,109 of record NC_059117.1, on the reverse strand, counting down.
CGCTACCACCGCCGCTCAAGGGCTGGCCTCAGTGGCCTTCCTCTAGTGCCCCCGTGCCCCCTTCCTTGTCCACCAGGTCCACCTTTTCCCATCCATTCACAGACGCCACTGTAAAGAGAGGACTTCTTTCCTTCATCATTGGCGTTTCCTTTCTTCGAGATCATTTTCATGCCTGGAAACATGGTGTGACTTCTTCCACCCTGAAAATTATTAAAATGCCTTTTACCATTTATGGTCATGGAGCAGCCAGGGTGAAGGAAGGGGCACAGGAACACAACTGCACAGCAAATGTCATCGACTTGTACCATTGCTGCAATAAAAACATGGAATCCAGCAAAGGTGAAAAAAATTCTTTTAATTAAACCACTCACTGTCCAAATATCAAAATATTTCTCTGATCTCCTAGTCACTGCTTTCCTCCATATTTCCCTTCTCTCTAACAGGGTCTCATTACATAGCCAAGAATGGTTTAGAACTCAAGATCCTCCTGCTTCAGCCTCCCAGTGCTGGGTTACAGCTGCACCCCATCATGCCTGACTCATCCCTTTATTTCTTTCTTATTTTTATTTACTATTATTTTTAATGCATTTTAATTTAATATTTATTTGTAAAGAGAGAGTGAGAGAGAGAAAGAGAGAGAGAATGGGCATACCAGGGTCTCTTGCCACTGCAAATAAACTCCAGATGCATGTGCCACTTCGTGTATCTTTACATGGGTGCTGGGGAATCGAACCCATGCCATAAGGCTTTACAAGAAAGTACCTTTAACAACTGATCCATCTCCCTGGCCCATTTTTTTAAATTGTTATTTTTGAGGCAAAGTCTCACTCTACCCCAGGCTGACCTGGCAATCACCATACAGCCCAGGCTAACCTCAAATTAGTAGTGACCCTTCTTCCTCAGCCTTCCAGTGCTAAGATTAAAGGCATGTGCCACCATGTCTGGCTCCTCCCATTATTTCTTAAATCCATTCCATGTGGACTCCTGTCTGTGTCCTGTGGACTCCTGTCTCTGTCCTGTGGACACCGTCTCTGTCACATCAAACAAAGTTATCTTTGCTTGGTCAGGTCATCAGGTCACCACTGATGTCCATGTTCCTAAATCCAGTGACTTCAGTGCTGAACTGGTCATCTTCTTCCTCCCTCTTAACTCTTGTCTGATGATTCCTGTGTTCTTTTTTATATATACAAGTTGGCTTTTTCTATTATCTCCAACCACTGGATTCTTACTATTCTGTTTTCTGCTTCTATATATAACAAAAACCTGAAATTGGGTGCTTAGTAATTAGAAAGGAGGCTTATTTAGCTCATTGTTATGAAGGCTAACAATTCAGTGCAAGGCAGTCCTACCCGCTTGGTTTGTGGCGGATGACAGCATAGTGGTGGAAATGGGTCCAAAGACCACATAGAAGACAGGAAGCCATAGAGATTTGTGGACCAGTCCACTCTCATTTGAACTAACCAGGGCTCTGAGAGCACTATATTAATATCTTCTGAGGACACATCCCCAATGACCTAACTAGCCCTTGATGTTAAAGGTTCCACCATGTCCCACGCTGCAGTGTTGAAGATCACGTTTTCAGCACATGAGCTTCTAAAGGAAACACCGGAACCATTGCCAGCCCTCTGACTGTGCACCTTCTCTTGGACACATTGTGGTGTGTTGTCCCTCCTCTGCCTGATCCATCCCCTCTCTATGATACCCCTATTAAAGACAAATGCACTCACCACATATTGCGGCAGATGGCGTCTGCAGCCCAGCTGTATCTCCTTGCCACATTTTTCTGTGCATGTCCTCCTGACTTTCAACTACACTCTGGTCACAGAGCCCATGCCACATACCAGGGATCACCACAGGCTCAGGGGACTTCACCTAATGCCCCTTGCCCTAGCCCCCACAATCTTCGTCACTAGTGCCACAAATTTGGGGTTTCTCCAGCAGGACGGTGCTCTGGGTATTCCCTTCCTTTGCTTTCTGGGAACTCACCAAGAAAACAATCTTTTTCCATCTGTTACCTCAAAACATTTACACTTATCTCTGGCACAGTGTTTACTGCGATGATTAAGTATTGGATTGTGAGGCAGTCAAGCCAAACCCATGCCATTCCAGTTCATATAGTCCCACAGCAAGCTCTCAATATTTTATTTTTTTTAGCTTTGGTATGTGTGCACGTGTGTGATGTATGCATGTGTCATGTGAAAAGCATATGGAAGCCAAAGGAGAACTTCTGGTATCTTCCTCTATCACTCTTCCTTCCATGTTATTTCCTAGAGGCAGAGTTTCTCACTGATCCCAGAGCATCTTTTACTTTTTTTCCTCCCAGTCAAACTTACTGACAAGGGAGCCTCAGCAATTATTTTCTCTGGTCCCCAGAGGACTGGGATAACAGGTTTGCATGATCATTGCTGGTTTCTTACATGGGTGCTAGAAATTGGCCATCTCATTTCCTCCACGACCCTCATGCTTGCATGGTAAGCAAACACTCTTACTGCCTGAGCCGTCTCCCCAGCCCCCAGTATTTCTGAATGCACATTGTGAATGTTGTCTAGCCCTTTTCTGAGCAGCCCTGGCTCTCTCCTGGCATGACTGGGATGCATCAGCACTTTTCTCCCAACCTCTTTTTGCACTGGCATCTTTACAGAGAGCGAGTAAGGCTATTTTAAGATTTTTTTTTGAACTTCAACCACCGGCAGCAGCTATTGAAGAATCACCGAGATGTGCAAAGGTTAACCAAATCTATAATTATAAAAAGTTCAACTTCATAGCACTTGGGGGATTGTGGGTGTTTGTAGGATGACTGCCAAACAGGAAGGTTAGGCTAATGAGGATGGGGCCCATGACTCAGGGAGGCAGAAAGTTTGCCAACATGAGTGGATGCAAGCTCCAAGTGTCCGAGGTTTCACCAGCATATGGAGTTGGAAAGGACTTTATTTTTGCTCTACCAAGATAAAGACATAAAGCATGTGAGGTTTCAGCTTTTCTTAAACACATGAATTGGATGAAGTTACAGAGTGACCAACTCACCTAATGTCACACCGTAGACAAGGGTTACAGAGTGAGGAACGTAAGACCTCAGCAGTGAATTTCCATGAGACAGTAGGTGGCGTTTCGGTTTCAGAGACTGAGGACACGGGGCGAGTTGGTCTCTAGGTCTTCATGGTGCTTGCAGGGAAGAGGCCCAAGAAATGCTCACCTCAGTGTTGCTAAAGAGAGACGGACAGTGACAGCAGTCCTATGGTTGGGGCCCAGAACTCTTTGTAGGCCTGCCCCTCCTCACCCATGGGGCAGAAAGCATCATCTGGAGGGCAAAGATCAGAAAGGAAAAAAATAAAAAGAAATGCCAAGAAAAATGCCGGTGGTAGAGAAAAATGCCGGTGGTGCTGGAGAGTTTTAGTGTGCCAGAAAGTACTCATGTGTTAAAAAAAAAAAAAAATGAGGATATTCAAAGAGCCCAGGTGACAATGTAAGCAAACCACCAAGGGCCAAAACTGAGGCAGTGTGTGCAAGAAGAAAATTAGTAAGAGCAGATAAGACTTCTAGTCAATATGGCGGAACAGGGGCCTTGCCTGAGAATCCTAGAGGTGGGAAGTGGGGAAAGAGGCAAGAAAACACACAATATGCTCTTTGTCACCTACAGTCAAGATCTATAAAGAACTTCCCTTTCAGGGAAGCAGGAGTGACTACTGGCAATCAGTGAGGGGCAGGCAGCACTTTCCTCCACTTGCTCTGCCTGTGCCAGCAAGATCCTTAGAGACTACTAGGGAGATATTCTCTCCACTCACACCAGCCCTGAAAAATCAAATCAAAACAAAACAAAAACCTGAAGGAGAGAACAATGGGGCTCAGCTGAGCAGTTGCAGAGTACCTCCAGATGGCATCCAGTGACCTTCCTTCCCCATATCCCAGCATACTGTAGGAAGTCAAGGGTCCATGCCTACCACCCGTCACCCACATAGCATCCAGACCAGCTGATCCAAAGCTCAAGCCTGCCTAGGCAGCTGAGACAAGCCCACAGTGTACCACCCAAGGAACCGTTTGTATAAATCAACATAGGTGAGATAGACACCCACCTGAAAAACCCGCTCTTTTACCCACAAGCAATTATTGAAGTCAAAAGACATATTTTTATGAATTCACTATTTGGGCATTCACATATCAGGCATATTCACTAACTTGGATTACTCTTGCTATTTGTATTATGCTTTGGGGGTGATATAGAGGCCACACCTGGCACTTGACATAACATCATGACTGCATATCCAGAAATGCAGCTGACTAAACAGAATGTCCAGAAAGCCCAAGCAATGAAGATGTGAAAAATCCCAATTCAGTTACATAAGAAAAACAAAACAATCAAGGCAACATAACTCCTCCCAAAATAATGAATCCCATAGTAATGAACGTCCGTAAGACTCAATTAGATGAAATGCCAGATGGAGAATGCAAAAGAATAATGAAAAGTATGTTCAAAGAAATCAAAGAAGAAAATAAACTCCAAGACAGCACAAGAAATTAGCTAAACAACATAAGCCCAAGATATAATTAAGAAAAAGTTAATCTGGATTCTAACAAAGAAAAAGATAAATTAATAAGAAGGTATAAGTGGGAATTTTAAGATACTCACAGCATTATGAAAAGATCAAATCTAAGAATCATAGTCACAGAAGAAGGAGAACACTTTCAAACTAAAGGCATAGCAATTACTTTCAATAAAATTACAGAAGAAATTTCCCCCAAATTAGACAGACAGCAACACAAACACAGGAGACATGAAGAATGCCAAACAAACAAGACTTGGCAAAACAACAACAACAACAATAACAAAAACCTCTCCTGAAATATTGCAACTAAACTACTAAATATACAGGCCAAAGAAAATATGTTGAAAGGAGAAGAGAGAAGTAGCAATGCAGGAAGCTTATTGAATGACAACAGATTTATCAACTCAAACTTTAAAAGCCAAAATGGCCTGGAATGATAGAGTTCAAGTTAAAAATAATGACTGACAACATGCACTACTATCTATCTCCAGCAAAACTATCATAACTGAAGGAAAATGAAGAACTTTCCATGATTAAAACAGGCTAAAGGAATACATGACCACTAAGACAGCTCCACAGAAAATACTTAAAGGACATTTTTAGTCTGAACAGAGGAAGAGCACCTACATGAGGCCACAGGAAAGAGTATACTGTGCTTGAACAATCGTTAATGTGTGAGAGGAGTAGAAAAACAGCAAGCATTACCAACTCAACAAGAATGGCAGGAACTAATGCATGCCTTTCCAGTACAACTCTGAATATTAATGGTCTCAATTCCACAATAAAAGGTGACAAACTAGCAGAATATATTAAAGGGCAGAGTCCTTCTGTTTGTTGCCTCCAAGAAACTCATTTTTCCACAGAAGATACTATCTTAGAGGAAAAGTATGGAAAAATGGTATTTTAGGCAAATGGGCCCAGGAAACAAGCTAGCATTGTTGTTCAAATATCTGACAGACTAGAATTCAATCCAACATTAGTCAGAAGATATAAATAAGGTAACTTTTTATTGGTCAATGGAACAATCCAGCAAGAGGACATTACAATTCTAAACATATATGCAGTGAACTTGAGTGTACCCAACTTTATCCAACAACCACTACCTGATGTAAAGTTACAGATTAGCTCAAGCACAATAGTAGGGGGCAATTTTAGTACCCTACTTTTTCCCTTTGGAGGATTATCATGGAAAAAAATAGAGAAGCATTTGTATGAAATGACATCATAGGACAAATGGACCTAACAGACATCTATAGAACATTCCATTCAAATGCTGCAGGATACATTTTTAAAATTATTTTTATTATTTTTATTTATTTATTTGAGAGCGACAGAGAAGAGAACAAGGCAGAGAGAGAGAGAGAGAGAGAGAGAGAGAGAGTGTGCCAGGGCCTCCAGCCACTGCAAATGAACTCCAGTCATGTGTGCCCCCTTGTGTATCTGGCTAACGTGGGTCTTGGGGAATTGAGCCCCAAACCAGGGTCCATAGGCTTCACAGGCAAGCGCTTAAGCACTAATTCATCTCTCCAGCCCAGGATACATATTTTTTTCAGCAGTATATGGAACTTTCTCTAAAATAGATCATATAAAAGTATGTCTTAACAAATGCAGGAAAATTAAAACAATTCCTTGTGCTATATCTGATCACAATGGAACAAGCTTGCATATCAACAGCAAGGAAGACCATAGAACACACACAAACTCATGGAAATTAAACAATACACTAATGAATGATGAATGGGTTATGGAAGAAATAAATAAATAAAAAAAAAATTCTAGAATCAAATTACAATGAAAAACACAGCACACCAAAACCTATAGGATATAATGAAAAAAATCCTCAGAGAGAAATTTATAGCTTTAAGTGCCTCTATTAAGAGGTCACAAATAACCTAATGATACAACTAAGTCCTTAGAAAAAGAACAAGCCACACTCAAAATCAATAGATAGAAAGAGAGAAATAAGATCAGGGCAGAAATTAATGAATTTGAAACCAAAAACAATATGAACATCAATGAAACAAAGAGTTGGTTGTTTGAAAGAACAAGCAAAATCAATCAACCTTTAGCTAAACTAACTTGAAAGTGAGAAAAGATACAAATTAAAGAAATTAGAGGTGAAAAGGGAGATATTACAACAGAAACCAATGAAGTTCAGAAAGTCATAAGGTCTTAGATTAAAAATATATGCTCCTCTAAACTGAAAAACCTAAAAGGATGGATTGCTAGACATATACAATGAACCAAAATTAAACTGAGATGAGATAAATGATTTAAATAGACCTATAGTAAGTAATAAGATCAAAGAAGTCAGAAAAACATCTCCAAACTAAAAAATGCTAGACCTAGGTGGATTCACTGGTGAATTTTACTAGGCCTTCAAGGAGGAACTTACTAACATCCATGTTTCTCAAACTACTTCATAAAATAGAAAGGAGCACTACCATACTCTTTTTATGAAGCCAGAATCTTCCTGATGCCAAAACCAGAAAATACACAATAAAAAAGAGAAAATTACAGACCAATCTCCTTCATGAACATAGTTGCAAAAATTATCAACAAAATACTGGCAAGCAGAAAGGGCTGAGAAATGACAGTTGAGTGTTCAGCATTAAATGCAACATCTCTATCACACCTTTCTATGACTCAAGGGCTTTAGCAGAAAAGGTGGTGGGAAGAATGTAAGAGCCACAGGATGGGGAAGAATGCTTTGCAATACTGTCTTCCAGGCACAAAATGGTCATTGCATTCATAACCACACAGTGGTTGCTGTTACCTGTATAAGACCTGTATAATACTGAGGCCATCATTATGTTGTCATGGATGAAATACAAAACAAAACAAAAATAACAAGAGAGGAAATATAAACATGTTTTAAACTGCAGTGGAGTTCTTACCTTTAGCTCAGCACTTTACCACTGTTTCTCTTGTATGCTAGGAGGGGGGGAAGTCTTTTACTCTATGCTGTATAATTTAGTATCAATAATGAGTTGCATCAAGGCGATCTATTAATATCTGAGAAATTATTTCAACTATTTAAAAATTATTAGATTGAAAGTAGCATAAACAGAAGACCAAAAATTTGAAAATACATCATTAATTTATGTATCAGTTATGTCTGCTTTTCTTCACAGTTCCTTTCACCATGGAAACATGGAAATCCAGAGGAAATGAAGGCACTGATAGATTTGCACTGCTTCTGATTCCAATGAGAAATTAACTTTAGAATAACTTAGCAGCTTTTCCATTTATCAGGAAACTATGTAGACTATTGCAAAATACAAATAACTGTGAAAAGGAGCACTTGTTCTTTGGAGAGCTGTAATGATGATATAGAAGGAACGGGGATGGAGGCAAGCCCAGCGGAGCACCTCCATCGCAATCTTTACAGAGAAGGTCCAGAGAAAGACACTGAAATTAATGGAGGAAGGTGGAGGAGAAACAGGATATTAACAGTCTCAAAGTATCTTCCCTCACACATTTGTCAACTGTAAAGTTAAAATTAAAAGGCCATTAGCTGGAAGCTGGGTTAAATCCAAACGAAATCTGGAGTTCAGCTCTAAGAACTGCATAAATGTTAATTTCTCAGTTTTTTTTTTTTTTGGAAATAGGGTCTCACTCTAGCCCAGGCTGACCTGGAATCCACTATGTAGTTTCAGGCTAGCATCGAACTCACAGTGACTTTCCTACCTCTGCCTTCCAAGTGCTGGGATTAAAGACATGCGCCACCACTCTGAGCAATTTCTGTTTTGACCATTGTACTATGGCTATGTTATAGCTGGGGACGCTCGATGCATGGTATATAGAAACAATGCTGTTTTTGTCATATTTTTCTAAGTATAAAATATTGGAAAATTTATAAAGCATGCTAGAAACCTCATCTACACTCACTCTTTACTGTCAAATTTTTATTGAAAAAATATTTGGGGGGAAATAAATAAAAATATTACCAACATTTATGTTTGGTTGGTATGAAATTTGAAACATTCTTTCAATTACTCCCTCTGAATTATTTCTTAAATATTTTTCTAATGTCATACGACTGGGAGGGAATGCATGCCTGATATTGAAAACCTATGATGGGGGAAGTCATGAGCTGTAGTGGTGCCTACTAGTGTCTGGCTAAATGCACATATTATGCTCACCAAACTGCCTGGTAGACACTTTTCTTAATAGTCATACCCATACATTAATGCTACTCTCACTTTTGGTTAGAGAAGCTTCTATTTTCAGATGGTGGTGACCTCTAGGATGACTCAAAAGGCACCATAGTGCTGAGAAAAAGTGACAGAGGAGTGTTCAGCACTGCAATATCTCTATCACACCTTCCAAGGCTCAGGGTCCACTGCAGAAGAGGTGGCAGGAAGAATGTAAGAGCTAAAGGAAGGGTAGGACTCCTTACAATGCACTCTTCCAGACACAAAATGGCCTGGATATCCATGACCTCACAGTGCCTGACACTACCTACACAAGACCATCATAACAGGAGGAAAAGATGATGACATCAAAATAAAAAAGAGAGACTGATTGAGTTGGGGAGGGGATATGATGGAGAGTGGAGTTGTGATGGGGAAAGTGGTAGGGGAAGGGAATTATCATGGTTTATTGTTGAAATTGTCAACAATAAAAAATTAAAAAAATAAGCACACAAACATGCTATAGTGTCACCTGTAGGAGGCGCAAGAGAAGCAAGATTAGCCTGTGGTGGTCCCCTGTGGTGCCTGTACACGGTGTTCACAGTGAGCCTGAATTTCCTTTCTGCTGACTCTCCTCTAGTAGAGTTGAATGAGAAGCAGATTCCTAGTCCTTGGACACTAGACATAGGTACATCAGGTCCAAGTCACAGCTGGTGTGAAATGCTCCTAAAGGATCCGGTTTCCTCTTGGAATTTCTACTTCCTCCTTCAGCTGGAATACATGGGCACTGCCCAGGCCCAGGCACCCTGCCACACCTGTAGCTTGTGGTTCAGAGTGACTCTGGTTATCAAGCAAGCCCCTCCCTTTCCTCTACCCCTGGCAAAGGACTGGAAAGGCTGAAAAAAGAGAGGAAAAAAAAAAGCCATTTTCTAGAGCTGGATAGCTGGACATATCAAGGTCTTCAGCTTGTCCAGCCCACACAGGGCCTGATTGATGGTGACAGTCGCACAGGCCTCTCTGCGCCCCAGGCCGGAGCAGGCGTGATTTATGCTGTATGTGAGCTTCAGATGAAATTAGACACTGCTCGCAATGTCCCCAGTAAGAACTTCGCTTTGTACTGGACTGTCCCAGTTTTTGTTGTGGAGACCGTGGCTACTGTCTGCTTCAGAAGGGTTCTTTCTGGGGTGAGGCAAAGGAACTATGATCAATATGCTTCTAGAATGTTCACAGAGGTGCCACTGGCTTTCTTGGCCTGGGCTTCACATCCGAATACAGTTACTTGCTCTGCATATTTATCCCAGAAGCTTCTATGTAATGGTCATCTGTAATCTTCCCGCCTCACTCTGTGAACAGATGTTTCTAGCACTGCAAGGGGCTGCATCTATACAAAGCGGCTCAGTATTGACTTGGGGACGAGATCTCTGGGTCTGGCCAGGGATGCTCAAGCCTGTCTTTTGGCTTTCATGGTTCCTGTTGGTGTCACAGGACTCCGTGCATCAGAGCCATCCTGCCCGCCGTCATGATGGCCTGACGATCCCTTCACTTCACGGTGTCGGCTCCAGTGGAGCTTCCGCTTGGATTCTCAGCACACCAGCTTGCTCAGGCATCCCTCCTACAACCCAGCCACCACACCTCGGCCATATGTTTGGCTGGCATGGGTGGTGACAGGAATAAGAGCAGTGTGGCAGAAACAGCATCAGGGACGGAGCCACGGCAGTGAGGAGACATGGCTTTTCTTGGGCAGAGCACTCTTGGGGGCTAAAGTTCTGCAAATTCTCCAAGTCGGGAACCAGGTGGCAGATTGGAGATGTGGGTGGTGGGAGAGGGTAAGGGTTCCTGGATGTCTGACAGGTGATGTGACCGTCATTGCACTGTCCGTGTGTTTGTGCGGGAGCTGGTGGGCCTAAGACCATCAGGACCGAGCCTGCTTTGGAAGCAGAGCTGAAGTGGGCAGCCACAGACGTCTGAACCCCGGAAGGTTCCCAAAGGACTCTGCCGCTCTGGGGACACCAAAAGAAACGCTGACTTCTCATCTCACCTTCTCAGGGGATGTGGGCTGTTGTGACTGTGCTTTCTGTTCCTGGTGCCTGTCTGTCTCTCCCCCTTCCCTCCCTCCCTCTCGCTCTCTTTCTTACACACACACACACACACACACACACACACACACACACACACACAGAGTGCGGAGCAGAGCTGTATCCGGGATCTCCTAAGGGCTTGTTGGTGGGTGTGGCGGTTTCCAAAGCAGCGCCTTGGCGGTTTGCAAAGCAGTTTCTGAGCACTAACTGTAGGTGAAGAACCCCCTGCTGGGCATATTTAAGATGCTGGGTTTTAGTCTTCTGGAGGAGCCCCCAGGGGAGGAGATTTGATGGATTTTTATCAGCTAATCTGGGAAGGTGCGGTCCACAATGGAGGGAGTGAGCAGGAGGGTCCCAGCTGGTGGATAACTGATGCAAGGTCTTCCTGCTGACCTCTCCTTGTAAGCTTTGCTCTAGGCTTAGTATAACTGCCAACTCTCCTTGTGCAAGGACCTTCTAGCCATCAGGAAAGCAAGCTGCCAGAGCTAACTGGGTGCCATGTCAGCTGGCAGGAGTTTCTTCCAGCCCGGCTCTCCATTCAGTGGCCCCTAGTACTAGGACCCCAGAAGTACTAATGCTGACCCTGAGGTGGCCCCTAAAGAGAATCTTAGCAGAGGAGCACTTAAATAGCCCTAAGTAAGTGTCCTCACCAGTTCCAGCATGTTTTCAAGGTGGAAAGGATAGAAGTGGAGAGTCAGGGTGGGAAAACATCTGGGCTTTTTCAAGCATTCATGAGACCATGAATATCCCATTGGCCAGTGCAAGTCGCATGACTACCCTGAGCTAGAGGGAGGAAGAGAGGACATTCGCCGTGTGATCAGTGGAGTTGCAGTCACAGCACAAAGAGCACAGACACAGCAAGAGTTAAGAGCTGAGTCGAGCAACACCTCTGGTCTGCCACACTGTGAGAGGCTGTAAGAAGTGCTGAGCATCGGGCTGGAGAGATGGCCTAGCGGTTAAGCGCTTGCCTGTGACGCCTAAGGACCCCCGTTCGAGGCTCGGTTCCCCAGGTCCCACGTTAGCCAGATGCACAAGGGGGCGCACGCGTCTGGAGTTCGTTTGCAGAGGCTGGAAGCCCTGGCGCGCCCATTCTCTCTCTCTCCCTCTCTCTGTCCTTCTCTCTATGTCTGTCGCTCTCAAATAAATAAAAAATGAACAAAAAATATTAAAAAAAAGAAGTGCTGAGCATTTACCGTGACTGAAGCACTTCCTAAATAAGTGTTAAGGTTGGGATGGAGAGATGGCTTAGCGGTTAAGTGTTTGCCTGTGAAGGCTAAGGACCCCGGTTTGAGGCTTGATTCTCCAGGACCCACGTCAGCCAGATGCACAAGGAGGCACATGTGTCTGGAGTTCATTTGCAGTAGCTGGAAGCCGTGGCGCGCCCATTCTCACTTTATCTATCTGCCTCTTTCTCTCTCTTTCTGTCATTCTCAAACAAATAAATAAAAATGAACCCAAAAATATTTAAAAAATTGTTAAGGCTATTCTATGATGTACTAATTACTATCTTCACTTATAGAGGAGGAGAGTGAGGCCCAGAGAGGTTAATTATGTAGCCTCGATCAGTGATTGGCAGAACCTAATTTAAACCTCGGCATGAAATAACTCATGGTATTTTGTTTCAATTAAGACTTCAGAATAAAATATTTAAGACTAAGCTAAAAGGTCAATTTAATATTTATTTATTTGATAGAAAGAGGGAGAGAAAGAGAGAGGGTATGAATAGGTACATCAGGGCATCTAGCCACTGTAAATGAACTCTAGACTCATGTGCCACCTTGTGCCACCTTGTGCATCTGGCTCTATATAGGTCCTAGGGAAATGAGCCTGGGTCCTTTGGCTTTGCAGGCAAGTGCTTTAACCACTAAGCCATCCCTCCAGCCCCAATTTAATATTTTAAATCCCGCTTTAAAAACAGAGTTTTATTCCCATCGTAAGGTTTCCATTTGCTGAAACAACATTCCACAGTCATTCCTTCATAATATTTGATATAGATCCTACCACTGCACATTTGTTGGGTGTAACAGCATATCATCTTGTTTGTCAGACTCTTTCAGAGGATTTGTAAAAACAATGTAAAATGGGCCTGGAAACTTGGACATACTTTGAGTTTTCTGTGCTTAGCAAATGACTTAAGTATCTGAGAAGATGTGCTACTTGGAATGATTTTACATGTAGAAATCCCAAAATTGTTTTCAATATATCCTGTAAGCTGAAGTTAAAATCTTTTCATTGTTCAAAACACCATTGCATCGAATTTAGAGCACCTTAAGTGGGATATTCACGAGCCGGGCCGTTCACCAACACAGTCCATTACATTTTGCTCATTAGTGCAGTACATTTATTAGCAAGAGTATCATAAGGCATACGGAGAAATCTGGGCTCAGAAGCAAATGGAGTGGTAAGATTCAGCACGAGATTTGACATGACAATCCATACAACTAAGCAAGTGCAGCTCCCTCTGGGCAATGGAACACATCGAGTTCCTTTACCTTGTTTTATTTCTCCCTGTGGTCCTATCCTTTAGTTGATGTTAAACTCCTACAGTTTACCTAGCAACAAGCCAGGTAGCTGGGAAGAGAAGCAAGTCTTAAGAGCCTTCAGGGAGTACTAGAGTCAGGAAGCTCACAATAGTTTCAAAAAGGGAATGTGATATTGTTTTCCTGGTAAATCACCCAAGTGGCTACAGACTGAATGATGGGATCTGTTTGGATGGAAGAATACAAAGCCAGAACTTCCAAGTTTTACCCAAACTACAGTGGGATGTGCTGTACGGGCAAGGTGTACACACCAGTTTGAGAAATTTTGCTGGGTCTCCACCCAAAAGGGCTGGACATTCGGATAGACACCCACTCCGAGAGTCTGTGGAACATATGCCAGCCTTGAGAGCTAAATGTGCTGTCTGCACATGGCACGGGGTGACCCATTGCTGGATTTCACAGAATCTCACCGAATCTTCCAACAGACTCACATAGCTGCCACAAAGGGTCCAGCATGTAGATGTGTGTGTGTGTGTGTGTGTGTGTGTGTGTGTGTGTGTGTATGTGTGTGAGAGAGAGAGAGAGAGAGAGAGAGGGAGAGAGGGGAACAGTAACAGCTATTCAGGACCTGGCAAGTTTCAAAAACAAGTCCAGAGGTGGTGATTTGGCTCAGCATTTAAAGGCACTTATTTTCAAAGCCTGTTGGCCTGGGTTCGATTTCCCAGTACCCATGTAAAGCCAGATGCACAAAGTGGCGCATGCATCTGGAGTTTGTTTTCAGTGCCAGGAGGCCCTGACATGCTGATGTTCTCCCTCTCCCTCTCCCTCTCTCTCTCTCTCTCTCTCTCTCTCTCACCATTTCCTAAATAAATAAATAAATAAATATTTTCCTGCCATCTGTAGCTCATCAAAGGGGGTGGAGAGCGGAGGGCTGCAGGGGCCATGGCACTGCCCCCTGTCCCCTTCCCAAGTTCTCAGACCTATGTATGGCCTAGGCTGTAAGGCAGGATGACGAGGAGCTGTCAGGCTGCATGAAGGCTGAAGTTTTAGATTGGCCTAGACTTGATTGGGGTTGTTAGTAACTGAAAATTACTGGAAAGCTATGGCATAGACCTGAGACGTCATCTAGGAATAGAGAAGGGAGATTCAGCTGAAAATGTTTGAAGGCAGCAATTGGGGAACGATAATACAATTTCGTCTCTGCTCCCTCTTCAGTTAGACTCCTTAGCAAGCCCATTACTCTTATCTGAGAATCAATTCTCCCGTGAGAGCTGGAGCCCTTCCAGGTCCTGTATCCTCTAAGAACTGGGCTCTCAGTTTTACCTGGCCAGGCATTCCATGGAACAATTATGTATGCAAATACTGTGTGTAATGTATGAAAGAGCCATATCCCATCTTTAATTCAAGGCTCTGCTATAGTTAACAAACTACCCAAAATTATTATTCAAAAGCATCAGACTAATGAGATTTCACCAATATCAACATTGTCATTGTAAACCTCAGTTAGCACTGGTCCTAACCCTATGTAAACTTAACACTAAATTTAGCACTATATAACCCTAATTCTAACCCAATGTAATCCTCATCCTATGTAACCTGAACCTTAACCAGAACCATATGTAATTCTAACAATCCTATCTAACTCTAACAACTCTAATTCTATGTAACCCTAATCCTACCACTATGTAAACCTAATCCTAACTCTACTCTTAGATAACCCTAACTCTAACCATAACTTCTTATAATTCTAACCATAAGTAACTCTAATTCTAACCCCAAACCTATGTACCCCTAACCATAACCTTATAAAACGCTAACACCAGGGCTGGAGAGATG
Source organism: Jaculus jaculus (assembly GCF_020740685.1). Classification (NCBI taxonomy): domain Eukaryota; kingdom Metazoa; phylum Chordata; class Mammalia; order Rodentia; family Dipodidae; genus Jaculus; species Jaculus jaculus. Next base: position 64,344,038 of record NC_059117.1, on the reverse strand, counting down.
GCTTAGCTGTTAAGCACTTGCCTGTGAAGCCTAAGAACCCTGGTTCGAGGCCCAATTCCCCAGGACCCACGTTAGCCAGATGCACAAGGGGGCGTACGCGTCTGGAGTTCGTTTGCAGTGGCTGGAGGCCCTGGCGCGCCCATCCTCTCTCTCTCTCTGTCTGTTGCTCTCAAATAAATAAATAAAAATTAAAAAAAAAAACCAAAAAAAACCGCTAACCCCAAACCCTAACCAAACTTGATATTTATATAACCAAAAGTAACAATCCCAACCTTAAACTCACTATGTAGTCTTTTTTTTTTTTTTTTTTGGAGGTAGGGTTTCACTCTAGCTAAGGCTAACCTGGAATTCAAACTCACTATGTAGTCTCAGGGTGCCCTTGAACTCATGGCAATCCTTCTACCTGTGCCTCCCAAGTGCTGGGATTAAAGGCGTGCACCACCATGCTCATCTGCCTAACCTTAAACTCTAACCCTAAACAAAACTTTCTATAACTTTAAGCATAACATCTTATCCTAAGCCTAACACTAATCCTATGTAAACTTTATCCTAACCCTAATTATAACCGTATGCAATAATAATTCTAACGCTATATAACCCTTACAATCACCACAATTATAGCGCATGTGATCCTGACACTAATCCTAGTCATAATCCCCAGAAGCTAAACCCTAACCCTAACACTGCGCCCGCAAAAGACTCAGATGTTTTATTCAAGCTTGTAACTTGGATTTCCCGCTGCCTGGCTGGAAGAGGTATCACTGTGGGGTGTGTGGGGGGCATTCCTGCATGCTGGATGGCTGTTTGTGTCTCTCTGCTTGAATCTGTGGAAGGCAGCCAGCCTCTTTCACCATTATGGTACTTCCCCTGGATCTGTAAACTGAAATAAGGCCCTTCCTCCTACAAACTGTGTCTAGTTCAAAAGTCCATCCTAGCAGTGTGGCGCTGTCTACAACAGGCATTGGTATCAAGAGTGGGGTGATGTTGCTGTGATGAATCTGAACATGCGGATTTTGGTCTTTTTGAACTTTTGTGCTGGAGGATTGGGACAGAACTTGGTACTTGCAACTGAAGATGCCTTCCAGAGTGGTAAGCCAAGTCTATGGACTATTCTGGTGAGTCTGAAGATGCTACACGCAGCGTGAATTGTATTTGGAGGCTTTGCTTATTACCTTTTAAAGGAGAAGAAAAGACCAAAGAGAACCTTGTTTGAACTGGGGTACTTGCATAAGGGCTGACTGTGTTCTGCTTTCCACTCCCAGAGACTTTGATTGAGGTTGAATTTAAAAGTAATGATGTGCTCGGCAGAAGATATAGAACTGAGAAATTTCAGATTTGAACTTGGAAAACCTTAAACAAGTTTCAGGTTCCTGACGCTGAGAGTTGGTTACTAAAGCTGCTACTGGTAAGGAGACATTACCATGATTAAGGATGGCCCAACTATGTTACATTGAAATGATGGTGAGGATGCTTGAGGAATCATTAAGTGGTAGAAACATGAATTCTTTTGAAAGGAGTTGATGCTAAGGAAGAAATCTGCTCCTCAAGGTCATAATTTATTTTGTTCCTGGATTAACAACTTGGCTAAGTCCTGAAACCTGGTATTGCTTTCAGAAGCATGAATCAATGCACGGAGTGTGTCATGAGGTGCACATGGTTCTAGAAGCTGCCGCCACCACATGTTTATGAGGGGGCATGATGACTCTGACAGCCAATGAAGCCACTTGGAGATGGACCGTTGTTTACATGGAGACTCAAAGACGCTTTGCATGCAACAGGGCTGTACAAAGGCTACCATGGACCACTGTTGGGCAGAATAGAAGCTTTCCCTGCTCAGCTGGAGGGGCAGAATGGGAAACTCCAGAGACTGTTGGATGTTAGCCTTGAACTGCTGGTGTTTGATGCTTGCCTAATTGTTGTTGAGGTTGCATTGGTCCAGTCTTTTGTAATGCCTTATAGCAATAAAAGTGTTTCCTCTGTGCCATTATATGTTGAAAGTGTATAACCTGATTTGACTGTACAGGATTCACGGTTAAGAGACAGTCTTAAATCTCAGATGAGGCTTGGGACTTTGAATCAATCTTAAAGATGGTAAAGACTATGGGACCTTTGAATCTAGACTGAATACTATTTTCTTTTCCAAATTTTTATTAACAACTTCCATGATTATAAAAAATATCCCATGGTAATACCCGCCCTCCCCCCACTTTTCCCTTTGAAACTCCACTCTCCATCATGTCCCCTCCCCAACTCAATCAGTCTCTCTTTTATTTTGATGTCATGGTCTTTTCCTCCTCTTATGATGGTCTTGTGTAGGTAGTGCCAGGCACTGTGAGGTCATGGATATACAGGCCATTTTGTGTCTGGAGGGAGCATGTTGTAAGGAGTCCTACCCTTCCTTTGGCTCTTACATTCTTTCCACCATCTCTTCCGCATTAGACCCTGAGTCTTGGAAGGTGTGATAGAGATATTGCAGTACTGAGCACTGCAGTTACTTCTTTCCAGCACTGTGCTACCTTCTAAGTTGTCCCAAGGTCACTGCCATCTGAAAAGAAAAGATTCTCTACCAAAAGTGAGAGTAGCATTAATATAAGGGTATAAACATTAAGAGGAGTGCTTACTGGGCAGTTTGATAAGCATAGTATATACATTTAGCCAGACAGCAGCAGACGTTACATGCCTAGGGCTCATGACTATCCCTGTTTTAAGTTTTCAGTATCAGGGATGTATACCCTTCCATGGAGCGGGCCTCCCGTCCAATTAGAGAGCAGTTGGTTTCCACCATAATAGATGTGCCACCATTGCACCCTTGGCTCATTTGTCCTGGCTGGCCAAATATAAGGCTTGCAGTAGACTGAATACTATTTTCAATATGAGATGGTCATGAGTCTGTTAGGGGCCAGGGGCAGAAAGTTATAGTTCAAATGTATATCCCCCATAGACTCAGATGTTTTACTCAAATTTGTAACTTTGATTTTTGGCCACCTGGCTGGAAGAGGTGTCACTGAGGCCAGGTCCTGGGGTGCAGCCATTAGGTGTTACTGGGGGTGGATTTGTTTTCCAGCCTAAGGTATTCAGAATGAACTCTGGGGTTCCAGCTTCTGCAGGTTCCTGCATGATTGCTGGCTGGTTGTGTATCTCTGCTCAAGTCATTGGAAGGGGGTCAGCCTCTTTTACATGTATAGAACTTCCCCTGGATATATCTGTAAAGTTGAAATAAATCCTTTCCTCCCATGAGCTGTGTCTGGCTTGGAAGTTCATCCCAACAGCGTAAAGCTGTCTACAAAAAGCTTTATGGTTCTAAAATAGAAATCTTACCATAAAGGGTCCCTAATAATTTCCCAAGAGCTTAAAATAAAACAAATTTTTGCTTATTTTTAGAACCGTCCTAAATGAAAATATTTGGGCAAGATGTTCATACTCCCGTGTTTATATTTTCTGTGTGTTACATGTTATCATTATGAACATTTCTCCTCTAGCAAAACAAACATCTATAATCTTTACTAAAATGTTGCAATATGGCCCACAAAAATATACATTTATTTCTTTTATCAATGTTTAAATTGCTTCTAATATTTGGTTATAAAAGAATAGTCATATTCATCTTTGTACAAACATCCTTATTTACTTGCCTATCTTCGTAGTTCACAAAAGTGGATGTGTCAAAAGAGATATACATTTAAAAATTTCATTTACATTACCTCACTGCCTCCAAGTAAAATACTAATGTACTTTCCTACTGAAAATGTAGAATATAACATCTTTCAATTTCCCAATCTTTACTGAAAAAATAACCAACTGTTTACATATTTACCAGTCAGTGAGGTTAAAACTGATGTGAGCATCTGTGTATGCTGTGCTTTTGAAAGAAAGCTGTGTGTGTGTAAGGGAGGGGAGAGTTGGGAGAAACAGGAAGCCAGGCTGTGGTCTCACCTGCTGATGAGTTTCAACCTGACTCACTGGGAAGCAGGAGGAGGGCTGGAGAGATTGCTCAGTGGTTAAGGCTCTTGCCTGTATCCCCTGAGGACCAGGGTTCAATTTTCCAGTATCCACATAAAGCCACATGCATAAAGGGGCGTATGCATGTGGAGTGTATTTGCAGCAGCTAGAGGCTCTGGCATGCCTATTCTCTGTCTTTCTCTCTCCTATCTTATCTCTGCTTGCCAATAAATAAGAATATTTAAAAGACAAAAATATTAAAAAAAAAAAGAGGAGGAGTGGAAAGGAGAGCAGATGTCATTAATTCAGACAAGGTAAATCCTACTAAAGTAAGGCAAACTCTAATCCCAGCAAATATGAGTGGTAGGTTCAATCCTAGCTAGAGTGTCCTTTTTAATAGAAGCAAACTAAATATAGATGGAATATAGGTCGAATTAGTCTTCTTGCCTAACTAAAAACCACCAGAGGCTAAAAGAAAATTGCTTAGTAAGCTCTCTGGAAATGGAATAAGTTCACATCTTATGAATCTTCACTTAAATTACCATGGGAACATATCATGAGTCAGTTGTGCACATGATAAGACTCCAAGCAGAATCACTGTAACTTATCTAGGAGGCACGTAGACAGTGGAAACAAGATAGTCTCTTGGAAACATGATTGTAGCTGAGTGGCAGAGCGCTTACCTAGCATTTACAATGCCCTGGGTTCTATCCATAGAAACACACACACACACACACACACACACACACACACACACAGAGATATAATAATAAACAACACACAGAAAAATCAGCCAGTCTTGTGTATCTTCCAATGTGGACCAAATCTTCACCAACTTCAAATTGTTAACCTGTTCTTACTACATTAATTCCCAGTAAAATGAATAAAGCAGCATTGAATACAAGTACATTGAAAAACAATAACAACAACAACAAACCAGCAACATCTCAGCTACAGACTAGCTTCAACTTTACCCAGATGGAAATATGGTAGGAGAGGTGAGTAATGTCAATTCACATGAGGTAAATCCTACTAGATATAGGTAAGCCCGAAACTCAGGAAGGAGTTGTAGCTTAGTGGTAGAGAGCTAGCCTAGCAAATGTAGGGTCCTAGGTTTAACCCTAGGGGAGAGGAAGAGGAGAGAGGGCAGAAGGAAGTATCATGGGGCTAGGGGGAGACTTCGAGTATCACTGCCTGACCCTGCGTATTATTCTTGCCATCTGTCTACTCCCCCTCCACCCGTGATATGAGGAAGTGACTCAGGTTTCTGATTCCAGCTTGCCAGACCTTCCCTGCTGTGACAGAGTCTACCCTCAAGAACTCCAAGAAGAAATCAACTCTTTCTTTCCCCAAGTCGCTTCTGCTTGGTTACTTGTCCCAATAATGAGAAAGCAACTGACATAGTATCCAACATACCATTGAGAGGTCTTTTCATGTTTTAAATTCATATATGAGATAGACTTTGAATGACTCTCAGCTTTCCTTCTAGGAAAGTGACCTCATTATTATATAGTTATTTAAAAATATTTAATTTATTTATGTATGTCTGTATGAGAGAAAGAGAGAGAGAGAGAGGGAGAGAGAATGGATGTATGTATGTGCCAGGGCTCTAGCCACTGCAAACAAACTACAGACACATGCACCACCTTGTGCACCTGGCTTATGTGGGTTCTGGGGAATTAAACTTGGGTCCTTAGGCTTCACAGGTGAGGACCTTAACCATCAAGCCATCTCTCCAGCCCTATATAATTATTTTCAAATGTTTGCTTTCCATTCTCCAACCATAAATGTTCTATCATAGGATGTTCTAACTGTAGCCTTGTGGTGGTGAGGTGGGGGCTTATTGCTCATGGAGGATTTGAGAAAGCCTTAGGGGAATTTTGAGGTCCTTTCAGGGGTGTGGGTTTCACTATTATCCTTGTTTTAAAATTGATGAGGACTTCATGACCGGAGCTGGTCCTTGATTTCTCCAGGTCTCTGACTACCAGCTGAGCTTCCCCAGTTGTGATTACCTCAACCCCAGGCCACCCCTCCTCCTGCTCTGCCTGGATTCTGTGCAGTGGTCTTCCTCGAGCTCACCGTGGACTGCTCTCAGGTCTCAGCCTTGTGTCCCAGGAGTTCTAATGCTCCATCTCACCCTGGGTCTCCTTGTCTGAGGAGGGGAGGAGGGTCTGCTATCTTTTTCATAGATACTGGCTAACATTCTGATCATGGGAATTAGTTGCTGGGAGATTCCAGGACTTTGTGGTTCTGCTTCTTAACTGGAGAGGGAAGAATGGATGTGTGTATGTGTGTGCGCATGTGTTTCTCTCTTTCTCTCTCCTCTCTTTGCATCAAAAATAATGATTGAAGTTTGTCCTCTGAGACATCAATGAAGGGTATAAAAAGCCAAAACATGTGACTCATTTCTTGATTCTGTGAGGCCCCTAGTAGAAATTATTTTTGGTTCTTGTGTACACACGCACACACACGCACACACACCCTTACTGCTATTTTTCATCTGGGATTTCTCCACATGTTGCCCAGTTTCAATTTATTTCTGACTCTTTTGACTCATCTGGGTTCCTGATTACTATCTTGCTTTCTCTCTTGGTCTGCTTTGGGTTAGAGCTGTTTCCCATCCTCTTGGTTCACAGAGCCCCCTGAATATCCGTCATTCGCTCTCATCAGTACCAAGGCAGGCTCTGCCTGCACCTTTATGCATCAGCCTCTGCCTTCCCATCACCATAGTGACTCACACAGCTCTGGGCTGAAATCTGTGAGATGTTCCAAACCGGGGCATCCTCAACAGTGATAATTTGTTAGAGAATTAAAATCTTGATCTACTTACAACTTCCAAGCACAAACACGTTCATCCAACTAAACATACCAAGTGCATTGATTAGTGCTACTGTAGGTAAAGTAGACTATTAACTATAGGCTGTACTTTCAAGTTGTCATAGGACTTATGCCTTTTCACACATAACCTTTCTCAGAGCTCTGTATCAGCTGTCATTCCAAGGGATCTTTCTCATGTTATCTCTGTTGGAGAACCACAGGTTATGAAGTCTCTGATGTTCATGTAATCGTTTTGTTTTGTTTTCCAAAATAAACATGGAGAATTCAGATGCTGGGAACTGAGAACTGGCTGAAACAGAGAGTGAAGCATGTCATAGGTCCACTGTCAGATCAGAAGTGGCATTTTTAACTTCATTACATATTTGCAATTAGGGAGCAGTTGCCCCAGACTTAATAATATTGTAATTGGGTGGAATCAGCTGGGAAATGTATTAAAGCAGTTATCATGACTGGATTTAAACTTCTTATTTTCTAAAGATAATTCAGTGTTTAATTTTAGAGGCATGTGTCCCACAAGGGGAAATTACACAGCTCCAATTCTTTACTAGGTCAAATAATAATTCCTTGCATGAATATCAACTTTTATGGTTTCCACTCCAATACTGCCTCAGAGTTCAGCAACATTCTCTATTGCCAAAGAGAGTCACTCACTAATAGTTGTCTGCAAGGATTATGGAAGGTGACCTATTAAAAAAAGTAGCACTTTATAGATAATCTTCAAATTTTACTCAGTCCACAGTTTTATCTTCAATGCTCTTTCCTAAATATGAAAACATCACACTCCAGACAATTTATAATTAGAAATTTTCTACTTGCCTTTCCTCTTTTTCTTTTCTTTTCTTTCTTTTTTTGAGGTAGGATCTCACTCTAGTTCAGGCCAACCTGGAATTCACTATGTAGTCTCAGGGTGGCCTCGACCACACATCGATCCTCCCACCTCTGCCTCCCAAATGCTGGGATTAAAGGCGTGTGCCACCACACCGGGCCCCTGGGCTCTTTTTCCGACATGGGGTTAAGAATCACTGTAGAGAGTCATTACACAGTCACTGTGCAGAGGAGGGCTTCTTCCTAACCTCACTCACAGTTCTCATCAGCGATACTCAGCCCTGCTCCATGTGAGAGTTGCCTGGAAATGTTCCCTATAACCTCCATGAACCAGGCTTCATTCCACACTGAATCCACAGTGTCTTATACGCTCTTGGGTAAGTGCTGGGCAGTGAGGGTGAGAATCATGCCCACAGCAGCCCCTCCTGTCTTCTGGAGTCTTGGGAGACAGGAGTCATGGAGGCAAAATCTAAATGAAAGTCTACTCCCTTCCAGGCTTAGTGTTCCTCTTCTGCCTGCATGAGACAGCCTTTCATGCTCAAATAAATAATCCTTGGGAAACTGGAGAAAAACACTGAAGAGCTAATATACTAATTGAACAGTTTTTCCCCCAGGAAGGAGACTAAACCTAAGGCTTTGGAAGTGAGAGGCAGATGCGCTATACTATTAGCTATATCTCAGCTAATAAAAAATATATTTTAATGGTCTAGCACAGTATTTATGCTGAGTCCTGCTCTAGTCTATCTTTTCTTTCTGTTTCTACCCTATTTTGTATGCGACTGATTTTCTACAAACTATGCTGTGGCCAAAAGGTAATTATGCCAACTGCTTTGATGGCTATATGCTTTTGGAGCAATGGTTTCTTCCTGGGATATTTATATATCTTGAAGCTATCTTACTTCCTGTTGCAAGGTTTCCTCATGTAGCTATGGTTTGCGTGACAGGTATAGAAACTTGCTTCCCATCACGTGTCATTAAGAACCCAGAAACAATCTGACTATGATGTTGAGAAGTGGATGTGGGGAGGTGGTGAGAAGTAGGTAAGATCACCAGGCTGGTGCCTTATGCTGTGTGCTTCTGACACTTGCTAAATGATACCCAAAGCCATCATGGAACTTTCTCAGCAGAAGGCCATCTGTAGATACAAGCCCTTGAATCTGCAGAGCTCTGAGCTAAATCAATCTCTTTTCTTAGAAAGTTATTCCGCCATGGACACTTTGTTATAGTCATGAAAAGCTAAAGGATACACCCCCCCATCCCCAAAGAGGTGACTTGTGGGTACCCGCCACGTTGTGCAGAGATGGAGAGCAGCTGTTTGTGCTGCTGGGGCTGAGACCCTCTGCCTGCTCCTTTCTGGATCTACTGGGTGGTACTCACTGACATTTAGGCTAAAGCAGGGGTTGTGTTCCTGAGTCTGTGCAGCCAATTTCATCTTGTCATTTCTAAGCCTCAAGAGATTCCTTGATGTGACAGAAAACACTGCTGGCCGGGCTGAATTGTAAGGAGGAAACCAAGCAGTGGGCTTGTTTGAGAGCAACAGGGCAGAACCAGGACTTCACGTTGCTTATGACAGTGGAGGGAGAGGTCATGTTGCTTTGTTCTCTCTCCTCCTAAGGTCTAAGGTCCACCATGAGGATCATATATTGGTGAAGTTAAAGGTTCCTCTCCAGTGAGAAGTGAGGGCTCAGGAGAGAGGAGAGGGAGAAGTGTGGAGGACTAGATACTTGCTGCTTCCCAGTGACTGTTTTACAGTGACCTTATCAAAGACCTGCTCCCCCAGGACCAGCACGGCCTTTGCGGTTGACAGGCGGCACACAGAGGTCTGGGCTGTGGGTCTGTATTGTCTCCAAGGCTTCCAAGCGCAGTGAGCTCACAGTATTTGCTTCTCTCCATGGCTGGTTTCCGGGCTGCAGTGTGGACGAGCTTGTCTGCTCAAAGCACAGCCGGATTAGATAGATGCCCTACGGAACTACCGTGGGGTTTGTTCTGCCGGCTTGGTTTAAATGTCCAGGGATTGCAGAAAAACAACTGCGTCTGCAGGGAGGTAGCTTCTGACAAGCGGTAGCCTTTGCCTTGTTCTTGGAATTGCCTGGAAAAGTCAGCTGTGCCTCTGGTATGGGAAGTTATGTGAGCAGCCTGGTTCCCATGGTGGAGGAGGGAGGGAGCTGCATAGGAAACCTTCTCCGACAGGAAGCTCATGGCAAAGGCAGCCGCTGTCACCCTCCAGGAGCGAAGGGGCAGAGTCAGGACACAGAAAAGCCTGGGGCTGTAGTCCAGGCATGTAACCAAAACGTTATGGGTGTGTAGGGAATCTGTAGCAGTAAGTCACACCTCAGCTTTACATGGCTGGAACTCACTGGGTGTTCAGTATGCATGGCTCAGCTGTACCTGCAGGTTTTGTGACTGAGCAGGTCTGACAGGGAGTGTGGAATCCACAGTTCCCCATAGAGACATGCGCTGCTCAGGCAGGAAGTGCATGTGCACCCCCAACCCCCACACAAACGCGCGTGCATACCTGCATCCCGTGCGCGTTATAAACCCCACACCTGACATCTACCTAGATAGTAGGGTCCCAGAAGAGAACAAAAAGCATGGTTATTCTCGTGAAATTTATGTCAAATTGTAAGATGCCACAACAGCCATAAGAACGTTGAGTAAAATTAGTATTAGAAGTAAACTCACATAGGCAAAAAGCTAAATCAAGTGATAGCAATGTAACAGTCGAGGATCTATATTTTGGAGTCCCGAAAGCACTATAAGTGAAACCTCAAATGCAGTGACCTAGAGGCAGGAGTGTGCTATCTGTGACAAGAAGAGAGAGGTGGAGGAGGCCACCATGGCTTGATGAACGGTCATGGGGAGAGCAAAAGCTGGAGGAGAGGAGGTCAGCAGTGCAGTTGGGGAAAACACCACATGGAGAACAGTGACGAGGAAGCTGGGGGAACGTCCCTTAGAGGAGCCGATGTGGCTTCTACTGTAAGTGATTTTCTCTGCTGTGTTGGGAAGCATTTGGGTTCTCTCTCTGCCCTCACTCCTGGCATAGGAATGTGTTTCCAATGGCTAAAGTGAGCGATACGGCATTACTGAGCCTCTGGGAAGGAAGGAAGGGAGAGACCACACATTAACCTAGGTGATGCAGAATAGGAACTTAGGCACAGACAGAGATGAAGAGATGTGAACATCTAAATAAATTACATAGGTAATTCTGGCAGTACTTACTGAAGGGAAATTCAGTGTGAAATCAGAGAGAAATAAATGGAGGCAAGATGCACTCCCAAGATGGTTTGGAGATCTGGAAAGCTAAGGTTGCTATCGGTACCTACAGGAAGATGGAGAGAAGCAAGCTTTGTAGACAAAGGCTAGCTCAGCCCAAGTAGCTCAAACATTTCACTTTCCAGAGAGATTGCTCTTCAGAATTGACTGCTGGACAGTAACCTCTGAACCCTTTTGTAAAGGTTAATTTGGATGGCTAGCTTGATTAGATTGAACATCGGATTGGAGATTAGCAAAGCACAGCTCTAGGTGTGTCATTGATGGTGTTCCCAGATACTATTAGATATAAGGGCTCTGACCTAACGTATCTTCATAATATGAAGATATTGTTGGAAGGAGGTGAAAAGCAAAAGGTAGGGCCCAGTTGGAGGAAGTGTGTGTGTTGGGAGACAGGTGTGCTGGGCACCACACCTTGAGCTGCTGATGTCTGTATTTTCTTGTCTGTTTTCTGCCAACTGTGAGGTGAACACCTTCCTCTCGCTGTTGTGATTGGCTCACTATGGGCCCAGGGACAAGGAGCCATGTGGCCGTGGATGGGACTCTCTGAACTTGTGAGTCATAATAAATTCTTCCTCTGTTTTTTTTTTTTTTTTCTTGGTTTTTCAAGGTAGGGTCTCACTCTAGCTCAGGCTGATCTGTAATTAACTCTGTATTCTCAGGGTGGCCTCGAACTCACGGCAATCCTCCTGCCTCTCCCTCCCAAGTGCTGGGATTAAAGGCATGCGCCACCATGCCCGGCTCAATTCTTCCTCCTTTTAAATTGTTCTCTCAGATATTTTAGTCATAGCTACTCAGAAGTAACTAATGCATATTCCAATTTTCTGTCTGACGAGAGTGCTTTTGTGTGGTCAGAAGCCCGAAACCAGGCAGTGCCAGCGCAACCGGTGCGGTTGATGGTGATGGTGTTAACGTGTAAGTGCTTCTTCTTTTGCTGGGGGTGGTACTGGAGATGGAGTAGTAATAGGCCAGTCACATGGGCACTGCATGTCTACTTGGCTGGCATTCAATGAAATCCCTCATGTTTAGGCTCATCTGAGCTTCTCGGTTAGGCAGGACTGCTGCATGAGCTAAGCTTGTCCCTCTGGAAGTTCCCTGGGAAGGACACCTTGAAGGCTACGTGGAGTTTTCCCTTATTACACACCATCTACCTTGCCCCTCTGCTGGGTTCATCCTGCACGGGTTCCCTGCGACAAACCACAGCCTGACTATAGCAACATTTGATCCCCACAAGAGCTTCTAATAAGCCTTCAAGCTTTAGGTGGCCTTGGGGATTCTCCACGTGTGAATAAAAGGAGAACTGAGGGCTTAGCAGTTAAGGCGCTTGCCTGCAAAGCCTACAGAGCCAGGTCCGATTCCCTAGTACCCATGTAAACCAGATGCACAAGGTGGCACATGCATCTGGAGTTCGTTTGCAGTGGGTAGAGGCCCATTCTCTCTCTCTCATAAATAAATGAATAAAACTAAAAAGAGAACTGAGACTCTGAGTTTGGACATGTAAGTTTGGGGAATATATTAGTCAAGTGGATAGAGATGTCTGGGAAGTGGATTGGGAGTTCAGAGGAATGCAGGCTGGAGATGCACTCCAGTGAAAGATGGCGTTAGTGCCAAATCTCTGCTTCTCTTTGGTCCTCCCTTTGCTCCTGTTTTTCGTATGCCAGGGTTGGGATAACATCTCACAGCTAGGCTTCCTTTCAGAGGTAATAGTTAGCATTTTGGGTTCTCTTTTTATACCAGCATGACTGGATCATGATTGGTTTTAACTTCTTTTGTAGAATCATGCTTCTGTCCAATAACATGAACACTATTGACAAGTGAGTGGACCTGGGAGGGGAAAAAGGCAGAGAAAAACTGAATTCGTCTCCTGACTGGACACTCTTCAGCCTTCCTTCTTACTACCGTCCAGTGTATTGCGACCTCCCGACATCGCTCTAGGCATTTGTGTGAGGGAAAGCGGCCTGCTGAGGAGGGCTACCCTGACTGCCTCTTCAGCCCATGATAATGAGAGACTGGTATGCAAGAGGTGGCTCTGACTGGGCCTAACTTCTTGTATTTAAAAATTTTTTTTTTGTAGGCAAAATACATTTCCCACTCAGGACTGCAAAATTTATCGTGTGGCTGAACAGGCTCTTGATCCCTGCCCACAGACATCCAGTAGAGACACCAGGACAAGATGGGTCCAAGGGGACCAATGTGTAGGCAGGTGAGCTGCTGGGCTTACCTGCGGGAACGCTTAGCACTGAGCTTGAAGCCTAACACTTGATTCACCCTCAGGATGGCAATCTGGTTTTTTTTTTTTTTCCCCCTCTCAGCACTGAGGACAGTTTTCATGATTTGGGGATTTCAGTATTAATATCAGGAATGCTCCTAATAAACTTGATGAGTTGATTAGCCTCGCTGACTTGAGAACCACATTTGACTTTTGTCACTCATCTGTAAGGCACAGATAAGGTCACCTGCTATCCAGCGGGCGGTGAGGCTTTCGGGACAGCACGCTCTCAGAGGTGGCAGCCCCGGGGTGTTCCTCACGTCACTCGTCACCCCCTCAGGCCTGAGGCTGGCTCCCTGTATGAGGTGGTAGGAATGGATTTTGACCGTACTGGAGAAGAGGGAGGGCCTGATTGAAGGTCTGGCATGAAATGTAGTTAAAAAATGGCAGGAGTGTTAAATCACCATCCCTAACAGCCCCTCATGTCTTGTGCCCTGCACAGCTGCCCAGGGCTCCTTTCAGATTCTTCATCACACTCGCTCTAAGTAAAAGTCCTGTCTTTTGCAGGTGACAGACTCTGTCCTACCCATGGCTGCCAGAGGAAGGTCCAGGGCTGTGCCTCAGTCATTCTGATTTCTAGCCCAGGCTACAAGCATTCATGGTACCTAAGTGGTTAAAATCATACCTGGTAAGTGGATATAATAAAACCACACACAAGTGTGTGCATTTCTCAGTTGGAGACTTTTGCATCAGAAAGGAAGCTAGCATATGCTAGTGAGTTCTATCTTCTCCCAAATCTGGCCTATCTTATCCCCCAATACCAACCATGAGAAGACCATTACTATGTAAAGCTTAATCACTTCTATTCGAGTTTTAAAACTGTTTCCCAGGGAATGGTTATTTCCTTCTTCTTCTTCTTCTTCTTTTTTTTTTTTTGCTACTTCAAAAAGTTAAAAATGACCATTTAAATTTCCTGTGCAAAATAGTGAATCTATATAGGACAACGTAATTGCATCAAATGCTGACAAAGCTTTTGTTAAAGTATCAGTAAAACTTTTGATTCTAACGGCCATAGGTCTTGTTGCAACTGTTCCTCTCTTTTGCTATCATATGAAATAATCCCTGTTGGTAGTCATAAGTGGACATAACTATGTCCCAATAAAACTTTATTTATAGGTCCACATGTTTATCATGATGAGTCAGTTAGTTACCTGAATCTTTAAAAATGATCTTTGAACATATTGCATGTGCTATAAAACCTTTTCTCAGACTTAAACAAAAAGCTCAGTGTCTTAAGACAAAGAAACAATAGCATACACCAACCTGTTGTCGACTTTAAGCAATTAGCTTGTCTGGGAGCCTGGAGCTAGAGGTCCAGGGCTGTGTGTACATCTCACCGAGCATAGAGCAATGTAGCTCCCAGTATGCAGATGGATGTACTGTATTGTTAATTGGATTCCATAACGCCTTTACTGAGTCTTATAACGTCAAGTCTCTCATCCTCTTTCTGCTCCCTCTCCTTCAATGAGCCCCGAGCCTTGGCAGGTATATTATAAGTTTACTTTAGTGTTGGGCTCTCTGCAACCTCTGGATTTTTGCTTTGATGAGTTTCAGGTGTCCTCAGTGTCTATCTCCATCTCCCTGGACCTAGTTGTCAGGCTAGCAGGGAGAACCACAGCCACAGTTAAATTGCTACTTCCTCCGTAATGTCTCCTGGGCCCTGGCAGATGTGACAGAGGTGGGTTGTCTCCTGCTAAGCAGTTTGCTGTCTTTTCTTGTCGTTTTGATGGGTCTTGGTTTTCTGTGGTTTTGTCTGCCATCTGTGAAGACTACTGTAGGAGCCACAGGGTGGGAAGGAATATCCTGAGACATTGTCTCCCTCCCCCCACAGAGACTGATGCATTCATAACATCATGGTAAATACCAATAACCCCACTGAGGAAGGCCCTCAGTAGAATGGGGGTGGGGAAGAGGAGACATAAGACAATAAATGTGACCAACATGCAATTTGCTCACAAAGTACTTAATTAATAGTAATAAAAAAATCTCATACTTTTCTTTAAATGGGTCTCTATTCCTTTTATCTCTGCAGTCCTAAGATGCTATTACACTCCTCTTTTTCTTTCATTTCTCTTCTACTCTGCTTCAAAAGTCTTCTGTGACTTCCTGCCTGCTGTGACTTCTGACATTGTGTACACCTCTCTGATAATTTGGAGTGAGGGAAAAGGAAGCACAGTTTCATGTGAACACAGCATGGCCACTGTCTCTGCAGAGTCATGTGGAATTATGGAAAGCTCGGCGACCTCGGCCTGAGGCGCATGTGGCTTTTACTCCTGACCCGCTTTGTGGCTGGGCGCTGCTTTTTTGACTTCGTTGAGCAGAAACACCCATGTCTGCCAAGTACAGACACCAGTCTCTACCACCTAAGATTGGGATGGAGCTGAAATGACGTGGTACACCTGAGGACTTGGCATGGAGCTGAGCTGAGTGCAAGATAAATCAGCAAACAACAGCCATCAGTTTTGGCTGGTAGGAGAAGAAAGCAAGCCTCCTCCAAGAAGGGGAGAGAGAAGAGAAGTGGATTTGTTTGTAAACCAGGCCCAGAAAGCCAAACGTCACATGTTCTCTCTCATATGTGGATCCTAGCTACAAATGATTGGACATCTATGTGAAGAGGAAGAAAACTCAGTAGTGAAGGCTAGTAAGCTAGAAAGGAGATATAAAGGGAATGCAAAGGGAGGGAGGGGGGAACTTAATAGGATGGTATTGTATATATGTAAGTAGAAGAGCAGATTAATGGGGGTGAAAAGGCCTAAGTGAGGTCAGGGGATGAGATTGAGTACAGGAAAGGTAGAAGGAGGGCTAATCAAAATCTAAGAGAATATAAATAACTCATATGGAAACCTACTCTTCTGGACAATGAAACACTCAGAAGCCATAGATTGCTTTTTAGGAAGGAACATTTGGTGATGTTCTACGAGTTGAGACTAGTGGTAAGGTTTGGATAAAGTTGGGTAGCATAGCTTCATAAGCAGCCAAATGATAGACTAAATTACGAACTGGAGAAACCTCTTGCATCTATCTATTTAACTCGCTTGTGTGTGGCATGCCTGCATGTATGTGTGCATATACATGTGTGTGTGGGTATGTGTGTGTTTATGGTAGGCACACACATGTGTGCACATGCCCGAGTAAGCTGAGAACACCCTCAGGTGTTCTTCCTCAGAAATGCTGCCTTCTTTTTAGGAGACAGGATTTCTTGTTGGCCTGGAGATCACCAGTTAGGCTAGCCTGGCTGGCCAGTGAGCTCCAGGTATCCTTCTGTCTCCATCTCCCCAGTGCTGGGGTGATAAGTAAGCACCACTATGCCTGACATTTCATGGGGTGCTAGGGACTAAACTTGAGTCCTTGCAAGGCTTGCCCTGTATCCACTTCTCCCCGACCCCAGGAAATCTTTTGTATGATCGTGTGCTTGTTCTTCCAGCTTCCCCCAGGCTGGCAAGGACCGTGAAAGTGGAACTCTCTGATCTCTCTCTCTCTCTCTCATCTTATTTCTTCCTTCAATTTTTTTTTAAATTTGGGGCTGGAGGGATGGCTTAGCAGTTAAGGCGTTTGCCTGCAAAGCCAAAGGACCAGGTTCAATTCTCCAGGACCCATGTTAGCCAGATGCATGATGGGGTACACATGTCTGGAGCTCATCTGCAGAGGCTGGAGGCCTTGGCATGCCCATTTTCTTCTCTCTCTCCCTCTTTCTCTGTCAAATAAATAAATAAATAAAATTAAAATATTTAAATAATTTTTTACATTTGAAGATATTTATTTATGAGAGAGAGAGGGAGAGAGAGAGAGAGCGAAAGAGAGAAGCAGATAAAGAGAAAGACAAAATGAGCATGCTAGGGCCTCCAGCCACTGCAAATGAACTCCAGATGCATGTGCCACCTTGTGCATCTGGCTCCTGGGGACTAGAACCTGGGCCCTTAAGCTTCATAGGCAAGCACCTTAACCACTAAGCCACCTCTCCAAGCCCTTTCCCTTGTTTTTAAAAACAGTCTCACTATGTAGCTCAAGCTAGCTTGGAACTCGTATGTAGCCCAGCCTTGCCTGTAACTCCTAATCCTCCTGTGTTCTGAAATTACAGATATATACCATCAGTCTGGCTTCTTTCCTCTCTCTCCTTAGATTCTCCTCTTCTATGAACTTGATTTTGGTCTTCATGTGGTTTGAATTTAATTTCTCTTTCCCTACACTATTGTTCTACTTCTGTGTGTGTGTGTGTGTGTGTGTGTGGTGTCTGCATATTTGGCACAGGGAGGCTGCGGATGCCAAGTACAACTTCAAGGTGTCTGTCCTCACCTGCACCACTGCATCAAGCTTTACATGGTTTCTGGGGCTCTGGCCTCTGGTTGTCAGGCTTGTGCAGCAAGTGAGCAGTCTTTCCCGTGGTCAGATGGTCCCAGAAAAATGTGCAATTGTAGGTTCTTCCATTGCCCATATGATTCAGCTCCATGTGCTCCACATTACAATGTGTTAACACAATGTTAGGAACATTCCAGGCCTCCTTGTCTTATTGTATCCTGCCAAGGAGACTTTTCTTGTCCATGCCTTCTAATTCCTGCCTTCAAGGACTACTGTGTTGAGTCTCTGTAATGAAGCATCTGGAGAATAACTGTTGGTTTCCTATACAACAGTGGTCTCTTGTTTCATTGCCAGCAGAGCCCACTGCTGGTGTCAGTGCCCAGCAGGCAGCACTGCTCCCAGTTGAAAGAGCTCCTCTCGGCTCCTTGAGGACAAACCAGAACTGACTGCAGCAGACTACGGTGCTCTCTGTTCAGTATTCAGGGGCAGCATGCAGCCTACTCCAGCTGGTAAGAATCAGGAGATTTGCTGCACACTCCTAGAGAGTGTCTTAGAAGAAGCTTAATACAGTGAAGCATTGCTTGGTGACTGGAGGCGTTCTAAGAAAGGCTTCGTTAGATGACCTCATTGCTGTGAACACTGTAGAGTGCTCTTACACAAACCTAAATAGTTAGGTCAGTCACTTGCCAGGGAAGAGAAGCCATCAACAGACTCAACAAGCAAGTGCATCCTGCAAGCTACACCATCAGCAAGGCAGGCAAGATGTGCCACGGGTACAACAGTGGCATGTAAGTTACGGAGGTAATTTACTCCTCTCTGGTTAGACTTGAGTCCTGTTCAGTGGGAGGAATTTCATTTCTGGTACTGAAAACCAAGTCAAAAGCCTATGGGCTTTCAGAGAAGCTACCACCATTCTTTGGCTAAATGGATATATTGAGCCCATCAACTTGCCTTCTAAATGTATATTTTTATGCCCGTTGATTAATGCTGCTCTCACTTTTGATTAGAGAAGCTTATTTTTATAGACGGTGGTGAATTCTGGGGAGACCCGGCTCACAGAGGTGATGAGAAGAAGGGAAAGCCCAGCGCTTAGGACTGGCTGAGTCATTTCTACTTGCCCGCCAGGGCTCAGGGGACATGGCAGAGGAGGTAGTGGAAAGAATATTGGTGCTGCCCTCACTGCTAGTCAGTGTAGCTTCTCTGTGGAGATGCTGGTAGACACCGAGGACATTAAACAGTCATCACAGCTGAAAACAAGAGGCTGTCGAGATGGCAACGCTCAATGAGACATCTCAGTCGTGTCCTCCGCTGCTCAGGGAGTACTGTGGAAAGGGAGTCAGAAAGGATGTAAGACCCGCAGGGTGGGAACAAGGACTTTCACGCACTGTCATCTGTATAGGAACTGACCAATACCTCTCAGTGGTTGTCATTACCAACATTTTGCCACAGAGGATGGAGAAGGACAAAAGCAATGGGTCACAAATGAGAAAGCAAAACAGTAGAAAGACTGCTTGGAAAGAGGAAGCTGCACCATGGAATAGGTGTGGGGTGAGGAGAAATATGACGTCATAGGAAGGGAATAAAATCAAATTACAGTACGCTCATGTAATTCAAATTCTAAATTAAAAGCATAAAGATATTTATCATATATTTCTTTCATATCCAATATTTTATCCCTTAATTCATTCAGTTATTTTCCTGGAATTCATATCCATATATATTAATTTATTTAAAAAATAGCAATTCTTTTGCATTCTTTCTGGCATTTCATCTACCTCAATATCTTTGGAGTCAGTTGCTAGAGAATTGTGAATATTTGGAGGAGCCATACTGCCGTACTTTTTACAGTTCCTGCTGCCTGGGAATGTAGCTCAGCGGCAGGCTCTGTCGGGTGATGTGCACTGAGCCACAGCTGCCTGGGAGGGCAGCTTAGTGGGTAGCGCTTACACAGTGTGCTTGAAATGCCGTGCTGGATTACGGCAACGGACCTTAGGAGAAAAACAAACAGTCACAATAGCAATAAATAGTAGTGAAGAGAAACAGAAATAAAGTAAAACCCAATTTCTACTATGACACCACAACTTTATTAACTGTGACAGCAGTGGCAGGGACAGAAACAATGTTAACAAAGCTTAAAAGATAATTTTTTAAAAGTCCCCCCCAAAATAATAGTTAAGCGAGGCATAGTGGTGCACACCTTTAATCTCAGCACTTTGGAGGCAGAGGTAGGAGG
Source organism: Jaculus jaculus (assembly GCF_020740685.1). Classification (NCBI taxonomy): domain Eukaryota; kingdom Metazoa; phylum Chordata; class Mammalia; order Rodentia; family Dipodidae; genus Jaculus; species Jaculus jaculus. The sequence goes on along the minus strand of NC_059117.1, from coordinate 64,324,368 downwards.
ATCACTGTGAGTTTGACATCAGTTTGGGACTACAGAGTGAGTTCCAGGTCAGCTGGGGCGAGAGTGAGATCCTACAGGAAAAAAAAAAAAAAAAAAAAAAAAAGCAGGAAAGAAAATAGTTAAGAGACAAGAAAATGGGCATGGAATACAAACATAAAGTTAAAACACTCACAATGTAAAAATAGAAGAAAACCAAAGATATGTGGAAATTGAAGGTCATAATTACAAAAAAAGAAAGAATAAAAGAATTTGACTGTCAGGAAGGAGTTCAGTGATATAGCACTTGCCTAGCCTGTGAAAAAACCTTTGGTTCAATACCCAGCATGGCAAAAAAGTAATAAATAAATAAATAAATAAGAATTTGAGTGTTAGAAGAACCAAAAGAGATAATAAAAAGAATACATAGTAAAAAAAATACATAGTGTAAAGTATGTCTGTCTGTATGTGTTTATATATATATATATTTGTCTGTAATCAACAAATCAATAAATGCAATCTAACTTTTCAAAAGCATTATCCCCACTGGTATGATTGTGTGGAAAGAGTGAATATTTACTTCCTCTGCCAATATGCAATTCTTGTAGTTTTGGGCTCTACACTCCTTGGAGAAAGCAAAGGCTGGTGAATAGTCACCCCATCCCGTTCATGGTGGCCCTCACCAATTGATCCCTGGGGGTGGTTTTGGATCAGAGCTGATTGGAGTGACTTCACTTCCTTGTTGCTAGTCCAAGGTAGTATGGAGCGAAAGTTTGCTGGGCTGGAGATTCCTTTGGCCAGATTAGCTCACAGGGTCTGGACTGGCTGACATCAAGTTGGGTTCTGTGTCTGCCCCAAGTAGCTCACTCCCCACTTCATGGATCCCACATGAAAGGTAGGGTAGCAAATTACAGGGTGGAGAGTCATAGCATGTGCCCTGCTTTCCACGGCCCAAGCCTGGTCTATTGAGAGCCAGTCCCTGTAGGCAAACCCACAAGCCTGCTCAGCCTCCAGGACATTCTCTGATTGACTGAGCCATCAGGTCTTTAGCCCAAATCGCACTGAATGTATTTTTCAATGAACTGGCCTCAGTGGTATCCTACTGGGCAGCTGTGGGTCATAAGACATATACTGGCTGGATCTGAATGGCAATGTTTACTGCAAGTTCCAGAGAAAAAGAGAACATTGGGACTTATGTCACCCAAAGCAGCAAGCTTGGGTGGCACCTTCTCTAGTTGGCTCCCTGTTACAGGAGCACCTCTTTTAAAATTAAAAATTATATTTATTTATTTTTTTATTTATGAGGGAGTGATAGAGAAGAGAGAGAGAGAAAGAGAGAGAATGGGTGCACCAGGGCCTCTAGCCACTGTAAATGAACTCCAGATGCATATGCCATCATGTACACCTGGGTCATTAGGGTTTACAGGCAAGCACCTTAACCAGTAAGCAATCTCTCCAGCCCAGGAGCATCTTTTATGCTGAGAAATGCAAGCTCTTCTCCAGTGTCAGCATGTTGAGTAGCTCCAAGATCAACAAGGCCCAGATGGCTTTTCTGTCTGGCATCTACTTGTATGCTGGTTCCCTTGTGCATCTCTAGCTCCCTCTCTGCTTCTCTGCTCTGTTTCCCTCCCTGCTGCTATGGGCTCTGCATTGGCTCCATGTCTGTGTCTGTCCTGTGTTGAACTTCACTGTGCCCTCTCAATACCCCACTTCTCCGAGAAGCTGTCTTCTGGCTGCTTTGACTATGAGCTGCTGAATGCTAGAAAATTCTGCTTGCTTGTGCTGGGTCACCTTGGCTTCTCTGAAAGATATGTTTTGTCTCTTTTGTCACTGCAAGCATGTGTCAGCTACTGGCTCCAGAAGGATATGGACATGTAGGAGAGTGTTGACTCAGCCTCGATCAGTAACTTCCTAACAAGCTCAAGAACGAATAGGCACAGTTGAGCCAATGCATGATTGACCTAAGGCATGGGTCTGAGGAGAGTTCCATCTCATAGTGTTCCTAGGGTCATGGTTAGAGGACACCCCTGCCGACACATCACCTGGGGATGACTTTAGGTTGACTCATATTGGTTAATAGCGAACCTTCTAGGGGCTGGGTAGGGAGGCCAAGAGCCCTGTGCAGAATGAGAAGAGAGATCCTAGCTCACTTTTTGCCTAAGGTGAGATTCAATTGTACCAGTGGGTAATTCCACTGTGGTGAAACCAAAGTTGGGAAAGTAGACAAAACATTGTGGGTGGAAAGAGTGTGAGCTTTGATTTATAAGTTGTTACTAGGGTAATATTCACTCTCAATATAGTTTTGATTTGCATTTCCCTGGTGGTTAGGAGGTTGAATTGTTTTTAAATATGTGTATTAGTGCATGCCTTTAATCCCAGCACTTAGGAGGCAGAGGTGGGAGGATTGTCATGAGTTTGAGGCCACCCTGAAACTACATAGTTAATTCCAGGTCAGCCTGGACCAGAGTAAGACCGTACCTTGAAAAACCGAATGTATATACAAATATATATATACATATATATATTTATATATATGTATACATATATATATATGTATGTATGTATGTGTATATATATATATACACATACATACATACATACATATGTATTGGACATTTGAGAGCTATCTGTTAAGTTTATTACTTGGTGTATTGATTAAAGGGTTTCTTCTTTTCCACTAGCCTTCTTTGCTGGTAGGAAATACTTGGGGGTTTCATCCATTTCCTTGTCGTCAGGTGTGAATGTCTGCCTGGGTCAGCTAAGGCTTGATAGGCTCAGGAATCCTAAATGACGGGGCACACAGAAACATAGCATTTTGTAATGCCATAAGTGGAAAGTGCAAGTCCTATTTCAGAATGATTAAGCTTGGTAACTAATCCATCATTGAGGTAATTACTTTTTAATTTGCTGAAATGTTACAGCACAGCTGGCTGTGACACCAGAAAGAAGTTGGCTGCTTGGGGGGATTAGAGGAAAAGGGATTAAAGCAATTTTGCCAACAGTAGAAACTCGGGCTGGAGTGGAGGGTCTGATGTGCTGCTTGGGACTTGGGAGGCCACACAGCTGTTAAGGAATGAAACCCAGGCCACTTGCACACTATGACTGTGGATGCTTCCCTCGGCTCTGAAATGACCACGCAGCGGGATTCCTTCTATGTTGACCAGAGCATAAGGTATGATGTTAACACAGTCACATCCACTCTTCCAGCTGGAAAGGGAGGCTTTGCATAAAATTGTCTCTAAGCTCACATTCTGTGTTAAGGCTACATGAAGTTCAGAAGGTCAGGGTTGGGAGATTTTACTTTTTATTTTTTATATTCATTTATTATTTGTTTGAGAGAGTGTGTGTGAGAGAAAGAGGCAGATAGATAAAGAGAGAGAATGGGTGTGCCAGGGCCTCTAGCCACTGCAAACGAACTCCAGATGTGTGTGCTGCCTTTGTGTATCTGTGTATTTATGTAGGTACTGGGGCGTTGAACCTGGGTCCTTAGGCTTTGCAGTAAAGAGTCTTAACTGTTGAGTCATCTCTCCAGCCTCTTATTTTTAATCAGTGAAAAAAAAGGGACTTATGTAGCAGTTACCTTTTCATTGCTGAGACAAAACACCTGACCAGGAGCAGCTTTTGAAACAAATGGTTTATTTCTAGCTTACATTTTCACAGGAAAGTTTCATCATGGTGGGGAAAGCATGGCAGGAGCATTCAGCCAGGATCACATCTTCACACCACCAGGGAAGAAACAGAAAGTGTAAGTTTCTCTCAGTGGCAAGTGGGACTTGGCTATAAGACACACAAGACTCGCCCCCACAGACACACCTCCTCCAGCAAGCCTTCACCTCCCATGGGCTCCATTAGCTGGGGCCTAAGTAAGAGTCTTCATCACAAACACATGAGACTATGAGGGACATTTTGTATTCATACCACCACATCCCACTTTGGATTCAAAGTGGTTAGGCTTTATGTGGTTTTATTCACTTGTGAAGCAGTCCATGCAAGGTTGTGCCTTTGTGTCCACAGCGGCAACAGTTGGGAAGGGAAGATGAAAGGAAATATCAAGGGCCAAGGAAGACAGACCTGCAAGGATGAGCTGGATCCTTATCTGTCCCTCACTCATACCTCGCACATGATGGGGTATGTTGATGTCCTTCTCTGAGTAGCCGAAAGCATACTTGGCCCAGGATGAGCAGAAGGTGAGGGAAAAGACCATGTAGGAGCTAAAAGAGCAAACCATCTGCTGCCTCTCCTCAGCCTGGCCAGAAGACCTGTGGCAATGCCCCTGACACAACACTGGCCCACCTCTGAATTTAACAGAGTCTCTGAAGAGAGCAAGGTGAAGGAGTGTGTATCTGTGTATTTATAAGGAGATCAGGTCCTGTGAGTCACTGGGAGAAAGGGTGCAGAGGGAGCAGTGGTCCCATCCATTTTATTTTCACAGTAGTAATGCTCTCCTGCCAGAGCCTGCAGGAGAGAGGGGATGCTCTGCACTGAAGCTGCTTGGACTGTAGTGATCATGGAGGAAAAGGAAAGTGTGAACTTCTATCCAGGGAACAGGAGCCTTTGGTGAAAGCAAGCAAGCAAGCGTGGGAGTACAGACGTTCCAGAAGTGGAAGCAAGTTGGCATTTTTTTTCCCCAGGATCCAAAGGTCATCACAAAAGAGAAATTGCTCCCCTAGCCAGTGTAAGAAAACAGAGAAGTGGAGAGAGGCCACAGCGCAGACTGTGCAGAGTGGGACTGGCCACTGGAGGAGCAAATGACAAGAACTGTGGTAGTTGACAATGCATCACTTTATGCTAAAATGTTCCCAAAGGCAGGTTGGTGATGTTACACGCCCAAAGTCCAACACCTTGGGAGTTGAGCCAGGTATCTGGGTCCAAGAGCACTCTGGGCTATGTATTAAGACTATGTTTTCAATCTTTGCCAGCTATACCACTGACAGAAGACTAATATCTACAATCTACAAAGAACTACAACAACTAAACAATAAAAAAACAAACAACCCACTCCAAAAGTGGGGGAGAGAAATGAATAAAGAGTTCTTAGAGGAAGAATTACAAATGGCTCACACCTAAGAAAATGTTCAACATCCCTCACCATTAGGGAAATGCAAATTAAAACAACGATGAGTTTCCACTTTACTCCAGTAAGGATAACAAACATTAAAAAAAATGATAACAAATGTTGGTGAGGATGTGGAGAAATAGGAACACTCATTCACTGTTGGTGGGAATGTAAGCTGGTACAATCACTATGGAAATCAATATGGAAGTCATCCTGAAAAGGATGAATATAGAGTTTCTGACAGGCCCTGGTTTTCCTTTACTGGGCATTTACCCTGAAAGCTCCACATCTTGGTTCAGAGATATTTGCTCAAACATGTTTATAGCTGCTCAATTCATAATAGCTAAAAACTGGAATCAACCCAGGTACCCATCATTGGATGAGTGGATAAGCAAAATGGGGTATATCTACATGATAGAATTCTACTCAGCAGCAAGAAAAAATGACACAATGAATTTTTAGAAAAATGGTCGAACTTGGAACAGATCATTCTAAGTGAAATCACCCAATCACAGAAAGACAATTATTGCATGGTCTCACTCATCTGTGGTTCCTAACCTGGATCAGCCCAAGTTGCTGACATACCTGAATGGCATCTCAAGGCTTGGACAATAGAGAAGGTAGAGTGTGGGGAATGGGGAAAGCTGGAGGGGGGACACAAAACTGAACCCAAATTGAACTGGCACCATAGAATCCTATATCCTGGAAGCTAGACTAAACGGTGGAACCTTCAAGAGGACGTTAGGGGGAGCACCTGAATTGAAGGGCCCTGGAGAGGGTGAGATGAAACCTAACCTTAAATTTCTGTTTCTCTTTATTCTCTGTCTTTCTTTTTCCTTTCCCTTGGCTATGGCCTGTAATTCCCTGTACCAGAATGAGGTTTACATCCACAATGAGCTGTTGGTCAGAGAGACCTACTAGTTCTCCCAAAACAAACAAGACAGACTTCTGTCAGAGCACTTGATTACCCACCAGAGGTTAATGGTAAGACCCTACTGCTAAAGACGCTCACTGTCAGCATGGACCATGGAGAGACCTGGTTGGAATCTGGAGAAGAGCCAGTCCCAAGACAATTAGCCCATCGGGTGCTGGAAGGCACTACATGAGCTACTGGGGGAAAGTGGCCAACATCAATCTGAGCAACTCAAAGTCTAAGTGACTCAGAAGCAAACAACCTGACATGCTGCTCACACACGTACAATAGTGGCACACAGCCATGGTGGGTAACCAGCTGCTCTTGGATTGGCTAACAGATCTGCTCAGTGGAAAGGAAACCATATCTGGAACTGGGAAAAAAGTCAGAATCATATCAAGATAACGATTTTTGCTTCCCAATGCCAAGCTCTCACTAATCTTGGCATATATGAGGGGCTACACCCTCTCAATTCTCTCTAAATTAATAATGTTATCCCATTCAACTGGTGCTGATTTCACTCTCCATTGGAGATTCTGCTTCTCTTTTTCAGATGGGAGCAGGATCTGAGGAGATAAATGACCCAGTGCACTTCACCCTGGCCCAAGCTGAAACCACAGGATAATTGGGGAAATGAGCAAGAGTGCTGCTTTCTTGGTGAACCTGCTATCAGCACAAGGGTGAAGGAGATAGACACTGAGGATACTCAACACCTACCAAAGCAGAGATCCAGAGGCTCCTAAGAGCCCATCACCAACTTAAAGCCCATCCACCATGGCTCAGGGAATTTTGCAGAAGAGGGGGTGGATAGATTGCTAGAGCCACAAGTTAGGGCATTTTGCCACAGAGACAATGCCTCTCCCCTATAACTGACTGCTGCCCCCATAATGCATTACCCGCAATCTCCATGGGGTTGACTTGCATTCCCAACAAGGAAGGCTTCTTCAGAAAAAGGGCAGGGGCCGGGTGTGGTGGCACACACCTTTAATCCCAGCACTCGGGAGGCAGAGGTAGGAGGATTGCCATGAGTTCGAGGCCACCCTGAGATGACAGAGTTAATTCCAGGTCAGCCTAGACCACAGTGGGACCCTAACTTGAAAAACCAAAAAAAAAAAAAAAAAAAAAAAAAAAAAAAAACCACCCAGAAAAGGGGCAGGGAAGAGGGAAAGTATGGTACCAACATGTGTTGTTTATATGCTAAATATGTTTGTATCTAATAAAAATAAATTTAAAAAAGAAATGAGTAGGTGAAGTTTTTAAGGAATCTCACAGGTTGGGGTACTGAACTGGTTAGTTCAGTTCTGATGCCAAGTGTCTGGAGGGTGTCAAGTTCTCAGGAAGGAACTAATCTTTTTACATTCCTTTCTCTCTCAGGAAAGGAAGAGATGAGACCAGGGACATGAATTCACCTCCTCTGGTGTGGTTCTAGGAGAAAAGGGCATAAAGAAAAAAACAAATTGTCCCTTACAAGCCCAAGGATATTCCTCATTTTTACTTTTGGAGAGAGGATCTGTTTCCTCTAAATTACCTCATCATTATTGGTAACATTTATAATATAAACATTTCACTAATGTCCAAATACCTGAAGTAATAGACAAAAATACTATTTCCAACAAATTGTTTACTAACAGTGAATTAAGTAGTTGAAAGGAGATTCTTTGGCAGGCAAAATGATGTGAGAGTCTGAAATATTTATCATAAGTCTTGGTGTTTCAACATTGGGCATTTGCCTCTCTGGATTATTGTCAAGACTAAATAATAAACAGTCTGATTTGAATCTTAAAAAAAAAAAAGACTGCATTCACAGAAACAAACAAACAAAATCCATGCAAATGTTCAGAGCTGACTTCAGAAGAAACAGAAAGTCAATGTAGACAAGTTGTTAAGGACCCATCTGGGGGTGCTGTGGAAGAGTTCCTGTATTGTCCTTTTGCACGAGGACCTTCTTCATATCCCTGGAGTAACAGATGGGTGTGGGCAGATGCTTTATCTGTTCTAGATCACTGACAAATAAGGTAATGCTATTGCCACACTAAGGCTCCAGGACTGATGCAGAACGCCCAGGTCAGAGCTTCTGGGCACATGAACGGTGGGATGGCTCACACTTGGGCCCTACTCAGGAAACAGCCTCTGGTCTCAGGGACCCACCTACCCGGAAGGACCTGAAAGTTTATACCTATTGGTCCTGTCGTGGTTTGAGTCAGGTGTACCCCATAAGCTCACGTGTTCTGAATGTTTAAACCCCAGCTGATGGCAATTTTTGCTGGAGGAGGTATGTTGCTGGGGGTGGACCTTAATGGTTTATCAGCCCCTAGCTTGCCACTGTTAGTTTGGTGACTCACTTCCTGCCGCTGTTTTCTACCTGCTGTGGCAGAGGTCATGTCTAGCCTCTGCTCATGCCACATTTTCCCTTCCGTCATGGAGTTTTCTCTTGAATCTGTAAGCCAGAATAAACTGTTTCCTCCTACTGCCTGCTTTTGGTCAGGCGCTTCGTGCCAGCATCGGGAAGGTAACTGCAGCACCACCCGGTAGTTCAGCTGCAGGACTCCGAGAAGTCAGGCTGGAACCGAGCAGAAGGCTGCCTCCCTGCTGGGTGGCTGTCTTAATGCTGGGAGGTGTTATGTAGGCTTTGGGGGGAGAAAAATCATCAGTTGTTTTGCCCAGTTGTGGACCGTCTGAACTACACAACTGACCAGCCCAGCAAGTTGTGCCCGCTGGTACAATACTTAGTGACATGACTGTGATGGGAATAACCAGCTGTTCTCTGATTGTATGTGAGAGGCTCGCGATGGAGTGAATTCATGCCTGGAAGTGAAAACCTAGCCAAAAGCCTATGGCTGGCTGGTTACGGCTCTTGGAAAGAAGGAACTACAGTTGTTTGACTAAGCGGAGATACGGGGTCCACCAAATTTCCCTCTAAATATTCATGTTAATGCCCATAGGTTGGGGCTGCTGTCACCTTTGGCTAGAGAAACTTCTTCTTCCAATTGTTGGGGACTCCGGAGGAGACTCAAAGCTCATCCAGGTACTGAGGATAAGTGACTTTGGAGTGCTCTGAGGACACTGTGGAAGAGGGATGGAAAGAATGCAATAGCTAGAACATGGGAAGGAGTGCTGTGAAATGCAACTGAACATGACCTGGTAGCTGCTTTCATAACCTCACAGGGACTGTCATTATATTTGCACAAGACTTACACATTATTGAGACCATCGACATTCCATCATGGAATGGGAGGAGAGCCAAACCATAAAGAGACATGAAAGTTGGAAGAAGGAAGGGTTTGGTGAAAGGAATGGGGGAGAGGAGCCAAGAGAAGCTAACAGGAGGGGAATGTGATAAAAATATTATACATGTATAAAACTGTCAAGGGAAAGTTTGAAAATGAAGGCTGAATGTGGTGGCTCATGCCTTTAATCCCATCATTTGAGAGGGTAAGGTAGGAGGGTTGCTGTGAGTTCGAGGCCATCCTGAGACAACACAGTGAATTCCAGATTAGTTTGGTCTAGAGCAAGACCCGACCTTGAAAAAAAAGTTTTTTTTTATTTTTTATTTTTTCCCCCAAATGAAACAGGAAGCACTAAGTAGACAGGGGAAAAAGAAAGGAGAAATGTGGCAAAGAAGATAGCAGGATAAGAAATGGATAGATGAATTAAGAGTGCTGACATGCAAGTACTATAAATGACTGCAAGTAACTGATGCTTCGGGTATGTATGGTTTCTTTTCACGAAGGCCAGAATAACTTGGTGTTTCAAAGTCAAATGTTAGAATGTGTACTTTCAGCTCATGAATTCCAGCACAACTTGGTGTTTTGAAGTCAAATGCTACCATTCTCCTGTTAACTGCTCAAAGTAACAAACAAATGCATTGCTACCATATGTATTTTTAAGAAACTTAATATTTTTTTATTTCATTTTGCCTTTTTATTTGCTCCTGTCTGTCATATGAGTCCAAAACGCCTGTCAAGCACTCTGGCTTATCAATGAGGACAGGGGATTTCTACATTCCATTGAGCAACATAAGTGGGGTGGGGCTTAAAGGAGAGAAAGTATTCAAAGAAGGATCTTGTTCACCTAGCACACAGGTCTTCTAGAACAAACTACTGACACTTCACAGAGTGGTGACATTGACGTTTCTATAAAGAATTTGGGAATCTGGGGACAGAGTAGCAAATTGATGAAAAAGAACACAGGGCCAATGGGAAAAAGAGACTTGCATATCACAAGTTACGAGCAGGGAAATGGCAAGTGCATTTTGCAAGTTTGGAAGTAGTGACTTGGAAGGGACCTAGGACATACTTGCTGTGTCTCAGCACAGGCCTGGTTCTTCAGTGCCCCGTTCTTGAGGAGGGCCACTGCTACTGTGGGTGACAGCTGTCATAATGCAGGAGATTTAGGCCCTGTGGCATTTTGTAGAGATAGTTTATTTGCAATGGTAATTTTTACTACTTTTTTTCTTTTTAAGCAGATAAAACAGGTTCATTTTAGAAGGCACAGATAAGCATGAAATGAAAGATTAATATCACAAGTAATTCCAACATCACAGAAAATACAACTGTTATCATTTTTGCTATATTTACTTCAGGCCCTTTAAATTTTCATCTAATTACTGAGCTGTGGATTTATCTATGTGTCTGGTGAGTGATTTACACGCATGTACTGTACATGATATGCCAATGTATCGTTTATAGCATATTATATTTCTTTTAGAAAGATCATACCACATATGGTTCTTATACATTGTTTTAGTAGCTAATGCAAACATCACCCCACCATGACGAAGCATATTATTCTACATTTAATAACTAACATGTGTTCCTTCGCACTGATTACAAATTAGTTAAAATATTGTTTGCCATTTGAACTTTTTTCAAGATTTTGTCATTGGAAATAGCATTAATGTGCAAATCTTGTACCTTGTAGCTAAATGTTTGTACACAGCCTTAATTGTTTCTTTTTCAAGGCAAACTCTGAGAAAAGAAATGCTGGATCAAAGGCCATGCACATTTCAAACAGTTGTCCTGTGTATCAACATGTTGCTTTTTAGAAATGTTAGATCAACTCGTTACCAGTAGCAGGAAAATTGGCTCTGTTTAAAAATAATTCCAAAGTAAGTATATCCTTACTCTTTATAGTAAAATTTACATAAAATTTATATTTACATAAAATTTAATGTTTACCACCTACAAAGTATAATCCATCCATCCTATTATTATCTGCAGGGTAACTACCAGTTCAGCCAGGGTGGGGTGGTTAAGGCTGGAGTGTCATGACAGCCTTGAACAGCTGCTGGCATTCAAAATTGACAGTAAAGGCAGCAAAACAACTGAAGTATAAGAAACTTTAGCCAAGAGCTGTAGTCGGTCTTCTTTCTAGTCATCTCATGTTACAAAGGGAGAAAATGACAAAAAGTACGCCATACAGTTGCATGAAAAATAAACAAGACAATATATGCATGTGGCCTGTCATAGAGAAAGGGCTTAATAGTGTGTAGTACTATTATATTTAGAAAATATATTTAAAAAGCGTTGGTAACCCAAAACAGAACAAGTCTAAGTACCACATAGATTAGTTAAAGCATTTTTTGAGGCATATTGAGTCATCATTTGTGTGCATGTAAGGGGTCCCTGCACAGAAACGAGAGGAAGGGAAGAGGAAGAGGTGTGGTCTTCTCTTCAAGTGCTTTATAGTCTTGTAATGGAGAAAAGACAGATGTCAATATAATTACAAGTGCTAGGGAAGATACCAGGGGTGGAATCTCAGGGGCTCAGTGCTCATACAAGTACCCTAATTAAACTCAGATTATCTACATACAACGGAGTTGGAGGAGAGATACAGGAGAAGGTAATGGGGGTGAAAACAGAGGAGGAATCCCTTCCAGCTCTGGCAATCATGGAAGACTACACAGAAACAAAAATGGCTTTTGCCCAACAGTTGAACCCATGTAAGATGTGTGGGGTGAATGTGTTTCATGGGAGTTTGCTCTGTGAATTGGGAAATCGAAGTGTGTGCCCGTGTATCTCTCAACCTGTGTGAGCCAGCAGCGCGGTCACCAGGGCCGGCAGTGCACAGTGCGAGGTCCTGAAGCATCGATGGGCGAGGGGAACCTGTCCAGTGCACAGTGCGAGGTCCTGAAGCATCGATGGGCGAGGGGAACCTGTCCAGTGCACAGTGCGAGGTCCTGAAGCATCGATGGGCGAGGGGAACCTGTCCAGTGCACAGTGCGAGGTCCTGAAGCATCGATGGGTGAGGGGAACCTGTCCAGTGCACAGTGTGAGGTCCTGAAGCACCGATGGGTGAGGGGAACCTGTCCAGTGCACAGTGCGAGATCCTGAAGCATCGATGGGTGAGGGGAACCTGTCCAGTGCACAGTGCGAGGTCCTGAAGCATCGATGGGTGAGGGGAACCTGTCCAGTGCACAGTGCGAGGTCCTGAAGCATTGATGGGCGAGGGGAACCTGTCCAGTGCACAGTGCGAGGTCCTGAAGCATCGATGGGCGAGGGAAACCTGTCCAGTGCACAGTGCGAGATCCTGAAGCATTGATGGGTGAGGGAAACCTGTCCAGTGCACAGTGCGAGGTCCTGAAGCATCGATGGGCGAGGGGAACCTGTCCAGTGCACAGTGCGAGGTCCTGAAGCATCGATGGGTGAGGGGAACCTGTCCAGTGCACAGTGCGAGGTCCTGAAGCATCGATGGGTGAGGGGAACCTGTCCAGTGCACAGTGCGAGATCCTGAAGCATCGATGGGTGAGGGGAACCTGTCCAGTGCACAGTGCGAGGTCCTGAAGCATCGATGGGTGAGGGGAACCTGTCCAGTGCACAGTGCGAGGTCCTGAAGCATTGATGGGCGAGGGGAACCTGTCCAGTGCACAGTGCGAGGTCCTGAAGCATCGATGGGCGAGGGAAACCTGTCCAGTGCACAGTGCGAGATCCTGAAGCATTGATGGGTGAGGGAAACCTGTCCAGTGCACAGTGCGAGGTCCTGAAGCATCGATGGGCGAGGGGAACCTGTCCAGTGCACAGTGCGAGGTCCTGAAGCATTGATGGGTGAGGGGAACCTGTCCAGTGCACAGTGCGAGATCCTGAAGCATTGATGGGTGAGGGGAACCTGTCCAGTGCACAGTGCGAGATCCTGAAGCATCGATGGGTGAGGGGAACCTGTCCAGTGCACAGTGCGAGATCCTGAAGCGTCGATGGGTGAGGAGAACCTGTCGAGGCTTGTGACTGGAGGGTTGAAAGGCTGAACAGAGGCATGATCTCCAAAGCAGGACTTCTAGGAGTTGGGGACTATCTGGGGATACTGCCGTCTCAGCACCTAGCTACGAGAGAGTCAACTTCCCCTTCCCCTTTCTCCTTTCCTCCCTTGTCCACTGCTCTCCCCTCTTTCCCTTTTTAATTTCAGCCGAGCCAAAGGTTACAGCAAGAGAAATAAGAATGATACCCAGTGCTCTTCAGACAAAGCGTAAACCTGACACTCTTCAATTGAAATAATACCAAAGCTGATACAACAGAACAATGGGCTAACTGCCCTGTTGCCTGCATGTTTAAAATCAACTTGGGCATGATATTTTGTGTGTGTGAACCACTGAGACAAATGAGGGTTGTTGGCATGTGCATGGGTGAAGGCTTATTTGCTGGAGTCTGGATGAGTTACGAGTGCCTGCAACATAGCACTGTGACTCACCCACTCTCAGCAGCCATTAACTTGCCAGTAACTTCTCAGGAGGAGTGGGGCCTCATGTCCCCTCCCCAGTCCATGATGGGCTATTGATGGGCTCATTCTTGTGCAAGAAAGCACAGAAGCTGTGAGTTAATGACTGCATTGGCCACGCCATGTCCAAAGGATGGTACTTCAAGGCACCCCTCCCCACCCTGTGGTCTTATATCCTTTCTAACTCCCCCTGCATGGTGCTCCCTGAGGCTCAGAGAAGGTGATGTACATGTCCCATTTGGTGCTGAGCACTCATTAATCACTTATTCTCAGCACGTGGTCCAGTCTCTGCATGAAACTGCAGAAAGAGCTTTTCTGATGAAGGTGTAGAGCCACCCACATCTATGAGTATAATCATAAATATTTAGAAGGCAGTTTGAACACATCCATTTAGCAAATCAGGACCCATGTCCTTCCAACTCATGGGCTGTGACTAAGTGTAAAACAGGACTCGACTCTATTCAGAAAGTGACTGGTTGCCCCACAATAGTCAGGCTCCTGGTCCTGCATCCCCATCCAGAGTGCTAGGATTATAGGCATGTGCCACCGCACCCAGTCGTTGCCCTCTCTGGAACCCTCACAGTTTTCTCTACTATGTGGCCAATGTTAAACACTGCTCTGCAGCATTCTCTCTCCTGGTCTTTAGACTCCATTATTGGGCTGGAGAGATAACTTGGCAGTTAAGGCACTTGCCTGCAAAGCCTAAGGACCCAGGTTTGATTCTCCAGATCCCACATAAGCCAGATGCATAAGGTGGCACATGTGTCTGGAGTTTGTTTCCAGTGGCCCGAGGCCCTTCATGCCCATTCTATCTCTCTCTCCCTCTCTCTGTCTCTAATAAATAAAAAAATAAAAAATAAACCTCTGTTATTAACTTCAAGAGGACAGCAGAGATGTGGGGAATTGAAGTGCCCCAGGTTCAGATTGTGGAACCATTCTGTGCTATGACTTTACACCTTGCAGCCAGTTATTTAAATATTGAGTCCTTTCTCATAAAAAATTGGGGTTTTCTGCTTTACTTGAAAATTCAGGCCAGGCATGGTAGCTCACACCTTTAATCCCAGCACTGGGGAGGCAGAGGTAGGGGGATTGCCATGAGTTCAAAGCCAGCCTGAGACTACATAGTGAATCCCAGTTCAGCCTAGGCTAGAGTGAGACCATACATTGAAAAACCACTCACACACACACACATGCACAAAGATAGCTGGACTCAACCTCCTTTTGCATTCAATCTACTATTTCTTTGGTTGAAATATATGTGATGGTTAGTCTCTGGTTGTTAATGTGACAGAATTTAGAATCACCATAGAAACAAATCTCTAGGAATATGTGTTAGTTTCTAAATTAGGTTAATCAAGGTGTGAGGATACCTTGATTAACTAATTATGGGTAGTACCACCTTAGGCTGGAGTCTCAGACTTAAGGAGATCTTTTGGCCCAGCAATGAGAAAAATAACTAATAGAGTATAAGAAAAAAATCTGGTCTCACACAGGCACATAAATTAGATAAGATTTTATGGAGGCCCTCAGTGCAATGTGATATCCCTCAGGGATTCTCAGATTCTACTTTGATGTTCTAGCAGTGAGGAGCTAAGAAGGCTCAGGTTTGGAATGCAGAAGACTGAGTGCTTCCTAACAGTGAAGGGCTCCCCACTGCAGGCAGGGTTAGGACCTGCTCTCCACACAGGAGATCCTTAAAAGCCAGTAGTTGTTAGTATGCTGAAAAGTCATGGTGATAAGGTGGCTACTTATGAAGCAACAATGACCACTGACTTAACTTTATTTAACATCTAACATGCCAGGATGTGCCCTCAAATCTTTCCATTTTTAGTATTTTTTGAGTAAAAATTTAAAATTTTTTAATTATTTTTTTTTTTTAGAGTGAGAGGTAGAGAGAGAGAGAGAGAGGGAGAGAATTGGCATGCCAGGGCCTCAGCCACTGCAATGGAATACCAGACACTTTTGCCACCTAGTGGGCATATGCAACTTTGAACTTGCCTTACCTTTATGCATCTGGCTTATGTGGAATCTGGAGAGTTGAACATGGTTCCTTAGGCTTCGCAGGCAAGTGCCTTAACCACTAAGCAATCACTCCAGCCCTGAGCAAAGTTTTCAATAGCATCAACTTCTCTCCCCTTTGAAAAAAAATATTTGTTTAATTAGCATAAAATGTTAAGTATCATTATCACATTTTTCAAACACCATTTATTTTTGTTGATACTCTGCCCCTCTTTCCCATGGATTATTAGCACACAACAATTCTGTAGGAGTTTCTTATGGATGCCCTTAACAGAGTACCACAAATATGTATCTGGTGTGACCTCAACCTAGCTAATTGGATCTGTAATGACTGTTTTCAGAAAGGGCTGCTTTCTCCGCTTCTGGGAAGGACAGGAGTTTGCGGGCAGGGGAAGTACACTCTCCAACCCAGTACAGGTAGATATTATTTTGTCCTCACTTTTTGGACAAATCACCTAAGCAGTGATATATTAAACTTCCCAAGGTTACAAAGTTAGTAAATTATATAGCTATGATTCAAACCCAGGCCTCCAAGCCTCCAGAACTCTTATCAGGAATGCTACTTTTCTTTTACTCTCTTATAAAAATAATTATCTATTTATTTGCAAGCAGAAAGAGATAGAGAGAAAAGAGACAGAGGCCAGGGCCTCCAACTTCTGTAAATGAGCTCCAGATGCATGTGTCTCTGTGCATCTAGCTTTATGTGAATTATAGGGAACCAAACCAGGGTATTGGACTTTGCAAGCAAGTGATTTAACCACTAAGAAATCTCTTCAGCTCTTTCCCTTACTCCCTTAAAAATGGGGTAACTGAAGGTTAAATTACTGATTTTTTTAGAGGACATTGTATTTTAGCCCACAAAGATGGGGCAAATCTTTTACTAAGTGGAATGTTATGCAGGAGTCGGTGAGATGCCTCTGGTGGAAAAACAGCTTCTCTGGTTGCATTCTCAGCAGGAAGACCTTGCCAGTGACCAGGATGCTGAAGGGTATAGCCTCACAGCCACTGTACTGATGTCCCATTGCTGCTGTGCCAAGCCACCAAGTTAGTGGCTTAAGACAAGACCACTTTGGGGCTTGGGAGGGGAGATGACTCAGCAGTTATAGGAACTTGCTTGCAAAGCCTTCATTTTCCAATTACTTGTGCAGAGATGTAGGCAAAGGGTTGCACACACCTGTGATCCCAAGGCAGCTACAACAGTGAGAAGCAGAGCCAGAAGAATGTGAAGCTTGTGGGTCAGCTCTTCCCATGTCCCTTTACAGTCTAGTAGTTCATTTGCAGTGGCAAGAGACCCCGTCTCAAGGAAGCTGGAGCGCAGACGCCTCGCAATTGACCTCAGAACCTCCCATGTGCACTGTGGCATATGTACGCATACACACACAAAATAAATAAATTTAAAAATTAATAAATATAACCCAATTTATTATCTTTCAGTTTGGAAATGATAAGTCCAAGGTGGGGCCCATCAGGTTAAAATCAAAGTGTCAGTGGTCTTTAAAGGGAACTCCATTCCCTGGCCTTAGCCAGACTCTTGAGTACTCAAGCGGTCACTTGCTATCAGTGGTCTATTCCATCTTTGAAGCCAAAAGTACAGCATCTTGTTGACATGGACTCTTCTGCTTGTCTCTGCCATCTCAGAGCCCTTTTGGTTACTCTGAATCTACCCAGAGAATCCAAAATGATGTCTACTTCAGTCTCTTACAAACTCCCCTTTGCATCTAAGGTGACTTGTCCACAGGTTTGGGGGATTAGGACGTGGACATCTTCAGGGACATTCTCTGCCCACCACAACAATGCAGAGTGGGCATGGGGGGGGGAACGTTCAGGATGCTTGGGGTGCTGCTGGTGCCTGGGCATGGGTGGGGGGTGAGTTTCGGCTAGGCCATGAGGGAAGAGGCTTGTCATGACAGGTATGGGGTCCTGGACAGGCTGCGCAGCAGTTATGGCGAGTCTGGTACAAGTCACTGGGCAGTGGGGAGATGACCCTCAGTCAAGGAAAGAGATCAAGGGGTGAAAAACTTGGGGTGGCATTTGACATGTCCAAGCAGGAGGCATGGAGGCAGTGCCATCTTTTCACAGGCAATGTACCAGGACGTTTAGAGAATAGTCTTGCTGTGCATTTGGAATGGATTAGTTCAACTCCTAAGAGGCTGTAACAAACCTTCTTCCTCTGATAAGTGTCATTCTAACACTCTCTTTCCCCAATTATTTTAACCTATCATCTTGCTATTTGTAGCTCTGCCGATACTGTCAGTCCTCCCATTACACCTTATTCTCCACCCCACAGTCCTGCAACTTTCAAGTATCGATTTGCCTGATATCTTTCTAGACACCAGACTTTGCTCTGCACACCTGCTGGGTAGTCAAAACATCAGAGAGGTTCACTTTTACTTCTCAGCAGCTTCCCCCAAAACTTGGAGTAGTGGTGAGAACGTTACATCTCTCTTTTATCCTTCGGAGGAATAATTCTGAGGCATGGATCGGAGAGCCTTCCTGGATCCCAGAGCCTTAGCTTGCCAGCTGAAACTCCACCCTCCCCCAGCAGTACTGGTGTGGATCAGTCCACAGGCCTGTTCCTCTCCTGTCTCCCCTGCCCCGCCCCTTGGTGTTGGCAGAGTCACCTCTCAGACAAACTTCTTACACAGAGCCCTTGTGGCATTGGGTATGAGTGTTGCCCCTGAGGGAACCTGGACTCACTACATTTTCATCAGTCCCTGATTTAGCCTCTCTAACTGTGAAAAGAAATCAAAGCAAAAGTGTTTACAAGAAAAAATCAAAAGAAGAGGCAGGTGCAAAGAGAAGAGGTTAAAAATGTGATAGGAGAGAATAACACATGATGTAAAATGATTCTCACCAAAAGATAAGCCTTAGCTTATGGTCAGGGCAAGTATGACATAGGACATTTAGGTCTTTTGAGTCAATGAGAAGAGGTCCTAATTAGGAAACTGGGACATCATGTTAGCATTTCTCAATATTAGAGAGATGGTCAATTGAACCCTGGCTTATCCAAGACTCAGATCATCCATCACTATTACAGGATAACATGAGGTGAGAAAGGCCACTTTTCTATGAAGCTACTCACCTGGGGACCTGTTGGAGGCCTATTGGAGGAAGATCCAAGTGAGTACCCTCCCCTAAGTTAGCAGGAGAGAGCTTTTCTCCTCCACGGGTTCTGGGTGGTAGTGTACCAGCAGGTATACCGTTGGTAGTTTCTGGAACCTTCTTCAAGAACTCTCTGTGACAAGTGTTGTTCCTAATGCACTTCTTCTTTTGTGAAGATCGGGCCATCTATTACCAATAAATGTGTTACTGTTTGAACCAAAATTTATGATAGTTGATTGAAGGCCAGTTTCAGGGTTTGAAAAATTATGTCAATGCCTTAGTCATACTTTATTTTACTTTCTTTTGTGGTAGAGCTGTGAATTGAACCCAGGCATGCCAGGCAAGTACTTAACAGTGAACTTTCACCCCATCCCTAATTATGGTTCTTAGTTTTGTCTTTCTTTGCCTTTAGGAAAGCTAATGAATGAAGTTAAATGTGCAAATGAATTGGAGGAAAGTTGGGGAAACTGCAAGTTCCTGTGACGTCTGCTATACTTAGGCAGTGGAGGAAGAGGAAGGTTTGGGAGGGTTGAGAGAATAGGTGGGTGGGTGCTGACAAGTCTGTATGACTAGGCTGAGGCCCTTTAGGGGCTTTCCCCACAACTCTGATGAGTGACAACTTTATTGTGAGCTAACAGGGATCCACTGGTTATTTTTAAGCATTTTATGTAATCCCTATGGCATTCCTCCAAGGGCCTCCCATGATTTCTTTGTCATTCAGACACAATGCAGGATAGGTTGAACCATATAATATCAGGTCTAATCATTTTGTACATCAAAACCGTCAAATAGTGGTCCTTTTTTTAAAATTTAATTTATTAGTTTTCTTTTCAGTAAATACAGGCAGTTTGGTACCATTATTTAGGCTCATCTGTGATCTACCCCCTCCCATTAGACCCTCCTTGTTAATGAAAATGGGTCGTGCATTGTGGAGAATAGTGGTCCTTTTATATGATTTCTTCTAGTAAGTTCTAAGGAACTAGAAGCAGTTAGAAACTTCAGGTCTGGGGATAGAATCTAGGCTGTACTTCCCAAGCATTGCAGCTGCGGAGTCCCACCAGCTGCAAGATGGTGCCACCCGGGGGAGAAGTCCCCAGAAGTGAACACTCTCCCTTCCTGGCCTCCTGCTTGGCTAAGTCAGCTTCCGAGCCAACTTCAGAGGGTCCCTGTGGTTCTAGCTCTTGCTCCAAGGCCAGCCTGGGGGTGAGGGGGCCTGATGCCAGCTGCTACCCCATTCTTCTTCAGTTTCCCAGGAGCGGAAAGGGCAGCTGGCATGTCAAAGGATGTCTGGTACCCTGAGGAATATCTCCACAGCAATTAGCAATGGCCTTCTGTGAGCCCTTTGAGAGGAATGGGGGTTGGTTTGTCTTTATGGATATGTGAGAAAGAGAGAAGGAAAGCTATATTGAAAGAAGGAAGCAGTGAGGAAGGGAGAGGTTGTGGAAGACATTGAGAAAGACATAGAAGTGAAGTCTAAGAGGAAAACTGAGTTTTCCAGATGGTGCCTTTGTGAAATGAGTTTGTGCTAAAGTGCCCACATACCAAAGAATCATAATCTGTTAAAAAGATGTATGATTTTTCTCATGGATTTGGTTATATGAGAAAATTCTAAAACCATGTTGAGCTTATTACCTGGACTGGAAAGAATAAAATTTCAGTTAGCCAATTATTGATCAATGACTTAGAAAAATAGGTATCTTTCTGGATCTCTTTTCTGATCTATCTATCATCTATCCATCCATCTATCTATCATCTATCTGGCTGTCTATCAAGTATTTAAGTTTTTGAGGTAGCCTCATTCTATAGCCCAGGCATTCATGGTAATCCTCCTGTGTCAGGCTCCTGAGTGCTGGAATAATGGGTGTGGGTCACCATGTCTCAATCCTAACTCTCTTTTTCTTAATTTAATTGTTTTGGTTAATTTCTATGTATTTATTTGAGAGTGACAGACAGACAGAGAGAAAGAGGCAGATAAATAGAAAATGGGCACACCAGGGCCTCCAGCCACTGAAAACAAACTCCAGACACATGAACCCCCTTGTGCATCCTCCAGGGAATCGAGCCTCGAACCAAGGTCCTCAGACTTCACAGGCAAGCACTTAACTGATAAGCCATATCTCTAGCCCCTAATTCTCTTTTTAAATTACCAGGACATGGTCTTTCCTTCCTTCCTTCTTTTATCCCTTTCTAGAACCATCATCTTAACTGGTGAACTGCCCCAGTCATGTAGTTGGTTGTTGAAGATAGCGGGGTTGGGGAAGAAGCCAAGTGAACAGAACTTTGACTTCCCTGTCTCACTGGGAAGATGGTTGTTCCAAAGTCTTCTCCCATGTTTTCTTTCCCTCTCTTTATCTGGTGAAGCTGGAGCCCTGTTGATAAAGCCCTTTTCTGTCCCACCTCACTCCACCTTAGAGAGACCTCTGGACATCCCCGTGTTCCCATCAGAACATCCATCAGATTGTACATTTAAAAATCAGCCAGCCGTTATCTCACCCCCTCCAGTACAGACTTGTCATCATTGACAATTAAAACTGGAAAGTAAGAATGCCTGCTAATAAAAGCCACCATTATTTATTTATTTAAGACTATCTTGGTAGATATGCCCTAATTTGGTATTTGAATGTAATGCCCTGAATGTAAGACTTTAGACAAAAATAAATAAGGTTGATGGAAACCTACTGTCAGTGCCCAGAGTCCAAGGTATCTAGTGGAGTTCCATTACCCATTTTTCCACTTGAGGAGAACGATTTGTTTCTGCTTTCTCTGAGTGCAGCAGAGAGAAGGCTGTGGTTTTGGTTGAGAAAGCGCCCTTATTATCCACACCTATTTTTAGAACTTTTAGAGCTCTGACTTATTGACTTGAGTTTATAATTTAGGTTTGCAGTTTTCAGAAAAAAAAATGAGCCTTCTCCCCTGAAACTTCTCATGCATGATTTTAGCCCAGAGGAGAATTTTTGGGAAAGTTTAGCAAAATCTGCCTCCTCATCACAGTTATAAAGCTATTCAAAGATGAAAGAGTGATGTCTTACCCACCACATCCTGACATACTCTTACATTTACACTCCCCAGAGTCATTTTTAAGGACCCATGGTGTATTCATAAAAGAGCAGGCAAAGTTCTGACTTCCACATAGTTAACATTCATTCAACCACTGTGCATCACTTGATGCCTATTTTCTGTTTAGAGGGCAGATTTGGAGTATGTGCTGGGTATTGAGACACACATGGGCGATGTGACAGAGCTGGCCTTTGGAAGCACACAACAGCCAATGATTATCTGCTATTGGCCTGTAGAATATAGGTACCTTCTCCTCATGGCTCTGTGAGCTGCCTGATAGGAGATTGCTCTGGTATCAATGTTTGTGTCTCCCTAAAATCTAAATTGAAACTTAGTCTCCACTGTATGGTGTTAAGAAAAGGGGTCTGCTGGGCTTTGTGGATAAGCCTGTAACTTCAGCTACTTGGGAGGTCAAAGCAGGAGGCCAAGTTTGAGACCTGTCTGGGTTATGGAGTTGTCAGTGTAGGGACTGTACCTCAAAATTAAAGAGTAATAAAAGGACTCTGTGGTAGGCGCTCACCTACATGTGTGAGACCTTACGAAGAGGGAAAGAAATGGGGCTCTGGGGGTTTAGTTGTGAAGAGAACTCTACCCTCATAAATGGGATTAGCGTTTTAGTGAAGAGGCCTCAAGGACACTTTTCCCTCTTTTGCCATTTGAGGGCAAACACCATCTCTGAGGATCACACCCAGGCTAGATGCCCCTGACCTTGGCTTCCAGCCTCCAGAACTGTGGGCAGTGCACTCCTGATCAGAGATACCCACCTGTGGCATTTTGTTACAGCAACAAAATAGGCAAAGACAGGGCTCCACACTGCTCTCATCCCTTGAGATAGGTCTGTACCCTAGCATCTCAGGAGGCAGCTGTGAAGCCGCCTCAGACTGACAGGAAATGGAAGGAAGGAGGGACAACTCCACAGTGCCCATCCTCCAGGGTCCCAAAGCTGGATAAGCCACTAACAGGACCAGGCAGTTGCTCTGCTTCACCTGACTGGTGCGCCCCTCCTCTTCCCCTATGGCTGTGTTTCTACAGGAAATCGCTCATGTGAAGACTCCCCAGCTTAGGTTTCTGCTTCTAGAGAACCTGCACTAAGCTACTATTATTTATTTTGATGATTTGTTAATGTGATGGATAGCCTTGACATTGTCCTTAATGTAATACATCTTCATTGGTAAAATAAAATCAAGACAGGGTACAGGGACAAATAAATAATTCTCCAGAAGTGGCCTGTTTTTTTTTTTTTTTTGAGGTAAGGTTTTGCTGTAGCCCAGGCCGACCTGGACTTCACTATGTAGTCTCAGGGTGGCCTCAAACTCATGGCAATCCTCCTACCTCTGCCTCCTGAGTGCTGGGATTAAAGGCGTGTGCCACCAAGCGTGCCCCCCCTTTTTATTTGAGAGTGACAGACAGAGAGAAGGCAGGAGAGAGAGAGAGAGAGAGAGAGAGAGAGAGAATAGGCACGCCAGGGCTTCTAGCCACTGCAAACAAACTCACGACGTGTGTGCCCCCTTGTGCATCTGGCTAATGTGGGTCTTGGAGAATTGAGCCTCGAACCAGGGTCCTTAGGTTTCACAGGCGAGTGCTTAACTGCTAAGCCATCTCTCCAGCCCACAATTAGCTTTTAGCAAGCATTCTGCAAGCATTGGCTGAGCATGAGCTTGCCTGTCCGTATTGCATTGCATTGTATTGCATTGGCAGTACTCTTTGTTCCTGATGCTTTGACATGAGCAGCCTGGGCTCTGCAGAGACAGACCTTCCAAAACTAGCTGAATCCTTGTGATTGAAAAGGGTTCCTCCGGGATTCTGTCTGTGACATATAAATCACCTGGTTCAAAGCCTGTACTCTCAGTTGATGCTTTTATTATGCTCACACACCAAGCCAATATTTTCCTGCCCTTTAATCACCCCAGAGCCAGGTACCAGACAATCAGGGATTGCCTCTTCGACCTGTTGCTATGACTTTCTCCAGTTGTCCACACTCTCAAGTCCCAAGCTTACATGGTGGGCCTCCTAGGCCTCATGTCGCTTTGAGAAACCTCTCCAAGGGCGGACACTAGTATTTTATTAGTAAAATGTTTTCAGAGTCACAATAGGCTCAATATGCAGCTGAGAACCACTTTACCAGCTTGAGGCTCTACCACACCAGGAGAATACTTGCTGGACTCTGCCATGCAACTGTCTTACTGTGTGGGGTACAGAGGCAGCCCTCATCAAGGTTATCACCATAAAACCAGGCGTACATGTATTAGGATATAATTCAATCATAACAACTTTGTTATTTTCTTTTTTAAGGTTTTTTTTTTTTGGTTTTTCAAGGTAGGGTCTCACTCTGGCTCAGGCTGACCTGGAATTCACTATGTAGTCTCAGGGTGGCCTCTAACTCACGGCGATCCTCCTACCTCTGCCTCCCGAGTGCTGGGATTAAAGGCGTGTGCCACCACGCCCGGCTTAAGGTGTTTTTAAAACATGGAGATAATATTTTTCTCACAGTAATTCTGATTCTGCACAAGATCCTGAATCCCTATTCTCCTGGAAAAAAATATAAAATAACATGAAGGGAAGGTGGCAGAATACTTTATATTTGCTCAAATAGAACATGGAGAAAATTAGGATCAAATGAGAAAACATTTATTAACTAATGCAACCTTCAACTACCTTCATAGGGGGTGAATGGTTAAGATACCAAAACTGAAGATTTTAAAAAAGATGTTATTTATTTATTTGAGGCAGAAGGGGGTAGGGAGAGAGAGAGAGAAAGAGAGAGAGAGAGAGAGAGAGAGGGAGGGAGAGGGAATATATAGTTTCACTAAGGCCTTCTGAAACTGCAAATGAACTCTAGATGTATGCACTACTTTGTGCATCTGGCTTTACGTGGTTACAAGGGAATCGAACTCAGGACCATCAGGCTTTGTAAGCAAATGCCTTTAACCTCTGAGCTATCTTTCCATCCCAAACTAACTGAAGATTTTTAATATTCAGATGTTTTTATACATTATTATACTAACACTTTATCACCACTAAAAAAATAAATGCATAATTTTCCTAGTAGGGGCAATACACAGGCAATGCAAGCAGAATCACCAATCCATAAAAGAAAGTCTGTGTCTAGACTTTGTGTCTACTTTATAGACGTCCCTCCCCTCCTACCCTGCAAACGAAACAAACAAAAACCTCCCAGCATTCCAGGCTCTATCCTGCAGTAAACAGGTCCTGCTTTGTCACGATTTCAAAACAGCGCTGCGCTGATTGCTCCTGAAGCTGACTGCTTTCATAGAGGCGGCCTTTGGTATCAGCCGTGTGGATGAATAGAGTACTTGTTAGCTGTTGCCATGTCGCTTCCATGAAAGGCTGGGCCATTTCAGTCTCAGTGCATGCGTTTGGCCATTTCCTACCATTCTCCCTCTATTATTAGTATTTTTATTTCTTTTTACCATTTCTGTGAGAAAAAAAAAGATTATCTCCATGTTTTAAAAACACCTTAAAAAAGAAAATGACAAAGTTTTTATGATTGAATTATATCCTAATACATGTTTTCCAATAGTCTTCATTTTGTTTGATTAAAAAAAACCCTTTTCATTGACATGAAGTACATTACCTTCTGTTTTCTCCCTATCCCCTCTCCACTGAACCCCCCTTTCAGATTGGTGTCTCTTACTTTCATGTCTGTTTTTGTCTCACCTTCATCATCCATGTCAAAGTGTTGATGGCCTCAGTATAGTTACAGATCAGGTGCAGGTATTGACAGCTACTGAGCGGCCATAGCACAATGGCCACTTCATGTCCACAAGGTGGTGCTCAAGCACTCCTCCTCCTCTGGTTCCTGTGTCCTTTCTGTCCCTACTTCTGCAACGTTCTCTGCGTTTCAGGACTGTGTTAGAGATGTCTCATTTAGGACGGAGCACTCAACAGACACTTCTACTCAGGCTTTTGCCTAATTTTGAGTCTCTCTGGGAGACACTGCCATCTGCAAAGATAAGCTTCTCTATTCAAGGGTGGGAATAAACATAGATATTTAGAAGGTAATTTGATGGGCGCTACATATTCATTTAGCCAAATACCAGTAGTAGCTTTCTCCCTAGGGTCTATGAACTTCATAGCCATAAGCTTCTGAGTAGGTTTCCACTACCAAGACTGCACCCTCTGGTGCAGTGGTCCTCAAGCTCCATCAGAGAGCTGTTGGTTATTCTCATTACAGACATGCCACTGTTACACTGGCCGGGACATCTCGCGTGGTTGGTCAGCTGCATAAGATACGTGGTGGGTCCAGCAGTGGGTAACACGATGGGTGACTTTTCTTCCCGAGCCGTTCTACCACTGTGACACAACCCAGCAGGGCATCCTCCAGCTCAGCTCCAGCTTGAGTTCTCAGGGTCCTGCAATCAAAGCGTGTGCTGTCTTCAGCAACAGGGGCTGCCACATAGTTCTGGTGGGCAACCAAGAGTGTTGGCAATGGCTTGTATTGTTTTGGGGGTCTCAGAGGACTCCCTGACCAATGACTCATGGGAGGTATCCCGCCCCTGGCACTGGGATTTTCTTATAACAATCTATGGCTTCCGAAAGCAGTACTACCCATCCCAACTGGGTACTTCTGCACTATCTCTCTTTGTTTACTCATATAATTTGAATTTGCTTACAAAGAAGTAGGTTGCCTGATGGGGTTTTCATAATGTCCTTAATATTGGTTAACACTACCCTAACTCCTCTTCTCCTTTATCCACCTCATCCATCTTACCCACTCCCCTGACCACATCTAAACCTTTCCACCCCCAGTATCCAACTCCTATTTTTTCTTTTTTCTTTTTCTTTTTGGTTTTTCAAGGTAGGGTCCCACTGTAGCTCAGGCTGACCTGGAATTTACTCTAGTTTCAGGGTGGCCACGATCCTCCTACCTCGGCCTCCCGAGTGCTGGGATTAAAGGTGTGAGCCACCACGCCCGGCCACCCCTCCTCTTACAGATCTACTATCCCCTCACCTTGAGCCCTCACCACATTGTAGTTTTTTTTTTTTTCTGAATTCCAATTTGCATACCAATTTATAAGTTTAAAGTTAGGGTGTGCATATGAGAAAGAACACTTATCATTTGTCTGAGTCTGGATTACCTCACTTAGTATAATATATTGTAGCTCCATGCATTTTCCAGCAAATTTCATTATTTTATTTTCATACAGCAAAATAAAACTCCATTGTGAATATGTACCATATCTTAATTATCCACTCCTCTATTGATGGACATCTAGGTTGCTTCTGTTTCCTAGCCATTGTGAGTATAGCAGCCAAAAACATGGGGGAGCAAGTATCTCTGTAGTATAGAGATCTCAGTGTATATGTCCAGGAGTGGTATAGGTGGATGATATGGTAAATCTATATTTAGTTTTTTAAAAATATTACTTTATATTTATTTATTTATGAGAGAGAGAGAGAGAGAGAGAGAGAGAGAGGGAGGGAGAGAATGAGCATATCAGGGCCTTCAGCCACTGAAAATGAAATCCAGATGCATGCACCACCTTGTTCCTCTGTCTTACATGGGCACTAGGGAATCAAACCTGGGTCCTTAGGCTTTGCAGGCAAGCGCCTTAACTGCTAAGCCATCTCTCTAGCCAGTAATTTTAATTTGTAATGGTTTTAAAAAATAATTCTTACCAGAGTGACTTGGAATCTCAAAGTGGTTTTAATTTGCATTTTTCTGATGGCTAAAGATGTTGAACATTTAAAAAAATAGTTGGTCAATTATATTTGTTCTTTCTGGAACTCTCTGATGAGATTGATAGCCAATGCTTTGAATGGGTTAATTGATTTTTTTTATGTACAACATACTTTTTTTTTTTTTTTATTACAATGGCTCTGTAGTATAACTTGAAATCAGGTATGGTAATACCTCCAGCAGTATTCTTTTCACTGAGGCTAGTTTAGGCTCTCCAGGATCTTTTGTGCTTTCATATGAATTGCAAGATTACTTTATCTGTTTTTGTAAAGAATAGTCCTAGAATTTTGGTTTGTATTGTATTGAACCTTTATATATGGCTTTAAATAGGATAGGTATTTTCATATATCAATTAATTCTATCTATGAGCATGTGAGATATTGGCGTCTTACTCCTCATTATCTTTCCTCAGTGTTTTTTTTTTTTTTTTTAATTTGTTTTTTGAGGTAGGGTTTCACATTAGCCCAGGCTGACCTGGAACTCACTAAGTAGTCTTGGGGTGGCCATGAACTCATGGTGATCATCCTACCTCTTCTTCCCAAGTTCTGGTACTAAAGGCATGCACCAACATGCCTAGCTTCCTCAGAGTTTAAAAATTTTTATTATAGAGTTCTTTCACTTCCTTGGTTAGAGGTATTCCTAGATATTTAATCATCCGGAGGCTATTGTAAATGGGATTGTTTCCCTGATTTCTTGCTCAATGTGTTTTCCATTGGTGTATATGAATGCTGCAGATTTTGGTGTTAGTTTATACTCTGCTACTTTGCTGAAAGTATTTATAAGATCTATAAGTTTTCTGGTGAATCTTTAGGGTCTCCTATATGGAATCTTATCATATGAAAATAAGGATAGTTTGACTTCTTCCTTGTTAAGCTGTATCATTTTTCTTTTTTCCCTTTTCTTTCCTTGTTTTATTAGTCTAACTAAGATATCAAGCACCATATTCAGTAGCAGTCGAGAGGGAACACTCTCTTCTTGTTCCAGATCTTTGGGGAGCTCCCTCAAGCTTGTGTCTATGTGGCGTGGTGTTGTCTACAGTTTTGCTACATATTGATGTGATCACGTTGAGGTATGTTACTTTCATCTCTAGTCTCTCAAGTGTTTCTTTTTATCATGAGGGGTGTTGAATTTTGTCAGTGGGCTTTTCTGCATCTATTAGGATCATTGTGTGGCTTGAGTCTACTTGAATAATGCATGATATTCAGTGGGTTATATGTGTTGGACCATCCCTGCATCTCTGAGATAAAACTGACTTGATTAATGATCTTTGTGATATGTTGGTTTATAGTTTTGTTTTCTTATTGTGTGTTTTTCTGATCTTGGTATTAATATAATGCTGGCTTCATAGGAGTTAGAGAGTGTCCCTTCCTTCTCTATTTTATGGAATAATTTGAGAGCCAGGGGTTTCAGTTCCTTTTTTGAAGGTCTGATGGAATTCTAACAAGGACTTGGACTTTTCTTTGTTTCTTGGCTGGGAGATATTTTTATTACTGTGTTACTCTCACTAATAATAGAGCTGTTTACATTATTTACATTTTCATTCTATTTACATTTCAGGGCCTCTAGTCATTGCATACAAACCCCAGATGCATGTGCCATTTTGTGAATCTGGCTTTATGTGAGTACTGGGAATCAAACCTAGGTTGTTAGGCTTTGCAGGCATGCATCTTAACCACTGAGTCATCTCTCCAGCCCAGGAACATAGATTTTTGAAGCATGTCCCTATGATTTTTCAGTTGCATTGACATTAGTTGAGATGTTTCCCTTTTCATCTCCATCTTATTGATTAGATTCTGTGCTGTCTTGTGGCAAAGTTGGCTAATGGTTTGTCAGTTTTTGTTGCTATTTTCAGAGAACCAGCCATTTGTTTCCATGATTCTATTAATTTTTTTTCTTTGTTTCTGTTTCATTTATTTCTGTCTTGATATTAATTATTTCTTTCTGTCTTGTACTTATGGGTTTGCTCTATTCTTGTTTTTCCAAGGCCTTTGGATGCATTGTTATTAAGTTTACATATCAGTTTTTGTAATGTACACACTTAGAGATATAAACTTCCCTTTCAGGACTGCCCATGCTTTTTTTTTTTTTTTTCCCTGATATCTTTCTGGAATATTGTGTTTTCATTTTCATTCAGGTTCTATCAACTTTATTTCTTTCTTGAAATGACCCATTCATTATTCAATAATATGTTGTTCAATCTCTAGGAATTTGTGGATTTTTTGTAGTTCCTAATTAATTTCTATTTTTATTACATTGTGGTCAAAATACAAAAAAATCACAGTAATTTCAGCATGCTCCTGTCCCATGATCCTCTTTTGTCTCCTTCCCCCATGTCCAATCGCATGTGGACCTTCCTCTTTCAAGATATACTTCGTCTGTTTTGTTGTCTGGTTCCTTTGGTCTTCCTCTGTCTTCCATGCCAAAAGGCTGATGGGCTTTAGAACTGTGTTGCTCTTGCGGAGGAATCAGTCAACTGCTGTAGGGTCATGAATGCACCAATCAGTTTATGTTGGAAAGATAGTGCCCCAAAGCATGCCCATCTGTGTACCCTGTGATTACTCAGGACTTCATCCAGGAATTTGTAGGTTTCTCTTTGAGTTCTTTGTACAGATTTATGGTTATTCTTATGAGTTCTTTGTCTGAAGTTTCTTCTAAGTTACTCTCATTGGGATTGGTAGCTCTTGGGAGTGACATATTGGCATAGTTTTTCCTGTTACCCGTGTTGCATTGAGACTTGCCTGTCTGGATGCAGCTCATTGGTCAGGTCTTTCCGGCATACACGTGTTGAGTAAGTATTTGGGATGATGCTCTTTCTTTGTGTTTTCTTGTCATTGTTCAGCATTGGAGCTATCTGACATTGCTTCACCGATACAGTGGCTAAGTTTATCACAGTTCAATTGCACGGGTGTCCAGACTCACTTGGGACCCCAGTTCCAGTGGAAAAGATCTTGGCTAGCCACCACAAGAGCAAAGGAAGAATGGCTTGGGGAACTGTTTGCCCCCAACTAACATGAAGCAGGTCCTCTGTAGCAGACAGCTTCCAGGTCGCTGAGATGAACTTCTAGACCAGGCACAGTTATGGAAGAAGGGATATTTATTGAAGCTTACAGATCCAGGCAGGTAATGGCATAATGGCAGAAGAAGCTGTCCCACTTTCACAGGTCCAAATGGGGTGGGGGCGGGGAGAGAAGCTACAAGCTAAAAATATCCCAAAGCCACACCACACACAAGCACACCAGGCGGAACTCAGGCACTTTGCATATTTTAGACTGGAATTCCGAATCCACCACCACACCTTAGGGCTGGATCCTAAGATCTGCCCAGTGACACCTCTTCCAGCTAGGTAGCTGGAAATCTAAGGTTTAATGAAACTCCTGAATCCATTGGGGAACATTTATTCAAGCTACTTCATTACCCAACTCCAGTGGGGGATCTTTCAGCTCCCTAAGGAGAATGGTTTTGGGAAACTGTATGCCTGAACTAAGGAGGCTGGGGTATTACAGCTCCAATGGCAGATCCCAGCCAGGTTCCTGTGGTGAGGAAAGGAGAATGGTCCTGGGGAATTGCGATAGAACTAAGGTGGTGTAGATCTCACAGCTAATACCTTGGGCGGGAAAGAGAGAGAATGTGCATTTTTAATTCCCACTTTTGTTTTTAAACAAATGAGGCCATCTTAAGCAAAATTACAGTATTTCCCTCTTATTTTCTTTTCTTAATCTCTCTCACTCTTTAGCATTCTAATGGTTCTATTTTTCAGCCTTACATCTGTAAAGAGAACAAGTAATCTTTAGAGGCAAGCAGTCCTCTTCCATGCTGTGTGAACAGGGTCCAGTTGGAGATTTGAACACAGTTCATGTGGGACATTTACTTCTTATTTTAATAATAAAGCTTTCAGTGGTTATAGCTACTTCATAGGAGTAAAGTTATTTCAGATTGCTTCTCAAATAAACATCATGGTTCTAAATGGAATTATGTTTTATATAAAAGCATTTTGAAAGAAACTCATCTATATTTTTCTCTAGGATTCCTTTCTAATATATTGAATTTGTTTTCTGATATTTCCAAGTAACCTTTTGAAGGTTCTTGATGATTGTGATGTGTTCAAATTCTGCATTCATCAAAGACCTCTAATTTGAGGTTTGATTTCATGGTTCTTATATCCATGAATTAATCTACATATATTTGGCTTTAGCACATGATGAATTTCTATGAATCTGTTACATTTGAATTTTTTTTCAACATCATGTAGTATTTCTTTCATTTATTCTCTAACAATGTCTCTTGTTTCTGCATTTGATGCTTGCATTTTTCATAGAAGGGAAGTTATCTGTCTTTCAGCTTTATCACATCTCTCTCTTCTGTAGTGTTCTCTATGCCAAATAAACGTGAGTGCTGAGGGCTGTTAGTTAGGTAACTTTCTCAAAAAGCTCTTCTCAGCCAAGTAGGAGCTCTCTCCTGGGACCAGCTTTATATTTCCCTTCCCCGTATTTCATATGGGAATCTTGGTGGTAAGCTTCAGAACTTATGTTTCTCAGCTTAGCTGAGCAGATTCTGGGTTTTGGCCAGGCTTACTGGACGATGCATTGAAAATGCAATCACTTCTATAGGATCTTTAAGGCTGTCAAACAGCCTCCCAGTGTTTGACTTAAAAAATATTACATTTGGGCTGGAGAGATGGCTTAGCGGTTAAGCGCTTGCCTGTGAAGCCTAAGGACCCCGGTTCGAGGCTCGGTTCCCCAGGTCCCATGTTAGCCAGATGCACAAGGGGGCGCACGCGTCTGGAGTTCGTTTGCAGTGGCTGGAAGCCCTGGCGCACCCATTCTCTCTCTCTGCCTCTATCTGTCTTTCTCTCTGTGTCTGTCCCTCTCAAAAAAAAAAAAAAAATTAAAAAAATATTACACTTGGTATCTGAAGGTAGTTCAGAGCAGAGCTGGGAAGGGAAAGAATAGCTGGGCGTGGCAGCACACACCTTTAATCCCAGCACTCAGGAAGCTGAAGTAGGAGGATTGCTGTGAGTGTTAGGCCAGTTTGTGGCTGGAGTGAAACCTTGCCTCATAAACCAACCAACCAACCAACCAACTAACCAACCAACCAACCAACCAACCAAAAAACAACAAAAAAGGAAAGAAAAACGTATTAGGTCGATGCCAAAGCAGGGGAATGCCTCAGCGTTTTCTTTGGCTCCAGGAAGCTGTTGTGTGTGCAGTACCCGGCTGTATACCCATTATTTGTTGCTGGCACTTGCTGCTGAGGCTTGGAGAAAACTAAAAACAGAGCTGACATTGCCTTTACTGCTGGACCTGGGGCAGGGTACCACTCTCTGTAGACATCCTACCTTGGTCATTTTCTGCCCAGTTGCACATTTTCAGATGTGCCTTAGGAAGTGGGAGCTAAAAATGGGGCTGGAGAAATGGCTTAGTGGTTAAGACATTTGCCTGCAAAGCCAAAGGACCCTGGGAATTGAACCAGGGTCCACATTAGCCAGATGCACAAGGGAGCGCACACACTGGAGGCCTTGGTACACCCATTTTTTTTCTCTCTCTCCCTCCCTCTTTCTCTGTTAAATAAATAAAGAAAACATTTTTAAAAAGAACACATTATTTGGAAAGCAATCAAGCAAAGCACTTGAAACCACCATTACTATTACCCATTTTGAGTCACTACAAGCTGTAAGTCCTGTGTTTATTAAACCCATTGTATCAGTTGACTCCTGTGATAATCCCACCCTGAAATGTTAGAAGTTTGAGGGGTACAATTTATCACAGTTTATATACGGGGAAATTGAGTATTGTAGTTACCTTCTGGTTGCTGGCACAAAGCAACTGACCAAAAGCACCTAATGGGAGGAAAGTTTTTATTTTGGCTTACAGCCTTGAGGAGAAACTCCATGATGGTAGGGAAAGGATGGCATGAACCCGAGACTGGGTATCACCTCTGCCACAGCAGGAGGAAATAGCTCCAAGAAAGTGAGCTGAGCTAACATGGGCAAGTGAGGGGCTGATAAACCTCAGGGTCTGTCTGCAGCAACAGACCTCCTCCAGCAAGGCTCCACTTCCAAATTGCCATCAGCTAGGGATTTAGGCATTCAGAACACGTATGTTTATGGGGAACACCTGATCCAAAACTACCACAATGAGGCTTATCAAGATTAATGCCAGGCTGGAGAGATTCCTCAGTGGTTAAGGTGTTTGCCTGTAAAACCTAAGGACTGAGGTTAGATTTCCCCAGTACCCACATAAAGCCAGATGTGTCTGGAGTTTGTTTGCAGGAGCTAGAGGTCCTGGCATGTCCATTCTTTCTCTACCTTTTTTTCTTTCTCATTCTCTTTCTCTCTCTCTCTCTCTCTCTCTCTCTCACACACACACACACACACACACACATAATTAAATAAATATTTTAAGTTTTTTGAAATATTAATGTCACTTGGCCAAAGATACATAATCAATTTGGTAGAGTCATAATTTCAGCTCAGGTTGGACCAACATCAAAACTGTACTCCCCAATCATTATTCTACTACAGTTATTACCACGGTAAGAGCTTAGGATTGTTGAACTCACTGGGGAAGTGCCCATTTATCCAAGTGGAAACCCAGAGAATGCTGCATCTTGGTGAGGGCTCTCTTCTGGTTTACAACCTGCTGACTTATAGTTTTATCTTCATATGGCAGAAAGAGAGCAGGCTAACTCCTTGACGTCTTCTTATAAAGGCACAGTGCACTGGCTTAATTGGTGACATCTCTACCTTTGTGACCTAATTGCCTTCCAAGGGTTCCACCTCCTATCACTGTTACCTTGGCAATTGTATTTCAGCCTATGAGATTTGGGGGTAGTAACATTTAATCCATAATGGAATATCCCACTCAACCCAGCAGTTTGCTTCTTTTTTTTTTTTTAATTTTTTTTTCAATTTATTTATTTGAGAGCGACAGACACAGAGAGAAAGACAGATAGAGGGAGAGAGAGAGAATGGGCACGCCAGGGCTTCCAGCCTCTGCAAATGAACTCCAGACGCGTGCGCCCCCTTGTGCATCTGGCTAATGTGGGACCTGGGGAACCGAGCCTCGAACCGGGGTCCTTAGGCTTCACAGGCAAGCGCTTAACCGCTAAGCCATCTCTCCAGCCCAGTTTGCTTTTTAAAGCAAACTGAACACTGGCCTTCAGCCTTTGGGTGATTTTGAGGGGTGGCTATCATCACCATCAGTGTTTCTTTTGCTCACAGGTTCTACTACTTAATGGAGCTTATACAAGGTCATACCTCCTGGGAGATCACGGTAGAATTCTGTTTTCCCCAGGAGGTCAAGTTTAGAGACACAGATAATGACAGAATATCTGCACAGATGTGGCTTCAGGCATTGCTCTGTGTCCTGGGCCTCAACATTGGCCACACATTAAAATTACATGAGGAACTTTTTCTTTTAAAAATATCTAATTTTTATTTATAAGATAGAGAGAATGGACAAGAGAAAGGGAGAGAGAGAGAGAGAGAGAGAGAGAGAGAGAGAGAGAGAGAGAGGGAGAGAGGGAGAATGGGCATACCAGGGCCTCTAGCTACCATATGCATCTGTCTTATGTGGGTTCTGAGGAACTGAACCTGGGTCCTTAGGCTTCACAGGCATGCTCTTTAACCACTAAGCCAACTCTCCAGCCCCTACATGAGGAACTTTAAACAAGTGGTCCTTCCCTCTCCAGAGCTGGTTTAATTAGTTAAGGTAACTCTTGGATTGTCTTCCCAGGCAACTCTAATACAGCCAGAAAAGCTGAGCTCAGTGGAATGTTGTCCTAGCTCTTTGGGAGGCTGAGGCACGAGGATGTCAAGAGCAAGCCCTGCTTGGACTTCAGAATGCATTTAAGGCCAATCTGGACAACTTAGTGAGACCTTGTCTTAAGGTAAAAAGTGAAAGGAGAGATGGCTTAGTGGATAAGAACTCTCCATGCACAGATGTGAGGGCTTGAAACATGCTGAGCTTGATTCCTTAGTGCCCATGTAAGCAGCTGGTGTGGCCATGTACATCTGAACCCCCAGTCCACTGGAGGGCAGAGACCAGATAAGTTCTGGGGCTTGTGAAAACAACAAACTCTGGAATCAGTGAGAGACTCTCTGTCAAGGAAACACGTGGGTGAGTGATGGAGAGGGATGCCCTTCATTTTTCTCTAGCTTTTGTGTGTGCACACAGCATGCATACATCTGTATATACATGTACATATGAGAGAGAGGTGGGGGGAGAGAGAGAGCAAAAATAGGTCCGGGAATAAAGCTTGGTGGTAGAATGCTTGCCTAGCAAAGATGAGGGCTTAGGATCAATCCATACTATTAAAGATAGAAACACCAAATATAGACACATAGAGCCGGGATTGGAAAACATTGATCTGTTCTGACTGCTTTATTTCATAGAAAAGGACATGAAGCCAAGGTAAGTGTGTCTTGAGTTTACATCCAGCTAGTGGCAGAGGGGGATGGCATCTTGGTTTCCTGGCAATGACAACACTTGCTTACAGTGGAAAAAGTATATTTGTCTAACATATTATGTCATCCCTTAAGAGAAACAAGTTCCTAAATTATAGGTAGTTTTGGCCAAGCCAGAGAAAAATCTCTGCAGTGTGACAGCTTAGTACCAATGTAATTTCCTAGCATTTACTGTCACTAGCTTCAAGAGTGAAAATACAAGCAAAAAATGCCCTTGTGACTGGAAAGTTGGAATAAAGGTAATGCTTGCTCTTTGGGGGACAAGCATTTCCCATAGTGACTTAAACCATGTATGATTTGATTCTAATGTAGAATGCTATTTATTTTGTGCCATGGGTCAAATGTAAAGAAAGTGATTGGCATGAAATAGCCCAACTCTGCAAGGGCAAGTTCCACCCATACGACAGCGAACGTGCCCCCATCTAGTGATTGGTGGGTACGACTTTTCTCTTGGAGGGCAAAAGGTGGAAGATGGCTCAGCAAAACTTGCTGGCCCACATTCAATTTCTGAGTCATGCATTTAAGCTAGAGTCAAAAAAGGGGTACAAGTGCCTGGTAGTCATTTTCAGCAGCAAGTGGTTCTGGTGTGCCCCCCACCACTGACACACACATGTGTGCAAATAAACAAGCAAATACAATTTTTTAAAGAGTTTTCTCAGGGTTTGGTCATGCCTTTTGATTCCTTATTCTCTCATCCATTTGCTCAATTCATTTTGTCATAGAATCATGCCATTCAGCCCTAACACTTTCAGAACTTTGGAAATAAATGTCTAGTCCTGACAGAAACATAACATTGCTACATTACCCTGTTCCACTAGGGGCCGAGGAAGTCGATATCTCATGTCCATCTGTACCCTGGACATGAGACTTTCCGGGCATGTAGATAAGTCAGGAATAATTTGAAAATCTGGCCCTGTACTTGACCACCTAAGTCTTTATATCTGGTTCCAAAGATAATGGTAGCTCCTGGGAACCTGGCACAATTATCCCTGCCCAGTGATGGAGAAAGACCAGCTTTGTCATTTTTGCAGCACAGCAGCCTCATACTGAAGGTCATGACACAGAGACATAAGAAGACCTCATAGAACTTTCCAGTTCTGGTGGTCTATCCAACAATTCTCACAGAAGAGCTGAAGGATATGACCACACACTTGAGGCAAACAAGATCACACTGAATTTAATCTAGAGTAAGGGAGAATCTGTTATCATGCTTTGACTGAAAACTCTTAGTTAAGTGTGGTGTCATTTCTGTGGAGAACCAAATAAAAAATTAGGTACCAGGTAATCATGACAGTCACCATGGAAAGTGGTCTCAGGAGACACCAGCGGCGGTCACCATTGTGCTCCATTACCTTTGAACTCAACCTCACTGAGATCTCTGGACACCCACATAATGTGGTTAGATTTTTTGCCACAATGTAGCAAATAACTCAGAAACCCCATGAGCCAGCCTTCCATTGCCCGAATTTGTCTCAGCATCCTGGTCTTCAAAACCCCCAACAGAATGGCCCACTAAGATCTGCTTATAGGATCCCAGGCTTAAGGTCTATGTAGTATCCTTGCTAGCAATTTTCTATAATATTTAAGTTTTTTTTAAAAAAATACTTTATTTATTTGTAAGCAGAGAGATGTGGAGTGAGAGAAAAAGAAAGGAAGAAAGAGAGGGAGGGAGGGATGGAGAGAGAGAGAGAAGGAGGGAGAGAGAGTAAGTATGGGTATGCCAGGGCCTCCTGCCACTGCAATTGAACTCCAGATGCATGTTCCACTTTGTACATCTGGCTGATCTGGGTACTGGGGAATTGAACCCAGATTGCTAGGTTCTGCAGGCAAGTGCCCTAACCACTGGTATATTTCTCCTAGTTAAGGTTTTCACTGATGTGACGTGATCAACTGAAGAAAGATCGACTTGCTTACAGCTTGATGACAGAGTCCATCATGGTAAGAAGCCGTGGCAGCAGGTGCTGTCTGGTTGCCAAGCCCGCGGAATGGTGTCCCCCACATCCAGCATGGGTTTTCCCTCCTCAGCCGAGCCTCTGCGGAAGCGCACTCACAGATAGGCCCAGAGATTTGCTGACAGCCAGGGTTATCCACAGCGGGCAGTGAAGTTATATACCCTGGGCTGCTCAGTCAGGGAGTGGCAGTGACCAGATTTATACCTATGTCTTCATGATTGTGTAGACAGCCTTGGCTGTTCTATAATTTTTTCTGAAGATGTTTTGATTAATATGGTTTTCTATTTTCCATTTTAGCCCTTTCTGGCCTAGGATACTATATTAATGACATCAGGTTTACTTTTTTTCACCCATTTCTTTGGCGTCTCATCAACACTCATCTGCTGTCACCCACCTCTCAGCCTCTGAAGGCATCTGCTTTGGCAACATCCTTGAGTTTCTGTGGCTTTGAACCCCAAGAATTCCTCAAATATGAGTGTGAGGCTTTGCTTCACATGGCCTGTGGTCCTGCCATGAATCTCTGCTCCATGTAATGCAGTATCCTTTTGATGTTCAGATGGCCATTTTCAATATGGTAGAAGTTGAAGCAAAAAACAAATAAACAAACAGCAAACAAAACAAAATAAAACAAAAACTATACAAAGGAAGTAAGTTGTGATTCTTTTCAGGGTTCTTTTAACTTAAGGCTCCCTGAGTGTTTTAATGTGACTTTGATTTGATTTCCCTCTGACCAGAAGTTCCTTCCACAACATGAAAGAAGACATGCATTCAGGATTGTCCCACATTTTATGCTGATGGAAAGTGTAAGGACTGTTCTAGTGGTCTCAATTCCCTTTGATCTCCTTTCTGGGTTATATAGTTGCTAAAACAACTATAACCCTATGTATTTAAAATCTATATTTTGTTCTTATCTTTGCTGGGAATAGTTTTCCTCTTTTCCCCCACCTACCCATATTTTCAACTTTTGCATGGAATTTCTAGCACCCTTTCTTCATTATCAGCTGCTTACACATGTGCAACTTACAGGTCACATATACAGTCAGTTGTTGAAGGATTTGTGATTAATGACATGACCCTGATGGACTCAAGAGTTCATGGTCTAAAAACAGTGTGAAAAGTTCTACAGAAACACCAAGAGTCATGGGGACCAAGAGAAATGAATAAGAGAAGGCTCTTGGAAGCAGCAAAGCAGATTGCTTTTGTACATGATTAGGACTAAGAATTTTTTTTACACATTTTATTTTTATTTATTTATTTGGCAGAGAGAGAAGGAAGAGAGAGGGAGAGAGAGAGAGAGAGAGAGAGAGAGAGAGAGAGAGAGAGAGAGAGAGGGAGGGAAAATGGGTGCACCAGGGCCTCCAGCCACTGCAAACGAACTGTAGACATGTGCGCCCCCTTGTGCATCTGGCTAAAGTGGGTCCTGGGGAATCGAACCTGGGTCCTTTGGCTTGGCAGGCAAATGCCTTACCCACTAGGCCATCCCTCCAGCCCAGGCCTAAGAATTCTTGATTGTGGTTGACCCAAAGAAACCCTTACTACATGATGGTCCAATGGGAAACAGAGTCCACCCAGGAAGAAGCCACTGTACGTGTGGATAATGATGACAAGTCCTAAGAGTGAAAATCGTGATGCCTGCAACGTGGATGGCCAGAGACCGTGAGTGAATACCACACCTCACTGCTCCATCACTGAGCCACCCCACCACAAGCCCTGTCTTTTTCGCCCCAGTCACTTTTCAAGAAAGCATAGGCTAATCATTCTAATTCTGTCACATACATACAACTGAATGGAAGAATTAAATAAATAGATGGCAAATGGTGAGGATCGGTTGGAGTGGTCGTTTACAGGTAGCCCTGGGGGAAGCTATTAGAGCTTAAAGACATCAGAAGGAATCATGCTAAGCTTAATGCATACGTGAACTGTTTACAGGCATGTATACATGGGTTAGTATACACATAAATGGTTTTTCTCTGATAGTTGAGAATATCTAAAAGAAATAATCCAGATAGTAGTAAACTCATCTTGCCTCTAGAGCTTGGTTTATCATGCCATTCTCTGCTAAAGAGATCCAGTGAAGCTCGGAGAGGGGACTCACAAGAATAGGGGTAAAGTGTGCAAGATGGGCCTGAGTTATCACATCTCACTAGATAATGAGAAAGTATATTTTCAAAGGAAGTACTGTGATAAGGATAGGCCAAAGGAAATAAATTAGAGACAGGCCAGCTATAAGAGATTCTAATAACCAAAGCTGGGGCACTTGGAAGAAAAAGGAAATAGCACTGGGAAAAGTACAAAATAAATATCCAAGGCTCTACTTTAAGGGATTGGACAAGTCAGTAAATGGGGGCGGTTAGTTTCAATCTGGAATGCCTCCCAAAGGCTCAGGTGTTCAAGGCTGCTGGTGCTATGGAGATAGAGGAAACCTTTAGAGATGGTGCCTGGTGAAGACGGCTGTCACTGGGGTGTTTGGCATGTGTAGTGGTACCCTGGTCCCTCCCCATCTCTCTGCTCCGCCGATGCTCCCCTTTATGATGTTTGTTTAACCATGGCCCAGACATGACAGAGCCAAGTGAAAAGTTTCCCACTGGGACTCATCTCAGCAATGGGAAGCAGCACAACTCAGGGAAAATGGATGGAAGAATTCTATATATGTCATGTAGGTATGCCGTGCTGGGGGAGGAGGAGCATGGAGCCATTCTTTAGGTTTCACCTGCCCAAGGTGACTCTCTTCAAAGTGCTCAGCATGGAAAGAAGATAGAAAGGTAGGCTCAGGGTGGTGAGATCTGATAGACACACACTTCCTCAGTCATGCAGCCCAGGCCAAGGTCAATGGCCTTAAGTCATGCTGATAGTGATCCCATTTGACTGAGCTGGAGAAAGGGACTATTTGTCTCTGTTTTTTTTTTTTTTAACTCCCACAAGAAACAACACTTGTCTTGTGGTGATAAAAACATCAGATGGATTCTAATAGCAAGGCATCCTGAGAACATGTGGCCAGATGTCTTGGCACTACTGATGCCATCAAAATATCCCTTAGAGCCAGCCACAGGTGAGGGAAGCCTCAAGAGACAGTACTGCCCAAAGTATGTAGAGTCCAAGGACAGGACAGGGACATTCAATTAAAAACATCAAAAATAAAAAAAAAAAAAACAAAAAGAAGAAGGAGAAAAAAAAAAAACATCAATAGAGGGCTGGCAAGATGGCTTGGTGGTTAATGTGCTTGCCTGTGAAGCCTCAGGACCCACGTTCAATTCCCCAGGACCCACATAC
Source organism: Jaculus jaculus (assembly GCF_020740685.1). Taxonomy (NCBI): domain Eukaryota; kingdom Metazoa; phylum Chordata; class Mammalia; order Rodentia; family Dipodidae; genus Jaculus; species Jaculus jaculus. The sequence continues at coordinate 64,283,151 of NC_059117.1, read as the reverse complement.
ACCAGATGTATAAGGTGGCACAGGTGTCTGGAGTTCATTTTCAATGGCTATAGGCCCTGGCGTGCCTGTTCTCTCTATATCTGTCTCTCTTCTATCTCTCTCTCTGCTTGCAAGTAAATATATAAAAATAAAAAAAAATCAGTAGAATTTAAATAAGGTGTGAGCTTTAGCTAATAATGTATCTGATTTGTTATTTGCAAAAACTGTCATATCAGCTTGGCTTTGTGGCACAAGTCTTTAATCCCAGCACTCGGGAGGCAGAGGTTGGAGGGTTGCTGTGAGTTTGAGGCCAGCCTGAAACTACAGAGCTAATTTCCGGTCAGTCTGGACTACAGGGAGACTCTACCTAGAAGACAAAACAAAACAAAAAAACTGTAGTGTTATTATGAGGGGAACCTGAATGTGAGACCTATGGGAACTTTAATATTCAATTTTTCTTTTAAATGGAAAACTTTTCTAAGAAGTAAAATATATAAGAGGAAATAAAATATGACATAAATGAACTCTCTCATCTCTTCACTCACAATTGAACAAAACCACTCCTCCCCATGGCTTCCTACTCAATGTAGGAAGTGGAGGGTCCTAGGTGTGGGCTGAAGGGGACCAAGGGTGGACAGGACATTGTCCCCAGCTGTATAGCTAGAGAGCAGTGATGCGCATGTGGGACCAAGATGTCTGTGGGTCACCTGGCTTGTGAGGCTGCCATTCTTGCAGGCGAGTGGATTGTTATTAAGAGAGCTTCATCCGTCTTGCATGGTCATCAAAAGGAGGCGTGGGGTGGATTGTTCTAAATCAGGTCTTCATTAACTAAGCTTCTGATTAGCACTCACCCTATACAAAGAGGTTCCAAGGAGCAGCTGGAAGATCGGCCACGTTTAACATCCTGCATGGTGCTTCCAGACAGAGTGCAGGTCGGGTGTGGGGTAGCCATGGCAACCAGCACAGGCCGAGGGCCCTGTCCTCTATGCAATTTGTGTGAAGTAATGAGATCAGTGACCACTTGGCAGGAGAGGGAATCCTGGTCCCAGCATCTCTGCTTCCTGGGTCACTTCTCCAAGCGAGTGTTTGTTAGGACAGGATTGTCTGCATCTCCTCCTGGTGATGCTGAGAAACATGAGCTCGGGGAGTCGGCGAGCCCTGGGGAAACTGGCGTGACTTGGTCACTGTCAAGCGATGGCCAAGGGCTGCTGTTAAGAATGGTGATAGACCCAGCAGAAAGTCACCTTGCTTGCCTGCTCTGAGGACTGGTAGGTAAAACTGGTAGACCAGACCTTCCACATCAGAAATCTGCATTGTACCAAGCTTTTCTTCTGATTCACACACACAAAACATAAGACGGGAGAGAGTATGGCTCAGGGTTGTTCATTTCAGGTCATTACATTATGCAGGATGTGCCATATTATAAGTAATACTGGCAAACAAAACCAGCGTGGAATTTTTTATTGTTTCCTATAACAAAGAGTGATAACAAAGTGCGCCTATGATTGATCTTATTGGTGACTAAAGCTCTACCATTCTTTCACTGCATGATACATGTGTTATTTTTTTGTTGTATTGTTGGTTCAAAACGGCTTCCACAGCTCCTGGGGTTGGAAGAAGGAGGAGCCCTGGAGAGCCGGCAGACTGCACACAGGCCTCTCATGATCTGTTAGAAAATTTTTCTCAGAGAGTGTCACAGATCCCTTGACCAAGGCTGGCCACACAGCCATGCTCTTCCTGGAAAAGTGTCACAGAGAGTACCACCAGACTTTGTGGGGTGAGTTGGCCTCCTCCAGTAAGAAAGACAGATGGAAAATGGCCGTGGGGTAGGTGGTCTGTGTCTGCCTTGCCATGATACTATGAAGTCTTTGCAGAACACCAGCAATCCTCTATTTAATTCTTCCCCTTAATCTATGGGAAAACTACAGACCTTGATGTTGAAGGCATCTCAAAACAACTGTTCAGTGAGACCAGGGGCTGAAAAGGATCTCTCACCCATGATCCAGAAGGGGTTTCATCCTGTGACAGCCATAGAATTTCGCCTCTCTTTCTGAGGTATTTTGGTATCTGACTTTTTTTTTTTTAGAGAAAGAGAGTATGAATTGGCACACCGGGGCCTCCAGCTACTGCAATTGAATTCCAGATGCATGCAGTCCCCTGTGCACATGTGCGACCCACGCTTGCTTGCATCCCTGTGCATCTGGCTTAAGTGGGACCTGGGGAGTAGAACATGAATCCTTAGCCTTCACAGGCAAGCACCTTAATCTCTAAGCCATCTCTCTAACCTGGTATGTGACATATGTGTGGATGCATCCCTGGTGCCCTGCTGAACCAGTGGCGTTTCTCCACCTTCAAGAAGCCCAGGCCTGGCTGTGTCCTGCCCAGCACATCATACTGAGAACATATCCTCATAGGAAGCATTGGGAAGCCTTCCTCTGCCGCTCTGTCTTGGGGATAGTGCTCTGTGAAGGCCAGTGGCCCAGTGATGCAACTGATGGCCTCATTTCCTCTCACAGGTCTCTGCAGAGCTTCAGGGAGTGAGAGCAATGCTGTTTGCTTTTAAATTTGTGTAAGGAAGGAAGGAGTTCCTCCTAGGAAAGGGGGTCTCTCTGTTGGCTTCTAAATTTGTGTAAGCAACAGATGTGCTTTCGAAGGAAGGAATTCCAGTTCTTAGGAAATGGAGTCTTTTTGTTCTGACTGACAACTGATAGAGGATTTTTTTTTTTTGGTTTTGATTTTTCGAGGCCGTGTCTCACTCTAGCTCAGGCTCACCTTGAATTCACTATGTAGTCTCAAGGTAGCCTCAAACTCATGGTGATCCTCCTACCTCTGCCTCCTGAGTGTTAGGATTAAAGGCATGCGCCACCATGCCTGGCTCTGCTAGAGGATTTTTAAAAATTATATTTTTACTTCTTTATTTGAGATAGATAGAAAGAGAGACACACAGAGAGAATGGGCATGCCAGGGCCTCTAGCCACTGCAAACAAACTCCAGATGCATGTGCCACCTTATACATCTGGCTTTGCATGGGTACTGGGGAATTGAACCTGGGTCCTTGGGCTTTGCAAGCAAGTTCCTTAACCACTAAGCCATCTCTCCAGTCCTTGGGCAGAGCATTATGGCAGTGGAGCATGTGGAGGAGGAGGGTGATCCCCATGGAAGATAGGAAGCAGACACAGGAAGGGACAGAGAAACAAGTATAACCTTCAAATGCAAACCCTCGAGGACCTATTTTCTCCAGCTAGGCTCCAACTCCTGAAGTTTTTATCACTTCCCAAAACAGCACCACCATCTAGAGACGTAGTGATCAACACATGACCCGGGGGGACATTTTAGTTTCAAATCCCAGAATAATTATTTCAGTGGTCAAGGGACTGAGACATGATTCACACTGTCACCCTCAATAGCCTGAGGAGTTCCCCTAGACTTTTAGGGACCTCAACTCAGGCTAAACCTAAGATTCATGGTTTCAACAGTGAAAAGAATTCCAAAAAGAGCTGGCAGAGAGTAGAGTTGGACATTTCATGAAGCATATTTTGATGGAGGCTTAAGTGAGCACAAAGGTTAGGAGGAAGAAAGGCTATGCAGAGAAAAGAATGAATGAAACCCTAGAGCATGGGTGTGAACTCCTCTAAGAGACGGAGTCACACTCACATATCCTGACGGCAGCTGTCTATTGGAATTTGGAAGCCTTTTGGAATTTCATTATTTAGTGGGCTCCTAAGGGCCTATCCCTTCCCCTATCCCCATTCTCCATTCTTGATAACTGAAAACATAGTGTGACTTTGGAGGTGTCACAGTCTGATGAAATAAAACCAGGTGCCATGGGTTGCACAAGGGATTTAGGACATAGCTTTTACTGTAAATGGGTTTTGGGTGAGATTCTTAGAAAAGTGTTGATTTCTAGCTGGGAAAGGAAGAGAGTCCTTAAGCATTGATAATTGTGCTGGAATTCTTGCTCTCTGTTGAGTCTTCAACTTCGGGATAGAAGAGGGGCTCCTTTTCCCTCTCATGTTCTCCCCAAATCTTTCCCTATCTTTCTGTTCTGCCTCAGTCCCAGGAGGTACATGAGGGGCATTGGTGTGGAGATACTCCTTCCCAAATTTAGCTCAGATGCCTCAACTCCCAGCCAGTGTAAACACACAGGGGGATGATTAAGAAGTTGTCATTTCAAGCGACTGCATTTTGAGCACAAAAGTGTATAAATGATGGTGTCCATCATCTCTTTATAATGACTCCATCCCATTTTGCATGATATTTGGTCACAGGGGATGGGAGGGAATTCCCTTTTAAGTATTTTCTCCTTGGCCTTCCTGCTGGCATCCTGTGGCTCCTTGACAGGCATGGGAGCGTCACATTTAATTTAGCACCAAGCCTGGCATTTTGTCACTTGCTTTACTAAGTCATTTATGCATGCTCTACACTGACTGGACAGCAAAATTTATGGAGGTGATAATTGTATCTAATGAATTTTTCAAATGAAATTTCCCAGGAGGGGGATTGAAAATAGAAGGGACATTTTTATTTGAAAGCCTCCAGTGCTGGCTTAGCTGGGAGGTTTTCCCAGTCATCAAGAACAGTCTTCAGGATGCTCACCAAGTGCTCCGAGCTGTCACGAATCATTGCCCCTCTGGTGCATTATTTAAGGCTTTAATGTTTACAGCTTGGGGTGAGCCAGCAGGGTGCAGGCAGATATTTTCACTTCTGCATAGTTTCTTCCCTTTTCCCATAAATAAAATCATTTAAGGAAGATCAAGACAACATTTGGAAGGTAATTGCAGGTAAACTCTAGATATGAATTAATGGTACACTTTATTAGGAAGGGAGTAGACAGGTTTTCCCCATTATTTAATTTTAATTTAATTTTATTTACTTGAGAGTGAGATAGAGGAAGAGAGAAAGAGAGAAATGAGAGAGTAAGAGAAAATTGGTGCATTAGGACCTCCAGCCACTGTAAACAAACTCCAGATACATGCACCACTTTGTGCATCTGGCTTATATGGGTCCTAGGGAATTGAACCTGGGTCCTTTGGCTTTCCAGGCAAATGACTTAACCACTAAGCCATTTCTCCAACCCTTGCCCAGTATTTTAAACTAATGTGTTCTGTTCAGACAAGTGTAGTCATTGAAGACATACATATCCATCTTCAGGAAATTGCAAGATCCTACGACCCATCGACTCTGCATGCTGATGTGCCGGGCACCTCCAAGCTCCAACTTGTCCTAACAGGCCAAGTCCTGGTACGGACAGGGATTTGAAATTAGCAGAGCCTGAATTCAAAGAGTGAGGCACCCTTGCAGCACAGCTGGTGCCCAGAATCCCAAGCCTGGAGATGGAAAGCAGAATGCGAGTCAGGCTGGGACAAAGCGTTCTGGTTCTTTCCCTCTCAGGACTCCTTTGCTCTTTGTTTGCTAGGCACCTTTTCTTTCTAAGACTTTAACTTTAACCTATGACCTTGGAAAGATCTATATTTAGTCCTGACTGTATCCTTGGGGGAAAGCAGAGGATATGAGAGGAAGCTAAGAAAAGAACATGCGGGTGAACTATTTTGAGTCCAAGTTCATATGCCAGCCAATCAAGCACGCAGGGGCTCTCAGGCCATCCCCCATTGACTGGGATCCTAACACCCCAGCAGTGACCCGCAGGCACAAGAGCATGACAGAAAGCCTCATAACAGAAATGGAAACTTGCATCAAGAAGCCTGTTAACGGGCTGGAGAGATGGCTTAGCGGTTAAGCCCTTGCCTGTGAAGCCTAAGGACCCCGGTTCCAGGCTCGGTTCCCCAGGTCCCACGTTAGCCAGATGCACAAGGGGGCGCACGCGTCTGGAGTTCGTTTGCAGAGGCTGGAAGCCCTGGCGCGCCCATTCTCTCTCTCCCTCTATCTGTCTTTCTCTCTGTCTGTCACTCTCAAATAAATAAATAAATAAATAAAAATTAAAAAAAAAAAAGAAGCCTGTTAACTACACAAGCTTCCTCAAGAAAGGGAGGAAAATCCTGCCCTATTTCTCAACAAATTAATTGAGGCTTTCGGGAAATACACCATCATTTCTCATCATCCGGAGGACAAGCCCTTCTGGACCAACATTTTATTGTCCAGTGAGCTCCTGACCAGAGTCCAATCCTGACCTGGTTCATCAAGGAGGGTAGTGCTTCTAAAGACCTGGAAGTACAGCCATCCAGGAAATAGCTTTTGACAACTAAAATGGGCTTCTAGAACATTGTTAGGCAGCCAGTTCACACTAATTGGCCATGTCAGTGTCTGAATGCTCTCTTGGTTTTCTCTTGCCTCGTGAGAACTTCCAAAGACACAAATTCTCTGCCCCCACGTCACAAGTTCTTGCTTTCCTGCTACCTTCCCAAATGGATAAAATTAAAAAAAAAAATGCCAGACCTATTTCTCTGTTTTTCTTTTCACTGCTAAAAGACTATTCTTAGACCTTGCTAACTTAAATAACTAAGTTAGTCCAAGAACTTTCAACAAGAGAAGAACCCAAATCCCCAGAGACTTGGCTGTTGGACATGGTCTTCTCAGTGTTCAACAACCTGGCATCAGAAGGATGCGATAAACCCGTCATGACTGCCTTATGGGACTGAAGGTGCCCAGTGAACCACACTGGCAGATTAAAAGTCAAAAAGCAGTCTTACAAATCCCCAAGAGTTAATCTTGTTCCCTCTGAATATCAGCAGAAATAAAGCCTTTTTGTCTTGTTCATATGCTTGTATGTTTATAGTTATTTTCATGTAACTCTTTGTATGCCATTCTTAAGACAGCATGGGTCAAAACCCAGTCTGCTCCTCAAGTTCCACACAAACACCAGGCAACCCAATTTATGGCTACTTCAATTTTTCCAATAATTTTTTGTTGCATGCTGAAAGTATTTTTATTTTTGGCATGCCTAATTAAAATAATTGCATTGGTATTTGTGAATGTAAGTTTTGTGGCTTTATTTTTTTTTTTATTTTTTTTGTGTATTCATTTGACTTTATTTTTATCTAAATAGATGAGAACTCATAAAAGTTTATCAACTGTCCAATAACAATGAGCAAGAAACTTTTAAGAAAAGGTTGCAACTCAAGAAGTTAGAAATTATAATCCCCATTCATAAATTATACAAAAAGACAATTCTCCTGATAGATTTGTCTTAACTAGTTGCAATAGTTGCATAATCAGTAGCATAGCGTGTCTGGTATTCCTGATCTTAATATTTCTTATCAATGTAAATTTGAATTTTGAAGCTTAAATACTTGATGATTATTTATTTATGCATACATTCATTCATGCCTTCACTTATTCATTCATCAACTATCACAATCTATAACTATCCCTTTTGCTTGAAAATAAAATAAGGAGAAATAACATTTATTTCTAGTAATATATACTTTGTCTTGCTGGGGCTCATTCTGTACTTGGAGAGCTAGCTAGATATACAAACATACTATTAAGTCTTCTTCGGGTATCAGTGAAAATATCCTAGTAATAATTAACACAAGGTAAATAACATACTACACTGAGAGATAACATGTTATGTAAGATAATTGAAGGGGGTTGGGTGCCTGTGTATAAGTTTAATATGAAATTTGAGATCATTTTTTCTATGTCTGTGAAGAACACTGTAGGGATTTTAATTGGAATTGCATTAAATCTATATATTGCCTTTGGTAGGATTGTCATCTTCACAATGTTAATTCTGCCTATCCAGGAGCATGGGAGGTCTTTCCATCATTTCAAGTCCTCCTCAATTTCTTTTTTGAGAGTTCTTATATTTTCGTTGTATAGATCTTTTACTTCCTTGGCTAACATTATTCCAAGGTATTTTATTTTTTTTGTTGCTATTGAAAATGGGACTATGTCCTTTATTTCTTTTTCTGTGTCTTTGTCATTTGCATACAGAAATGCTTCCGATTTTTGTGCATTGATTTTGTATCCTGCTAAATTGCTATAGGAGTTAATCACCTTCAGGAGTTTTGGGATGGAGTCTCTCGGGTCTCTTACATATACAATCATGTCATCGGTGAATAGCGCTAACTTAACTTCTTCCTTTCCAAATTATATCCCTTTTATTTCCTTCTCCTGCCTTATTGCTTGGGCTAGGACTTCCAGAACTATATTGAAAAGCAGAGGTGAGAGAGGACATACCTGTCTTGTTCCTGATCTCAATGGGAATTCCTCCAGTCTCTCTCCATTAAGTATTATTTGGGCCTTTGGAGCTTTGTATATTGCCTTTATTATATTAAGATGTGAACCGGCCATGCTGATTCTCTCCAATGTTTTGATCATGAAGTGATGTTGTATCTTGTCGAAGGCCTTTTCTGCATCTAACGAAATGATCATGTGATTTTTATGTTTAAGCTTGTTTATGTGGTGTATTACATTGACAGATTTTCGTATGTTGAACCACCCTTGTGTTCCTGGGATAAATCCCACTTGGTCAAGGTGGATAATGCTTTTGATGTGTTGTTGGATTCGGTTTGCGAGAATTTTGTTGAGGATCTTTGCGTCTATGTTCATTAGGGAAATAGGCCGATAGTTTTCTTTTCTTGTGGCATCTCTGCATGGTTTTAGGATTAGGGTGATACTAGCTTCATAGAAGGAGTTGGGTAGTTTTCTCTGTTCTTCAATTGCGTGGCACAGTTTTAGGAAGATTGGTTTGAGTTCTTCCATGAAGGTTTGATAAAATTCGGCTGGGAATCCATCTGGTGAATGTAAGTTTTGGGGCTTTATTAATAGGCCTAATGGATTGGTTACTTTCTTATAGCTGGGGCCAAAGGAAGTAAAGGTTTATTCTCACTTATGGTGAAAGTTACAGTGCACTATGGTGAGGAAGCCATGGCAGCGAGAGCATCTAGCAGCTGGTCACATGCTGTCTGGCACCAGGAAACGCAGTGATGAATGCTAGTTAGTGCTCAGCTAGATTTTCCTTTATTTCAGTAATGGGTCCAACCCCAGGGAATGGTGCTTTCTAGGTAAAGTGGGCCTTCTTACCTCAATTAAACTAACCTGATTAAGAAAAACCCTCACAGGCATACCCTGAGGCTTGTCCTAGGTGATTCTAGGTCATCAAATTGATGACAAGCATGAAGCATCCTAAACTCACCCCTTGTCAATTTGATACCCAAGCCTACCACTTCTGAGGCTTAACAGTCCATTCTTTGTCTCCATAGACTTATGGCTATCGCACAGGGCAAAATGTGTTCAGCCCAACTTCAAAAGTCCCCATAGTCTTTAACAGTGCCAACACTGTTCACAAGTCCAACATGACTTCCGAAACTCAAAGCATTCTCTTAATGTGATCCCTTGTAGATTTTTGTTTTTTGTTATTTTTGTAATTCCCTTGTAATGTGAGGGTGGATAATGCTATGCCCAAAAGCCAAAGATTGTTATTAGAAAAACTTCAGTACCAGAGGTGGGGTACCTTCCAGTGAATTTTTGGCCTGGGAGGCTCCTGATGCCCCCAAACTATCACAGGCTATTGCGAAGGCTGCTGCCTGTTCCTGCTGCCACTGTTCCCACCAAGTTCACCTTAACCTTGAACTGTAAGTAGAAATAGACCTGCTCTTTCTTAATTTGCTTCTTGCCAGGTATTTGATTATAGCCAAAAGAAAGTCACTAATACAGAAAACTGGTACTAAAATGTGAGGCTTGGGTTGGAGAGATGGTTTTGTGGTTAAGGCATTTGCCTGTGAAACCTAAGGACCCAGTTTGACGCTCTATCACCCACGTAAGTCAGATACACAAGGTGTCACATAGGCCTAGAGTTTGTTTGTAGTGGCTGGAGGACCCAGCACATGCATTCTCTCTCTCTCTCATAAATAAATAAACATATAAAAATATTTTTAAAAAAGAAGTGTGGCTGTTACTGTGATAAATCTTACCACGTGGTTTGTAGGTATTTAGAACTGGTTTTCAGCAAAAATGTGGAAGAGTTTGAAACTTTGGCCAAGCAAAGCCATTAAGTGCTATAAACAGAGTTTAATGGACCATTTTGGTGGGAGCTTAGAAGGCAAAAATGCTGAGAGGAACATGGACATTGGAGGCCAGGCCCAAGAGATCTCAGAGAAGAACAGAGTCTATCAGAAACTCATCTAAATGCAGTTCATGTTGTATGTTGTCAAAGAAATCAGGCACATTCTCTGCTCATGTCCTGAGAACTTGAGGGAGAGTGAACTCAAATGTAATGGACTGATTTGTTTGGCAGAGGAAGTCCCAAGACAATTTTGCTCTGCATACCTGTGGACTGGAAACCAGAATAGCATTCAGACTGGTTCTGAGGAGTTACCTCTATTATAAAGAGATAAGCATCAGTGCAATAGGAAAGGTTAATGAAACCTAGGAAATTTGACATTGGATGTATAGATTTTAATATGAATTTTCTTCCCAAATGGGTCCTATAAGAAATAAAATTATTAGTTCAATTCTTTTTTAATCAATGAAAATGAAAAATAATAGAACATAAAGTGCTATATAATAATCAAAATATCTCTAAGTACTATACATTAAAATTGTAATGTAAAATTGTAAATGTAAGCTTTTTTAAATTAAGGAATGATGCATGTAGAAATGATGACTACATATTTGTCAAAGAACTTTATGCTAAATTTCCTTTGAACAATGGAAATTACAGGAGACACAACCTTAACAAACAGTGACATTCAAAATATAGGTAAGCTTACTTTGCAAATAAAAGTAGCTATGGGCTGGGGAGATGGCTTAGTGGTTAAGACACTTGCCTGCAAAGCCAAAGGACCCAGGTTTGATTATCCAGGACCCATGTAAACCAGATGCACAAGAAGGTGCATGGGTCTAGAGTGCATTTGCAGTGGCTAGAGGCCCTGGCACAGCCATTCTCTCTCTCTCAAATAAATAAATAAAATAGTTTTAAAAATCGCTATGTTATTCAGTCTGTAAAATGATAGCTAATGTCTTACATTTTTAAGGTAAATTTGAAGTTATGACTCTGTTGTAGACAGCTTCACATTGCGGGGAGGAACATCCCATTGAGATACAGCTTATGGGAGGAAGGGGTTTATTTCAAGCTTACAGATCCAGTGGAAGATCCATCAGTGGGGCAAGAATCTGCTTCCACACACTCCAGCAGAGAGAAACAGCCAGACAGCCTGTGAAAACCCAAAGAAGCCGGGCATGGGGTGCACGCCTTTAATCACAGCACTCCTTGGGCGGCAGAGGCAGGTGGATCATTTTGAGGTTGAGGCTACCCTGAGACTACGTAATAAGTTCCAGGCCATCTGGGCTAGAGTGAGACCCTACCTTGAAACTGACTCCTTCCCCCCCCACCAAAAAAAAATCAAAAGCAGCACAAGCAACATTGACAGGACAAAGCAGGGACACAGGCAGAGCTTAGACTGTTCTACATAACTTTGGGCTGGAAATAAGCTCTGTTCCCAAGTATACCTTTGGGCTGCACCCCAGATTCACTCTCCCTCCAGGGACATTTCTTTAAGCCAGCTGACTAGAGACCCAAGTTACAAGCTTTAATCAAGCCGGTGTGGTGGCTCACGCCTTTAATCCCAGCACTCAGGAAGCAGAGTTGGGAGAATCACCGTGAGTTCAAGGCCGCTCTGAAACTACATAGTGAGTTCCAGGTCCGCCTGGGCTAGAGTGAGACCCTACCTAGAAAAACAAAAACAAAAACAAAAACAAAAACAACAAAACACCCCACAAGCTTTAATTAACATCTGAGTCTATGGGGTACATCCATTCAAACTACCATAGACACTAAGGTATAAAAAGTATTGCCTACCTACCCATGTTCCCCTATGTCAAAAACAGGTTTCTCTGAGTTCACGTGTGTGTGTGTGCCCAATTATATGTGTGAGTGCAGAAAAGCATATGCCATGACGCATATGTGAAATCAGAAAACAACTTTTGATGTAGCTCCTTGCCGTTCACTATATTTGAGGCAAGTTCTCTAGTTCCCTGCTACTTTTGCCTAGCTAGCACTTTCTAATTCTTATTATAACAGTATTTAATCTGTAATGAATTCATTAATTTTCTTGATTTTTTTAAAAAAAAATCTCTACAACTATTAAAATATCTTGCTTATATTTAAGACATAGTATACATATTCTGTGTTTCAGATACAGTTTCCTGTGTTCTCAATGAAATATAAAATAATGTTATTAAGAAAAATGTTTTCTAAATTTTGTAAAGAAAAATAAGAATAAAATTATCAAATGATAAAAAAAAATACATAGCTATGAGATAATATTTTTTTGGTAAAGAAGGTTAAAAGGAAAACAAAATGTTTTAATATGAAAAAGGATCTTATATAATTTGTCCTAAAAATGAAAGATTGTTTCCAAATGGAAGGAGAGAAAGATTAGGTCATAATCAGAGTTAACATATGTCATCAATAGGTTTATAAAATTAAAACTTGTAATATGGGTTTAGAAAAATGTGGTTAAAGAGTAAAGATTTAATGTATGATTAAGATAATTGCTTGTAATTTCCCTCCTGTATGAGTCTAATGATGTCAAAACAAGGCTGTGGTGTTGTTAAAGGCTTGGCCACATTTTTGATGTTTAAAGAAATTTTTCTCCTGTATATTCTGTGTTAAGGGTTGAACTACTAATGAAGGCTTTGACTTCCTTTATGCTGGTAGAATTTCACTAAAGTATGAATTTTCTGGTGACATTTAAGCCTTAAGCAAGTGACAAAACCTTTGCCACATTCTTCGCACGTATATGGTCTCTCTCCAGTATAAATTTTCTAGTGTTGATTAAGCTGTGAAGAGCAGTAATAGGCTTGGCCATGTTCCTTACAACGGTAGGGTTTCTCTGCAGTATGAATTCTCTGAAATACACAAAATATGGAGTGGTTATTAAAGGCTTTGCCACATCCTTGACAATGGTGGGTCTCTCTCCAGTATGAATTCTCTGATGTCGTTTAAGCTGGGAAGAACAGCTGTAGGCTTTTCCACATTCCTTCCATCTATGTTTATTGTCTGCAGTATGAATTCTCTGATGATCAAGATGTAAGGAACATTTAAAACATTTATCATGTTCTTTTTACCTGTAGCGCAGCGCTTTCCAGTGAATTTTCATAAGTTGGATCAAGTATGCGTGCAGCACATTTAAATGTTTTGTCACATTCTCTTCTGTGTGAATTATTTGGTGTTGACTAAGTGTTAAACGATGATTGAAGGTTTTCCCCCATTAGTCACATTTGGAGGGTCTCTCTGCAGCATGAATTATTTGGTGCTGAGTGAGGATCGAGTGTAATAAAAGCTTTGCTGCATTCTTAGCATTTGTGTGGCTTCTCTCCTGGGTGGACCGTATGATGTCAAGTGAGGTTTAACACATTCTTTACAGTGGTAGGCTTTTGCTCCACTATGAGCCATTTGGTGTTGGGTAAGGGTTAATGGATACTTAAAGACTTGGCCACATTCTTTTTTTTTGCTTTGTTTTGTTTTGTTTTTGTTTTTCGAGGTAGGTTCTCACTCTAGTCCAGGCTGACCTGGAATTTACTATGTAGTCTTAGGCTGGCCTCGAACTCACAGTGATCCTCTTACCTCTGCCTCCCGAGTGCTGTGATTAAAGGCGTTGACACCACCATGCCGGGCTGGCCACATTCTTTACATTGGGGTTTTTCTCCAGTATGGATCTGGTGCTGAGTAAGGATTTTACTATTATTGTAGATTCTGCCACATTCATTACATTTGTTTGGTTTCTGACTCTTATGAATACTCTGGTGCTGAGTAAAGATTTTTGCTTGATTGTTTGTTTTTTGTTTTTTTTTTGTTTTTTTGTTTTTTTTTTCAAGATAGGGCCTCACTTTAGGCCAGGCTGACTTGGAATTCACTGTGGAACTTCATGGTGGCCTTGAACTCATGGTGATTTTCCTATGTCTACCTCACAAGTACTGGGATTAAAGGCATACACCCAGCCCAATTTGTACTTTTATTGAAGGTTTTGCCATGTTCTTGACATTTGTATGGCTTTTGTCTCACATGGGTTACCTGTGTTGAGTGAAGTATGTGCTTTTATTAAAAGCTCTGTCACACTCCTTACCTGAGCCCACTTCCATTCTCAGGAGTGCCTCTCCATTTCTTAATAAACTTTCTCCTGTTGAGTACTCAGTACTAAATGAGACATCTCCATCATCCTCTCAAAGGCTCTAGGGACCATGTGGAAGACATAATGGAAATAACATAAGATCCAGAGGTTGGGGAGGAAGGCTTTGGAATGCTGTCCTCCAGACATGAAGTGGTTCTTGAATTCATGATCTCACAGTGACTGTTGTTACCTATAGGAGATTAGCCCCATCAAGAGTACATCACTGAGGGCTGGAGAGATGGCTTAGCGGTTAAGCGCTTGCCTGTGAAGCCTAAGGACCCCGGTTCGAGGCTTGGTTCCCCAGGTCCCACGTTAGCCAGATGCACAAAGGGGCGCAAGTGTCTGGAGTTCATTTGCAGAGGCTGGGAGCCCTGGCACGCCCATTCTCTCTCCCTCTATCTGTCTTTCTCTCTGTGTCTGTCACTCTCAAATAAATAAATAAATAAATAAAAAAAAGAGTACATCACTGGTAGTGGAGAGAGGCAATAATATAAAATAAAACAAAATAAAATAAAAGCCATCAAAGTAGAAGAGGGACTATTTGAAAGAAGAGCTTCAGTGGAAGAGGATGGATGACAGGAAAACAAGGGAAGGTAATGGGAGAGGATTATGATCGAATACTTGTGCATGTATATGTAAATTGTCAAAAGTGTTTTAAAATGTAAATGTAAATAAATTGTCTTTGTGTCTATTACTTTGTTATGTACCCCTGGTGCAACTTTCTTCCTAGACTTAGTCATGTGCCTATAGCACCTGCTGAAAAATATTCCTCCTCTGGGACTATGAACTCATTTGGATCATCTTCAGCAGGATGTTTCAGGCTAATATTTGTCATCTATTTAGAACTTCTCAGGTGTTTGCTAAAATCTCCATTTTCACAATAGAGGGAACGTATATAACTAGGATCAATGCCATTGCTTATTTGATTTGTGTTGCTTTTAAAAATATATATATTTTATTTATTTATGGAATGAGAGAAGGGAGAGAGAGAGAATATTGGCATGGCAGGGCCTTCAGCTACTGCAAACGAACTCCAGATGCATGTGCCCCCTTGTGCATCTGGCTTACGTGGGGCCTGGGGAATCAAACTGGGGTCCTTTGGCTTTGCAGGCAAATGCCTTAACCACTAAGCCATCTTCTCCAGTCCTGGGTTGCTTTTTTTTTTTTTTTTTTTTCCTATTTGCAGTAGGTGACAATGACAGTTTCTTGCAGGAGTCCCTTGGAGAAGTCAGAAATGAAGCTGATACCCATGAGGGTGGTGACTGAAATGTGAGGAACACTGGTGTAGTCCCATGCCGGTGAAAAGTCTGCTGCCCCATGCAGTCAAAGAGCTTCCACTGCAGGCTGCTGATATTCATGTTCAGAGTTGGCGACCATCTACATCAGAGCAAAGAGTGGAAGGATCCTTGCTTCTGAAATGGTGCTTAGTCCGTATGTCTTCATACAAGAAAGCAAAGCATGCTGGGAACAGCATGGACTGTCACACTCAGACTGACCTGGCTTTGACTTTCAGGTTTAAGTTGTGACAAGGGCTTTTCATGTGGGATGCGAGGTGAATGACATCAAACATCATCAGAAGAGTGAACAGGTAATGTACGGAGGTCCCTCTTACAGTGTCCGCTGATCTTTTCAGTAATCACTCATGGATTAATCTGGTTTTGGCATTAACCTTTGTGTGGCTAGGACATGTTAAGACCCCACTTTTCTCTACTCCTCAGCCCACCAGTTTCCCAGGTGCAAGGGTATGGAAAGGCTTTCCTCAACACTAAGGTTTCACAGGATTGCCTGGGTTCAGATGGAACTGTCCATGGTTGGTGGAATCCCTGGGCATCCAAGTATTTTTAAGAATTGTATAGACATCCTATGTGGAAGGGTCTATACTTAAATACCTTATATAATCTTCAAAATAGCCTTATCAGCTAGAAGGAGACGTCAGTTCACTTCCTTGCCACAAGTTTCTCCAGGTAGAAACTGGTAGAGTCAGGGCTTGATAAGCTTTGGCCTGAAAATAGATAATCTGTGTGCACTAAGCAGATTACATGCTATTATAGTCTAATAAAGAACATACCCTCAGTTTTCACAGGAGTGATAGAGGTGGCTCTGTCGTTTCCTAGTTAGATGATTTTTGAGTGTTAATGTCAATTTCTCTTTCAACAGTACCCCTGTGTTGAAGTATGAGGTTTAAGAAATCCCTACAAGCATTTTTCTGACACATAAAAAGATATATTACACTTAGCTATTATTAATATTATAATGATGTTGTTGCCAGCAGCCAGGTACCTGACAAATGCTAGTTGATAAACATGAGGTAAGATAGATTTATTGTTTTAAAAACCTGAGAATCTGGGCTTCATTCGCACATATGAATCTGTAGTTCTTGTTTTGTTGTTCTGGTTGGATTTGGGTAAATAGGTGAGTGTCTGTGTGTGTGTGTGTGTGTGACAGAGACTGAGAGAGAGAGAGAGAGAGAGAGAGTTCCATCACTCATTATTGCAACAAGTTATAACTCATCTAATAAATAGCAAGAATACATGGATTTGTACATAGAAAACTGAGATTAATTTGTACATTGACATGTCTAGGGAAGAATTTAAATAAATTCTAAAAAATATGTCCATTTAGGATAGCAATAGTCAGGATGTTAGGTGGCCCATGGGAACAGGCTTACTGTTATCTAGATTTTTTCCAAGGAGAGACCAGATTTTCTTAAATGGCTTCCTGTCCCTATGTTCCTCTGTAAAATACATATGTATGTTCACTCATTTCCTCTCCTGGCTCAGATAGCATCCTGTTGGCTTGGGTGAATTAAAAAAAATTAATAGCTTTACTTTTTCTCAGACCTTTAACAAAGAGGCTTTATTTCAATATTCTGGAACTTCTTTCCCCTCTGGTCCAACCTTTAGCTGCCTTAGTATTATTACCTGACCGGCTTCCTAAGCATAAATGGGCGAGGTGCAGGGACTGGGACCTGTCACATGTTCTGATTTAGTTGGCCTAAGAGCACTTCATGATTTCCAGTCCACAGGTGCCCCTGCAGTGGTCTCCAGATCTCATGACATAGTCCATTGTACTACAATCAAAATTTTAGACATTTCTACTTAAGAGGATATAAGAAAATGCAGAGTCTCTTTAACTGCTATCAGCACCCATAAAGATCAGCAGTTCATCTTAGAAAGGGCCCTTTGCTGGCCATATGAGCACGCTATTGCAGGCCTACTTAGTGAGTGAATTGGGAGACTCTCTGCTGTGCCATATTCCCTCATTGTTCTAACATTAGGTCCAATAAAAGCCCTCTCTTGAGGGGTCTCTTCTCTACTTTCAGTCGTGTTGGCTGAACTGGTAATGTGAAGAAAGAAAAAGAGACAGCAAAGATTGGGGTGGCAAGAACGGTGAGCCATCTGCGGGCCGAGCAGCAAGTCTGCCGGCTGCTGTCAGCAGAAGCCACAGCGGCTGAGCTATTCAAGAGGTCCAGGGCAGAAGGAAGTGGCGTGCAATGAGAGATGCCAAAAGATGGCAGAGAGCTGAGGTTGAACAATGAAGGCAGCAAGGAGTGCAGGGAGAGAAATAGCAGGCCCTGGTTGCTGCAAAGCATTTTAGAGCATTCTCAGATCTTTAGGGCCAAGGGCCTCAGCTATCCCAGGTCAGAGCTATGTATAACAATGGCTGTTGTCACATGCTAGAGGAATTCTGGTAGTGAGG
Source organism: Jaculus jaculus (assembly GCF_020740685.1). Classification (NCBI taxonomy): domain Eukaryota; kingdom Metazoa; phylum Chordata; class Mammalia; order Rodentia; family Dipodidae; genus Jaculus; species Jaculus jaculus. The sequence continues at coordinate 64,265,398 of NC_059117.1, read as the reverse complement.
CCTACCTGGATGCTCTAATAACAGCTGTAGCAAGGGCTGAGGGTCCCCAACTCCCAGGCTCAAAGAATGGCAACACCTGTAGTTATGGGTCTGATAAGGGAGGGCTGTGTGAGAGCTAAGACTACCTGCTGCACCCACCTATCAAACATTTTGGGGTACAACAGCTGCCAAAGACCAGTACTTGCCTACCCACAATGTATCTGGGCAAAACAATCCAGCAAGCTGAGTAATGAGAGAGAAAGAGAGAGAGAGAGAGAGAGAGAGAGAGAGAGAGAGAGAGAGAGAGAGAGAGAGACAGAGACAGAGACAGAGACAAAGAGAGAGAAAGGAAGTGGTGTAGAAGGAGGATGCTGTGTTCTTGAGACAAACAAATGAGTAAACTTGTGTATGACACTTTCATTGTTGCCTGGGCCAGAAAATTTTATGGGCTTCCTTCCTTAGCCTTTCCCAGGAATTGCCCATCCCTCCTTACCCCTGCTACTAGGGACCCTGAAACCAGAGGAGACCCTGCTAGAAAGAACGCCCAGCACTACTCACAGCCCTTCTTCACCGTATGCCACTCCCGGCGAGCTGGCACGTGGCACCAGGGCAGTCAGTTAACGAGCTTTGCATCTGACTGGTTTCACTGGGGCGTGCGTGTGGCGGGGGTAGTCTCTGTCCACTAGTTCTCTGGCTGTTAAAGATTAGCTTGCTGGGTGTGGTGGCGCACGCCTTTAATCCCAGTACTCGGGCGGCAGAGGTAGGAGGATCGCCATGAGTTTGAGACTCCACGGTGAATTCCAGGTCAGCCTGAGCTGGAGTAAGACCCTACCTCGAAAAAATGAAACAACAACAGCAAAAAAAAAAAAAAAAAAAAAAAAAAATTGGATATTGGCTTTTCTTACAATTTCTTTCACTAGGAAGTAGCGCTCTCCACCCTTTCAGCGGAGCACCCGAAGTGGAGTGACAATTCTCTATAAAGAACCCTCCCCCGCCAAGTCCTCCTCTTCTAAACTCTGTCTGCCTGAGCGCTGCCCTGACATTTTGGAACTAATTCTCAGAATTCTTTTGTGAGTGCTTCAAGTGCTAATTTTGAAGCTTGCTTTGTAATTTCACATTCACTGAAACATTGATACCCAGTTGAAAGTTCAGTTTTAAAGTTGTTTCTTGAATTCAAACGCCCACCCCCAATTTTTGTTTCCTACAAGTGCATGCCATTGAGAATCAAATCAGCTAAACTCAGTCTAGCTAAACTGAATTTAGTGGTTTCGTTTTTTTCTCCCAGTCACTTGCCCTGATGGTAGCTTATTAGTCAAGGTTCTCTAGGGAAACAGAACTGATCGGATGATTATGCATTATAAAGGGGATTTGTTGGATTAGCTTACAGAATATAGGCTGGGCAGTCTAACAGTGGCTGTCTGCCGGGGGAGAGTCAGATAACCCAGGAGCTGCACAACTCATGAGTCTAGATGTCTCGGCAGTTCCACACTGGCACTAAAACCCTCAGGGATTCCTGGAGAGTTGCTGGTGTTCAGTCCATAAGGGACGGCTGATGAAAGTGGGTTCCGTGTTCACAAAGGATACAGCAACAGGGCACAGGCAATGTACCAGCCAGTAGCACAGGCAGCCAGGCAAACGCCCCTGGGTGCCCTCAGACCTCCACCACCAAAAGGACTCTCTGGAAGAAAGACTTCCTTTCTCAGTTAATCCTTCCTGGAAACACCTTACAGACCCATCCAAAAGGCATGTCCATTACTTAATTCCTAATCTGATCAAGTTGATGACAGAAATTAACTTTTGTAGCTGCTGATGCAAATACAGAAATACATGCGCCCTCCCTGAAGGCACTCACTACAACTTGGAAGACAGCCTTGACAAAGGTACGAAGAGTGTTCAACTCAGAACTGTTTATCTGTGACGGGAAATGGAAGAAGGATTGAATTCTCCAAGGTGGATTTTGAACAGAGAAGGAGATTCATGCAGCAGAAGGGGATGTGAAACCTGAAGTGCTGGGAAGCTGTCTTGGTTTCCTCTGCCTCAGTTTAGAGATTTGTGAAGTCACATACTTATCCCAGAAGGCTTTGCACGATGTCTTGTTAAATTCAGGTTCTCTGAGAAGCAAGCACAAAGACAAAATTGAATATACAAAGACCTGGTGAGTGGAAATGGTTTAGTTGGAAGAGTCCTCACAGCTGGAGGAAGGTTCAGCAAGGCTATTGACTCAACCTGGAGTCCCAGCTGCAGTCAGAGCTCTGTGCCTCCCATGCACAGCCTCTGGGGCCCCCTGTGTCCACCGTGGCTGGCTGGGAGGAACATGGTGCTTGAGCTCAGCGAAAACAGGCATCCTGTCAAAGTCAGCACCTCTGGTTGATAAGTGGTACTCATATCTGCATTCAAAGAAGAGAAAATCTGTGAGTCAATGTGCACTAGTAATGAAAGCAATGGAACTTTAAAAGTACATCAGATAATTTGTTATTGTCGTAATGTAAATGAAATCTTGGGGAATACTGGATAATTGAGAGGTAGGAGGAGCCCGGTCCTTTGATAATGTTTACCAAACTGTATTTATATAAGCTCAATTATAAATTCTCTCTCTCTTTTTTTAAATCCATCTAGGAGAGAGGGAGAGAGAGAAAGGGTGCACCAGGGCCCCCTGCCTCTGCAAACGAACTCCAAACGCATGCGCCACTTCATGCTTCAGGCATGACCGTGAGCACTGCGGAGCCAAACACAGGCCGTCAGGCTTTGCAGACAAGTGCCTTTAACTGCGGAGCCATCTTCCCAGGCCCCTCAACTTACTTCTTATACATGTAATCACTGCAGGAAGGTGCTCTGAGATGTGGTCAGTGTCCCTCCATGTAGTGATTTGCGCCCCCAGGATCCTGCCAGCTGGTGGCTCTGACATTGTTGAGCCCATTACCTGCATTCAGCTGGTGAAGGGAAAAGCAAGAAACAAGGAGCTGAGACCATGGGGCGCCCGCCAGTTCCCACTTATCAGACCTTGCCATCTGGTCTGTTTCATAAGGCAATGAGACATCCAAAGCATATGCTTTTTTTTTTCTTTTTTTTTTGAGGTAAGGCCCCACTGTAGCCCAGGCTGACCTGAAATTCACTCTGTAGTTTCTGGCTGGCCTAGAACTCATAGTGATTATCCTGCCTTGGCCTCCCAAATGTTGGGATCAAAGATTTGTGCCACCACACTTGGCTACACATGCTCTTAATGCTAAACTTGAGCAAGATAGCTCCAGCTAAATGGTAGTTTCTTTTCTTATTATTTGAAAAAAAATGTTTTGTTTTGAGCAAGTGTTTTTATGGGGCCACATGGGTAGTTTCTTTCTTACAGTATTTGCAACAGAGTTGTCACATTAACCATCAAGTTAATAGATTGATATTAAATGAACTTTGACACAATACTAAAAAATTTTATTTATTTATTTATTTGAGAGAGAAAGAGGGAGAGAGAGAGAGAGAGAGAGACAGAGAGAGAGAGAGAGAGAGAGAGAGAGAGAGAGAGGGAGAGAGAGAGGGAGAGAATGGGCATGCCATAGCCTCTAGCCACTGCAAACAAACTCCGGATGCATGTGCCACCTTGTGAATCTGGCTTACATGGGTACTGGGGAAACAAGCCAGGGGCCTTAGACTTTGTAGGCAAGTGCCTTAACCACTGAGCAATCTCTCCAGCTCCCAAATTGCATTTTCAACTACTGCTATTACAAGTGACCTTTCTCCTTTCTGAAGTTATGCATTGGTGCATTTACAAAGTAGATGTCTACTGACTTATACCAGAGGAGCTGACGCACCTTCGATGGTTCGTGGGTCTGCCCAGTGAGGACAAGGAAGTGTTAGTACCCACAGTGGAGCAGCTACGTCTGCTAGTGGACATCCAGAGTGGTTTTCATGGAGGTATGATGTTTTCTAGGAAGCATAAATGCTATGACTTTCCTTTTTTTTTTAAAAAAAATTTTTTGTTGTTACTTTATTTGAGAGTGACAGAGAGAAAGAGGCAGACAGAATGAGAGAGAGAGAGAGAGAGAGAGAGAGAGAGAGGGAGAGAGAGAATGGGCGCCAGGGCCTCTAGCCACTGCAGACGAACTCCAGGTGCGTGAGCCCCCTTGTGCATCTGGCTAACGTGGGTCCTGGGGAACTGAGCCTCGAACCGGGGTCCTTAGGCTTCACAGGCAAGCGCTTAACCACTAAGCCATCTCTCCAGCCCACTATGACTTTTCCTTCTTATGTGTCCCTGCAAGGACAGGGCTGTGGACTGCTTGTTCTCAGCTGCTGTTTCCCAGGAACAAGGTGGAGTGACACCAATTAAGAGGCGTGAACAGGCGAAGGACACTGGTTCTGTCTTTATTCCCTCCCCAGTGTACCTGTGAGTTTTGATGCCTGTGAGGATACCAAGGAGGAGACTTCTCATTAGCTTCTTTTTGGAAACATTTACAGAGCTTCAGGCCCAGAACACTGGCATGAGCTAGATGTGACTTATTTCTTCACAGTCTGTAAACACAAAGCAACTTCAAGTTCTCTTGCAGAATTCATTTCTTACATTTGAGTGTCTAAACAAATGTATCAGGGTGAAAAAATAGCATTGTTTGAATAGCTGGCAGCAGAGTTCCTGTTAGGGAAAGAACAAATATGAGTTTAGACAAGTGCCTTGATAAAATACTTGGAATGGAGAGGATGAAGCCCCAGGGAAATGCCTAAGAAAATAAGCATATTATAAAGGCAGAAACTGTTATGTAAATATTTTGCATAAGTAGTAAATAGGAATTTGAGAAAGAGCAGAAACAAGAAAGGAGAAACACAGGTGTTGTAGTTACTTTTGTGTTGGTAGGACAAACATCGGGCCAGAAGCAGTTTATGGGAGGAAAGGGTTTAGTTTAGGATTATAGAACCCAGAGCAACTTCCACTGTGGCAGAAGAAGCTGGCCCACTTCAGCATCCATAACAGAGAGAGAAAAACCAACACTGGCAAGCAAATATGAACTGCTAGAGTTCAAATTACTCTGAACACACCTTAGGGCTGTATTACAAGAGCCACCCCCAGTGACACCTCCTCTAGCCAGCTGATGGAAGTAGGAAGTAGGAAGCTTACCTTAATCAAAACTCATTGAGGGGCTGGAGAGATGGCTTAACAGTTAAGCGCTTGCCTGTGAAGCCTGAGGACCCCGGTTCAAGGCTTGATTCCCCAGGACCCATGTTAGCCAGTTGCACAGGGGGCACATGTGTCTGGAGTTCATTTGCAGTGGCTGGAAGCCCTGGTGCACCCATTCTTTCTCTTTCTCTATCTGCCTCTTTCTTTCTCTGTCTGTTGCTCTCAAATAAATAAATGAAAATAAACAAAAAAAATTATTAAAAAAAAAACTCACTGAGGTGTTGGGAGACATACATTCACTTTCAAACCACTATACCAGGCAACATAATGGGAAGGCAAGAGGGAAGGAAGATGGAAGCCAATGGAAGCTGAAAGCTGCCCAAGGCCTGAGAGGTCTGAGTCTAATTTTGGTCTCTCTCCTTTCCTCCCTTCCTTCCTCCTTCCATCCCTCCTTTCTTCAGTATCTTCCTCCATCCCTTCTTCTCTTATGAAATTTAAATACCTCCCAAGGACCCTTGAGTTGTGTGCAACACACAAGCCATTATACACCAGATTTTGAGTAAACTTAAAGAAAGAGAATGGAGGCCACTGACCGAATAAATACTGTGAACAGCACAATCATAGGAGGGGAAGAGAAAGTGAGACCCGGTGCAAATCAGGAACAGGAGTTTGTGTGAGAGAAGACTCTTGGCTTTCCATGCCATGTGTGGTGTGAGTTCTGAGCCAAGTCTCTTCCGTCTTGAAGAGTGGCCCTGGTAGACTCATGAATAACAAAGACAAAGCAGCCTAAACTTGACCTCCTCGGAGGTCCTCACTGGCACACAGGGAAGCACCTTGTGTAAACGAGCACCACAGGTGCTTGGCCCAGGCAGATGCTCCACAGTCTCACATCCCTGTGTGTTTTCATGCCAAGATAGTGATGAAGGCTGTTTAGCTCAGTTTCTTATTTTTAAAGTTCATGGTCCAGGCTCTGGGTCAGGAACATGTGGGCTGAATAACTGCCTCTGCGATTTGTGTTTGATGCACTGTCAGGTTATTTTGCCTCATGCTTTTATTTTACCCTGTGATGATTATTATTTAATTGTTATCGGGTGTTCCTGTTTGTCATCTATGTACTTAGCAGGGAACTGACCTTGAGGCTTATGAAAGAGTCACAGGATCTGTCATTGTTCCTACATCACTGATGTCTGGCGCCTGGTGCATGCCCAGTACTTAGGTCTTGAATGAATACATAACCTTTTGACCTTCTGTTTGCAAACCTAGAATGGATGGCAATGGGCAAAGAATCTCTCACTGAACATTTGTGAGAATGAGAATAGCCCAAGCAATAAGATATAGTACGGAAACTCATTTCATAGTAAAGTGTTCACCATCTTTGGCTTTCAAAGATTTAGCTTTGCGCCTTTGGGAGAAGTTGTGTCATTCTCCATGACCATGCGTGTGGCTCTGCTACCCACCCTGCTATGCCCTCGCTTCTGTGAGGATGTTGGAGGAGAACATAGGAGCTCCGTGCAGCACTACCAGGAGTGCTCAGACAAGCATCGCGCATGCAGCCTTTAAGTAGGAAAGACCCATGACACGAGATCAATAACAAAAGCCTGTGGCTGACCTGCCCTACGGGAACTGGGGTTTGTTTGGCTTTCAACACTGCAGGCCTCATCTCTGCATGTTTTTTTTTTTAAATTCTTTATTTGGCTGAAGAGATGGCTTAGGGGTTAAGGTACTTGCCTGTGAACCCTAAGGATCCATGTTCAATTCTCCAGATCCCATGTAAACCAGATGCACAAAGGTGAGGCAAGTGCAAGGTTGCACATGCCCACTAGGTAGCACAAGTATCTGGAGTTCAATTGCAGTGGTTGAGGCCCTGGTGCACCAATTCTGTCTCTGTCTCTCATTCTTCCTAAAAATAAAATAAAAAAACATAAACAAATCCATAAAACTTCTTTATAGATAACTTCCATGAATATAGGAAATATATCATGATCATAATTCCTTCCTATCTCTCCCATTTCCCCCTCCTAAATCTCCCCTCCACAGAATCTTTTCTTCCTTCCAGTTAGTCTCTGAACTATGCTAATGTCACCTTTACCCCCCTCCTATTATGACGGTCCTGTGTAGGTAGTGTCAGCCACTGTGAGGTCATGGATATCAAGGTCACTTTGTGTTTGGAAGACAGCATTGTGAGCACTCCTCCCCTTCTTTTGATTCTTCCTGACCCTTCTTGCCACGTCTTCCACAATGGTCTTGAGCCTAGCAGGGGTGATAGAGATGTCTTACCTAGTCCTGAACATCTTCTTAGCACTTTGGCCAGTTTTGAGTTACTACAGTGGTCACGGGTGTCTAGAGGACAGTTTGGTGGGCATAATATAGCGAGACACAGTAGTAGGTTTTTATTTTTATTTTTCGGGGGTGAGGCAAAGTTTTATTGGGTGAAAAGAAAGAAAAAGAAGAAAGTTGCTGTACCAGGTCTGTATCCCAGAGTTCAGGATCTCAGGATGCAGCCTTGAACTGTTCGGAGTGTCAGCTTTTATTGTAAATAACCACATAATGTTTATAGTAAAAACAGGATTGGGAGTTAAATCACAAAATTACATACTGTTAAAAAGAGGGGGCTATTACAAGAAGTCACAAAGTTACATAGGTCACATAGGGGGACTGCGGCAAGAAACAGTCTATGCTATGTAATCACAAAGATATTTAGACACAGAGATACAGGAAGGTCATGGCACATTGCACAGAGGGATCATCCCATTCCTTTCACATTCCATTTTCCATTCCCCCCTCTGATATGACAGTGAGTTCTTTGACTTCACTTGTGAAGAACAGTGTCTAGGGTGTTTTTATCAAGGGGGTGTATTGCGTCCACAATACCATGAGTTTAACACGATTTATTCTGTTCTTTATATATCTACTTAGAGCATAAGAGCAGTAGTATCAGGCGCAGCAATAGAAGAGACAAAGGAAGTCAGCCATGGAGACCAGCTAAACATGGACTGAAACCACTTGTCTCTGAAGTTCTCTTTCATTGAGATTTCCTTTAACTAAAACCAGTGTACTTCAGATTATTCCTGACTTATTGGTATAAAAACAACAAGTTTTACCTAAAGTCATACATAGGCCCCCTTGTTTCATAAAAAAGTTGGTCTAATCCCATTTTGTTCCCTCCACTTTCACGACTGTTGGAGTGGTTAGCATGACCTCTTGGGGGTCCTTCAAACCTCCCAATACAGTGTCTCTTGACCCAAACTCTGTCACTGAGCTGAAGGGGATGGAGGCAAACAGGATGTGTCTGAAAAGCAGCCTTGATTGCTGGACCAATGGTCTCCTGGGCTCTTTGTAAGGCTTGGATAGAAAGAAGCCTTTCATTAGTAAAGTCACTTAGCAGCTCAAGACCCATCTGGGGCAGGAAGCGGGGAGGGGTTCCATACATAATTTTAAATGGGATAATTACTTTTACATAAGGGGTACACCTAGCTCTTAACAGGGCAAAGGGAAGGAGTCCCACCCATCCTCCACCAGTCTCTAGGGTTAATTTAGTTAGTCTCCTTTAAGGTCCGATTCGTCCTTTCTACCTGTCCTGAACCTTGAGGGTGATAGGCACAATGTAATTTTCAATTAATCCCCAATGTCTAGGTTAATTCCCCAGTGATTTTTGACACAAAGGCAGGCCCATTATCTGATCTTATCCTGAGGCGCAACCCAAAGTGGGGAATTATCTCCTCTAGCAATTTCTTAGTCACTATTTGGGCTGTCTGAGACTTGGTCAGGAGAGTTTCCACCCATCCTGAAAAGGTATCAACATAAACAAGTAAGCATCTATATCCATACTGATCTGGCTTTACCTCTGTGAAATCAACTTCCCATTATCTACCTGGCTCTGTTCCCGCTCTCTCACTTCCATTGGTTGTACCTTACCAGAGGAACCATTTGTCTGTTGGCAGGCCTGATAGCAGGTGGTGGTGTCCTTGATGATTGACTCCATACCTGGGAAGAAAAACTCTTTCCTTATTAGCTCGGCTAGCTTGTTGTTTCTTAAGTGAGTTCCCTCATGTAGTTGCTTAGCCATTCTCTACCCTAGGGCTTGGGGCAGCAACAGTAGTAGTTTTTATCCTAGAGCTTATGACCTCCAGAGTCATGGACTTTTCAGTACCAGGCATGAATTCACCCTCCTGTGGAGTGGGTCTGAAACCCAATCAGAGAGCGGTTGGTTTCCCCAGAAACAAATGACACCATTGCACAATTTGGTACATTTGATGTATCTGGCCAGCCTTCAAGCTTTCAGGGTCCAATTCTGGTTTAAACTATTGATGAATTTTCACTTCTCCAAGGCTGCATGCTACATAGCTCTTTCAAGCATTATGCCAGCTAGTCAATAGGGAGGAGGCTTCCAGCTCAGCTCCAGCTTGACTTCTCAATAACCTACAGCCCAAGCATGCGGAGTCTTTACCAGTAGGGTCTTATCATCTAGTTCTGGCGGGCAACCAGGAGCCTGCCATGTTCTGGAAGTGTCAGGGGCCTCCCACGTTAACAACTCACTGGAAGCTATTCTATCCCGGCACTGAAAGTTTTCTAATCACAGTCTATTGCTTCTTCTTTGCATGTATTTGTGTTAGAAGATCCTAAGGTAAATTGATGTTTTTTGTTAATTGGTAGTTACCAAAAGAGAAACAAAAATTAAACCAAGGAAAATTAAACACAGGATAAAAGAAAAGAACACAGTTTTGGAAATAACCAAGTATGAGGCTACCTGAAGAAGTGAAAGGGAACAATTCAGACCATTAAAGCAAAATATGGTTGGAGAAGAAACAGGTCACAAAATGCAACCAAGATGTAAGGAGCTCCTCCTGCCTGGATGTGGAGGCAGCTCTGGACTACAGCCAATTTAAATGTGCACACCGTAGACTTCAGTGGTTACGACAGCAAGATCACTGTCAGGAGCAGAAGCCTTATTCTGTGCGCAGAGTCTGGGACTGAAGATCCTGGCATGTAAGGATCGAGCATCACGTGGGGCTGTGGGAGATAGCCAGACCTTTCTAGAGCCTGCTCATCAACAAGTGATCCTAGCACTGCCCATCTGGGCCTGCTTAGGTTATTTTAAGATATGCTTGTTACAAATATTTTAGGATGGGCACTATGAATTGTAGCAATTTATGCATCATCTATGTCTGATGAAATAAATCCTGAGCCATGGACACAGGCACCTTGGATCATAAGTTAGCTCAGGCTGAACCATATTATGTGACTTAGATGAATCCTTAACCCCTTTGGGACCTTCATGATGCTTCATGTGCAAAATGAAACATGACCATGGTAACATTTCTTATATATCTTGGGAGGCACTGAATTTAGCCTCTTCAAATTACAGACTTCTATTCTCTTCTCTGGGGCTCCTGCTGTTTCAAGAGGTGTCTATAGTGCATGTTCATCATACATGCTTTTAACTTGAGACCTAAAGCAGAAGGATGCAGTTCCTCAAATTGCACCAAGAAAACTTTTCCCCTTTAGGACCAGGAATGATGAATACTTTCCAACTCTGAGGCGCAGCAGGGTGTGGATGTCAGGGTATAATCTACATCTTACTGCGCTGGTGGCTTGTGGGCATCATGACACAAAATTCCAGTTGCATCATCATTTAGAAAGAGGAGCATGGTCTTGGGAAGCCATATTCTAAAATACATTGCTCATGTAACTGATGGCTGTGTAAGTTAATTAGCAAGCAGATTCTCTATTAATATTGTTCCTAGGAAATATTGAAAGGGATTTTTCGCAAGAAAGGAAGTTAGGAGAAAATGACAGAGAAAACACAAATGAATGCTTTACAATTTGAGGCTTAAGCAAACATCCGAGACCTTTGCCATGTGTAAACTGACATTTTCCTTCACAACACTGTCTGTTTAAGCAAATTTCTTGGTGTTGCTTGAATCATGATAAGTGTGGCCACTTTGAATTTGTTCAGTCAACTGAAATGTTCTAGAATCTGTCTGCAGGCCGTCCCAATATGTTTACATTCCCAAGCGAGCCCAGTGTATCTGACTTGGTATTTTCTGAAGGAATTTATAAAGAAGAGAGCTTAGTTTTTCATTCATTCATTCATTCATTGTTGCAATGAATTATGGCCAAGAACTGTGGAAATATATCTTATGGACCTTACAAATAACTTTTCTGAGTATAAGTTCCTGTTTTGTAACTTGCCCTAAAGTTAATCTTATAGTCATGAATTAGCCTGCTTATAACACTGTGACTAGATTTCCTATGCCTTAGACGGCCTTTGTCCTGAGTAGCACAGGTGGTCCATATTGACAAGGAATGTTAAGAGATGCTGATGGGTCACCTCTAAATAAGAGTGCTGCTCTCACTGCTAGCCTAACACCCTGCTCTAGGCAGATGGTGACCAACACTGAGGACACTCATAACTCATCAAAGCAGAAATCCAGAGGTTGCAGAGAGCTCACCACTAAAGCAGACTTATAACACATATGCCAAGGCTCAGGGAACACTGTGGAAGAGGGGTCAGAAAGAATATAAAAGCCACGGGATTGGGACTGCAGAGATTGCTTAGCAGTTAAGGCACTTGCCTACAAAGTCAAAGGACCCAAGTTTAATTCCCTAGGACCCACATAAGCCAGATGAACAAGGCGGCACATACCTCTGTAATTCTTTTGCAGTGGCTGATGGCCCTGGTGCACCCATTCTCTCTCTGTATATAATTTCCCCTTACCCCCCCTCAAATAAATTAAACAATTTTTAAAGAAAAGCCACAGAGTGGGAAGGAGTGTCCTGAGGCATTGACTCCCCCTCCCAAAGAGATTGCCGCATTCAAAACCCAATATTGACTACCAGCAACTCCACTGAGGAACGCCATCAGTGGCATAGGGGCAGAGAAGAGAGGATATAAGATAATATGAAGAGAATGGGACCAACACATAATTTGCTCATACAGCAAAGTGAATAATAATAATAATGCTGATGAGAACGTAAATCATGCTCTTTGCCCTACCTCCTCATTGTCCTGGTTGTGCTTTGGCCCATAACAACCTGTGTGCATGCACGAGATATCCTGACTACCATTGAAAACAACAGATGTTAAAAGTAAGAAATTTCCCACAGAAATGTTGAAAGCAACATCTTTGAATGGGGGTTGTTTGTGTGTGTGTGTGTTCTGGATCAGCAGAGTTCACCAGTCCTGCCCCTAACTTCATCTGAGCAAATGTGTGAAGAATGTTTTGGACTCCAACTTCCTTGCCCCCCACTCATGTGTGGCCTGTCTCTTGATTCCTCATGCATTGCTGCCTTTGGTGCAGAATAAAAACATCAAGGTGCCTGTCAGAGAGGCGGCAGCCATCGGAAGACAAAAAGCAGCAGCAGAACCAGCGAGTTCACGCTTCCTTGAGTGAATCGAAGAATTACTTTCCTCTCTTTCAGGCTCTGTTCCAAGAAAAAGTGGGCCTACTCTTGGGTAAACAGATCCAGGAGTCAGTATCTATTATTCCAGGACACTGCCACAATCAGACAATTTGTTCATTCATTATCCATTCATGTGATCACATGCTCATTATTACACTTTAATTATACAGAGAGCAAGAAAGGAAAAACTGTAAGGTGGTGCTGACCCGCTCAGGGTTTATGGATTTTCAAATATTTTTTAGGGGGAGAGCTGACTATAAGCAGCAATCTGGATGACGGTGTGTGTTTTAGGCACAGGAGTCATATTTGGAGCAGAGGGGAATTTCTTTGTCAAGGGTGCAGGGGGGCATTTAGGATTCTCAGGGATGCATTCAGGGTACAGTAGGACTCATTCCCTGTCTTATTCCAGCTCAGTCATTTTCTCTTCTTCTCTGCACCTGATTTGACTTGGGGATTCTGAATCCAGAGTCCATCAACATTTATACTGACAAGGGGGTGGTTAGCTTCCCTCATATTCCTTTACAAACATTTTTATTTATTCATTTATTTAAGAGAGAGAGATACTGGGCATGCCAGAGCCTCTAGACACATATGACATCTTGTGCATCTGGCTTATATGGGTCCTGTGGAATTGAACCTGGGTCCCTTGGCTTTGCATGCAAATGCCTTAGCCACTAAGCCATCTCTCTAGCACTAGCTTCCCTTATATTCTTAAAATGGTCTATGACCCACAGGGAGGGGCAGTGTCCAAGTTGCTGCTGCCAATACTGCCACACCTTATAACTTTACCTCCAGGGACACTTGTTATTCCTGTGCCACCATCATTTTCTGAACTTTGGGACTATCTCATCTGCCTTAATGAATGTAACTGTACTTCCTTCCTTCCCTCTCTCCCTCCCTTCCCTTCTTCTTTTCTTTCTTTCCCCTCCATTGCTTCTCTCTCCTTTTCTTCCTCCCTCCCTCCCTCTCTCCACCCTCTTTACTTACCATACCTCTCTGTTTTTGAACAAGGAGTTGAGAAAATGCATATTAATATTTTTGTGTATACATTAGTTTTAATTCAAAGACTCTCTAGTGTTGAACAGCCATCAACTTTCCTACCTTATCCTTCTCTAGTCCTGGTTGTCTTTTCAGTTCTCTAATGAAATAAGACCAGTTCATTTCCTGAACCTTTCCTTCCCTCCCCTTTGGACATTTGCAATAATCAAAGATGTGATTCAAAACAATGATACATTAATATAAATCAGGTTTAAAAATGTTCCATTGTTGATCATATTAGCAAAAGTATAGTGATTCTTTGCAACCAGGTATAAATATTCTAGAGAACAGCTTGGTAATGTGCATAAACAATAATAAGAAACATTCTAACTCATTGACATAGTCGTATTGCATTTGAAAATTTATTCCAAGGAAATAATATAAATAAAGACAGGGAAAGCTTTATACATCAGGATTTTTGTTGAGGCATATTTGCTTAGTACTCAGAAGAGTAATGCCTTTGTATTTTCTTAGTCTTTTTTTTGTGGAATTCCTATTTCTATCCATTTTAATCATTTTTATTCAAAAAAATTTTTCTGGGAGTAAAAATATTGTGCAAACAATGAGGTGGAAGATGCTGTGCAAAATAGCGATAGTAAGTCTTTGCCTGTAATGAATATTCATGTTAGTGGAGAGAGGAGGAAAATCACCCAGAAAACAAAGCAATGGCTCATCTCATGTAAGGTACACAGAGGAGGCTCACAGTGCCAGGGTGTGAGTGAAGATGCTGGTGACCTGGAAACGTGAAGAAACCAGTCATGTGGAGAAATCACTTCAAGTATCTGAAAGATGAGGATTCCAGGAAAAGAGATGAGGAGGTGTAAAGAAACCAAGACGCAATTTCTTTGCTGTGTTTGTGGGAGAAGGTCACCCAGTGAGAGCTGGGAGTTGTCAGAGATGGAGGCGAGGCTCTACCTTTGGGCTGTGCCTGCAGCATCCAAGGCTCCATAGACAAGGATATTGGGTTTGTTTAGATATAGAAGGAAACAACTGAAGGGTTTTAAATTCATGATACAATTTCTCTGAACTCTGTGTGGAGAATAAACTTGAAGGGGGAAATCCTTTTAGGAGAACAGTGTAGTATTCTCAGCAACAGATGCCAAGTGGTTTAGGATGGTAGGAGGACAGAGAGAAAAGGGACGTCATCTCTTTCTGGGTTGTCCCCAAATGGGAGACTGAGACAAAGTTTTGAGGACAGATAGTTCATGTGGGAGGTGACCCCAGGAAGGGGACGTGGCAACATGAGGGGAGAGAGGAGAGAGAGAGAGAGAGAGAAAGAGAGAGAGAGAGAGAGAGAGAGAGAGAGAGAGAGAGAGAGAGAGAGAGGGAGGGAGAGAGAGAGAGGAGAGGTAAAGTCCTGTACAGGACACATCAAGGCCATTGATACAGGCAGCAGGACTTGATTTCTTTACGTCTTGCACAGAAGCTCCCGCCATTTGCCATCTGAAACTCCCAGGCTGAAGAACACCCCTGTGACTACAATCCCCACGCACAGAAAGGCGAGCCACTCTGTGGAGACTCACATAGCTGTGCAGAGAGCTGGCTGTGGAAGAGAACTGTTCACTAGAGGCAAAGCAGACCCGAGCTGCCCTGAGTGCATATGATACCAGGAAGAGCTATGCCTGTGAATGGATATGAGATGGATTTTTCACAGTAAAAATTATTTTATTTTTATTTTTATTTATTTGAGAGAGAGAGAGAGAGAGAGAGAGAGAGACAGAGAGAGAGAGAGAGAGAGAATGGGTGCATCAGGGCCTCCATAACTTGTGATCCATTTTACACAAAACTCTAGAAAGGCAGATAAAGCTGTGGTGGAGAGGTGCAGGGCAATGGCTTCCTCTTAGGTTGAGAAAATGCCTGGGAAGAGGCCCATGAGGACGTGCAGTGGTGATGCAAGTTGTTGCAGTCAGGTTCGCGTTGCTGGCAGAAACCACCTAACCAAGAACAGCTTTTGGACAAAAAAAGAAGGGTTTATTTTGGTTTATAGGCTCAAGGGGAAGCTCCATGATGGCAAGGAAAAACAATGGCATGAACAGAGGGTGGACATCACCTCCTGGCCAGCATCAGATGGACAACAGGAATAGGAGAGTGTGCCAAACACTAGCATGGGGAAACTGGCTATAACACCCATAGGACCACCCCCAACAAGACAGTGCCTTGAGGAGGCGTTCTTTCCCAAATGTCCATCAGCTGGGAATCTAGCCTTCAGAGTACCTAAGTTTATGGGGGACACCTGAATCAAACTACCACATCCCACCCCTGGCTCCCATAATCTGATAGCCACACATGATATAAAATACGATGCATTCATCCAACTTTAAGTCCCCATAGTTTTTTACCACTCCCAATGATGTTCAAACTTTCCCATAGTCCAATGTCTTTTAACTGAGTCATACTATCAAAATAAACCAAAAAACCCCCATAATGGCACAGAATACACATTCATACTATAGAAGATGGTATTGGACATAGCAAAGAAATATTCAACTAATACAAGATTTAAACAGGGGAAACACCAAACTCTGTAACTCCAAGTCCAACAACTCTAGTCGGTGACACATCTCCAAGTCTGAAAAATCTGACCAGTAATGAGTCTCTGGAGTCCCAATTCCACCCCTCCAGCTAGGATACTCACAGTCCTGGAAAACTCATTCAGGGCTGGCAGCTCTCCTTAGCAGCCATCTCATGGTCCCTAAAGCTCCACTGGGTCTCCACTGGAACCCATGGCTTATCCTCATGGCCCTATGTTGTCTCCACACAGGCATCCAGCAAACCTGCTACACACTGCCCATGGCCATTTCCAGAACACAAGACGTCATTGCAAATTCAATGACTCTTTCTTTCCTGCAATTCTTATACTCTACAGTACCAGGTAGGTTGCCAATTTGTTAATCAAAGGGGGATAAAGCAGACTTTGAAGAGCAGGGTACTCCTTGAGCACTCAGGCCCCTTCAAAAGAGTTCACATTCTTCCTGTTACTCCAGTGCAGGTCAGCTGGCCCAATCTCAAACGTTGTAAGCTCTCAATTGCAGCTGAACAGGCAGCAGTTTCAGCCTAAACACTTCTTTCTCTGCTCTATCCCTCTGCTCACATCAGTCTGTTTCTTCTCAAAGCAACCTGCCCAAGTTCTCAGGACATGGGCATAACAGCAAACCTCTCACACAAACTGCTTCTAGCCCAGTCCAAGCAATGTTCTTTCTCACCCTTATCAGCCAAATCTCACAGTCCATAGTTTTTACTGTATTCAGGTCTTTTAACTCTGAACAGAATAGTCCATCAAGCTGTACTTATAGCACTACAAGGCGTCTCTTAGGTCAAGGGTTCAAATTCATCCTCTTGAAAATCAGCTACAAAAGGCCAAAGCCACACAGTCAGATGTCTAGCTGCAAATGACACTGCTCTCAGTTACCAACATTACTGTTGCAGTCAGGTTAGCATTGCTGGTAGAAATTACCTAACTAACAACAGCTTGTGGGAAAAGTTGTTTATTTTGACTTACAGGCTCTAGGGGGAAGCTCCTTGATGGCAGGGGGAAAACAATGGCATGAGCAGAGGGTGGTGGACACCACCTCCTGGCCAACATCAGGTGGACAACAGGAATAGGAGAGTGTGCCAAATACTGGCAAAATGACACTGGCTATGACACCCTTAAGCCTGCCCCCAACAATACACTGCCTCGGGGAAGCACTGTTTGCCAAATCTCCATCAGCTGAGAACCTAGCACCTAGAACACCTAAGTTTATAGGGGACACCTGGATCAAACCACCACACAAGTGTTCTAAATCATTGAAGGATTTGAGGTGTACACATGTGCTTTTGTTGATAAAAATGTATGAGTTGCATATAAATTTTATCTAAAAGAGAAAATGTGTTAAATATTGAGCTGTAGCTAATAATATACATCCTGAGTATTTGAGGTAGAATTTACTGTTATCTGTGACTTACTTTGAAATCTGTCAAAGATCAGTTGGACTGTTCATAAGGAGATGGAGATAAGGACAGATATTTGCTTGGGCAATCTTAACTAGATTCCCAGCAAAAGACAATGTAATATTCAGTGTGATATTCTTCAACTTTTCTGTGGTCTTAAGATTTCTCACAGTATAATGAGAGGTGAAAAATTAGTGCTAAATTCATTAAAATTACGGGCTTAAATAAGTAGTTATTCATTAAGGCTCTGAGTTCTCTTTTTAAATCCTTACTGCTAAATGTAGTTGGTTAAAAAATAACCCATTGAATGTGGACCTTGTAATGTTTGCTGAGTCAGGATAGGCTCAGTTGTGCTGCATTAACAAATAGGGCCTCAGATTTCAGGTGTTTCATTGCAACAAAGGTGTGCTGCTCACTGTGGCCTCAGCCCAACACAAGCTATGTGGCTTTCCTCGATGAGTCTCCTGCAAAAGTTACTTAAGAATCCCAGCTGCTCTCTTTCTGCTTGCATTCTTGTCCTTAACCACCTTACACAAAAATGGCACATTGCAAGGGGGAGGAACCCAATTACAGAGCTGAGGACTAGTGCAGCTGGGAAACACAGTTTCCCTGAGTGTGTACAAACAAGAAATAGCATTGCCAGCACTGCCATTGCTGCCTGGTCTTACTTGCAAACCTTGATAATTAAACTCATTTATGTATTTTAAATTGAATCAATACACTCAATGTATTCTATTTTCTTTTAAGAACCTCAGTTAAGTATTTAATTGATTCTTATGAGTTTGGTTACTTAAATTTATATGTATAGTAAGTCTTAATTGTTCTAATACTGTTTGGGATGTTTCTTATGATTCGATAACTTAAATTTGTATGCCTGGTGAGTCTTAAGTATTACTTAGTATTCTAAAACTGTTTGAGATAATTTAGTAAGACCTCAACTTAATATTGTAAATCTGTGAGTATATGAACAACCTCCATTTATTTTTAAGAAATAGAAAAGATAATAGAGAATAAAGAAATAATTATGGGGAGTATTAATTGCTAACATTTTTATTTTGTCTTTTTTAAAGGTACAATTTAACCTAGAAAAGCATGAAGAGTATAAGCCAACAACTCAATTATATATTAATTTATGAATTAAAATGCTTAACTGTATTAAATTCTACCCATCACAAATTCTCAAATATGCATACCTTTTAAAATATGCCTTGGGTTTTCTTAAATGGTTCTGTATGTAATTCTAAAACTTCTCTGTGTTGAAAGATGCTGTCAATTAATGTAATAATTGTGCAATCAGAAATATTTAGGATAGGCCTTTAAAATAATTGTTGGGGTGACTCTCCATGCCGGCTGGGGTTTTTCATGCCCTGGGGGCCTTCTCTCTCTCTGGGATGTTCAGTGAGGTGCTCCTGGCTTACAACACTGTGTTTGCATCTGTAGGGTAATGTTGTAAAAAAGGAAAAAGAAGAGGGAAACTCAGCCCACAAAGACATTCTGTACCTTTGAACCATCAATTCCTTTAATTTCATGTAGCGCTCTTGAGTAGTTTCTTTGTACCATAACTTTAAATTTTAATAAGCAGGAGATAGTTACAAGAGATGGAATGAAAAGGACTCATGCCCGTATTGACCATGGAACTTAAATTTTTTTTAATTTATTTGCCAGGAGATAGATAGATAGATAGATAGATAGAGAGAGAGAGAGAGAGAGAGAGAGAGAATGGGAATGGGCACAAGAGGGCTCAGTGCCACTGCAAACGGATTCTAGATACATGCATCACTTTGTGCATCTGGCTTTATCTGGGCATTGGGGAATGGAACCCAGTCTGTTAGACTTTTGAAGCAAATGCCTCTAACTGCTGTACCATCTCCCTAGCCCATAGAACCGAATAAAGAGCCAGTTTTTATAGCTTCCAAACAAGTGCTACTTCGCTCCAAGCAAAAAATAACATTTAAAAAAAACACATTTGGGCTGGAGAGATGGCTCAACTGTTAAGATGCTTACCTGAAAAGCCTAAGGACCTGAGTTCTACTCTCCAGCACCCACATAAAGACAGCTGCACAAAGTGGCACATGCATCTGGTGTTTGTTTGCAGTGGCTAGGGGTCCTGCTGCTCCCATTTTCTCCCTCTCTCTCTTTCTCTGCCTTTTTCCTCTTTCTCTCACTCTCTCCCAAATAAACAAAATATTTAAAAAATAAAATAAAACAATAACACATTTTTATATCTTTATAAAACAAATTCCAGAGAACCACATATCCTGAAGGTGATGGTATAGCCAGTACAGTCATTTAATATAATGGAAAAAATACATATACTTCAGAATTAGACCTGTAGGAGAAATGCAGCCCCGCCATTTGTTGGGGCATCATTAATGAGCTCCTCTGGGTGCTGATTCCCCCTGCCCACTCAATGAGTTCAGTCAGTAGCCAGACATTCCTCCTGTACCCCTATCCTCCAAGATTGTCAAGGCAAGAAAAGCTGTTGCGGCTGGGAGCAGACCAGGAGTCAAGTTTACCTGGGCTGAAGCGGTGACTTGCAAGCCACCTCATAGACAGGACTTCTCGCTTCCAGGCCAGTGACTTTGTTCTGATCCCACACTCGGGGGGAAACGCTGGCTTGCTGGTTGGCTGAGGGAGAACATGTTCTGTCTCACTGTGTGAACTCACAGGCAGCCTGGCAGTTGAAGCTTTCATTGCACGTTCACCAATCAGCATCCTCATTTTCTAGAGCTGTTTTGTGGTATTTGCCCGCTTGAGCACTGGAGGACTTGAACAACAAGGGGACAGTGACAAGATATGAATCTGTGAGTTTCTGTGTCAGGAAAACAATTAGACTTGGGGCATGGTGAATTTGAAAAAAAAAAAAAATGCTCACTTTGAAATTTCATCTGCAGCCAGTCCCCTTGAACAAAACATGATATATGTGATTATTCTAAATGTCCCAATGTGCAAATACTTTTAACATTGATAATGCTTGTTTGAAATGTATTAGAAAAATAAAACTCATACAGGAAAACTCATTGTCTCATTGACTTGAGAGTTTGTTGAGTCATTTTAAAAGAATAGGGCATTTCGAAGAAAACATGAACAGCTAATAGACCAAATGCCAGTAGTATGGGGTAAAACAAAAATAATGGTGGTATGGCCTGGAGAGATGACTTGTCAGTGGAGGCACTTGCCTGAGAAGCCTAAAGACCCACGTTGGACTTCCCAGGACCCACATAAGCCAGATGCACAAGGTGACACAAGCGTGCAAGGTTGCACACACGCACACAAGGTGAGGCACGAGTCTGGAGTTCATGTGCAGTGGCTGGAGGCCCTGGCACACCCATTCTCTCTCTCTCTCTCTCTCTCTTATAAAAAATTACAAAAATCAATGTATAGTACATGCATGATAGAACCTTGGGTGTTCTTGACTGGTCCATAGCCAGCAGTGAATACTCATAATGTGATAAACTCACAAACCACATATTGAGGGAAACAAGTATGTTTGATTCATATATGTGTGTGATATATGAGATATAAAATATGATCTATAAGAACCTTTTTATGTAAAATTTAAAGCAAGTCAAAATTAATAAATCTTGTATATGATACACACTTCTGTATTTCTAATATGTTAAGAATTGGGATTATGATTAGTATTGGGAAGAATGATTAAAAGAGGCCCAATGTTGTTCTGCTACTGAGAAGCGTTCTTGTGTTGATCTGAGTGCTAGTTATGCAGACAGGTCCTTTCGTGAGAAGTGGTTGACATTTATTCTTGCTCTGGTTTAGATATGGTGCACGTGCTTCAGAGGTTTGTGCTGGAAGCTGTGTTCCTAGCGTGGTGATGGCAAGAAGTGACCCTTGAAAGGGGGGATTCTTCTTTTTCATAAGATCATTTTTATTTATTTATTAGAGACAGAGAGAAAGGGAGAGAGAGAGAGAATGGGCACACCAGGTCCTCTAGCCACTGCAAACAAACTCTAGATGTGTGCGCCACCATGTGCCTCTGGCTTACGTGGGACACGAAGAATCAAACCCAGGTCCTTAGGCTTCATAGGCATGTGCCTTAACTGCTAAGCCATCTATCCACCCCAAGAGGTAAATCTTAGTGGGAGCAATTGGGACATTGGAGTGCTGCGTTCAGAAGGTATTAGCTTTGGTCTCAAGAGGTCGTTACAAGATGAGGCCAATTTACAAGCTTGGCGACTTCCTTCCACACCTGGCTCCCTTTGTACTTTTCTACCAACTTGCATCCCAGTCAAAAGATCTCCAGCTAGTGACTAGTGACAGATGATGTCACCCAATCTTTGACTACCAATCTTCAAAACTGAAAGCCTACTTTCTTTATGAAGAACACAGCCTCAGATATTTTGTTAAAGACACTGAAAAATGGACTGTTATACGATTATTTGTTTGATTTTATTATATATTAAAAACAAAATATGACAAGCTAGAAGTAAAATTTTCCCTATCTCACTTCTGTGAAGTAGAGCATATTCTATGTCAGGGGTTTAGTGAGCTTTCCTGCCTGCCTTCACTGTGAGGAAGGCTGAGGAAACAGCATGTGGGGGTGCTAACTCAGATTGCTCTCTTTCTACTTGATTCCATCTTACTCTTTTTTAAAAATTAATTACGGATATACATTATGGATACATTGTGTGTTGGTACCATCCTTTCCTTCTTCCATGCCCCCATTCCGTTGGGGGTTCAACTTAGTGGGGTTGCAGGTTTTCCCCTGGGTTTGTGGGTTATGCCTTGTTGGAGCTGCAGTCAGTTACTGGGGGGAGGCCGTGCCTCTGGGCATGATGTCTAAACTTGTGGCTCTAGCAATCTTTCTGGCCCCTCTTCCACAAAATTCCCTGAGCCATGTTGGGTGTGTTTTAAGTTTATTTAAGTGATGGATTCTTAGGAGCCTCTGGATCTCTGCTTTGGTAGGTGTTGAGTGTCCTAAGCGTCTGTCTCCTTCACCCTGACACTGATGGTTAGGCTCACCATGGAAACTGCGTTCTTGCTCATTTCCTCAATTCCTCTGTGGGTTCAGCTGGGGCTTAGCAGAAGTGCAAGAGGTAGTTTATCTTCTCAGGTCTCACAACCATTTAAAAAAGAAAAGCAGATTCTCCAATGGAGAGTGAAGTCAGCACAGGTTGAGCTGGATAAACGTTATTAATTTAGAGAGAATTTGATCAATGTAGTTCCTCTTTTAGCCCAAGATTAGTGGAAGCTTGACATTGGAGAGCATAATCATTGTCTCCATAGGATTCTGGCCTGGTTCACCGTTCTAGTTATGAGCTCCTTTCCACTGAGCAGATCTCTTAGCCAATCAGAATGCTATTGGTTACCCACCAAGGTTGAAATCAATATTTGATTCCATCTTATTCTCCTAAGAATTGTGGAAGGTGGGCATCGGTCTTTTATAATAAAGTAAGGTGTATAAAGAAGTTAAGGTATCCAGCTGAAGCTCATGCCTCGTGCATATTTATGGTGTGTGGGTTTGGTAAATCTAGATATCAGTGTTATTTTTCCTCGTGGTAATTGGGATGTATGGTATCTTGTCAACAATACCTTTACAACAATGGCTTACCCTCCTGTAGTAGAGAAGAGAAAGAGCAGGATAGTCAGGAAAACGTTGCAAAAAGATGAATGTACTACCAATCTCAGCATCCCTCTCTTATGGTCAAAATGCACATATGGTCTAGGAAGAGGGGGTAAACTGAGTTTACACCTCTCAAGAAAATCTAGAAGTCTTACTTGTAATAGCAATAAACATTTGATAGCATCCATAGTTTAATTACAATGACTTATTTCTTGTAAGGCCATAAAAAGGCATGTGTCATCACTGAAAGTGGAAAAACTTAAAATACTTGAATACTTAAAAATCTTCAATTAATTTCTTTTTGAAACAATGTCTATGTAGTCCAGGCTGGCCTGGAACTCACTGTGTAGCTCAGGGTGGCCCCAAACATGGGATCCTTCTGTCTTTCTCTCCTGAATAGTAGGATTGTAGGCATGAGACACTATGTTCTATCTAATTAATATTTTTTTTATATTTTTTTAATTAATTAATTAATTTATTTGAGAGCGACAGACACAGAGAGAGAGAGACAGATAGAGGGAGAGAGAGAGAATGGGTGCGCCAGGGCTTCCAGCCTCTGCAAATGAACTCCAGACGCGTGCGCCCCCTTGTGCATCTGGCTAACGTGGGACCTGGGGAACCGAGCCTCGAACCGGGGTCCTTAGGCATCACAGGCAAGCGCTTAACCACTACGCCATCTCTCCAGCCCTTTAATTAATATTTTTAAAGATGTGAAGCTATCAGGTAGTTAAAGAATAGCATATTGCCATAATGAGATATTTGTGTTCAGCTATAAAGTAGAAAGCATTAAAAGCATTGGTAATTCACTGGTTTGATATGGATGTGTGAGCCTTGGCTCTATAAACTGGGGCTTTTAAAGAATGAACTAGCATAGCATCGCCCTTCCCTGTGCATAAAGGAAGCAATGGCCTTCTGATGGTCTAGCAGACTTAGGCATTGCAGACTGCTTACCTAGACATAGACACATGCATCCTTCGACCAGAGCCTGCACCTACATGTGAACTAGCTTGTGCAGAAGCAGGGGGCGTGCTTTTCCATGGCTAGATGTCCTTCAAGACGAAGAAACCAGAGAAAGTAGGCGTGAACATTGAGTGTTCTCAAATTGATCAGTCACGCACATCACTCAATATTCCTCAGGATAGAAAACAAAGAGACCAAGATTCTCCTTCAAACTGGAAGCAGAATTGTTGGCAACTCAAACAACTTAGGTTCCATGTAAATCTAAAAATGTCCTATGAAGAGCAGCTTGTCCAGGTGAATATGAGATTTAAGTTCATATGCCCTTTGATCCATGTTTGGATCTCATTTCTGGGAGTTTTTATCAGGAGGTCAAGGACAAGGTACATTGGATATTCAATGCAGTGTTATTTATACTTACAATGAATTAGAAACAATATTCCCCAGTTTATGGCTGTGAAACCAGGTTTTTTTTTTTTTATGTACAATCAGTTACTCCACAGCAATAAGAAATGTGTATTGCATTGTCAAGTGCCTGAAGCATGTGGCAAAGATAACATGTATACGTATCATGGTTCATTTTCTCCAAAGAAATGATATTTATATTCTGTGTTATTTTACAAAATATGACAAACATGACATCAGGATGGAGTTATCTGGTGATTTTTTTTCTTCATTCGCTTTTCAAAAATAGATGTCTGTTTATTTGCAAGCAGAGACAGAGAGAGAAGGAGAGAGAGAAAATAGGCATGCCAGGGCCTCTTGTCACTGCAAATGAACTCCAGATGCCTGTGCCAGCTTGTGAAACTGGCTTTACATGGGTCATCAGACTTAGCAGGTAAATTCCTTTAAACAGCTGAGCCACCTCTCCAGCCCTTCATCTGCTTTAACAGTGCTTAAGTGTTCTTTTTTTTAAAATTTATTTATTTATTTATTTGAGAGCGACAGACATAGAGAGAAAGACAGATAGAGGGAGAGAGAGAGAATGGGCGCGCCAGGGCTTCCAGCCTCTGCAAGCGAACTCCAGACACGTGCGCCCCCTTGTGCATCTGGCTAACGTG
Organism: Jaculus jaculus; assembly: GCF_020740685.1. NCBI lineage: Eukaryota > Metazoa > Chordata > Mammalia > Rodentia > Dipodidae > Jaculus > Jaculus jaculus. Next base: position 64,240,353 of record NC_059117.1, on the reverse strand, counting down.
GGACCTGGGGAACTGAGCCTCGAACCGGGGTCCTTAGGCTTCACAGGCAAGCGCTTAACCGCTAAGCCATCTCTCCAGCCCCTTAAGTGTTCTTTATACAATGAGTATATATAAATTATAAAGTCAAAACATAAATGCAGCCATTTAATGCTAGGAGAAAAGTGTATAAAAATGGAATCACGAAATATAAGCAAACATGAAACAACTTCCACGTGCTCCATTGGGCTCCTCTTCTTGGCTGCTGTGTCGTTCTCACCTCTGACACTTCTGTCCAATAGCTGATCTACCTAAACTTGTTTTGAAAAGTTCCTTTCTTTTCTTTGTTTCTTTCTTTCTTTGTTTCTTTCTTTCTTTGTTTCTTTGTTTCTTTTTTTCTTTCTTTCTCTCTTTCTCTGTTTCTTTCCTTCTTTCCTTCCTTCCTTCCTTCCTTCCTTCCTTCCTTCCTTCCTTCCTTCCTTCCTTCCTTCTTTCTTTCTTTCTTTCTTTCTTTCTTTCTTTCTTTCTTTCTTTCTTTCTTTCTTTCTTTCTTTCTTTCTTTTGAGGTACTGTCTCACTCTAGCCCAGGGTGACCTGGAATTCACTATGCAGTCTCAGGCTGGCCTTGGCTTAGACTCACATTGATCCTCCTATCTGTGCCTCCCAGGTGCTGGGATTAAAGATGTACATCACCCCCCCCCCCCCACACACACACATGGAAGGAGAGAGAGAGAGAGAGAATGAGCACACCAGGCCCTCTAACCACTGCAAATGAACTTTAGATGCATGTGCCACATTCTGTATCTGACTTTATGTGAGTAATGGGGAATCAAACTTGGGTCATTAGGCTTTGCAGGCAAGCACCTTAATCACTGAGCCATTTCTGTAGTTCTTGTTTTGTTTTTTGATAACAAAAAAATAAAAGTAAGCAGAATGTTCTATATTCAAACTATATTCAAACAAACATCCAGCGACACTTTATAAATCAGAAAACCTTAGTGGTGTATGTCTTTGGAGCCAGTCCAAATGTCTGTTTCATGATTTTCTTTCTTGTTCTTTGTTTACTTATTTATTTTTATTAGTTATGGGCATACTCAGTATGTAAACAGCACATGTTGGTACCATCCTTCCCCTCATCCCTGCCCCCCTCCAAAGGGACCCTCCTTGTTGGGGATGCTGGTTATCCCCATGGGGATTGTGGGTAGTGCATTGTGGTGGTAGCCATCAGTTATGGGGAAGAGGCAATGTCTCTGTGCATAATGTCCTGACTTGTGGCTCCAATAATATTTCTGCCCCCTCTTCTGTGAAATTCCTGAGCCATGCTGGGTTCATTTTAGGTCTACTTCAGTGACAGGCTCTTAGGAGCCTCTGGATCTCTGGATCTCTGGTTTGGTAGGAGTTGAGTGTCCTCAGTGTCTATCACCTTCACCCTTGTGCTGATACCAGGTTCACCAAGAAAGTAGCACTCTTGCTCATTTCCCCAATTCCTCTATGGTTTCAGCTGGGGCCCCAGTGATGTGCGTTGGCTGTTTCTTTCCTCAGGTTCTGCTTCATCTGAAAAAGAGAAGCAGATTCTCCAACGGAGAGTGAAGTCAGCACAGGTTAAATGGAATGACTGTTGTTTGTTTAGAAAGAATTTAATGGGTGTAGGCCCTCTTATAGCCCAAGATTGGTGGAGGCTTGCTATTGGAGAGCAAACTTATTACTTAGATATGAGTCTGTCTTGTTTCCCATTTCCAGACATGGGCTCCTTTCCACTGAGCAGATCTGTTAGTCAATCCAAGAGCAGCTGGTCACCTACCAGTTCCATGGCTTTCTGATTTATTTACTTAGCCTCTTTGGGTTCAAGTTTCCTAAATTGAAAATTGAAAGACTGTGCCTGTCTTCCACAGTTCTTGTGAGAATAAAATGAAATCAAACAGAAGACGGAGCAATCTGCATGGACTAGAGCCTGCACGTTGCTTCTCAGCTTTTCTCCCAGCAAAGGCAGCTTGGACAGCTCACTAGTTGTTCACAAAGTGATGTACGCATCTCGAGTTTGTTGGCAGTGGTAGGAGTTCCTGATGTGCCATTCCCTCTCTCTCATCCTGTCTCTAATCTTATTTTTCTTGATAATAAATAAATAAAAATATTTTTAGTAAATACATAAAATGTCCCGTGAGATATCAGAGAAAGGACATCACCTCCCAAGACCTGTCAGAATTTGTCAAGGTCACCAAAATTCTATCATTTTCTCACTCAGTATTTTCAAGCTTGAACACTGGCAGCTTTATTAATCCCATTCTCAAAATGATGCCACAAGGGTTAGCATCATGTGGTGATATGTAGGTAATGGACCAAATGCAGGTTTTAATGCAAGAAAAAAAATGAGTTAACTGAAAGGTAGATGGAATTGGTAATGAAAGTGGGAAGCAGGTTTTGCTATAAGTTGTGTTAAGCACCTCGTTAGTTTTGATGAACTAGTTGGTGGGCCAGCAACTTGCTCCTTTAGGTGCAGATATTTCCTGAAGCATGAAGTTTGGTTCTAGAATGATGTCTCTTACTGATAGAGAATTATGCCCACTAAGTCCCATATTGTTTGCATAGAGGTAGGGACTGGTGATGGCTTCGGTCTTCATTACTGTCAGCACAGCCTCCTCGTGACACGTGAAGTGAGGAGTGAGGCAGGACAAGCCCCAGGGGAGCAGAGGCGCGGCGGGAACAGCCTTCAGACAGTCGGTCACTGCGTGCTCTGCTCACTGCTGGCTTCTATGGCTTTTTCCATTCTCTAACCTCACTGTTACTTCTAAATGCTTTTATTCTTGGAGCTTTCTTACAGAAGGAACTGGCTAGGTGAAACTGGGAGGCCCTGGCATTACTCTGTTGGCTGCCTTCTGTTATGGACATGGGGATTCTTGACTTTCCCTAGGACACAGAGTAGGAATCTTTCCATTACATCAAATTGCTTTCAGTGCATCAACACATTTGGGACATTTCCTCCTCTCTTGACACCGTCACTGAAACATGCTGTAGGACATCTTTTCATCATTTTTGATGTCACTTCTTAGATCAGATGCCCCAGTCTACTAAACATTAAACCATTATTTTATCCTGGGAGTTTGTCTTTCTCTGGATCTTAAAAGCCTTAGACACTGTGGTGGTTTGAATGTTTGGCCCCATAGACTCAGGTGCTTGGTTAGAATTGAGTTTGCAGCCTCCGCCCGAGCACACAGACTCCTACTATGGGGTGGGGGCGTTCACTGGGGGGAGGATCTGAATTCTAGCCCAAGGGTATGCATCGAGCTTTGAGCTCTGGCAGGGGCCCCGATTGCTGCTTTTTGGTGTTTGCTGGCTGTTTGGTTGTTTCTTTCTGCTTCAACCTGTGAAAGGGAGAGAGCTTCTTCCCTTGGATCTGTAAGCTAAAATAAATCCTGCTTCTCCCATAAACCATGCCTGCTTGGATATCCATTCCACCACAGCAGTGCTGTCTACTACGGACATCTAATCCTGCAGCAGCATATGAATTATAAGGAATGTAAGGAAGACGAGCCTCTTAGAGACTTACTTGAAGTCATTGATTCATTCTAAAACAGCTCAAGTCTAAACTCTGGAGAAGATGCAAAGGTTAGTGTTTGCTCATGTTTAACATTGAATTTACCTGGGAGCAAGGTACAAGTGAAGGTTTGGATAGCCATGAGCCAGTGTGATTCCTAAAAGATAGCATCTTATCAGCACAATGCCCCAAAGAAGAATATACTAGAAACAATCTTCTAACATCTGCCATGTTCTCAGGAAGGTCTGAGCGTCTGAGCTAACTGGGAAATCTGCCAGTTGTGTTTTCTAGTAGGCAGAGGGATACAGAAAATAAATGGAAATTTTACTGTTCTCCCCACTGTTTCCTGCGACATGGATGGTGGTGGGTGGTTCTGTATTGCTAACTCACTGTTTTGACAAGCAGGCGTCATGAAGTTATCTAGACCTCAACACTATGGTGACCTGGAATCACTCTATCAATCACAAAACTTCGAGTACACACACATAGTGAACTGATTGAGCTTGATGCTGTGTCTGGGTCTACCTAGAGCCCGTGGCTTTCAAGCCCTGGAGCTCATCATGAGGAAGGAGCATGCCTTCAGGATTACAAAGCCAGGGACTGGAGTACTAGCTCCAATGTTCACTGCTGGTTCCACCCTAGGAAAATTAATTATTCTTTTGGAGTTTGAAACTCCATAACACAAAAAAGGGGCAGTTGATAGATTATGTGGAGAATTAAAGATGGCACGTAAATGCATGGCTTGCGAGCTGGGTGAGGACTTTTCCCATTCTCCTTGGGGTCGTGCAGGGCACACTTCCTGTGGCACAGAGAGATCTATCTGCATTCTGGCTCCCGAGCTGCTATTATGTCGAGGTACGTTTGCTCATTTCACAAAGGCCTGGGGATGGTGGTGCATGGGGTAAGTTAGTCCCGCTGAAAGGCTTGCGGCACTCTAGAAAACCTTGGAGGCTGGGGAGGTAGCTCGGTGGTTAAAGGCACCTGCTTGCTTGACCATCTTGAGCAAGATACTTTTTCTTAAGTCTCAGTTTACTCCAGTGTTAATAGATGAAGACAGGTGTGTGGGGTCAGTGATATTAGGTATTTGGGGAAATGTCAATAATGGTTCGTTGATTCTGTACTGTCACCATTTTCTCCTTAGAAGAACTGGGGTGTTTTGAAATTTCAGACATTTTCCTCTGAATAATGGTTTTATGCATTCTGTTCAAGAACATTTTCTTTCCCTGGTCAGGACAAAGCATTCCAAAGCAACATAAAGGAACTGTTGGTTCAAAACGGAACACTGAACACATATATCCATCTTCCCACATTAAAGCGACAGAAAAGAGTTTTTTAAAACTGAAGTAGCCCCGATTAGCTGGGCGCTGTCGGTGACCCTCTAGCAGAGGGCTCTGTGCCCAGCTGCTGTGACTGTTCTTGCCTCACAGAGGTCCAAGGTGAGCCAGTAAGATCGCACTTCAGTTCCTCCCCTGTCCCGTGCTGGCGACCCACGCTCTCTTCCAAGACCACTGCATGGATCAGAGTCCCCAGCTCAAGTGCTTCTGCAGCACCCCAAGCCCAGACTGCCCACAGTGGTGAGTAATCAGCGTGTAAGCCTGGCTGTTGTATTTGTTACCCCTCTGGCTTGACCAAATAAATACCCAGCCCCCTCCAGGGAGATGGTGGTAGACATGTAAGACACTCAAAACTCATCAAAGCAGAAATTCAGAAGATGCTGAGAACTTAAAACTGAAGGAGACTTATAATGCACTGGCCAAGGCTTTGTGAATATTGTGCATGAGAGGACAGCAAGAATGTAAGAGCCACAGGGTGGGAACGAATATCCTGAGGCACTGACCCGTCTCAGAAAGACTGACTGATGCATTCAAAACCCCACAGTGAGCACCAGTAACCCCAGGGAGTCAGTGGACCGGGAGAGGAAATGTAAGAGTCCAACCCGAAGGGAATATGACCAGCATACAATATGCTCATGCTGACAGGGTCATAATAAGTTAATAACCATAAAGACCGATGGAGGGAAGGTTTATTTGGCTCATAGTTTGGAAGTAACTGTCCGTCGTAGTGGGGAAGGCACAGCAGTGGGACGATTCCCATCCGCGAGGGAGTGCGGAGACTTGCTCTCGTCTCCATGGACCTGGAAGCAAAGGAAAAGAGATTCGGGTGCTCAGCTAGCTTCCTCCCGCCCGAGACCCCGGCCACGGGGTGCGGCTGCCCGCACTCAGGGCAGGGGCGGAGGATGGAGAACTGGAGCCCCCAGCGGCTGCGTGTCAGGGCGCAGTATATTTACGCTCGCACAGACTCGTCGGTTTCACGCCCAAAGGCTGAGCCCTGAATGCAGTGGGGCATCGCCTTGTATGCACTTGCAGCGCTTTGTCCCTTGCAGGGGGATAAGCATGCTCTGACTGGTTGCTTTTGAACTTAAGTAGCGTCTACTACAAAACAATTTACCACAATTGCTCAAGGATGCTGACTAGCATATTGCAGATATTTTTGTTTTTTCTTTTATTTATTTATTTATTTATTTATTTATTTATTTATTTATTTATTTTCGAGGTAGTGTCTCACTCTAGCACAGGCTGACCTGGAATTCACTCTGTATTCTCAGGATGTCCTCGAACTCACCACAATCCTCCTACCTCTGCCTCCTGAGTGCTGGGATTAAAGACGTGTGCCACCATGCCCAGCTCGTTTTTCCTTTTTCTTTTGTTAAAAAATTTATCTATTTATTTGCAAAGAGAGAGAGAGAGTGACAGATGAGAGACAGAAAAAAATGGGCATGTCAGAGCCCCCTATGTGTCTGGAGTTCATTTACAAGGCTAGAGGGCCTGGTGCATTATCTCTCTCTCTCATAAATAAATAAATAAATAAATAAATAAATAAATAAATAAATAAATAAATAAATAAATTAAAAAAAAATACCTAACACAGCTGAAGCCAGCCATGCACAAAGATTCTGGGGCTCAGAATCTGGCAAAAGGGACATGGGGAAAAAAATGGGATTAACAGAAAGTTCAAGTTGGAAGAGCTACGACTTAGTATCTGTCCCGTCCCAGGATATCCTCCACCCTGTAGCACCACAGAGTTAGGCAGGGTCACGTGTTGTCCTGCCCAAGTCCAAGGCGGTGCCTCTCAACAAGCACCCCCCCCCCCCCCCCCCCCCCCCCCCGCGGGAGGGCTACCAAAGAGCACATGAGCGCAGCACCTGGAAGAATGCTTGGCCCCCAGCCCAGCAGCTGATCCGTGCTGCCTCGTGTGTGTCAATACAAGAAATCCATATTCCTGCTCACGTTAATCACTGAGGTCTTTACTCTAAATATGAATGTACAAAGATTCCCCAGGCCACCGAGAGCCAGTAAACAAAAGGAAAATCTATGTGGAAAAAATGGCTCAACAGAAACAGAAAATAACAAAAATCTGTCTTTAGTATGCACAGGTGTGAGAATGGATTAGATCCAGCAGCAAGAATAGATGGACTCTGTCATTTTTTTTTTCATTGAAAAATGACAGAACAGAATAGTTCTGAGAAAAAAATAATTCAAGGTTTTGCAAAATAAAATAATCAGTAAAATGCTTGGAAGGTAAAATGTTAGTGTTATGCTATAATATAGAGGAAAAGATAAGGAGAAAACATGAAAAAGATACATGTTATATGTGGTACTGCCAAGCGTTCCAGCTATTTAGCCCCATGCAAGTGCTAAACATACAAGCCAAGCACTCAGAATGTGATTAGTCCCGGTGAGGACGTGCCGTGATTATCAAATGTACACCAAATGTTGAAGGTCTAATACAGATGTAAAGTACTTTAACAATATTTTATATTAAGTAGTGAAATATTTTAGATAAAAATATAAAAACAAAGTATCACATTAAGTAACATATATTAATAAAGTTATTTTACCTGTTTCCTCATGCATGTTAGAGTGATCATAAGGAAATTTATAGTTAACATCCAGGCATGAAGAGACACGCTTATGATCACTGTGCTAGGGAGACAGAGGCAGGAAGGTTGTAGCAAGACCCTGTCTCAGCAAACCAAAAGAATACAAGGAAAAACAAATCTTTTAAAGCTATATTTGTAGCTCACATTTGTGAATCATGCTGGATTTCTTTTGCACATTGCTGAAGGAGGGATTAGGAAGGAGAGAATTATCCAAGTAGTGACAGTAATTCCTAGAGCTAAAGGAAACTGTGCTTCTGAAAGTTAAAAATAATTCATAGGAAAAGGGAAGCTATTAAAATCATAAAATATTTATTTTTTTAATTTTATTTATTTATTTGAGAGTGACAGACACAGAGAGAAAGACAGATAGAGAGAGAGAGAGAGAGAATGGGTGCGCCAGGGCTTCCAGCCACTGCAAACGAACTCCAGATGCGTGCGCTCCCTTGTGCATCTGGCTAACGTGGGACCTGGGGAACCGAGCCTCGAACCGAGGTCCTTAGGCTTCACAGGCAAGCGCTTAACCACTAAGCCATCTCTCCAGCCCTAAAATCATAAAATATTTAAAGATGAGAGCAAGTTGATAGGCACAGCACAGAAAACAATTAAGCAAGCTTTAGAATTTTCTTCACTCTGGACCAAGGATGATGGGGCCATTCACCCGGAGTCACGGGGGAAACTAATTGCAACATCTAACTCCCTCCTGACTGTTCAGTCAAGTGTGAAAACTTACAAGACACTTTACAAATGGCAAAGACTCATACGGTTTCTAACATTAATCCGTGTCCCAAGACGGTGCATGAAAATGGACTTCAACAAGCAAGGAGGAAGACTCCCACAGCAGTAGGACGTGGGAGAACAGCAACTGCAAACTAGATCAGAGGCGCACTTAGCGGCAATCTCAAGATGCAGCTGTAAAACATGCATCTAAATTAGTTCGGAAACCCTGCACTAAAGTCCTGAATGAGCTCATCTGCAAAGAGGAATTCCAAATTACCAGTGCAATGAACGCAAACGTAGGAGGCTGTCCTGCTCCGCTGTCAAAAGCATTTCCTCAGGAGGAAATTCAAGGATGGAAATACACCCCAGGATGCATGCACAAACGTGCATACACACACACACACACACACACACACACACACACACACACACACACGGCAGTTGAACTAGATAGAGCAAGAGCAGGAAGATGCTGCATGATTTCCTGTAACTGTATGCGCTGGGGCAGTGGGAGAATAGCAGATCTTCACAAGAAGAGTTTCCACTTTTCAGGTAGATGAGATTCTCACATCTGACTTGGAAGGAATAAGAGGTTTAACAAAGACATAGTAATCAAACACTATTTATTTTAATTCTAAGAATCGATCCTAGGGAAGTGCTTGGAAGATTTGGTCATGGTGGCTGCGTGCAATGTTTCTGTTACGTGATGATATAAAAGCTGATAGATTAGGTACTTGATGGAAATATGAAGAAAAAGTTGGGAAGTAGAGAAGTAGGAGGTATTTTCCAACATAAAATCTGACCAAGTCCAGTTGTAAAAGTTTACGGTGCATTCCAAGGAACAACCCAACAACTGAGAGACCCAAGCCAGCAGTAAACCTTGCAGAGGAGGGAGGGACTTGACCTCTGTTAGAGTTTCCGTGTCATAATAATGTTCATTTTAGGACACATAGACATGGGGAGGCTGGTAAGTTTACTGCTGTTTTGTTTATTTTTGGACTCTCTTGGCAAGATAAAGACCATGTTTTGTCATTTGGTTTATGACTTGAGACCATCAGAATGAAGTAAGTCTTGCTTCTGTGTTTATGGGCAGCCTGGCTTCTGATTTATCTAAACTGTGACTTGCAGTTTTATTTTCTTCGGTAGTACCAGTACAGGAATTTGGAGTGTCTTTAAGAGCAATGGAAACTTTCTCAGCTCTTGGGTGGGCAATAACTCAGAAGCTATTGGCTGACACTCATGGCCACACAAAGCTTCCAGAGTCACTGAGTGGCCTCCGGATTCTTGTTTTATGAATTTAAAGGATGACATTCAGGGGCTGGAGAGATGGATTAGGGGCTAAGGCACTTGCCTGTGAAGCCGAAGGACCCAGGTTCGATTCTCCAGGTCCTACATAAGCCAGATGCTCATGGTGGCACATGCGTCTGGAGTTTGTCTGCTGTGGCTGGTGGCTCTGGCGTGCCCATTCTCACTCTCTTTCTCTCTCTATCACACATAAATAAAATAGATAAACAAAATGTTTCAAACTACTTTTAAAAAAGACCATAGAGGGTTACGTTTGGAAAGAGCTTATTACACAGATTATAGAGCTTCAGAGAAGGAATGAATACAGAACTCCTCAACGACAGGCGGCAAAAGCAGTATTTCTGGAAATGGGAAAACCCACGAAGAGACCAAGACTGGAAGAGACCAAGACCATGGAAGTGGACGGGGCTTGAACTGGTTGGTACCACCCCTCTGCCAGGTAGGTAGGGGTCAGGTTTTCTGGGAAAGGGGGAAATCTTTCAGAAATCTGTTAGTAATCCAGGATAACTCCAGGAAAGAGACATTCTTTTAGGGAAGAAGAGATCTAGGGATGGGCTTGGGCTAGGAAAAAGAGATCTGGGGAGGGAACTTTTGTATGGAGAGAGAGAGGGAGAAGGGAAGAATCAGATCCTCCCTGATGGGCTCAAGGACTTTCTCACCTCCAGCCATTTTCAGTTTACTTTTGTGAGCCCTGTTAACTCTAAACTGCCCCAGCGCCCTTCACTAAAACTTACTTAGAAGAGAACCAAGACAAGCCATCCAGGGTATAGAATAAGACATCTGATTGGGAAAATTCTCAAAAATAAACTTATGGCTTAGTTATAAAACCACCAATAAATTGAAGCACTACAACCCTACCCCCCTACACAAACTTTCAAACAGTTGTTAGGACTGCCAAAGATTATGAGGATTTTTGAAGTTGGAGTAAATACACTTTGCGTCACGTGATGTCTATGAGCCAATGGGGGCCAGGGGTGGGTATTGTGGTTTGAATGTATTTGTAGATGCAGATAAGGTGTGTGTGTGTGTGTGTGTGTGTGCCAAGTTCTGCTGCTAGCTTGGGATGGAGTCTGGCCCTTTTGAACCATTGTTGTAGCAGTTTCTGTATGCCTTCTAGGTTAACCTTGGAGAAGTATTTCCCTAGGTGTTCTTGCCCTAGCAGGAAATCCCTTCAGTTTAGGCTTTCTTCCTTTAAAATAATTTGGGTTTTAACAAGACAGAGCTTCCAATGAGTGGGGTCTTGCCTTCAGAATACCTTTCCTACTGTCCAGTGCAAAGCAGGAAATGTCTCTTTAGTACTGGGGATCTCTTTAATAACTACAGATGTTTTATTGGAGGCAGACTCCTTGTTTGGGATTGTACTCTTTCTCAGATTTCTTTCCTTGCCAAACTTTACATTTTTCATATAATTTTTATATACCTTTGCTCCACTCTGTCACACTATATATATCTTAATAAAAGGAGTCAGCATCCAGTCACAATATTATTTTTTGCCTTGAAATTTCCTCCACCAAACAAATTAGTCTATCACACATTTAGAGTTAACCTTGCTCAAGTTCTCAGGAAACTCTACAGGGGCAATCATCAGAAAAATGAGGCAGCAAATGGGAATGGGAATAGGCCTTGGTTTTTGCTGTGAGCCATTCTGCTGGGTTTCTTTTTCACTCTGCGTGCTCAGTGTACTGAATCATCTCTGAGATTGGTGCCTATGAAGCATGTGTGAAGGGCCACCAGGCTTTCTCGCAAAGGGGCCAGACATAATACCGGGCTAGGGTACCACCAGTTGGTAACTTGAAGGATGCTGGGCTGTAGAGAGTTCTGTGAAGGTGATCTCCACTCATGTTTATTTCATGGTAATAAGGGGGAATGAGGCCACTCCCAGACCCCTTCTGCCCTCTCCCAAAAGTTTCAGTTCATCAACCCCATTATACTTCCTGTTCATTGTAAAAATGTTCAACTTGGGAGCTAAACTGTCATAAACTTTAGCACTAGAATGCTAGCTTTTATTTTCATTTTCATGTTTATAGAATGAGTATTTTATTTTGAGGATCATCTTTTGTGAGCCTCAGTATAGACATACATAACAGGATTGTGGGATCCAATTAAATCTGCTTCGGCTACTGCTGGGCACCACTGCTGCCTCTGGGCACCTTGAGAATCGACATGACATTGAAATCCTGGATTGGGAGATAAGTGAAAGCATTCTCCCCCCTCCCCACCACACAGGCTTCCTAGTTTGGATGTAAGTTGTTCAGTTCTTAAGGAACACGCCTCAGACTCCCCACTTGGTCTCACATCACCTAAGACAATAATGAGTTGCCAGTCACATCTTCAATTATCTGTGTGTCCTGCCGGTTGCTCTGTGGCCCAGCTCTCCGTCCAGAGTCACTCTCAGGTTTCTTTCTAGTCTGGCTGCGACTCATTACTTGGCTTGTTAGGGAGAAAAACCAGTTGCATTTTTTCCCCAGCTCTTATGTGTGTTTTTTTTTTTTTTTTTTTTTTTTTTGCATTTGTTTACTCCTGCTTTTCCTCCGACTGTCATACATTTTTCAGTGGCTGGACACCTAATGAGACAGAGTCAGAAGATGTCTCCAAGCTATGTGACTTCCCAGGCTATGACATGCCTCGCTTGGATTTTCAATTAAAAGAAAGTTGAAAAGACAGACAAGAAAGCAAGCAAATAATTAAGTAGCACCAGGATCTTGGCAAAATTGTTAAATGAGTTATCTGATGAAACAGCTGGTGTGAGGGGCCAGGTTCCCTCCAGCTCTTACTTCCTGTGCACACACAGGCGGCTGCTACCTGTTGCTTTATCCTGGTCTGACAGAAGAGAGGGAGGTGGAGACCTGCCGGTCAGGAAGGCTTCTAGCTGGGCATGGGCTCTGTGTGGGAAGACTGCAAGGCTGGGAAGGGTCTTTGTCTCTGAATGTCCGACACCGTAAGAAGGACAGAGAAATAGGAATGGTCTTTTGAACAGCAGCTTCATGTGATGTCAGGGCTACAAGGTCCAACAAATCCCAAAGCTATGTAGCTCAAAATGACCAAGGAGGCATCTGGGTTTCAGATTTTCATATTTAATCTCCCTCTTTGTAGCAATGAATCCAAAACACATTATTGTATCCTTCTGGCCATCTGCTGGCTAGATTTAACATCTGAGCCACCAGTTTAATTTGAAACCTCTAGGGTCAAGCATGAGAGTGGTGGACAATGATGAAGAAAGGAAGGGATAGATAATGACAGGCATCAGAAGGCATGTGGTGCCGAGGTTAAGCCTCCACAGCACTGGGATCCTGTGAGTCAATGTCTCTGATGCTCACTAGGAGTGCCTCACGTGTCACACCTCATGTTCTTGGGTTAAAGGAAAGTTTATCCTGGGGCCCACCAGGGCCTAGCCACATGACACGGACTTCGGGGTAGAAGTGAGTGGTTGGGGTGATCTCTCCATGCTGACAGTTTGTATACATTTCTCTGTGCTGTGTCTCTGCGCTCACGAGTACAGTACATGTATGGTGGAGTCCCCAGGAGGAAAGAAATCTTCTGTGAGTGAAGCCAGACATAAGGGAAGGAAGTCACAAACATGATAAGTGAAACGAATGACCTCAACTTTCCAAAAGGAAGTCTTGTTAATCCACCCAGAAGGATCATCCAAGCATACAGTAGGTGCTCAATCAATGTTGATTGTTTTTGATGGTTTGCTGCTAAGGTCACATGGTTGACATGAAGGTGCTGTGGGCATGGGAAATAGGAAGACATGCCTATAAAAACGGACACACTGAAATGGGAGAGAGTTAGAAGAACAGTTGCCTGCAGCGAAGAAATGGGGCTCCCTTAGAAATCAGACAGCCACGCCCCAAGGGATGGGGAGTTCCGGGGGACATTTGTGAAGTGTGAAACACATTTAAAAAAAAAAAAACCTGTGTCCTTTTTTTCCCTTTAGTTTTCCCTTTTCCATTTAATGCCTCTTCCTCTCTGTCTCTCTCTTAAACAAATAAATAAAAATATCTGGTTAAAATTGAAAGCAAGGGCTAGAGAGATGGCTTAGCAGCTAAAGTGCTTGTTGGCAAAACCTAAGAACCTGTGTTCAATTCTTCAGAACCCACATAAGCCAGATGCAAAAGGTGCAAAAGGGGGCATATGAATCTAGAATTTGTTTGAAGTGGCTGAAGGCCCTGGTGCATCCATTCTCTTCTTCTTTCTCTCTCAAATAAATGAATATATTTATTTTGTTTTTGAGATAGGGTCTCACTCTAGCCCAGACTGACCTGGAATTCACTTGGTAGTCTCAGGGTGGCCTTGAACTCATGGTGATCCTTCCACCTCTGACTCCCAAGTGCTGGGATTGAAGGCGTGCACCACCACACCTGGCTTCAAATGAATAATTTTTTTTTTTAAAGTGAGAGCAGCACTAATGCATGGATATATATAATTTAAAAGAGAGTACCATCTGTGGAGCATAATGCTGTACCTAGAAGCAATAGTTGTTATAGGAAAAATGTAGCTCCAGGAGTGGAATATCTCCCAGGGAGTTGTTGGTGAGGAAGGCCCCTGGAACCTCCAAACAATACAGGCCATTATCAAGGCTCTTGGTTGTCCCCCAAGACTAAACCCTATTGCAGAAGATACAACACGCTTTGGTTGCAGGACACTAAGAAATCAAGTTGGTGAGCTGGAGGGCTCCTCCTTGTGACAAGCTGTCATGGTCCTGGAAAGGGGTATGCAGGCTGCTGGAAGAGAAAAATCATCAACAGCCTTAACCAGTAGCAGACCCTGTGGGCACAATGGGCCATCCAGGAAAGACATGCCCACTCATGCAGTAGTGGCATGTCTGTTGTGGGAGTAACCAGCTGCTCTCTGATTGCCTTGGAGAGCTGTACCATAGAAAGAATCATGCGTAGCTTTGCAAATTGAGTCAAAAGCTTGTGGCTGGGAAGGTCACAGGCCAAAAAGAAGAAGCTTTTATTTGGCTAAATGGATAAATTGTTTCCATAAAATAGCCCTCTAGGGCTGGAGAGATGGCTTAGCGGTTAAGCGCTTGCCTGTGAAGCCTAAGGACCCCGGTTCGAGGCTCGGTTCCCCAGGTCCCACGTTACCAGATGCACAAGGGGGCGCACGCGTCTGGAGTTCGTTTGCAGAGGCTGGAAGCCCTGGCGCGCCCATTCTCTCTCTCCCCCTCTATCTGTCTTTCTCTCTGTGTCTGTCTCTCTCAAAATAAATAAAGTTAAAAAAAATAGCCCTCTAAAAATTTATGTTTATGCACAAAGATTAGTACTGCTGTCACTTTTGGTCATAGAAACTTCTTTTTGCAGGTAGTGGTGACCACTAGAGAGACCCACACCTTGTCAAAGTGCTCAGAAGAAGTGACACTGAGTGCTTGGCACTGAACGAGACACATAGAGTATCCTCTCCAAGACTCAGGGAACACTGAAGAAGAGGGCTGGAAAGAATGTAAGAGCCAGAGAATGGGGAAGTAAGCTGTCTTTAAGACATGAAGTGGCTGTCGCATTTATGACCTCACAGCTGCTGCTGTTACCTGATCAAGGCCTGCACAATACCGTGCTCATCAACATCCCATGATTAAAGTGGGGGGGGGAAGTCATCAAAATAGAAGAGGACCTTAGAGGGAACACCTGAATCACAGGGCCCTGGAGAGGGTAAGATAAAGATTAACCTTAATCCTTCCCTGTTTCTCTCTCCTTCTTCTCTCTGTCTCCTTTGTATTACCTATCTTTTTCTTCCTTCCCTGCCTTGGCACTGGCCAGCATATGGGTAACATCCACAATGAGCTGTTGATCAGAAAGACCTACAAGTTTTCCCAAAAGTAGACAGATTTTTGTCAGAGTACTTGATGACCCACCAAGGGTGAGTTGTTAAGACCCTATTGCTGAAGACACCATATGCCATTGGTATGGGACATGGACCTGGCTGGAATCTGGAAGAGAGTCAGTCCCCAGACAGTTAGCTTGTCTAGTGCCAGAAAGTGCTACATTAGTGACTGGGGGAAAATGATCAACATCTGTCCAAGCACCTTTTGGGTTAAGATACCCAGTAGCAAATAACCTGACATGATGCTCACATAGTGAAATAGTGGCACACAGCCATGGTGGATAGCCAACTCCTCTTAATTTGGCTAACTGATCTGCTCAGTGAAAAGGAAGCCATAGCTGGAGCTGGGAACAAGTCAGACCATATCAAAAAATTAGCCCACTCTCCACTATCAAGCTCCCCATCAATTGTGGGCTACAAGAGGGCCTACACTTGTTAAATTGTAATAATAATAATAATAATAATAATAATAATAATAATAATACCATCTATCTGGTGTTGACTTCACTCTCCATTGGAGAATTTGCTTCTCTTTTTCAGATTTATGCAGATCTTAATGAGAGAATGAGCCCATCACACCTCAACAGGGCCCCAGCTGAAACCAAGAGTAATTGGGGAAATGAGCAAGAGTTCTGCTGTCTTGATAAACCTGGTACCAGCACAGGGTGAAGGAGGTAGATTCAGACAACACTCAACTCCTACAAACATATATCCAGAGACACAAAGGCTCCCAAGACCTTATCACTGAAGTAGACCTAAAATGAACCCAACATGGCTCAGGAAAATTTGCAGAAGAGGGGGCAAAAAAGATTGTCAGAGCCACAAGTTGTATCATTATGCACAGAGAAATCGCCTCTTACCCATAACTGATGGCTAACTCCGCAACGCATGACCCACATTCCCCAACAAGGAGGGTCCCTGCAGAGGGGGGAGAACAGGGAGGAGGCTAACGATGGTACCAATATGACTATATACACATTGTGTCCATAACTAATAATAAAAAAGAAAACAACAAAAAAAAACAAGTTAGAAAGAAGCATGAGTATAGGGGATTATGATCAAATCACATTGTATTGATGAGTGAAAATTGTCAATAAAAAGTTAAACATGGGCTGTGGAACTGAACAGAGAATTGTCTACAATAGAAATACAAATGGCCAATAAATATATTTTAAGATGCTCAACATCCTTATCCAACAGGAAAAATGCAAATTAAAACTACTCTGGATTCCCAATTAACTCATCCCAGTTAGAATGGCTGCTATCAAGAAAACACCTGACAACAAATGCTGGTGGTGTGTGGGAAAGAGGATGCGTGTTCACTGCAGCTGTGAGTGCCAGTCGATGCAGCCATTATGGAAACCAGTGGGGCAAATTCTCAAAATGCTGTACATAGGACTACCATATGACCCAGCTATCCCACTTCTGGTGCACTCCATTTAGAGTATTTAGAGGGTGGGATGTATCCCAAAATGACTCCACACTTCGCTATAGAGATATTTGTTCAGCCATGTGAATTGCTGCTCTGTTCACAATAGCTAGGCAATGGAATCAACTCAGATGCCCATCAACCTATGAATGGACAATGAAGATGTGATACATAAACACAGTGGAGTTTTATTCAGCTGTAAAGAAAAGAGAGGTCATGATATTTGCAGGAAAATGGATGGATCCAGATGCTGTTATACTCAATGAGGTAGCTGGCCCAGAAAGACAAATGTAGCATGTTCTCTCTTGTATGCAGATCCCAGCTTTGAGTTTTTAGATTTTAGATTTTAGAAAGTCAGCAGAGGCCAGGAAGCTACAAATAGCTATGAGAGGAGTGAAAGGGGGAGGGCAAGGACCTAATGGGGGGGGGGCAAAAATACTGAGGGGCCAGTCTTCTCCCCTTAGTCCATTGTGAAATACTGTCTTTATAGATTACAATAAAAATAAAGCACTGAAAAATATTATTATAGAGCTTTCCCAAGCATTAACTTCTGATATTTTCTATTATATTTACCATATGCTTAAGCTTTGACTGTATGAAATGTCAGGTTCCATCAAATTTTGCACAGTTATCCATGAGTCTGTGCTTTACTCACCAGGGACAGAGGTCCTGTCCACCATGGCCTGGAAAAGCAACGCTTCCAGCTGCAAGACCCTGTCACTTACGTATCACTGGGTGAGTCAGGGTGAAGTACATGTATATTTTCTACATGTCCACTTGTTGGATAAATCATCTAAGGTGGTGTGGACTGTGTCTTCAACATTTTTTGAGACAGGGCCCTCTTGTGTAGCCCAGGATGACCTTGAACTCGTAGTCTTTCTGAGTCCACCTTATTTTGCTTAACTGTGATTTTTCAGTTGTATCTGTTTTCCTGAACATGTCTAGATTCTTCTTTCCTTTCTAAAGAGACTACATTTTTAGTAGTTTTGGGTACATAGAAAATATGAACACAAATTAGAGTTTCTACAGCACCCCCTGCCCAGCCTTCCCCATTGTCAACATCTGCAGGAGAGAGACACACTGGCTACATTGATGAACTTTCCTTGACAAATCGTTATCACCCGAAGTTGTTCATTCTTCTAGATTTGGGTATGTGGAATGTTGTTATAATATCTGCATGGCGCTACTGTGCCAAGTCTCCTATGCCATCTGCCTTCCCCTCCCTTCCCTCCATAGTTGACACTCACTCATCCTTTATTCTCTTAGCTGAGAGCATATGGTATGTAGCCTTTTCAGATCAACTTTTCTTACTGCATTTTGGTTTTTTTTTCCCATGTATTTTTGTGGTTTGATATCTATTTCAGAGTGTGAATGACATTCCGTTTTTCTGAATGTACCACAATTTATGGGTTCACTCATGGAAGAATGGAAGAATGTCTTATTTGATTTCAAGTTTGGTCAATTTTGAATAAAGCTGATGTAAATATCTGTACAGTTTTGTGCACACGTAACTTTTCATGTCATTTGGTAACGACCAGGAAGCAAATTGCTGCATTATGTGTAAGATGTACAAAATACCTGCAGGTTCACATCCTCCTGGCATTTGTTGTGACCTGCCTTCTGGATTTGGGTCATTCATTTTTTTTTTAAATTTTTATTAGCATTTTCCATGATTATAAAAAAATATCCCATGTTAATTCCCTCCCCCCCCATTCTTTCCCCTTTGAAATTCCATTCTCCATCATGGGTCATTCTTAACAGGTACAAAGTGGTGTCTTTTTTTTTCTCTCATCTTTTGTCAGTTCCCCATTGACATTCTGAGGGTTAACTTATCATATATGACTTTTTAGAGAGAGAGAGAGAGACAGAGAGAGAATTGGCGCACCAGGGCATCCATTACTGCAATTGAATTCCGGACACTTGTGCCACCTCGTGGGCATGTGCAACCTTGCTCACTTGCCTCACTTTTATGCACTTGGCTTATGTGGGATCTGGAGATTGAACATGAGTCCTTAGGCTTCACAGGCAAGGGCCTTAACTGCTAAGCCATCTCTCCAGCTTATATATGACTTTTTTATTTGATGGAAGGCAGTGGCATTTTCAAAATGAAGGGCTTGAAAGAAGAGTTCATCCAAGGCTCAAGGACCATTGCAGAGAGGATGTCAGAGCCAAAGAAAGGGGAGGAGTTCTTTGCAATACTGTCTTTCAGACACAAAGTGACCATGGCATTTGTGGCCTCACAGTGGCTGATGCTGCCAATTCAAGCTGGATGGACAAAACTAGAGTAGACATGCACCCTGTGGAGTTCCTTTTCTAAACGTCCTCAATCAAAGGGAGTTATATACTCTTCTTCATTGCTTGAAAGGATTCAGTGAATCCTGGTGCACAGATTCATATCAGATGACAGTTCAGCCACACTGGTTTAGATTAGTCTACATAACTGAAGATAAAGTGCCATAAAATTTTTATAAATATATATTCCAAACCCAGGGATGTGAGAATACAAGAAAATGAGGTATGAATTATTTTATACTTCAATAAATATTAGTCCCATTAACTTAGTAATGTCAGCTTTCAGCTTTTGGAATGAAGTAAATACAGCCAGGATGTAGGCATTTGTTTACTGTATTGATCATATTTTTCTTGGTTAATCTTGTAAACAACAGTAATTTTAAATACAACAAATTTTAGTTATTCGTAAAATATTTCCAGATCAGTGTTTTCTATCGCTAAGTGTCAGTTTTCATATTATTGCCTCTGCCAAAGTTCAACAGGATTTGGGGAGGGGACAAAGGAAGGTAATGAGAGGGTAGTATGTCAGAACACATTGTATACATTATGAAAATCATCAATAAAATGTTTAAAACATTCTTCTGTTGATGCTTTGAACAACGTGACCTGAAAAATCCACTATGTGAAAACATTAAAGGGCTTATGGCAGGAAAGATTGCTCAGTGGTTAAGGGCACTTCCCAGGCAAGAATGGGGACCTGAGGGGTCCTGAAACTATGAGTTCAAGTCTTCAGATCCCACATAAAGCAGTCTGCTGTGGCCACGCATAACTGGAAACCCAGGCCTGCAGAGGAGCAGAATCTTTGGCGCTCTGCAAGCTCTGGAATCAGCAAGAGGAGACCCAAGCTCAGAACAGGTCTAGGCAGAAGAGCAGTGGAGCAGAGCATCTGATGTTCCATTCCAGGTACTGCAGGCAAGCAAGCCCCTTCTGCAGGTGAGGGCGTGGGGCCCTGTGAGGACACATACAAGTGCATACAGCACAAACACATTCACCCACCCCGCAACTGGGGTTGGGGGGGCACAGCCCTGGGATTATAGAAACCAACCTCCTTTGGAGTGCTGTTTATCCAGGAGTGAGCTAGTTGCTGCAAGGAGCACAGTCTGAGGGAAGGAAACTATGCCTTGGGGTTGTTTCCTAGGAGCGGGCTAGCTGCTTGTTTTAGTCTGATGGAAAGGATAACCATCCCTTGGAGTTCCCCACGAGCGGGCTAGCCGTGTCTATAGCAGAGCCTGAGAGAAGGCGAGAAAACCCCCTTGGGTTCATGTAGACTGAGGGCGAACCCAGAGCATCTGCTGTGACCACTGCTCTCAGATGTTTCTGCAGCTGTAGCCTCGGCTCACAGGCACTCATTGGTGCTTTTATTGAATAGCCAACAAACAGTAATACCTGAACCAATTGAGCATTGCATGAGCAAAGGACAAGGAACTTTTGATGTTGAATAATCCTTAAACAATTGTTACAGGAAAGGCCAGCACTGGCAGATAGTGAGACCCTGTCTCAAAATAAAAAGTAAAAGGTAAAAAAAAAAGACCTGAAGCTATAATTCAGTGGTGGAACACTTGTCTAGCATATGTGAGGCCTTGGGCTCAATCCCACACAGAAAAAGTATAATTAGTAAAAATATAAAGTGAAAGTGTAGAACATGTGATGTCCTGTATATGTGCATGTGTGTGCATATATGCATACATATGTGTTGAGCTGCGCTTATTTTTCTGAAGGCTAAATGGATCCACCTTGACGGATCAGGAAACTCTTGATATATAGGAATTGAGTCTTGTATAGTTTATTCCATACGCTTACTGTATTTTGAGACAGACCGTAATGAATCATGTAGAGAGGATTGTTAACGGGCTCACAGATCAAAGGCCAGAGGTGAGAAGGTGCAGAGTCGACAGTACCAGAAGGAATACGTCCCCCAGCCACTGATGAGGAGGAAGTCAAGGGCAAGGTAAATCATGAAACTCTGCTCACATCTCCTAACCATCCTTCCTCTGTTAAGAGGGGGTGGTGACCAGGCCGGAGGCTCCTCCTGAAGTTTAGCCATGCTTCCCAAGACGGCTGGAACACTCAGTTCACTTTTTCTTAGCTTTTACTCTGCGACGCAGAATCAATCATTGAATACCTTGAGTATATAAAATATATTTTTGTGACCTTGAAAACTCTGAGTCTTCTGAAATGTAACAGTACCATAATTTGGGAAATATTCACACAGTTTCCAGTCAAGTAGTGAACACTGGCCAGAAAACATAATTTTTAGTGTGGTGGAAATGAATAGGAGGATATATTTACAGCACACTGACAAGTTGCCCAGGGCAGCCCATGTAGGAATAATTGTATAAAATGTGAATTATCTGTTCAGCTCTTGGGCAAAACTTTGAACAGTGACAATGCTACATATATTTTTACTACGGTAAAAGTTTTATGAGAAGATAAAATTACTGTACATTGATGAAATAAGGTTCTTTTTACTTCTGGAATTAATTCCATTCTGACCAGTATCCTCATCATATTTCTGAAAGTTATTTTTTGACACTGCCTTGCAATAAAAATGTATCAACATTAATCATTTAGCAGTCTCAGAATTAGACCATCACTCAACCCTTCACCGGCCTCTGGATGTCTTATTTCCAATGAGAACAATGAAAATGCAGGTATGGTTTTTCATAAAACAATGCTCATTTTAAATTACATGTGCAATCCAGGCATGGCAGCTTGCACATATAACCCCAGCACTCGGGAGACTGAGGCAGTCTGACACAGAGAGTGAGTTCCTGGAGCATGGGCTGTTCGAAGTGAGCGCCTTTCTCCAGAAACAGACAAATGACATGCATAGATTCCTTGCCATCTTATGGTGGTTGTTTAGCCTCTCAAGTTGTGCTGTAAGAGAGAATGAAGTCAAAATTTGAAAGTTTGTCACATTTTAATTTTCTTTGTGTTTAGGAATGTTTTAAGGAAGAATTTTTTTCTTTGGAAATATTCATTTTACAGAAAGATACTGCGACTTTACTGTCAGCTCATGCCTTACCCCTTCCTCTGATTTCATGTCAGATAAGTGTGTGGCTCCATGAACCAGAGAGGAAAGTCTTTGTGATTAATTGCCTTAATTTTTTTTTTTTTTTAAATTTTTAGAGGTAGGGTCTCACTCTGGTCCAGGCTGGAATTAACTCTGTCATTCAGGGTGGCCTTGAACTCATGGCAATCCTCCTACCTCTGGCTCCCGAGTGCTGGGATTAAAGGCGTGTCCCACCACGCCCGGCCCATTGCCTTAATTTTTTTTTTAATTTTTTATTTATTTATTTGAGAGCGACAGACATAGAGAGAAAGACAGATAGAGAGAGAGAGAGAGAGAGAAAGAATGGGTGCGCCAGGGCTTCCAGCCTCTGCAAACGAACTCCAGACACGTGCGCCCCCTTGTGCATCTGGCTAACGTGGGACCTGGGGAACCGAGCCTCGAACCGGGGTCCTTAGGCTTCACAGGCAAGCGTTTAACCGCTAAGCCATCTCTCCAGCCCTGCCTTAATTTTTTTTAAGACACACTTTCTAACCCTCTACTGCTGAGTACAAGATACAGAATCCTGTACACCAGGGATGGGGATAAGATTTTGCTATGTCCTTAATTTACCAGGAAGGTATTCTCAGTCCTTGATCTGCCTCACCATATTGTGTGCCATCCCAGATTGGATGGGATTGTTCATTTATCCATTTTCAGTGGAGAAAAATAACACCATTTAATGTCTTATGTCTCACTTTATTTGATGATAAGGCAGCAATGGTTATTTTCTCCATCATAGGATTTAACGAGATAATTGAAGAATAAAGGATAATTTTTGTACTTGATTAATAATAGCATAAGCACATACAAATTAAGAAATGTTTTCAACACCATTAACCTCTCTAATTTGCTCCAGTGAAGTTGAAGTTTCATAGAGAAAAATTCTAGAATAGTGCCACGTTTAAAATCAACAAAGATTCCACAGTATAAGACTCAAGAAGCCCGTGATTTAAGATCGATTTTTGTGGTTTGAATCTGGAATGTTCTACACAGGCCCATGTCTTGGATTCTTAGCCTCCAGCTTGTCATGATATTTTGAGGGCTGCGTAATCAGTAGGAGGTGTGGCCTGGCCGGCAGAGGTGGGTCACTGGGTAATGCCTTTGAGGGTGATAGTCTTGGCTCCACGCATGCCATCTGGGCTTCTTGGTCCGCTGTGATGTAAGAAAGTCATGCTGCACCTCTTTGGTGACAGGTGGCGTCTCTCCAGCTGCCATGTCTTTCCTGACCACTGAAACTGTGAGCCAACACAGACCTCTCCTTGCTACTGGTGGGTGTTTTAACAAGAAACATGACATGCACAGGTCAACCTAGAGTACTCTGAATTACTTTCTGACAAATTTTAAGTTACACTTTTAAAAATTCAAACTTACAGCAAAACAAATGTAGGGTTTGGCTCACTGTAGCTACATAATGAAAGTGACTTTCTGCCTAAATTAACTTTTACAAGTCGGTGATGGCATATTGATACTTAGAGATATTTGGCATATTCAATGTGCCTCACACTTTTATTAGGGAACCTTTTAATTTAGGTAACCTTAAAATTTACACTGAATGCAGTTCATTATTTAAAAATACTTCAGTATGGACAATGAGCTATTGTGCACCTGTTTCAGCTATGTTTTCAGTATTGTGTGTTCCAACACGAGAATTCTTCTGAGAAGACTGTGAGCATTCCTATTAGGAAATCCACACTCGGGAGGCAGCTATTTTACTCTGGCTGACATCAGAGACCCTGTTAGTAGCGGATTCTCACTTAATGGCATGCTTGTTAGTTAGCATGTATGCTGACATGAGATTTAATTGAAAGAATTGATGTTATTCATGACACATGGTTAGGTGAAAACTAACAGTCCCCACATTCTGTGAACTGAATGTAAAGTCAACAGGCAGAGAAACAGTGTTTATCTTTCCCTCGCCTCTCTCCAATCGTCTCTTCCTTCCTTCCCTCCCTCCCTTGAACCTTGCCTCTTTTCCTATTCTTTTCTCTCTCTTTCCCCACTAAATTTTAGTCAAGTTAAGAATTTTTATATTTCTATTTTTATTTATTTATTTGAGAGAGAGAGGGAGAGAGAGAGAGAGAGAGAAGGAGAAAGAGCAACTAGAGAATGGGTTCTCAAGGCCTCTAGCCACTGCAAATGAACTCCAGATGCATGCATTCCCTTGTGCATCTGGCTTACATGGGACCTGGGAAGTTGAACCTGGGTCCTTTGGCTTTGTAGGCAAATGCCTTAATGGCTAAGCCATCTCTCCAGGCCCGGTTTAAGAACTACTTAGTAGAAAGGAATGTTTCTCAGATGTAATAAAGTATAAAAATGTGAAATATGTCAGGAAAAAAGTTGTCTTAGTCTTTAACTTGGATCATGTATATGCTGTCTCCCATTTCCCCTGGCGCTTGCCATCAGAGCAGAGAAGGACCATAACCCCAAGCTCTGCGTGACTAGACCCACATGATTGCCTGTGTTCAAAACTTATCTCCAGGGCTGGAGAGATGGCTTAGCGGTTAAGCGCTTGCCTGTGAAGCCTAAGGACCCCGGTTCAAGGCTCGGTTCTCCAGGTCCCATGTTAGCCAGATGCACAAGGGGCGCACGCGTCTGGAGTTCGTTTGCAGAGGCTGGAAGCCCTGGCGTGCCCATTCTCTCTCTCTCCCTCTATCTGTCTTTCTCTCTATGTCTGTCGCTCTCAAATAAATAAATAAAAAACGAACAAAAAAAACAAACAAACTTATCTCCACCCATTGGAAATGATGTGAACCTTGTCCCTGGTACTTAAATCTCAGTTTCTAAGATAAGTCACCCCTTACAGGAGTACTGTGCCCACTGACTGAGCTAGTTTGGATCAAAGCCCTGCTATGGTACTTTGACCTTATAGGTTTGTAATAAGTAGAAAGTCCTTTCTACTCCCTCACCGAGGCTGTCTGAGGTCAACAATCCTGTGTGTCAACATGACAAGGCCAAAGGATGCCCAGGTAGCAGGTAATACAATATCTCTGGGTGTCCTTGAGAGAATTTCTGGGGAAATGAGCACTTCAGCGGGTGGCCTGAATGAAGCAGTGTGTCCTCCCAGTGTTCATAGGTGTCATGCCATCCACGAAGGGTCCCAGGAGAACCCAGAGGCAGAGAAAGGGTGTCGTTGTTTTCTCTAACTAAGCTGCCCAGTGAAAACCCCACTTTGGGTTTTTTGGGTCAGATCAGGACTTGCACTATCGGCTCCTGATTGACACTGTTGGCTTTTGAACATGGGTTCAATTATGCCACTGCTTTTCCAGCTTGCAGACAACACATCAAGGAACATATTGGTTTCCATCACGATATCAGTCAGTTTCTTCTCTTTGATCTATTTCTACTCAAATACACTATCTTTAAGAATATAAATTTGGGGCTGGAGAGATGGCTTAGTGGTTAAGGTGCATGCCAGCAAAGCCAAAGGATCCAGGTTTGATTCCCTAGTACCCGAGTAAAGCCAGATATACAAGGTGGCACATATGTCTGGAGTTCGTTTACAGTGGATACAGGTCCTGGTGCACCCATTCTCTCTGTCTCTTTCTCAAATAAACCCATAAATACCATATTAAAAGATAAAATAATATAAGGGGCTGAAGAGATGGCTTAGCAGTTAAGCACTTGCCTGTGAAGCCTAAGGACCTCTGTTTGTGGCTTGATTCTCCAGTACCCACATGAAGCCAGATGCACAAAGGAGCGCATGCTTCTGGAGTTCATTTGCAGTGGTTGGAGGCCCTGGCATGCCTATTCTCTCTCGCTTGCACTTAAATAAATAAATAAAAATAAACAAAAAGTTTTAAAAAAGAATATAAAATTTATACGTGTGTGTGTGTGTGTGTGTGTGTGTAGGAAAACCCACCTGTTTCTATTGAGGCTTATTGAAATATTATTACAGTATTATAATTGAAGTATACAACTCTGCAAGTTTTGACATATGAACCCTCTTGTGAAAATAACCTATTTTTAGAAACCAAAATTTTTTCCATTTTAGTTCCTTTATCAAAAGGTTAATCTTGGGGCTGGAGAGATGGCTTAGCAGTGAAGGCACTTGCCTACAGAGCCAAACAATGGGAATTCCATTTCCCAGTACCCACATGAAGCCAGATGTACAAAGTGGCCCAAGCACCTAAAATTTGAAGCTTCTGAAGGTCCTGGGATGCCCATTCTCCTTCCCTGCTGGGCCTGGTGGCACCTTCCTTTAACTCAGAACTTGGGAGTCTGAGGTAGAATGTCAATTGCCATCAGTCTGAGGCTGTTTTGAGACCACATAGTGAATTCCAGGTTAGCCTGTGCTAGAGTGAGACCCTACCTTAAAAAACAAAACAACAACAAGTTAATCTTTACTCTAGTTTTCACTCTATTTGCTGAAATGGTTGCCAGTGTCCAGGCAGCTCTGAACTTTGGAGCCAGTACCTTACTTGAACACATTCCCCTGAGAGTCTCTCACACTCTTGTCTCCCTGAGGCTCTGCGTGGTGGTGAAGGCTTGTCCTCAGGGATGTGTTACTGGTCATATTTTTCTCTTTAGAGCAATAAATTGCTGAGTCATCATCTTATTTGTTAAAACTGTATCTGCCCTTCAAACTTCACCCAAAGCCCCACAGCAAAATGTACTGGAGTCCCATGACTGGAACTTTTTCTTTTCTTTTCTTTCTTTCTTTCTTTCTTTCTTTCTTTCTTTCTTTCTTTCTTTCTTTCTTCCTTCCTTCCTTCCTTCCTTCCTTCCTTCCTTCCTTCCTTTCTTTCTTTCTTTCTTTCTTTCTTTCTTTCTTTTTTTTCTTCAAGGTAGGAAGGGATCTGGAATTTACCATGGAGTCTCAGGCTAGCCTCGAACTCACAGTGATCCTCCCACCTGTGCCTCCTAAGTGCTGGGATTAAAGGCGTGTGCCACCACGCCCGGCTGGAGCTTTCCCTTGTTGGCTTTATACCGTTGCCATGGAGATTGCAATGTGAATGAGCTACTGCTTGAAAAGCCTGGCCTCAGTGCCTGGTACAGAGGAGGAATGGGACGCTTGTTATCGTGATCTCATAGTGAACAGCCTGACTCTCATTCATTCATTTGATAAACACTTATCGCTTTAAATAGACATGTACAATATAAGCTAGGCTTGAGGGGGGTTGGAAAAGGACATTTTGTTCTCATGACCCATTGAACAGAAAGGCAATTACAGCTCGGTGTGATGTTTGATAAAGATGACTACAAGAGTCATGGACAACCAGCCCTGCTTACTCATGCCTGTAATCCCAGCTCTCTGGTGGTGTTCTGGGGCAGCCTGGGTTAGAATGAGACCTTTCCTTAAAAGCTAAAAAGGAGGGCTTGAGAGATGGATTAGCAGTTAAGGCACTAAGGATCCAGGTTCAATTCTCCAGGTCCCACATAAACCAGATGCATGTGTCTGGAGTTCATTTGCAGTGGCTAGAGGCCCTAGTGCGCCCATTCATATTCTCTCTCTCTCTCTCTCTCTCTCTCTCTGTCTCAAATAAATAAATAAATAAATAAATAAATATTTAAAGGAAACTACAAATGAGTCATGGACATCAACTCCTTGGATTCAGCTTCAATTGCTCATGGCCATGTGGGAAGATACCCTACTTATTCAAATTAGATTGTTCACCCCCAAACTAGAAGTCCATATAATTTCAGGCACTCTCATTGTCAATGTGGGTTTAGCTTGACCAAGTGATTTCAGGGGTGGCTTCAGTCAGAGGAGTATTCATTCTTGATCCTTCTTTACTTTTTGTGCAGTGAAGGGAGATGGAAGGAGACTGCTGGGCACAGGAAGTAGCATGCTGTGGAGGATGTCATGCTGTGTGTGACAGCCTCCAATGGCTGTCCAGTCAGTCTGTATCCCGCTCCGCAGTCTGTGGCCTCCCTGGTCAGGGAACCTCAGGAGTCCATTGTGAATTTCCGCTGTCATCACCAGGCCTCATAGATCCCAAACTGAATCCAATTGTCAGATACCTTCTAGCACCATGGTTTAGCCCTCGGAGTGGGAAATAATTCTGCATTATGTCTATTGTAAAGGAGAAATTCAAGATAAAGAATCCATACTATGTCTAAAAATAGCATATCTCATATTATTTTGTAAAGGTTAAGGAATTCCATATGTAGTGACAGAATTCTGATCACTTCTCCGAGCTGTCTTCTGGTCACTTATGTTAATAATTACTCAGCTAAAGAGAACAGAAACTTTCTGGAGATTCCTCTAGCATTTTACAAAGATAGTGGCATTAGAGAAATTTTTTTTTTTTATTTTCAAAAAGTTGCCCATTGCTCTACAAGACCAGGTAGCCAGGAATGATTCCCAACAGACAGTATGGAACCGGGCACTACTCTCTGAATGGACCTGTCCCTAATCACATAGTCGTGAAAGTGACCTGAAGGTCAGGAGACCATTGTCAGACCATGGCAGCTGCACAGACCTCCAGAGGTGAGGTGGCTGCTACCTGCTCAGAGGGAACTTGTGCACATCAGTGAAACTGGTATTCCACTGGCGTCCTCCTTACTTCACTGAAGACATTTCTGAATTCAGATGAGATAGAGACATCCATTAAACTTGAGTGACATTTGGGTATCTTGACCTCAAGAGATTCTGATGTGTAGGCTTTTATTTTCTTTTTAGTGTGATGCATGTGCACATTGCCCTGCGTGTGCAAGTGCATGCATACACGTGTGCGCATGCCTGTGGAGGCTGGAAGACAACCTCAGATATGCCATCCACCTTCCTCTGAGACAAGATCTCGCATTCACCTGGAGCTCACCAAGTAGGCCAGATTGGCTGGCTGGCCTGGAAGCCTCTGTTTCTGCCTCCTCAGTGCAGGGGTTACAGGTGCACACCATCATGACTGCCTTGTACATGTGGGTTCTGGGATGGAACTCAGGTCCTTATGGTTACATAGCAAGCATTTTACTAACCGAGCCATTTCCTCAGCCCTGGTAAGTGTAGTTGTTTGAGTGCAATTTTGTTTTATACTATTGAGTTTCAAGAAAATTATTTTATTTAAATGTATGCCTTACTTTTAAAATATACTGTAACACTTTTTACTTAAAAGTGGACACTTGTCCCTGTGTTGAATAAAAAGATGTTGAGATTATTCACATTCAATCTTGGCCAGTTTGAAATTCATGTAAGCCTTTTTGCCCATACATAAACTTCAAAACAATTGCTTATTAGATTTATTTTATTTTATTTATTTATTTGACAAAGAAATAGGGGAAGAGAGAGAATGGGCTTGCCAGGGCCTCCAGCCACTGCAAAAGAACTCCAGACATATGCACCCCCTTGTGCATCTGGCTTACATGGGTCCTGGGGAATCAGACCTGGGTCCTTTGGCTTTGTAGGCAAACTCCTTAATACTAAGCAATCCCTCCAGCCCTAGACTTTTTTTTTTTAAGCAGATATGCAGCTGCAGAAATAGTGCTAATTTGTTTTCCCAAGGTGACTAGGAATAACTGTGGAACTGAAGTCATTACCTAAAATTGAGCTGAGAAAAATCATTCTCATAAAATGTCTGCTTTTAAACAGAAAAGCTTTTACAAAGGACAAATAGTATAGAGTGTCCCCGTTTACCCTCCACACCCTCCCCTTTTACTAACATGAGGTTTCTATGAGAATCCATCACAATTAATGAGCCAACACTTACATGTTATCATTAACTGAAGTCACACTTTATTCAGATATTCTCAGTTTTAACCTTTGCTCTTCCAGCATGTCATCTGGGATGTCATATCACATTTAATTGTCATGAGTTCTTGGTTTCCTCATTGTGATGACAGTTTTTTAATTTTTTCTCATTTTTTCCTTTTTTGATCTCCTTGACTATTTTTGAGGAGTGATAGTATTAAGGGGTTTTGTTTTTTCAAATCCCCAATTTGGATTTGTGTAATGGCTGTTTTATGACTGGACTGGGGTTATTTATGTGTGGGGAGTTTGCCACCTCATCACATCAGAAATGACTTATCGCTATTGATGCCAACTGTGATCAATTGGATGACATTGTCCATCTGCCTGGCACAGATCACATAGTGCATTCACAAATAAGTGTGATAAGGGTTCATAATCCTGCCGTCTCCACTCTTTTCATGGTGGCACAAGTCTTTGAGATGTGCCTGAGTGCTGTGCAGCTCTTGGCTTCTGACTTAGATATAGTGGAGCTTGGCCTTTACTGCTTGGGTTTTGTTCATTTCTTTATACGGCTGCTCTAAACACAGAGTTCCGTAGTGAGACAGGTCACGTTTCCATTTGTGACACGATTCTTATAAACACCCTCCCTGACTAGCGGGCAATTGCGATTTCTGACCTTACAAAGTAACCTTAGCTCTGAGGCAGTGCCTGGCTGTTCCTTCAGTCTGTGTGTCTGAGCATGCTGTGCTTTTCCTCAGGGTGCAGTCGTGGAAGCCAGTGATTTAATATACCCCACCCACCCGCCTCCCTCCAGCTCATCCGCATCCACTCCAAGCAGGTGTGCCGCGAGCAGCCTCAGCGGAGGTTACCACTGAGACATTTTGAAAAACTTGACAGAAGGCTGATGAGCAGGGAAATAACTACTGCAAATTTTAACTAGCTCAATGACCAGATGACTGGGTGACACACTATTAATTGTATTTATGAATTAAAAAGAAAACACTTGTGGGCTAGAGAGATGGCTTAGCAGTTAAGGCACTTGCCTGTGAAGCCTAAGGACCCAGGTTTCACTCTACAGAACCCACATAAGCCAGATGCACATGGTGGCACATGGGTCTGGAGTTTGTTTTCAGTGGCTAGAGGCCCTAGTGCATTTCTCTCTCTCGCTCTCTCTCTCTTTCGGCCTCTTTCTTTCATAAATAAATAAATAAATAAAATCTTTAAAAAACACTTGAAAAGGATAAAATTAAAACAAACTTCTGTCCTAAGAGAAGAACACTCTAAGATAAGAGTATATCCCAAAGGGAATATGACTAACTTGAATATGTTCCCATATTAAAGTTCTCAATAAAAATAAAAAAAATTCATCTTCATATGCTTAAATTTCCAGCTTTATTGAAGTATGATTGACTAATGAGGTATATTTTATTTGAAGGATATGTAAAATAGTATAAAATAGTTACTGTTAACACATCAGTCATTTTCCAGAGCAAGTTTCTTTTATGGGAGGAATGCTTTAGGTTTGCTCTCTTGGCAGATTTCAAGTAGGTCATTATGCGCGATAGTCCCCATGCCGTAGCCTAGGTCTAGAGAACTTATTCATTCTACAAGTTTGTGACCTATAGTCAACATCTTCCCACTTCTTTCCTCTGTGTGGACCACAATATGCATCTTTGAATGTTAGAGGCCCATGTTGGGGCATTATGAAGTGGAAAATATATGGCAAAGGGCTGCAATTCTTGAGGGTTTCCAAAGGAAGAAATGGAAATTTCTGGGCTCTTGAAGCATAAATAGAAGTGTGTTTTGGAAAGCAAGCAAAGGAGGCATCTTGCACATGAAGAAAGTATGCAAATTTATATGTGTGTGTGTATGTATGTTTGTATGTTTGTTTGTATGTATGTATGTATGTATGTATGTATGTGTGGAATGCTTCACAGGTTTGTGCAGGGGTCATGCTAATCTTCTCTGTATGGTTCCAGTAGTGGAGTAAGTGCTGTGAAAACAAGTTCCAGGTCCTCATCTCTGTACCCATGACACCCTGGGCTATGGAATGCAGCATCAAACTACTGAGCTCCTTTGAAAGGTAGGTGGTGAAGAAAACTTAGAAGAAGGAATATATCTATTGACACTCTCCAAACTTAGGAACAATTAAATAACTCGTGGAAAAACAAGCTCATTTTGGATTTCATTGTATTACTTAGGAAGTTTAGCTATGTGGTTGTGACAAACCCTCCCATTTCATGGACTGGAAGGAACGAACAACAAGTAGGTTAAATCATGCACATGTCACAGGGCTCTGTGTGTCATGGGGGCTTTCCATGTCACGGGGGCTCTGCATGTCATGGGGGCTCTCCATGTCATGGGGGTTCTGCATGTCATGGGGGCTCTGCATGTCATGGGGGCTCTGTGTGCCACGGGGGCATTGCATTGCATCTGTCCTCTTTCTCAGATCTGGAGCAGCTGGGTCCTGTCAATGTCACCTCATAAAGGATGGTCTCAATGCAAGATGCTTCTGTTCATGCTCATTGGCCAAGGTAGGCGTGCCAAGCTGGCAATGCCGCCTAACTTTAAAGGAGAAAAGAAGTGCAAGTCCTGCTGCTATTGATGAATGCACAGCATGGCTTTCATAATAATGTGGATGAAAATTGGAATTTTTGAGTGGAAAAAAAAAGGTGAAAACAATGTTTTTGTACCTTTATTTCTGCCTCATTCCTTCAGGCCATACCACTGAAATATTCATTACATTTAATTTTATGATCATCCTGAAAGTGTAAACTCCCCAGAGGGTACATAGACCATCAGCAGTGAAATCCTTACTGGGGAAAGGTTATGTTACACTGCGCTCCTCTCATACCAAGTGCAGACAAGCTCTGTGGGCTATACTTAGCAGAATTAATTTAAGAGAAGTGGCATGTTATAGACTCCTGGAAGGCTGGCAGAGTACAGGGACAGTTGGGAATGTGGTTGAAAATGAGATGCTGTCAGAACGGAGCATGCTTGGTGAGTGAAAGACAATGGGCTGCTTCTCAAGTGTTTCCAGTAAGGTTTCTATTTTTATTTTCATGTGAGAGAGAGAGAGAGAGAGAGGGAGAGAGAGAGAGAGAGAGAATGGGCATGCCAGGGCATCCAACCACTGCAAACCACCTTGTGCACCTGGTTTAGGTGGGTCCTGGGGAATCGAACCTGGATCCTATGGCATAGCTTAATGGCTCAGCCATCTCCCCATCCCTCCAGTAAGGTTTTACAATGCCGGTGTCAGAATTTAGACCTGGATCTTCCATTCTAACCCATTCATCTACATGCACATGTACATCCACAGACATGTGGATGTCTGTTTTTGTGCCAGTACTAAGCTGTTTTTATTACTATGGCCTTATATATGTCTTGAAATCAGGTATGGTGATGCCACCAGACGTATTTCTTTGGTTAAGGATACTTTTGGCTATCTGATGCCTTTGAGCTTTCTTATGAATTTTGAAACTAATTTGTTCTGATTCTGTGAAGAATGCTGCTGGAATTTTGATTGGAATTGCACTGAATCTGTATATTGCTTTTGATAGGGTGGCCATTTTCACAATTTAATTCTGCCAATCCACAACCATGTGAAGTCTTTCTATCTTTTTTTTTTTTTTTGGTTTATTTTTATTTATTTATTTGAGAGCAACAGACAGAGAAAGAGGCAGAGAGAGAGAGAGAGAGAGAATGGGCACGCCAGGGCTTCCAGCCACTGCAGACGAGTTCCAGATGCATGCGCCCCTTGTGCATCTGGCTAACGTGGGTCCTGGGGAATTGAGCCTTGAACCGGGGTCCTTAGGCTTCACAAGCAAGTGCTTAACCACTAAGCCATCTCTCCAGCCCCTTTCTATCTTTTCATATCTTGTTCCATTTCATTCTTCAGAGATTTTATGTTTTTATTGTATAGGACTTTCACTTCCTTGGTTAGGGATATTTCAATGTAACTAACATTTTTGTGGCTGTTGGAAATGAGACTGCCTCACTGATTTCTTTCTCTATATGTAAGTTCCTGCTTTACACAAAGGTTACTGGTTTCTGTGCACTGATTTTATGTCCTGCCCTTTGCTGAAAGAATTGATCACTTCTAGGAGTCTTTCAGATCACTTATGCAAAGAATCATATCATCTACAAATAGGGCAAAGACAAAAAATAAAATAAAATAAAATCAAAGATAAGACTGGAGTGATTGCTCATTGGTTAAGGCACTGGCTTGCAAAGCCTAGTGACCCAGGTTCAATTCCCCAGTGTCCATATAAATCCAGGTGCACAAAGTGGTAAATGTAACTTTAGTTCATTTGCAGTAGTTAGAAGGCCTAGCACACTCATATTCTCTCTCTCTCTCTCCTTGAAAATAAATAAATAAATAAAATATTTTAACAAATAGAATAAAATGCCAGTGTGTTTTTCCCCCAGTTTTTCCTATTTTCTACTGTTTCATATTTGTTATTTTTGTCTCCTCTATTTACATATAACTATAGAAAAATTAGCTTATGGTGCTGTCTGCCTTAACTGACACATTTGGAAAGGGGTTCAACTTTGTGTAAAGAGCCTTTCTCAAGAATTTAGATTTCAAAAAAATCTGAGCTTTAAAATTAATTTATTTTCCCAGCTGTGTTATTATTATCAAGTTGTTTAAATGTCTCAAAATTTAGTTTAATAGTTTATGAAATAGATGTGAATAGCAAAGATGCCTGCTCATAGGACCATTGTGAGTCTCAGACGTGGATCTTTATAACATGTTGTAGATGCATCACAAAAGCCCATGATCAGTATTACTGTTACTGAAAATGATGCATATATCTCTTTCTTTATCCATTAAATCTAGTGAGGTATAATTTATATACATATATTAATTCACTTATATTTATAGGACGTTTTGACATTAACATTATGGATGTATGTATGTATACCCTTAATCTGCATAATTATGTAACTTCCATCAGAATCAAGATTTCAAACATTTCATGATGTTGTGCCTCTCAGACATCATGCACTACTCTCCATGTCTGGTCCTGGAGCCACTGACTTTTCACTTGGTTGGTTCTGTCTGTATGAAATGTTGTATCAAAGGAATTACAATGGTACTGTTGTGAACCTGGCTTTATTTACTCTGCATATTTTTGAGACTCTTGTTATTACATAAGTTAAAAAGTGCTTTATTCCTTTTATTTTAAAAGATATCTTTATTTATTTGAGAGAGAGAATGTGTGTGCAGGAGTGTGGGCATACCAGGGCCTCTTGCTACTGCAAAATAATTCCAGACACATTCTCCGTTTTGTACAGGTGGCTTTATGTGGGTCCTGGGGAATTGAATCAAGGCTGGCAGCCTTTGTAAGCAAACACCATTAATCACTAGACCATCTCCCCAACCCCTGCTTTTGTTTTAGAATTGGTGAATATTGCCTTATTTTAAAAATAGGCTTGAACTTGTTTATACACTCACCAATTGAAGAATATTGATGTTATTTCCAGGGTTTGGCTCTAATGAATAAATGTTTCTTGGCACATTCCTTCATAAGGATATATTTGTAACATGTTATTTTTTAATTTCCCAATTTCTTATGAGTAAATATTTGGGAAGTAAGTTTTTCAGTCTTTTAATGGAACACACGTTTGAATTTTAAAGAAACTATTTGTGGTGGTTTGCATGTAATGTCCCCATAGTCTCTGGTGTTTGTGATTAAGTTTCCTACTTAGTCCTCACCTAGTAAGAACATTTGGGAAGTGGAGCTCTGCTGGAGGAAGTGTGTCCTGGGGGCAGACCGTGGGGCGGAGTCCAAGCCTGTGTGTTCAGAGTCAGCTCACGCTTGCTGGTGCTGGCTGTCGGCTCTGTGCTGTGGGTGTGTGGTGAAGTGAGCCAGCTTCCTCCGCCATGACGAAGCTTCCCCTGGAATCTGTAAGCCTGAAATAAACTCTTCCCTCCCATAAGCTGCTTCTGGGGAAGTGTTTTATCCAAGCAACGAAAAGGAAACTACTATAATCTTAAACTTTTTTGAAGTGGCTAGATTAGTTTGGTCACATTTGATTTTTTTATGAATCATACAAATCTAGTGGATTTTAAATTATATCTTAATGTGACCTTAATTGGTGTTTGTAATAATGTTGAGCATCTCATGAGTATATTTTCTTTTTCTATATCTTCTTTGTTTCTTTCTTCACGCAGTAAACTATTATTGAGTTGTGAGAGTTCTTTATGTAATGTAGACACAAGTTATTAGTCAAATACATGTGTTACAAATAGTCTGGACGGGTTGATGATATGATTTCAATTTTTTCAGGGAACAAGTATTGGACTTCATTGAAAATAAGTCCCTAATTTTTTTCTTTTATGATTTGCATTCACTGTGCCCTAAGAAATCTTTATTTTCATATATTTTCTCCCATCAAACTTACATGTACAGGAAAGTTCATGACAGATTGCATCTGTCACCTAGTAGAAAAAATTAAATAAAAAACACCTTGCTAATTTTAAAAATAGAAAATTAATTAACTAACAGAGATTAAAAAAAATGAAGGCAAATACTAACAGCAGTTGTAAACCAGGCTGCTAATGATATTGGCCTCAAGATTTATATCCCTGTGGGAGTTCTTGCCTTCAACACACATCTTTCCTCACAGAGCCACAAACATGCACTTCAGAGGTCATCACTGGGCTGTATGAAGCAAAGTGGTTCCTTCCATGAGTGACTGTGCCTCATATTTGATAGAAAACTAACAAAGAATTAAGAACAATACTCTTTAATAGCCACTTGTTTTATATATGTGCATTGCCTAGTAAATTTTATATTAAAAGAGAGACTACAAGCCTGGGAAGACAGCTCAGTTGAAGTGCTTGTGGCTTCAAACATGAGATATGAGTTAAATTTCCTGGTATATACATAAAATTCTGGACACTTCCACTCATGAGCCCCCACAAATGCAGACACACATATACACATGCACACAAACCATACACGTGCAAAATACTCTATTTGAAATTAGAAGGGTGTGTTCAAGTCTGCCAACAAATAGCTGGTGAAGTCATTGAACTTCTCTGAAATGCAGTTTTTTTTTTAAATCTTCCAGATAAAGACAAAATATAGACCTCTGTTATTGGCTTAGTATTGAAAAGGAAGTGCGTGTGTGTATGATAAAAGACTATGCAAGTGGAAGGTATTATTACTCATGCTATTGGGAACCTACTTGACTTAGGGCACTCAGTTATAGTTTTGGTTTTGCAAAGGTTAAGAAGACAGTGCTGTATCTGTGCACTGGGGAGTACCATAGAGTAAACCATGGTTGTGATACGGATTAGGAGAAAGATAGTTTTCTCTAATAGGTAGTTAGACAGAGACTGGCTCAAGGAATTGTAAGTGCCACTCTGCCCTGGCGAGATTAGAACTCAAATCTGATCAAGTCTCACCCAAGATTTTTGTAGATAACAGCTTCTTACTTCTTCCTTAGCAACAGTAACAGCTTCATTTCCCCTGGACTTAGCACCTGTGGGCTGGCTCTTCCAGAGTCAGCCTCCTAGGTGCCCATCAGCCAATCAGGATGCTTCCTCCATTCCTGAATCTGATGTTGAGCTCATTCGGGTTGCATGCCTGATTCATATCCATGAACCTGAGCCACACATGTGGTCCTCCCTTTAGAGGCTCTTTGCCCCAGAGAGGGGTTTTCCAATTTCCTCTCCCCCTTCCCAGGCTGGCTTGGAACATATGGCCCTTCTCTCAGCTTGGGTGCATCCCTGCATTTTTTTTTTAATCGTAACACTTCCTGAAATAAATCTTATATTTATCCTTGTGTGAGTTTGCTTTTTAAAATCCATTGTTCCTGGGGCAAGAACTCGAGATTTGAAAGTGACTACCATGAGAGTTCTAAGCCCAATCAGAGCTCTATCCCACATCAATTGGCAGGGAAGAACAAAGCTGGATGCATCTTTCTCAAAGGTTTTCCATTTCAGGAGCATGTGAGTGTGAGTGTGCGTCCATGTGTGTGTCTCCATCTGACTGTTCCTTTCTTTGGCAGCATGAAGAATGCTAACACGGAATGTGCGGCATCACACAGAGCACACTGGATGGTGTGTGCACATTGGCTTGGTGCCTCAGGAATGGGTCTCTCAGACCAAATAGTCACAAATCAAATGCCTAATGTAAAGTATGTACTTGCTTCTGCGCTCTAAGGCACTCAGTCACTCTTCATGAAGTAATAGGTTATAGTATAGAGGTCATTTTCAGTTCCTGGTCCTTGTATGTAACTCCCAGTTCCCTCTCTTACTCCTAGGTTATGCCCACCTCATTGTAAATGAGTCCGTTTGGCTCAAAGAAATTCCATTACACTTCACTTCAAGTGTGCTGCTGCTTTGTGGGCATCTTGGAAACTAAAGCAAAGACAGTTAACATATCTATAAAGAAAGTGTTAAACTCAGGAGGCCTGGCCATGACTAACAGGAACACTCAGAGGCCTGAGCTAGAAGTAGGCATCCCTGAGTCACTGTCTGTCCACTCTGATTCTGAGGAAGTTCAAACTCCCCAGATTCACAAAGTAAACATAAAATCCCTGGCACACAGGGAATGACCTTAGAATACTAGCTATATTCATTTAACATGGATTTTCTCTCATTTATTTCACTTTTGTTTTTATTAACAGTTAATTATGCATCTTTATGTGTCATAGTGTGATCGCTGGTACACTTGTATACACTGTATACTGAGTAAAAATGGTAAGTAGGTTACCATCGCAGGCATTTATCACTTTTTGTGATAAAACACCCCAAACCCTGTTCTGTAGCTATTTTGAGTCATATGCAACACTCGTGTTAAATATAACCACCCTTCATGTAATAGAGAAGCAATATTCCCTCTTCCTCTCTGGCTGAGACTTTGTACCCATT
The DNA here is from genome assembly GCF_020740685.1 of Jaculus jaculus. Lineage (NCBI taxonomy): Eukaryota > Metazoa > Chordata > Mammalia > Rodentia > Dipodidae > Jaculus > Jaculus jaculus. The sequence continues at coordinate 64,201,776 of NC_059117.1, read as the reverse complement.
AGGCTATCACCCCTTCTTCCTCTCTTCCAGCCCTGGGCTCTGTTACTACCACTCTGAACACGAGTTATATCAACTATGATTTTTGTTTTCTACATATGTGTGAAATCATGTATTGTTTTCTGGCTCATTTCACTTAAATTTATGATCACTGGGGCTAGAGGGATTGCTCAGCGGTTAAGGCACTTGCCTGCAATGCCCGATGACCCAGGCTCAATTCCATAGTACCCACATAAAGCCAGATGTACAAAGTGGTGCATGCATCTGGAATTTGTTTGCAGTGGCTTGGGGCCCTAACATACCAGTTCTATCGCTCTCTTTTGCTTTCTCTCTCTCCTTGAAAATAAAATATTTTTTTAAAACTTAAAATAAATTGTGATCAATGGTTCCATCTATGTTTCTGTAAATGCAAGGGTTTTGTTTTTAATGGCTGTATTCTATTATATTGTGTTATTCTATTATCCTGCTATTCTGATTATGTGTGTAGATACCTATATATAAATATGTATGTATGACTAATCTGTACACACATACAAAATAGTATACATACTTTCTTTATTGATTAGATGAATACCTTGGTTGATTCCATGTCTTTTCTTTTGCAAATAGTGTTATGATAAACATAGGAGTGCTATTTGTTCTTTGATATACTGGCTTCATTTCCTTTCAGTAAATAATCCATAATGCAGCCCATGAGTTATGGTACCATTACTGGTACCAAACAGACCTGTCCACTTGGCAGGTACTGAGTCAAAGAAGGTGATTTTATTCCAAAAGGTTGGTAGGGGAAAGGATGGGTGTTCTTGTCAGAAATCTCAGCTTGCAGTAAGATGGTAGGTTACCAGTCGGTGCCATGTAACATGGTGAGTAAGAAGGGTCACATGATCTCTGTGATCACAAGATCGCAAAGAACTGACTGTTCCAGAAAGGAAGGATGGAAGAGCACCCTCACCCAGGGGGTGGCAGGATACTGGGGAGTGCACAGAAGAGAAGAGCGTCTTTGAAATTATTTATATGGGTGTATGTGCATATAACTTTAAAAAGCCGGTCTCTGCTCAGGGACCCAGGGCCAGCCCTGCTGTTTGGTCACCCATGGTGACAAACATGAGAACTAGGATGTCTTCCACAATCTTGGCATCTATGTGAGGGAGTAATGTCAGCCAGAGCAGGGCCCTTGGGGGCTTCCCTGGAGCCACCTGATGGGGAGGAAGGGCTCCCTCACACCTCTTTCTGAGATAAGCTGTTAGGAGCTGGGGCCCAGAAGAAATGCTAAAAAAAAAAAAAAAGTGCCTTATTGTAATAATATTAAACAAACTATGTGGGGTGGATGAGGGAGGTGATGCTTCGGTCTGACCATGGAGAAATCTCCTGGGAACCAAACACGAAATAAATCTCCTCTGCTTTCATTAATTCCCACGTTTCCTACTAAACGTTTCTCTGTTGTTTCACAAACATGTTCTGGCTTTATTCTAACAAAAGCAACAGGCAGTTGCTGTCTTAATCTCCCATTTCCAGTGACGAAAGTGATGCCTAGAGAGGCCAAGTAGTTTTCCCAAGGTCACACAGCTGGCGGATGGGCGCTCACGTACTCTGAACGGAAGGTGGAGTTGGGTACCTGCGAAATGTGCCATGCGCCACCAGCCAGGGCGCTGGGCTCTCAGCCAGTGTGGATTCCATAGAGTGGGCTGACTTTCCAGGCCCCTTAGGACACTCTGCTTAGGACTGGGCTACCTACACTGGGCCCTTCCCAAAAGAGTGTCTTAAACTGGGCTTGTTTAATCCCAGCCCTCAAGAGGTAGAGGTAGGAGGTCTGGCTCTGGCTTCAGGACACACCTGGCTCTCTTCTGTCCCCTGCAGTGCCATGGCCAGGAAGGTGTCCCCAGGTAACCTGGCCAATGCTGTTGGCCCGCAAATGAGCTGAACTGAGTGTCAGCAAGTTGCCTTCTCTGGGCATAAGATAGGAGGCCCTGAGAAGTTGTTAAAGGAGAGAGCTGTAACTTGCATTGGGGTCAGGACCTGGTACAGTGCAGAGACGACGATGTGGTTGTTTCCCCCCAGCAAGGACCTAGACCTTCTCAACCTGGAGCAGAAGCAGCAATAAGGGCAGAAGAGCTCAGGGCCCCTGTTGGAGCTGACCCATATTAGGGATTCCGGCTAGAGTCCAGGCAGGGTCAGCTTGCAATGTCTCAACACGGACTGAATAGACAGGAAGAGAGTAAAGCAGACTGCTGAGTCCTGGTGTGTTATCCAGAAAACAGACCCAGAAGAAAAAAGTCTCTGTTCCTGGACACATCGTGGGTTACTTCCCAGGCTGCAGAGAGCAAGGGCTCCTGGATCCCCAGACACAGTGAGAAGAAAGGCTTCCAAGGGCCAAGGGTCTGGAGAGCAGAGAGATTCCTTCCTGGGGTGGGGTTCTGGGACTTTCTGCCTTGATGAACCCTGGAACAAAGCCTTGGGACTGCCCACTAGCAGGCCAGGGGATGGAGGCCTCCATTTGCCCGTCCTTATCTAGTTTTCATCATTCCTGCACCACTCTTTTTTAAAAAAATATTTTATTTATTTACATATGAGAGAGAAAGAGACAGATAGACAAAAAGAGAGAATGGGCACGCTAGGTCTCTAGCCACTGCATATGAGCTCCAAACACGTGTGCCGCTTGTGCATCTGGCTTACATGGGTCCTAAGGAATTGAACCCGGGTCCTTAGGCTTTGCAGGCAAATGCCGTAACCACTAAGTGACTTCCCCAGTCCCACCCATGCACCACTCTTGCATTACTTGTTTCTTATTTTCCCCCATAAAATTATCATGTAAAAATCCTTATATTCTTCTGTTCTTATCGCAGTAACATATACATAAAAATGTTGGACCATTTCAGCCACCTTTTCGGGTACACCTCAGTGGTATTAGTGCATTCCCATTGCTGCATCCAATCACCCCTATCTAGCTACAAAATTTCATCTTCCCCTGCCGAGTGGAGTTCCTTATTTGTAAAACGGAACCATTTACAAGATTCTTGAAAATAAAAATTCCTCCTAAATTAACGAAAAGAAGTTAATTGCTTGTGGTTTATTTTCCAAGGGTCAAGCATCCCCCGGCCCTATGTGTAATGAGTGGGACAGTGGTCATTTGTCATCTGATATATTGACTTCTCCTCTTTGGTGGAGAGACCCATGTTTCTGTCATGCCCTGTAGTTCCAGTGTCTTATGGTGGTTTCGTGTGTGTGTGTGTGTGTGTGTGTGTGTGTGTGTGTGTGTATTTTCTGCTTGTTTCCCATCTTCACTGCTGTTTTGTAGTCTAACTTGCAGGTGCAGACAACGCAGCTCAGAGCAGTCAGGCTGGCTCAGAGGACTTCCCTGCCTTGGGGTAGGAGGTAAACCGTCTCCAGCCAGACCTAGCTGACATCTCACAGGGATGGGCGATGGTACAAATGGCCAGACCAGGCTGGGACATGTCCTGGGCCTCACCTTCTTCTTCTTCTTTTTTTTTTTTTTTTGAGAGCGAGAGACACAGAGAGAAAGACAGATAGAGGGAGAGAGAGAGAATGGGCGCGCCAGGGCTTCCAGCCACTGCAAACAAACTCCAGATGCGTGCGCCCCCTTGTGCATCTGGCTAACATGGGACCTGGGGAACCGAGCCTCGAACCGGGGTCCTTAGACTTCTCAGGCAAGCGCTTAACCACTAAGCCATCTCTCCAGCCCCCTCACCTTCTTAATCCTCAGAAAAGGCCTTTTCCCTGCCCCTGTGCTGTTTCCTCTGCACATTTCCTGACACCTGACCTTCAAGGCAACGCTAGAAAGCAGGAGAGCACAGAACGAGAGGGAGCAAGTGCCTGAACATGACCTGACCCAGAGATCAATGTGGTGGTGCATGTCTGTTAATCCCAGCACTAGGGAGTTGAGGCAGGAGGATTGGACAATTGAATCTAGACCTGGGATAGCACTTGAGACACTTTCTCAAAACAAAGCAACGCAAACTTGAACATAGGCCAGAGGTTTCTCAATGGGCATTCTCAGTGAGCTGATTTCAGCAGTAGGCAAAAATGTCCTGTGAATGCTAGGCATTCCCACCATCCTGCCACAACCCAAAGCCTGCTCTGTATTTCTGACAGTATCCCAGAGATCTAGAGGAAGGAGACTGGTAAACCAGCTTCTCTCAAGCTTCAGATTCATCTATCTAAGGGACCAATGGTCCTGGAGGGTAGTTAGCGTAGCAATTGTGGAAGGCTCTGGGATTCAATACATGCACTTCTCTCTTGCAGAACTGGGTAGTCTGTCAGAGTAACCCCTCTTGGCAGAGAGACCCAAGGCCTTCCAGTCTCTGCAGCTCATCTGTGAAACAGCGAGCTCCTCAGAGTCTCCGCTGGGACGTTAAACAAGCCGTTCTCTCTTCCATAGCCTTTCGGTCGCCATGCACACTCACAGAGGACTCGGTGGCTTTTATGTCTTGGTTAGCAGTTGGGGTTTGCAGGTCTGGAGATACAAGATATAAGGACACCAGGGGGCAGCAGTGGGCCAAGAATGGTCCAGTGCTGGCTACCCAGGGAGCAAGAAAGGGCCCCTGGGATATCTGGGGAAGGGGTGGGCATCTTGTTGCTTCTACCTCACGGAGCTCTATATATTAGGCATTCATTGTCATGGGGCTGTCTTGTAGTGTTCATGTTCTGCCAAGTGATTTTGCAGACAAATCAGGATGGTATCCAAGAACCCGGGTACATTCCCAAGACTTCCTTCATCTCTAGGCAAGTGACACCACTTTGAACCTCAGGTTTCCCATATGTAAACTGCACACAATGTTGCAGTACAATGCAGATTCTTCTCAGTATTCACTCAATGCATGCTAGAGTCCAGTGCATAGTGGCAGATACAGCTTTTGGGAGGGGCTGCTGGACGTGCGCATACTTAAAATTATGTAATTTTCCCAAACCAGTTTTCCAGTAATCTTAGCATATAGCAAGAATCTGATAACTACTTACTAATTGATGGTAGTCTCTGAACAAAATTTCCTTATCATCAAGACTTACTGTAATCTGGTAGTCTGTAACCTTTTTTCCTCCACATGCTTCAATAATTGAAGGCAGAACCTCTAGAATGGGCTGAGAACTGTAAGAATGTGCAAAACCTCTACTCTGTGGCTCCCAAGCATATCAATAACGACTTTGGAGCCTGGCTTTCATGGCTGTTCCAATAACGCATAGCAACCTGTAAACAGCAAGATGAGTTGTCAACAATGAGATTCTAATAGGCTCTTATCTCATTAAACTTTATGTCCAGGGCTGGAGAAGATGGCTCAGCAGTTAAGGTGCTAGCCTGTGAATGGTCAGGACCATGCTTCAGTTCCCCAGGACCCACATAAGGCAGATGCTCAAGGTGGCACATGCGTCACGAGTTCATTTATAGCGGCTGGAAGCCCTGGCACACTCTCTCTCTTTCTACATACCGCTTTCTCTCTCTGTCTCTTTCAAATAAACAAATAAATAATACATAAGCAAATAAATAAATAAATAAATAATTATGTCCAGATTCTTTCATTTTGTTTAGTGGTCTCCATCTTTTAACCAACATTGCTAATGTAGTATATAGTACAATTCCTAAAAATACCTGATTTTAGGCTTAGCTTACTCGAAGAAACTCCCAAAGTTGTATAGTAATTTGGATAGTTCTCCACAAATAACTATAGTGGTATAGTTGTGTGCATGCTTTATCCAATTTCCATATCATATAAAGTTTTACTCCTGCACATTTAAAAAGAAAAGTAAGACAACTCCTGTAAAACCCAAAAGTTATTAATACTATAAAATATTTGAGGAGAAGGCACCATCTTAGTTCATTTCCACAATATGATATCCTTACTGACATAGTTATTAAAAGTAGTTTCACATGTCCAAATGCTGTCACATCTGGGTTTTACATGATCTGACAATTCACTGGTATTTAAAGCACCAGTGAAATTAAGCTAATAATAAAGGCACATTGGCTTTTTAGATAAATGGTTCCAAAATGTAGGTCATCATAAAGATTACCAAAAAGCTTAGAAAATTCGTATTTGGAAGTGGAAGCCAATAATTGAGACTTGTTAGAACAACAACAACAACAAAAGAAACACAAATATAACATCATAGAGAAGAACCAATGGTGTGATGCTGAGAAGTGTTTATATATGATAAGGATGACTTATTCAAAGAAAATTCATTATATGTATACTTAGTAATTTAAAATTTAGAGACCCAATATAATGGTATCTATTACTCTAGCTTCCAAGAAACATCAAATTAGACTCTAAAGGTCAAAGTTTTCTTAATAATGATACTTTAAAATATGTTAAATAAATCTTGCTCACATATAATTACCTTAAAGTCAGACATAAAATCATTTTCAAATCTCAGCAAAACTGTTATAGGATATTTCCAATAATGTAAGTTTAGAGTAGTTTTGGCAAATAGACAGTATTGACACAGCTGTCTTCCAGAGGACGCAGGAATAAGGTATACTATTCACATCAACAGGTGAAATGCGGTAACCTCCAGTATAGTACTGTAATTCTGAAACAGGAGAAAATACTGGTTTGAAAGAATTTAAAGAAATATCCTCAAGGACAAAAGAAGTAAAACCAATTTATTGAATCTCCAAAGCAGTGAAAAGCAAAAATTCAAAAGGAAATTAGTTGATCCTCGCATAACACATTAAGCACCTTTGGCTTGTTTCTGTCTCTTTCACTAATGTCCTTGGTGCGCACCTCCTCAATGCTCCTGCTTCACTAAATGAGCCTCTAGTGCTGCCACCCAAGGGAGGGCATAGAAAGTGGGGGCGGGGGCGGGGGCACAACCCCCCAAGCACGTTTTCTACTTATACTTTTTTCATGCAAAATGGATTTGTAGTCACTTACAGAAATACAGAAAGACAAAAACCTGCACACAAAAATTAAAGAGTGTGTAAATTAAAACAAACAATTCATTTTATTGCCAATACATGCAATAATTTTAGGACAACATTGAAAAATAATATTTTTAGTTATAACAAAGAAAACCAACATATTGTCCTAACATAAAGAAGCATAAAATCATTAGAAGGCATGGAAACTAACTAAAACATGTAAAGATAACACCCTCCCCCTTTAAAGCAGTTAAGAGAATTTCTGAAAGCAAAACCTATATTTGATTATTTTTATTTATTTGCAAGGAGAGAGAGAGCAAGCAAGCAAGAGAGAGCTGACCAGGGTCTCTAGCTACTGCAAATGAACTCCAGCTGCATCCACCACACACCACTCTGTGCATCTGGCTTTACATGGATAATGGGGAGTTGAACCTGGGCTATCTGGCTTTGCAAGCACGTGCCTTAACCACTTAGTCATCTCTCCAGCTGATAGAGATAATACCTTAAAATTTCACTTAAATATAAAAGCTTACAGACAGACTAAGGTGATAGTGGTGGACATGGTTATATTAAAAATAGAAAATAAAAACCTAGAACATAAATATTTACTATATTACATAAACACATAAATGTGTAATTCTAAGCACAGACTAATGACATGGAATGCTGTGATATTAACTTACTAAGCAACAGAATGATCTTTTCATTTGGAACTGATTTAAATTTATTTAAGAAGTAAAAAGTAGTGTTTCAGAATTGGCTCAGTGGTTAAAGGAATTTGCTTGCAAAGAGTTTTCTGGGTTCCACTCTCTAATACCCACATAAAGCCAGATATATGAAGTGGTGCATGTGTTTGGAGTTCATTTACAGTAGCAAAATGTCTTGGTGTACCTATACTCTCTCTATATTTCAAATAAGAAAGAAGAAAGAAAGCAAGAAAGCAATTTTTTTTTTAAAAGCAAAGTTTGGGAAGTCTTTTTCAAGATATTTAAATTTAGTTTGTCTTAAGAGAATTTTTTTCATTAAAGTGTATTGTTTCTCTAAAGACAGGAAAAATTTAAGGTTATTAAAATAACTGAAACTTATTAAAGTATTTAGGAAGAATATAAACTGTGTAGGTTTGCAATATATTTAATTAAAATAAAAGTTAGCAGTGAAGTAAAATGGAAAACTCTTGCAAAGCTCCCATGTATTCCTAAGGAAAATGGATGTCAATGATGCATTTTGTCCCTTGGAATTTCCTGAGTATCTGCTGTGCTAGTGACTCAGTTCCTGAGAGGATATTCTACATCTTTTGTATTGGGGCAGTTACCACCAGAAAGACCAGGCAATAATGAGAAGCTTGGGAACATTCAGCCCTACCCTGTGATCCTCATCCTCCAGGAAGAAAGAAGGGCCAGAGAATAAGCCATCAATCATGCTTACAGGAGCCTCCATAAGGGCCCCAGATGAAAGGGCTCAGAGAGCTTCTGGTACAGTCAATGCCTCCCTGTGCTGAGAAGAAAACACACTCAACTCCAAAGGGACAGAGACTCCTGCATTTGAGACCCTTCAGATCTCTCCCTATACACCTCTTCATCTGACTATTCATCAACATCCTTTATATAAAGCAGCAGACTTCCATGACTGCCTATCCTGTGAGCCATCTTAACAAACTCTCATATATGAGAAAAAGAAATGTTTGATAGGCAATTTGGACAGACAGTCTGAGTAACCTGGGGACTCACTAGGATTGACTATGGCGTCTGAAAGGAAGGAGTTGTTTTGAGGACTAGAGCTCTTGATTTGTAGGGACTGCACTAACTCCAGGGAGTCAGTGCCATAAAGAAACTTCAGAACACCTGGCTGATGTCCATAGAGTTGAAGAACTGGTCAGCATGGGAGAAAAAACCCCCACACATTTGATCATATAGAAATACTGGTGTGTGTGCAGAGAAGGAAAAATGTTTTCCTATTAGCTAACTTTTATTTTTTAATGTCAAATAATGCAATGAACTATTATATTTTGAAATGGTACTTATAGAATGATGCCAACTTCAATTTACACATTCTACAAATTTGTAACACAGACTAAAAGAACCATCAAAACAAATATGTATTATAAAATTATCTATTATTTTATCCTTCTGTGAGAATGGTAATATTCCAAAGTGCAAGGGAAAATGAAAAATATTTCTGATAAAAACTTACAGATTTAGACTAATTTGTTAATCAGTAGGGAATTTTAGGGAACACTACAGAAACATGTCAACATTGTTGTGAATAATGGCAATGAGATACATGCAATGAGAAGTTGAAGACAATTATTTATATCTGGATTGTACTTAGTGATCTGAATTTTCAGCGAGCTTGTTATGCTCATGAATTATTTCCTGGACAGTCTTCAAGCATCCATGTATGACCACCACTATGATATAAAAATACATAGGACACTTAAAGGAATAAACATTAAGAAAAAAGTTAAAACCACTATTCAGAAATTGGTAACCAAGGCCAGTAAGCTATAAAGGGGCTACAAGGGAGGAAGGGGAGGGGAGGATTTTAGTAAAGGGTATTGAATATATGTAAGTAGATGAACAGATTACTGGGGATGCAATCACCTAAGTGAGGTCAAGGGAAAGGACTGAGTAAAGGAAGAGTGGGAAGAGGGTTAATCAAACTTTAGGATGTTATGAATAAGCCATATGGAAACCTACTTTATTGGATAGTGAAGTACCCAGAAGCCATAGATTGTTATTAGAAAATTTTCACTGCCATAGATGGGATACCTCCCAGTGAGTTGTTGGCCAGGGAGGTCCCTGATGCCCCCAAAACATTACAGGCCATTGCCAAGATTCTTAGTTTCTCACTAGGAATAGATGGCAAGATTCTATGACTGAAGAGTCCACATGCTTGGGCTGCAGGTCACTGAGAAATCAAACTGGAGCTCAACTGAAAACCTCTTCCCTGTGAACCAGCTGACAGAAAGCTGGAAAAGACTACGCTGCATGCAGCCCTATGGGAGAGAGATGTTATCAATGGTGATAAACAACAGTGGATATTGCAAGTCTTAAGTTTTGCCAGCCAGGCCAAATGAGCCAAAGGGTGCAATACTGACATGTCTGTTATGGGAGAAGCCAACTGCTCTTGAATTGGTGTGGAGGCCCTTTCCATGGGAAGGAATAGATGCCTGGTCCCGAAAACCTAGTCAAAAGCCTGTGTGGGGAAGGTCATGCTCCCTAGAGGAGTAACACCTGCTGTTGTCTGGCTAAATGTAACAAAACTGCCCTATAGCACTTTTCTTAATGTTCATACCCATATATTAATGCTACTGTCATTTTTAATTCGAGAAGCTTCTCTTTTCAGATGGCAGTGACCACTGGATGACTCAAAAGGCACCATAGTTCTAAGAAGCAGTGACAGTGGTGTGTTCAGCACTGAGATATCTTCATCACAACTTCCAAGGCTCAGGATCCATCGTGGAAGAGGTGGCAGAAAGAATTTAAGAGCCAAAGGAAGGGTAGGCCTGCTTACATGTAATCTTCCAGACATAAATTGGTCTGGATACCCATGCCCTTGCAGTGCCTGGTATTACCTATACCAGACCCTTATAATAGGAGGAAAAGATGATGATGTCAAAATAAAAGAGAGACTAATTGAGAGGGCTAGGTGAGGTGAGGTTAAAAACAAAAACACTATTTAGCTGTGTTATGTTGGTGTAGACATTTTAAATTACTTCAGCAAAGATCTGGACTGTGCTCACTCAGAACACCAGACTACCTTGAGAAACTAGTGGGAAAAGAAGTCAAATTAATTTACATGATTATCTAAAGTGGCTTCACAAAGCTGTTTTGTTTGTTTGTTGTTGTTTTGATTGGTTGAGACACGGTCACAATATAGGCTAGTCTTGAACTCAGGGATATCCTCCTACCTCTGCCTCCCAATGACTGGGATTCCAAATGTGTGCCATCACACCCAGCTCACTGAATAAACACTGCTTCAATATTACAGGCAAATCAAATCAGCAAAGACACTTGCAATACATTTAAATGTTTATGCTCTTTTTGCTTTTAAAAATAAGTCCTGGCCGGAGAGACGGCTAAGCAGTTAAGTGCACTTCCTGCTCAAGCTTGAGGGCCTGAGGAGCTGGAGCCCGTCTCGGTTTGGATGTCCAGAACCCACGCAAAGAACTGGGCATGGCCCACTACTTTTGTAACCCTGGTCCTGTGGGGAATGGATCCTAGAAAATCACTGGGGTTCCCAAACAAACAAACAAACAAACAAACAAACAAACAAACAAACAAACAAACAGGAAGCTCTGGAATCAGTAAGACCCCTTCCTAGGTAAGGGGACGGGCAGGACTCCTGGTGCTGCATTCAAATGCACAAAAGCATGCACACGCTACAGTCACCACAGCATGCACATGTACGTCACACACGCTACAAACACGCAAAAATAGATTAGAAGGGCTGGAGAGACGCTTTAGCAGTTAAGGCGTTTGCCTGCAAAGCCACAGGACCCTGGTTGGATTTTTCAGGGCCCACATAAGCCAGATTGCAGAAGGGGGCACATGTGTCTGGAATTTGTTTGCAGTGACTGGATGCCCTGGTGCTCCCATTCTCTCACCCTCTCTCTCTGCCCCCCCCGAAATAATTAAAAATTAAAATAAAAAATAGATTAAAAATCATGGCAGGAATTAAATTTCCTCAGGGTTTATTGGCCCACACTGTTGCATTCCCCATGAGCAAAATGAGAACCTTATGTTGCTGCTTGGTAATTTAATTGCATGGTAGAAGAATTAGTCCCAAGAAGGTAGTTAAAAAGAAGAAAAAAGAAGAAAAGAAAGAGTGCATGCCATCTTGGTATGCACCTCTAGTCTCAGCTACTGGAGAGGGTGAGGTGGAAAGCCTGTTTGAGTCTGGAAGTTTAAGGCCAGTCTGGGCAACATAGAGAGACTCTGTCTCAAAAAAAAAAAATAAATAAATAAAAAAAGACAAAACCAGGAGAAGCAGCAAGTACTTCATAAATGATAAAACACTGTAGTGTTGTTATTTTGGCCGCCCACTCCCCAATTCCACATTCTGAGAAATGAATCAATGAGTGAAGGACATACAAAATTCTCAAACAATACCCCATTACCATAAAAGTTCATAAATTTACCTGGTATTTTGAATATCAAAAAGACTGATTTTTTATAGCAGATGAGCTCAAAATATCCAACGGATTTAAAAAGTATCCATGTAATATGTAATGAACAATATATTCTAGCCTTCCAATAAACACACTTTATAAGTATCAGGCGCACTTTCCCTCAAAAGAATAAGAATAAAGAAGCAATGCAAGAGGTGAACAAACAGGATCTTCCAGCAATTGTGGCTCAATGGATGCATAATTCATGTAAGAAACTACCTGCACAAGAGCTGAAGGAGTCAGGTTAATTCATAATAACCAGTAACTAGTTGTAAAAGAAAATATGAATTAAAACTAGCATTAAAAGAAAACATGAATTGAAGAAGCCAGGAAGCAAAGAATGGCCTTCTCCAACTCCAAGCACTATAGCATGGAGAGAAATTCTTCACAGGTTGTGGAGAAAGTGAATCACAAGGCTTACACTATAATTATTAGATCTAGGGAAACAGGCAGAAGAGCAAGGAAGATCACCTGACGTCTTCCTATGGCCTCTTTGCACATGCATATGGGGCACACATACATGTAAACATACATGTATATATTACATCACACAGACTATACATACAGGGAGAGACTAAAAAGAAAAATAAGAGTATTGTGTATATATGGAGAAACAAGAGAAAGATAACTTAGTTTTAAGCTGTCAGCTAGAGACAAGGCCCAAAGACAAAGGAGATTTTTTCCCCCTTGCCTGCCCCTGGTCACACTAGAATCGGGGTCTGATCCAGTCTCATTCAGGATGGTTACAAGTAATTCCTCAGCAACAGTGCTTCCCACTCCTTCCTCAGCCTAGCACACCTGGGTGGGTCTTTCCCGTGTCAGCCCCTGAGTCCAGGAACCAACCAGGTTTCTCCCTCCCACACCCTAGTCTGATGGCAAGGTTCATCCTAATTGGATGTCTGACCCATATTAATGTGCCTGCCATGTGTGGAATTCTCTCTTGGTTGCATTCTCCTGGTGCTGGACTCTTCTGATTCCTTCTTGGGTAAGCTTTTCCCAGGCTAAGGTGGCAAGGAGGAAGGTAGTTTCTTCTCTGCACTTTCCTGTCTTGGTTTTGGGAAGTCTCTTGATTCACTACATATTTACTAACCTGTCTGTAGCAGACAGCTTCAGGTTCACTGAGATGAACTTTCAGACAAGACACAGTTATGGAGGAAGGGATATTTATTGAAGCTTACAGATCCAGGGGAAGTTCCATAAATGGCAGGGAAAGCTGGCCTGCCTTCACAGGAACAAGCAGAGAGAAAGAGAAGCACAAGCCAAAAAGCCAAAAGCCACACAGCACAGCACACTTCAGGAACTCCAGCTAGGCACACTTGGCATATCTTTAGATTGAAATCTGAAACCCACCACCACACCTTAAGATCCACCCAGTGACACTGCCTTAGCCAGGTGGCAAACAAATAAAAAACTGCATATATTGGGGGCCATCTATTCAAACCACCACACTCTCTCTTAGTCTTTCCTGGGCCATACGTGAGTGTAAAGGAGAAGGGCTTGCATTACCATGCTCCACTTTCCATGTGTGTGCACCTGCGTTTCTTCTGAATCATTCAGCCTGGGCTCTCATGTCTTGCCCTTCATTTGTGTGTGTGTGTGTGTGTGTGTGTGTGTGTGTGTGTGTGTGTGTGTGTGTGATGTGCCAGAGGCTTTTCTATAGAGATTTCTCTATGGAGGACAGAACGTCCCCTTCTCCCCACTCTCTCTTCAGCAGGGCAAGAGTTCCCTTCTGGCTTAAGTCTTTCTCGCCTTCATTGGATACTGATTCTCCAAAAAATATACACCGTTCATAATTTACTCTTCTCAGAGTCAATTTTCTTATTTATTTTTGTTAAAGTAAATAACCTAAAAGTTGGGGTTCACAGGCCTGGATTTCATAATTGCGTATCATATGTGTTCACATACAGAGAGAGACAGAGCTTGACAAGCAACAGCAAGAGACAGTGACTAACATGGCACTGCATGTTCAAGGCCCTGAGTGCTGAAAAGTAAATACGTAAATAAATAAATAAAGTGGAATTGTTAAACCAAAATGAGAAACACTGAAAAAAATTTTTATTCACATTGCTAAACTGCCTTCAAGAAAAACTACCAATGCACTTTCTTACTAAAAATATACCCTACATAGAGAAAATAGAATGACTTTTCTCCTATCATTCAAGTGTGTAAAAAAACAAAACAAAACTATCTTATAAATCCAGGAGGAATTTCAAGTGTTAAAATAATTAACATTTGCTCATTAGCAGGTAAGATACCAATTATAAAAGTTTTCACAAGGAATCAAATGCAAGGAGCTGTGAAGAGGGCTCAGTGGGTTAAGTGTTGCCTTGCCAGAGTCCCATCCCCAGAACCCATGTATAACATCCAGATGTGGGATGGAGAGAAGGCTTAGCCAGCAAGGTACTTGCCTGCCAAGCCTAAGGACCCAAGTTTGTTTCCCCAGTACCCATGTAAGTCAGATGCACAAGGTGGCACATTTTCAGTGGCTGGAGGCCCTGGCACCTGGCACACCCATTTTCTCTCTCTCTCTTCATATGTGTGTGTATGTATATATATATATATGTGTATATATATATATATATATATATATATATATATATATATATATGTATGTATGTATGTATGTATGTATGTATATGCTGTTCTCTCTCATAAATAAGTAAATAAATGAAAGTATTCTTTAAAGCCAGATGTGGTAGTGCATGCCTTTGATCCCAGTGCTCGGGAGGTAGCAGCAGGTGGATTTCTGGGGTTCCTTAGCCAGAGCCAGTGTAGCCTAGTTGGCAAGGTCCAGCCCATGAGAGACCTTGTCTCCTAATAAAAAGTAAAGAAAAGAAAATATAGTACATGATACATAAAAAAAACCTAAATTAGAACTTAAAACAATGGAAAGTTGAGTAGGAAAAGATGCCCATCATATCACAGAACTGAACACACTTCACTAACTTAGAGAACTACACAGTTAGTGTGAGTTTGAAATGTAACACCAAGCTTCCTAATAATCGAAGCTAAGGAAGAACCAGTAATTTACAAAGGGAAATTATCCCAGAGACGATCTTCTTTCTATGAAGTTCCTAAAGAAATGTATCACATGGGTCCCTGTCCAAGAAACATCAAATAATTTAATGGGACATGTTAAAATGGTATCGTTGGAATGAAATTCTTAACATAATGAGAAATATAAACTTCAGAGGGTCTCCCTTTTTTATAGTATCAAACTAAATATAGATAGGATATAGGTTGAAATTTTCTTCTTGCACACCTAAAACCAACAAACACTAAAAGAAAATTGCTTAGTAAACTCTCTAGAAAGAGATTAACTCCAGGGCTGGAGAGATGGCTTAGAGATTAAGGCATTTGCCTGCAAAGCCACAGGACCCAGGCTCAATTCCCTAGGAACCATGTAAACCAGATGCACAAAGGGGCACATGTGTCTGGAGTTTGTTTGAAGTGGCTGAAATACAAAAAAAAAATTTTACAGAAGAAATAGCTTACCTCCAGTTCTTGGAAATCTTAAATTATTAGGGGAACATTTTAAGAGTCCATTATGGATCTGGTAAAACACCAACCAGAATTACTCTAACACATGTAGGAAGCATGTAGACGATGGAAAGAAGATTGCCTCTTAGGAACACGGAAGTAGCTCAGTGGTGAGGGGCTTCTCCAGCATGTGCAATGCCCTGGGTTCAATACAGCAAAAATAATAAACAATCTTTTGCGCGGACCAATATGAACCAACTTGCAAAAGTGGAATTATTAGGCAAAAAGGCCAAACATTGAAAATTTTTTATTCACATTGCCAAACTGCCTTCAAGAAAAGCTATCAATGTACTTTTCTACTGAAAAGATAGAACACTCTCTAACTTCCCCATCTTCAGTGAAAATTAAGCACCAATCATGTAAATTAATTTGCCAGTTGTGAGGTGGAAACGGATTTGAGCATTTTGATAGGTTGTCTCAGCTGGAGGTGGGCTTTTACTTAATCCAGAAACTAGGGTTGTGGTTGACTCCTAGTTAGAGTAAGGCAAACCCGTTATCCAGATTGTCAGAGACATAGCTCAGTGATAGAGTGCTTGAGTATGTGGGTGAGGCTGCAGGTTTAATCCGAGGTGGGGAGAAAGGACTTTTGTATGTTTCAAAGAATATTCGACCACTGTCTCAAGTGAACCTACCTTCCTATGTCACTCACCCAAGAAGCTGAGGTCACAGAGCAGAGGCGCGGGGCAGGGAGGAACTGGAACACTGGCCTTGAGTCCGATTTCAGTCAAACCCAAAACAAAAAGGCCCCTCTTGAAAGCCGTGTCTCACTTCAAGACAACAGAGACAATATACCTCGCTGGCATTTTTCTTTTGTGAGAATTTAACGGTACTTATTGGGGCATCCAGCACTGTGACGGGGGCATGTGTTCTCACTCGGTTACCTTTTATTGCTCCAGAGACTCTGCGGGTTTTTCTCATGACAGCCTGCAGCAGGCTGCATTTCCTGGGAAGCAGGCAGTCTTATCAAGGGCAGATTTATTAGCAAGTGCTCTTGGGACCGACATCTAAGGAAGAGAGGAGGGAAGCCAGATGGGACAGAGGCTGGTGCCAGACTGTGACACAGGCCCACTGATTGTCTGACGATCTGACTCCACGGACCTCGGTTGTTAGGAGGACCTGATGAAAAATTACCTGGAGTGGCTCCAAGAGCTCCAGGTTTTCATACCTCTGCCCCCAAAAGTCAGTGGCTGAGGTGGTAATGCATCTAATGGACAAAGGGTCTTGAGCAAGTGGCTATTTTCTATGAGGTGATTGCTTTCAAGGCTGCCATTGCAGGCTGTTTGCCAGAGCCCCTCCCTGGAGCTGAGATAGCCCTGTCACTGTGGGGACATCTGGTGTTGGCAAGTGGCCTGGGCTCAGAGTTTCTTTCTCAGGTAAATGACAAAGGTGCTGCCTACTTTCAAATGCGATACATAAAGGTGTGTGTGTGTGTGTGTGTGTGTGTGTATGCACACATGTGTGCACATAGAGGGAGAGGAAGAAGAAAGAATAGAGAAGAGAGGAATGAGACTGATACCATTTTAATTGGAAGTAAAGGAAGCATACTTTACCAAGTTTAACTTGCTTTAGGCAAGACGCTTTTGATCGTGAACACAAGTCATTTCCTTGAGCTTCTCAGGGAGATCAGAGAGACAATGGAAAATCCTGCTTCTGTTTTGTTAAAAGAAAATTGCTGACTCGCAGATGTGGGAGAGGTCCAGGGGGAGGCTGGATGTGAGGTGTCACAGCAAGAAGTTCCCTGGAAAAGTTAAGCAGACAGGGAGACTCTGTTCAAACCATGGCCATAGGAGAAAGAGTCCACTACCCTGGACAAGGGCATGTGACTGTTAGGATGGGTTCACAAGAGCTGGGATGGGAAATGTTGGCCACCTAGGTCACTAATTGGCTTTCTCTGAAGAAAGAGTGAGGCTTTTGTGTTTTTCAGAAAGGAAGCAGTCTTTTAGCTTTGTACAAGAGGCTGGCTGAAGTTAGGTCCAATCCAGTGTCCCCAGCACTAGAAGATAAACGACTTCCATTGCTCCCTCAATGTTAATTTCAAAGTATTTCTACTGCCATTGGATAGTTGATGGTGTTCCCTAGGTCTTACACTGTTCAGTGCCTTCACTTCCTCTTCCTTCCTCTCCCCCTTGCCTTTATCTTCTTCTTTATCTCCTCTTCTTCCTCTTTCCACTGCCTTTCCCCCAGTGCTCTGCAGAGAGAAGACACCTGCCTGAGCTTCCTGCAAGCAGAGAAGAGAGGCTGTCTTGGGCAGAGGTTCCTCTTCACTGGAAGGTTTTCAGAGGAGCTCAACTTCAACGTTGGTTGGATTCTGACAGGGCAGGCCAATCAACCTGCGAACAAGCTGTGCTCTGGATGAGACGTCTTTGTTGAGATGTTTCTAGCTGCCGGTCAGATGCCAGCTATCCAGATAGATTTGCATGAGTCAAATTCCAACCAGAAAAAAATAAGATACTTCAAGGCACAAATGTTATTTATCAACCCGGCATATTTCTGCTGCAGTCCTAAGTCTCTTTCTGTTGGAGAGGGGCCATCCTAGGCTTGTTGATGCCACTGCCCCTAATGGGCACGCCTGGATTCTATGCTGATGCAGCTCTATCTGTCAGCACGTGATCATGAAACAACTCTGCTTGAGCCTTTTGCCAGATTGGGCCTGTTGACCCTGAGGTCTATTTCTGTTTGTATTTTTTTTTTTTTTGCATGTGCATGTATGTGTGTGGTGTATGCATGTTGTATGAATGTGGACAAACGTGGGTGTTGATGTGTGTGCACATGTGTGTGCACAGGAGGAAAGAGACCTCTCACTTGCCTCTACTTTCCTGAGGCAGGGTCTCTCACTGGAGCCCAGAGCTTGCTGAGTCAGCTAGTCTAACTAGCTGTCTTGTGTCAAGGTTCCCGGTCTGGTCCTCTCGCGCTGGCATAATAAGCGTCAGACTTGCTCACCTGGCATTCACGTGTGTTCTGAGGATCTGAAGTCCAGTCTCCACACTGGTGCCGCAAGTACTTCATCCACTGTGCTGTCTCCCTAGATCAGTGAGGTCTATTTCTTGGACTTCCAGTGATGAGCACTCCAAAATGTTTCTCCGACACACAGGGCTCTTAGAGGAGAAAGGTGACCCTGTACCTTACTTCTGCCACAGGCCTTCCATCCTCAGTGACAGCAACCCCTCACCTTGTATTGCAGGTGATATCCATTTGGTATTTCCAGGATCTTGGCATCTTAGTGAAAGAATTGAAGAGTTCTAGACATCAAAGCAGCAAAAAACAAAACAAAACAAAACAAAACAAAACAAAACAAAAAACCAAAAAAAGCACAGAGAGTCAAGCAAAACTGCAAATTGTGGGGGTGGGAACACAGTTAGAGAACAGCGGGTTCCTGAATCAGGTTGACGAGGAGCATGGGTTTCTGTGTGCAGCGTCTTTTACAAGTTCTAGGAGAAGGAGGTGCTGTTTACTAGGGGCCATAGTGGGCTGGATCTTTATTTTGAACAACAAGCTCCAGGAATGTGAACTTTGCTATGCCTGTCCTTTCCCATGATGCCTCAGATAGCAATTTTATGTTCACCCCATCATACATAGGCACAAAATGGCAAATAGGAGATCCTCCCTAAAAGTTCACTCAGAGTGTAACGAGATAGGACACTTTTGCAAATTGGTGAAAGTAAAGCCAAAATGAGTACAGCTAAGATGTGAAAGAACGGACAAGGACTTCTTCCCTGTAGCAGATAAGGGAAGTGTGTGGGCATTATCTCCAGAACACAACTCTAGGGGTAACTAAGGAAACATGGGCATTTTATTCAGGAGGCCTATACATATTCATATAAGTGTAGGCCAATTCTTAAGCTTGCCTTGTCCAGCTCATAATTTTATTTAAAAAGATAGTACACACATTTCTATACATGCTAGTTTAAAGTCATGGAGCACATGTAGAAGATGTTAAATATTAAAATGATCCATAGAAATGCCTCTGGGCATGCTTATACTATAAAGTTTTATTGTCACTAACAGGAGGACACTCTTGCTATTACACATGTACTCCACATGAGTCCAGGCTGGATCAATCCCTATTCCCTGACATACATACATACACGTATATATATATATATTCCTCCATTCTACAACCTGTTTGAATAGAAACTGGGTCTCACCAGGAGTGTGCTAAGGAGAGTAACTTATTTCCATTGTTCAAAGCAGAAATTCATACACCTTGGTACAGGTAGAGGTCCCAGAGTGCCAACAGCTTACTAGGTGCATTGACGGGAAATGGGTGTGTTTACTGCCCAAGCCAAGCTGCATCCTGGGTTGCCAAACTTTTCCTAGTCTTCCTGCCTCAACTGGAAGTACATGGCTTGGACACTTTTGTTACCATAGCCTGCCTGTATGCAGGAGAAGATGCCCTTCCACAATGCTCTGTTTTCACCCAGCTGCTCTATAACCTGTTCTGCCAATTCCATTAATTAAATTCTCTATTAAAATTTTCCTGACTGAACCCTGACTAGTACAGGTTTCCTATGAATAGCCAAACTATAATCTAATATATCTATCTATATATATATATCTATATATATATATCTATATATATATTTTTTTTTCCTGTAGGCAAGCTCTCTCTCTCTTCTCTCTCTCTCTATCTTTTTTTTTTTTCCCTGAGAACTCCCTAGGGGAAGCATCTATGTGATTCCAGAGTCCCTCAGCTGCTGACATAGGAAAATAGCACTGTATTTGTTGAATTCATGTTTTCCTTGCAGCAATGTCTGTGGCAGAGACTTGCACAGAAAAAAGATGAGGTCATCTGTGAGCCCTCAGAGATAACCTTCTGTTCGCAGGAAGAAAAGGGGTGGTCAAGTTTTGTGGGTTATAGCAAGATCTTTTAAAAACTGAGTGAGGTCAGGGGAAGGGGTGGAGGAGAGAAGGGATGGAGAGAGGTTAATAAAAACTAAATATGTTATGAATAAGCCATATTCAAACCTATTTTTTCACTACCTAAATAATATACATGTTAAAAAATAGAGCTTGGGCATAACCTGTGGGGGTGAATAATGCCATATCCAGAAGCCATAGATTATTACAGGAAAATTTTAGTACCAGAGGTGGGATACCTGCAAATGAACTGTTTGCCATGGAGGCGCCTGATGTCCCAAAACATTACAGTCTATTGATAAGGCTCTTGGTTGCCCATCAGAACTCTATTAGTGAAGATACAACAAGCTTTGACTATAGGGCATTCAGAAATCCAGCTGGAACAGAGCTGGAAAGCTCCTCCCTGTTGACTAGCTGTCAGGATGCTGGAGAGCTCTGTAGCCTGTTGGAAGAGAAAAACCACCAGTGGTCTAAATCAGCAGTGGACCCTGCAGCTTTCCCGCTGGCCAGCCAGGCCAAATGTGCCAACTGCTGCAATAGTGCCATGTATGTGATAGGGAATAGCAACTGCTCTGATTGGATTTGAGACCTGCTCAATGGGAGGGAATTCATGCTTTTACTGAAAACCTAGTCAAAAGCCTTTGTCTGGGGGCGGTTATAAGCCATAGGGGCAACACTACTACTGTTACCCGGCTAAATGGATATTCAGTCTTCTAAATATTTATGTGTATGACCGTATATTAGTACTACTCTCACATTTGATTTGAGAAGCTTCTCTTTCCAGATGGCGATGACTACTGAGACCCAAAATTTATCAAAGTGCTGAGAAGAAGTGACAGTAACATGTCCAGCACTGAGACATCTCACCCTGTTCCTTCGAGCTTCAGGGACCGTGGAGGAAGAGGTATGGGAAAGAAAGTAAGAGACGAAGGAAAGGGAGGAATGTTTTGCAATACTGTCTTGCAGGTACAAAGTGTCCGTGGTATTCACGACCTCCCTGTGGCTAATGCTGCCTCCACAAGACCTGTCTATAGAAAAGAAAAAAAATGACATTAAAATAGAAGAGAGACTCCTTAGAATAAAAGATTCTGTGAAGGGAAGGTTCTGCAGAGGGCAAAAGGGAAGGTCGTAGGAGAGGACCATGTTTATGTGTATGGAAGACAATAATAACAAAAAAAATAGAGATTTGCAATTATGACCTTAAGTCATTCTTTTTAAAAAATATTTATTTATTTATTTTGAGACAGAGGCAGGGTCTTTAATCACAGGAAAGGAACTCCAGATGCATGTACCAAAATGAGCATCTGGCTGATGTAGATCCTGCGGAATTGAACCTGGGACTGTAGGCTTTGCAGGCAAATTCCTTAATTGCTAAGTCATCCCTCCAGCCCAATCTAAAGATATTCTTTTTTGATATATTACAATACTTAGGGCATGCAAGATTTGCTTAAGTGAGTAGGTAGTTTGAATTTGTTCTTGTGGGTACACTATTTTTAGTAAGTTCTTTCTAAGCAGTTCATCAAAGCAAGACTGTGTTTACCTTTTTCCAATAACATAATGGATCCACTAAACACTTGTTCAATAAATAAATTACAGTTTAGTTACTGGAAACTCTAAGTACTATGTAAAAGGGTTCTCATTATTTGTGTATAATTAAGGAAAACTAGTGGTTGACATTTGACTATTGTCAAAAGGCTTAGATGAGAAAAACTACAGATTAGCTCTTTAACTCATTTTCTCAAGATTTTCTAGGGTATGCTGGCATACTTTAAGGGGCATCCCATTTGTATCCATTATTTCACAAAATTTATTTCTCTTTTCAATCATTTATTCTTCTAGCCCTTAAATGTGAAGTGTGTAGGGATGGAGAGATGGCTTAGTGGTTAAGCGCTTGCCTGTGAAGCCTAAGGAACCCAGTTTGAGGCTCAATTCCCCAGGACCCACGTTAGCCAGATGCCCAAGGGGGTGCCTGCGCCTGGAGTTTGTTTGCAGTGGCTGGAGGCCCTGGCGCGCCCATTCTCTCTCTCTCTTTCTAACTGCCTTGTTCTCTCTGTGTCTGTCACTCTCAAATACATAAATAAAAATAAAGAAAAAATTTTTTAAAAAGATATGAAGTGGATAAATGCAAATAAAATAAATGCTCATGCAGTCACTTAGACTTAGACATAAATGCTGAATTGAATATGAGTAAGGCTACTTTCAATCATACATCTTAGGATTCATGGATTTTAGAATTCACTTAGAGTTTCTATACCTGGATTCCTAAGTTCTGGAATGCTCAGCCACGTACTGCAAAAGTCAGGTGCCTTAAACCGGAAAGTTCAGTGACCATCTCTTCAGGCTTCTTGGATACATGAAGACCCTGGTAGGTAGCATTGCTGTGTTTTATTGATGAGTTTCTTAGGATATCCCCTTACATTTACTTTGTATCTGGTTCCTTAGGAATGGATAGCACTGAAGGTTCAGTAGAAGTTTAATGAGTAATTGTTACTTTTTATATGTAATAAATAATTAGAACCTTTATGAGTTTATTGATACTGGCACCAAAGTTTGCTCAGTGCTGGGACAAGAAACAGCATCTATGGCACTAAAGTCATGTTTGGATCTTGCTTTCTTGGACAAATCATAAAACTAGTGGGATCTAGAGTTTATCAACTATGTGATGTGAGAAAGATCACTTAAGCTATGGGTCTGAGCACATTTATTTGAAAAATAAGAAAGATAATAGTGTCAATATTACCCTTGTTTAGAGACCTACACATAGAAGTCATGTAAATTATAGAAAGCATAGCAAATGTGACAAGACATTATTAACTTGCAGAGAGGTAAATGTGAGATAACAACTGGAGAAAGGATACATTGGCCAATATGAACCTGAGTATTTGCTAATTATTTGGACTCGTTACTTCAATTTTTTTTGTTCATTTTTTATTTATTTATTTGAGAGCGACAGACATAGAGAGAAAGACAGATAGAGGGAGAGAGAGAGAATGGGCATGCCAGGGCTTCCAGCCACTGCAAACGAACTCCAGACGCGTGCGCCCCCTTGTGCATCTGGCTAATGTGGGACCTGGGGAACCGAGCCTTGAACCGGGGTCCTTAGGCTTCACAGGCAAGCGCTTAACCGCTAAGCCATCTCTCCAGCCCAAGGACTCGTTACTTTAAATGCCAGTGTAGCGTGGTCTGTGCCAGCTTCTTTTTAACCCACTGAGCCATCTCCCAAGCCCAATTATTATGTTTTTCTTTTAAAAAGTTTGACGTTTTGCATTACCTCAGGGCTCCAACATGTGAGAAAATAATCCAAGTTTTCCTGATAAAAATGCGTATCCGAGACTGTTGTGTATGTGTGATGGTTAATCTCGATTGTGAACTTGATCTGGTTCAGTATTGCTTAGAAAACAAATCTCTGGGCATGTCTGTGAGTGTGTTTCTAGAATCGGTTAACGGAACTAGGAAGTCTCACCCTCACTGCGGGCTGCACCTTTCCATGGGCTGGGGTTCAGTACTGAGAATAAAGAGTAAATAAAGCAGTACTGATCACTTCCAGCAGGGTGACCCGCTGCCTCATGCTCCTGCTGCAATGGCTTCCCCACCACGAAGGCTGATTGCCTCGAACTGTGAGCTAAAATAAGCCCTTCCTTGAGTTGCTTTCGTCACAGCAAGAAAAGCAACTAATACAGTAGAGGTAATCACCATGACTGATCATGTAAATGCAGCAGATGTGTTATCTGTTACAAAGACTAATAATTCTAATAATTACATAGTTACTATGTCTTCTATACATCCTGTATATATAACATGCAACAGCAGATTACACAGACATTCAGCCTACTAATTGGCTGCTTATTTGACCTTTCCAAATGGATAAGTTAACAATCCATGGGTCGGCTGAAGTTTTCATGGAACAATTGGCCAAGTTTATGAAGATACTGAAGTATAAAGTCATGTCAGTCACTCAAACCCTTTAAATTTCAGGTAATCTGGCAAGTAAAAGTAATAAGCAACATGTGGGTTGACACATGCACTTCATCATGTCCCGAAATATCAGTGAGACACAACCAAGATCAACATTGCAACGATTGAATAGAATTGTATTTCAAACCTGTGTGCACTGAAGAATAGCTGATAGACATTGGCTAGGCAGCTTAGGGCCACAGGACCCCCAGAGTGGCTAAACACAGGGAGTATCTTTGAGCCTGCTTTCCCCTTATCATTTTCTTTCTTGGATAACTAAGATTGACCTGTGTTGGACCAGAGTCTGGACTGACACCATCTAGGGTGATGCAGAAATGAAGAGAGAGAACAGACAGCCTTCATAAGCACATTTCTCTTTATTGGGGGATGACCATTGAAGGACAGCAGCATGGTCCTGGGGACCACCCAAGCATTCAGTCGGAGGTTTGGCTGAACTCAGCAAGGGATTTTGGAAAATCACCTGGGAGAAACCCTGGCCAGAATTTCCTCAGTCTCTGCAGGTGAGCAGCTGACCTCCCATAGTCCTGAGGTTCAGGGTAGAGGAAAGGTGTTTGAAGAAGGCTGGGGTCTACAGACCCCAAAGCCCAACTGGGTATCGGCGCCAATTTTTGGACTAGAGTTGGCAAAAGACCACGTAGGGCTAAGTGGAAATAAAGAGAGAGAGAGAGAATATATGACTTCATCAGCTGACTGTTCTTTATTGGTGGGCGAACAGTGAAGGAGAGCAGCCTTCTGAGTTTTGAAGCCACTGTACTAAGACACAGCTGAGCTGAATATTTAAGGGAACTGCAGTGGGTAAGCAGGATAGAGAATGGGGAAGTTAAAACAAAATAAAGTGGGGCTGGAGAGATGGTTTAGAGCTTAAGGCTCTTGCCTGCAAAGCCTAAGGAACCAGGTTTGATTTCCCAGTATCCTTGTAAGGACACTGACACAAGATGGCACATGTGTCTGGAATTTGTTTGCAGTGACTAAAGTTCCTGACATGAGCATTCTCTCTCTCTCTCTCTCATAAATAAATAAAAATAGGGCTTTTTTTTTCTCAGATATCTATAACTGTTAATTTGAGCTTGACTCATTATTTATTTATTTATTTATTTGACAGAGAAAAGGGGGGGGTAGGGAGAGACTGGGCATGCCAGGGCCTCTAGCCACTGCAAAGGAACTCCAGATGTGTGCACCCCCCTTGTGCTAACGTGGGTCCTGGGGAATCAAACCTGGGTCTTTTGGCTTTGTAGGCAAATGCCTTAACTGCTAAGCCATCCCTCCAGCCCTTGACTCGTTTTTAATTACAGACCTGTTTGCATGGTTTGGGGCTGTGGTTCCTGTGCGGCAGGTGACTTTACTGTGCTGTGGTTTGGAAAGTTATTTACAACACAGAGGAAATTCCTCTGTGTCAAAGTCTGTCCCAGGGCCAGCATGTCCCAGTAACTTCTATGACTCATTCAGTGCTCACTGGGACACCCCACCACACCCCAGGACTCATTCACCCTTTCAAACCAGAACTACCCCTTCCAAGGAGATTACATCCTTTCCAGGAGATGGTTACCCACTGCCCTAGGAGCCAGACCTTATATCTAGAAACCGGGTGGACCTGGCTTTTCCTTCTCTAAAGGAATTCTCTTTCCTTAAGAATCCCAATCAGAGAGACCAGGTAAGCTCTCCTCTTCCCTGGAGTCTTCTTCCTATGCCACAAGAAACCTTCCCTTTTATCAAGTTCCAATGGACTTCTAAATGTCACCCTGTGAAATTAATTCATTGCATTCATAAGATAAGAATCTAAAAAAGCCCCCGAAAATATCATAACATCATATGATAAGAACCCTAAAAAGCTCTGTGACTGTGACCATCCAGCACCTGAGCTTCTGTATCACTGCCCACTGGAGAGCTAATGGAGGCTCCAATGTACTCAAAGATGCTCCCCAAACTTCCGTATCCATACACAGAGTATATACGTGGTACGCGGTAGTACTGCTTTCTACTGTGAACCTCACTCAGGTTCACAACACTTACTGGGCATCAATTGCATTTGACCATTTTTTCCTCTGGCAATACAAACAAGCCATGTCCTCCTTAAATGTACAACCAGCACCCTGTCTTTCAATGCTAGACCACCACCCACCTGGGGCATTGCCACTCCAGCTGGGACCATGCGCAAATAGGATTCCAACTTTTCTCATTATTGCCTCCATCTCAGGCCTTGCTGATTGAACTTGGTTTTGAGAGACAAAGCCCCAAGGCATTTATTTATTTGGTGCAAGGCAAATTCTGGAAGCAAACAGGAAGATGTATGTGCTCTGGGTCCAATGACTTGCTTCAATGGCAAAGGTAAGAGAATTAAACATCTGAGATGCAGGAGTGGTGACAAAACCTTGTTCTATGTAGGATCCCTCTACTCTGCCCACATACCAAAACAGTACTCATCATGGCCTCATTGACTGTTCCTGGTGGAGGAGGAACAGGAGAAAGCCAGCTTTTTATAGGCAGTTAGCCAGGGACAGAGGCCCAAGGAGAACATAGATGCCATCTTGCCTGCCCTGACCAGCACTGGATCTTGCCTCATCCAAGATGGCTGCAAGCAGCATTCCCTAGCAGCATCTTTCTACTTCTTCCTCAAGTCAGCACATCTGAGTGAGCTGACCCCTTCTGAGTCAGCCCTTTGAGTTCACCAACCAGTTAGGTCTCTCTCTTTAACATCTGAGGCTGATGTCAAGGCTCATCCTAGTTGGTTGGTTGTCTGACCCATATAAATGTGCATGGTGGGTGTGTGTGTGTGTGTGTGTGTGTGTGTAAAACTCTCTTGGTCCCTTTTCATTCTATGGGCACCCGGATCTCCTGGTCCTTGTTTTGGTAAGCTCTTCCCCTTCCAATCCTACCTGGGAAGGGGACAGAGATTTCTCCTTGACCAGGCACTTTCCCATTCTGTTTGTGGTGCTTTCAATCTTTGTTTACATGAGTGATCTCTCTTTAAGGACTAAATCCTTTAGCATCCAATCTCTTAGTCTTTTCTCACCCCATGTGTGAAGGTGAAGGGCTTGGGTTCTCGTGTTTGCTTCAGGTGTGTGTGCGTGTGTATGCATGCACTAGTTTCTTCTCAATCTTTTGGCCTGGGTACTTGGGCGCTCATGTTTTGCTTTCTGTGTGTGTGAATGTACCCTCACCAGAGGCTTCTTCCTAGATATTTCTCTAGGTGAAGATTCTCTCCATTTTCATATCCTCAGCCAGGCAAGGAGGAGAATTTCCTTCTGGCTTGAATCTTTCAGCTAGCCTTCACCCTGGATCCTAATTCCCCCTAAAATAAACTTTGTATTTCATTCTTCTCAGAGTCCATTTTTCCCCATTGTTTTGCTAAATCAGATAATGACTCAAAAGTTGAATTCATAGGCCTGGGATCTTCTGCATCTTTATAGAATCCCTCCTCCGTGATCCCCCAAGCCCTGCATCACTGGCACTACATTTCACTGATATCTCTTAACAGACTTTTCTCTTCTTGGGGGCAGAAAAGGAGAAAATAGAGTTTTTATTAAATGTTTACTTCTATTGATTTGAGAAAGAGGGGGCAGGGAGAGAGAGAAGGGCAGAAAGAGAATGGACATGCCAGGGCCTTTAGCCATGGCAAATGAACTCCAGACATATGTGCTGGCTTACGTGGGTCCTGAGGAATTGAACCTGGCTCCTTTGGCTTTGCAGGCAAGTGCCTTAACCTCTAAGCCATCTCTCCAGCCCCAAAGCAGAATTTTAATGCAGTATGGGTAACTTTTTACTTGGAAGAGAAGCTTGACTATGCAAAAAGTGATTGAAATAAGCAAAAATGAACTTAAACTTTGTTTCAGTTTTGATAAAGTCTGTACAAATTCTGTGGTTTCCAGGATCCTAAAGATTGAGTGAGAAAACACATAAGTAATTATGCCTATAAAACTGGGCTCTTTTCTGGGTCCATGCTGCTGCTATGGGGCTGTGTGTAGATGGTCTTCTGCCGAAAGCCTATGAGCATCTGTGTGGTAAGAAGCTGGTGGGCTGGTGGGAAGAGGCTCATCTGCAGGCCAGGCTATGTGGGCAAAACAATTTTGAGGAAACTCTGAAGGGCCAGATGGACATTCTATGAAAATAGCAGAATCAACCAGAGCTGCTTTTCAAATAAAACCCACTCCCACAAAAACAACCAAGCAGATCTAAATGTGGAAGGGGGTGATATTCAGCAGGTAATGCCCAGATAGCTCTACAGGAAACCAGAGTGGCCAGTGTGTTGAGTATGAAAGACTCAGGCAATGACCAGAAAATGCATTTTCCTTTCTCAATCACCCTTTTAGATGCACCCAGTGGGGATGGCTATTTCTCTATGTAGGGATAGAAAAGGTCAAAACAGGATCCTCTTTAGCAATTTCCTACCAGTGTGTGTCACCACAACTGGCAATTCCAGAATTTCTGTTGTTATGGAAAACTGAGTCTCACATACCCAGCACCAGAGACAGAGTGAAGAATCCCAGAGACTGAGTAAAGATGCAATATGAATGTTTATTATCATGCCAGTGTGGGCCCAGGGAAATCTCTTCCAAAGCCTGGACCCTGAGCTCTGATGGCTCAAAGTTTTTATAGGCGGTAGGGATATATCATGACCCCGAGTCTCTTCCCAATCTATGTAGCTGCATCCTGTTATCTGGTTAATGCACCATAGACAAACTCCCCTGAACTTCTGTAATTTTCCACTTGTAGTCCCCAGTCACATAGCCCAGAATGAGTACAATAATGAGTAAAGGAATCAAACATCTGAGAAGCAGGAGTAGTGGTAACACCTTGTTCCGCACAGAATCCCTCTACTCTGCCCACATACCAAAACCAAACAACAACAACAAAAAACCACCCATCATGGCCTCACTGACTGTTCCTGGTGGAGGAGGAACAGGAGAAACATAGCTTTTTTTTTAATAAAAAGAAATTTTAAAAACATTTTTGTTTCTTTATTTATTTGCAAGCAGAGAGACAGAGAGAGGAGACAGACAGAGAGAATAGGTGCACCAGGGCCTCCAGCCACTGTATACAAACTCCAGATGCATGCACCACCTTGTGCATCCAGCTTACATGGGTACTGGGAATTGAACCTGGGTCCTTTGGCTTCACAGGCAAGTGCCTTAACCGTTAAGCCATCTCTCCAGCTCCAAGGAGAAAGATAGCTTTTTATAGGCAGTTAGCTTGGGACAGAGGTCCAAGGATAACGTGGACGCCACCCTGTCTGCCCTGACCAGCAATATGTGCTTTCTCACAATAATGTGAAGACCTTGATTGAATGCTTGACATCTTTACTTCCCAGGTGGACAATGAGGCAGAGGTGGAGCCTCTCTCTAGTTTTACCTTCTCTTGCATTGGGAGTTCCTGGTGCTGACCCTATAATGGGCTAGTACAGATGATGAGCAAGGAATAGGAGGAGAGGGAGACAGGATGTTACTACCTGACTGCCAAGATCAGTGTTTTTCTTGGATACCTGGCCCTGTCTGGTAGTTAGATTGACTCTCACTGGTGTCCTGGGAGGACAGGGACAGGACTCCCTTGCTAGGCCTCACTGACCCTCTGTCTCTCCTATTGCCCATTTCCATCTTCCTGCTTCTCATGGAGTCAGCACCTACATTGCTGTGTCAGAACTCTTTTTTGTTCTGTTGGGCCAGCTTCGTAGGTTTTCTGGATTCTGGGGTGGCATTCCTTCAACACAAATACATGAATAGCAAATTCACCACGAAGCAGCAATAGTTGACAAAACAAAGTATAGAACAGAAAAGGCATTAACAAACCGGAGCAGAGAATTACAGAGGAGGGTGGCGAAGTAACTTCTTTCCTCTAGGGTTCATTCCCTTCATATGTGGCTGTGGATGATCTTCCATAAGTCAGCTACTATCACGTTGAAGGAGGACAGGAGAAAGGAGAAGCCTAGCCTCTTTTTTTTTTTTTTTTTTTTGCAATTTCAGTTAGAGATTGAGGCTTAAAGAGAACCATGAGATGCTACCTGTGGTGGTTTGGTTCAGGTGTCCCCCATAAACTTAGGTGTTCTGAATGCTAGGTTCCAAGCTGATGGAGATTTGGGAATTAACACCTCTTGGAGGCAGTGTATTGTTGGGGGTGGGCTTATAGGTATTATAGCAAGTGTCCCCTTGCCTGTGTTTGGAACACTCTCCTGTTCCTGTTGTCCATCTGATGTTGGCCAGGGAGTGATGTCCACCCTATGCTCATGCCATCGTGGAGCATCCCCTTGGGTTTGTAAGCCAAAATAAATTTCTTTTTTACCCATAAGCTTCTCTTGGTTGGGTGATTTCAGCCAGCAATGCAAACCTGACTGCAACATCACCTCACGTGCCTTCACAAAACTGGCTCTTGGGTCTGATGGAGACTGATCTACAGCATCCCCTGCTTCCCAGTCTACACACTACCTAGACAGATGGCCCTGGATGGGCTGGCCCAGGGCTCTGCCCTCTAAATCTTCCAACAGGGTCTTCCCCTGGCCTGTAAAGGCTCCTGTCTTCTTGTTGGAACTTTTTCCCTGTGTGCTCTGCTCAGCTCAGCTCAGCTCTGTTTCTCTGCTTTCCTGTCTTTGCTAGGTCCAGAGGATGCATATGAGTCTGGCTTCCCCCGCACCCAGCCTGGCTGAGTTGTAGGAAGAGCATGAACTCTTTCTTGGTTTGGATGCTTTCCTGCTTGTCTCTGCTTCATAGTTTGGAGTAACTTTTCTCTTTGATTACATGCACGACTTTCCTATGGTTTCTGAATCTATTGTGTACAGATTCTTACCAAGTTTCTCTACACAACCTTCTAGCTTTGACTTTCCACATGCCAGTAGTTTTATTCTAATTTCTCTTTAAAATCTTGTTTCTCTTAAATCCATATGTTTGTAGCTTTACCCTAATTTCTCTTTAAAAGCCTCAGTTTTTCTTCAGCTCACATGCTTATGGCTCTACTCTAGTTCCCCATCATCAAACCTCAATTTCTCTTAAGTGAACCTTATAAAGTCTGCAGTGTTTCCAATGACAGAATATTTCCTGAACCCCGCAATTTGTGATTTTTCCCTTCAGTAAACTTAATAATTCAGAATTAATCGTTGAGTCTGTCTTTATCCACTTCTTTGTTAAAGTAGGACAGAACCTAACACTTGGGGTTCATACATTGGGGGACTCCTCCTGAACCCCAAATTCCTGCATGAATGTCATGAGGGTTGTAGGTAAAGGAAGGGTTGATGAGTAGGGGAAGATGGGGTAAGGGAGGTTCTTCTGAAAGTTGGATCTGTTTCTTCCTTCTTCTTAAGCAAAATAGGGGAAGGAAGAGCCAATGTGGGAAGATGGAGAGAACAGGAGGTCTAGAGGAGAAAAAGTCAGTGTGGGGGGATGTTGTGACCACATTCTGAAGCCCCTATGTGGAGAAACCTGTCCCTTCCTGGCCTAGTTAGAGCATAGTCTGTTGGTTGCTTGGAGAAAGGGAGGAGGTGGAGCATTCTGAGACTCTCACAGCTTGGGGGTAGCAGGTTAGACTTAATCCAGTCTGCCAAGCTTCCATGAAGTACACAGGAGACCAGAGCCTTCTCTTACTCAGCAATCCCTCATACCTCATGGCTGATTGAAATGACTCATGTTTTGTGTTTCTTGTCTCTGCGGCACATGGCAAAGCTATTCCCACAATCGATGTTGCCATTAATCAGGAGGCCTCAGACCTGTTTCCAGACACCTGACTTCATTGCTCTGCCTCGGGCTGCCCACAGAGCAAGCAGCTCAGCGTTCGTTACAGCAGGGTGGCACTAGGGGCCGCAGGCCCAGTCAGAGCACCCAGCCACTGCCAGCGCCTTGGAACAATGGCAAGAAAGTTAGGGAGTTCTTTGATGACAATTTTTTTTTTTTTTGGAAACTTCTTGCCTATGTTCCACTAGACATTTCTCAGTGTTTATTATTGCCTTTCCAAGTTGAAGTGTCTATATTTCCCCTAAATAAGTTAATTCGAGCTACTGCCTGTAATTTTGCCAAAGTAAGGGAAAAATGCCAAGACAGCAAGGGCACGGGCATCCTGTGACAGGCGCGGGCGCCTCGGCTGACTCTCCTCAGGCATGCATTCAGTGTGCAAAGGCCAGCCTGCAGCATCTCTGTGGACACGTTTGGCCTCAGCTTCCTATGTGCTGTATGTTTTGGAACTGTCTCACGTAATTATCCTGTTATTCTATTTGGGGTTATGTTCACGGAGCTGAGGAAACAGTCACTGAAAATAAGCCATCTTTGGATTTTTCTCTTGCTGATAGTGTTGCAGGAATTTCTGGGAGTTTAGAGACCTGCAGTCCAGTCAGGTGAAGGATGGGAAGTTAACTTACCATGGCAGACTGGCACCCAGAACTCTCCATAATGGCATCATCTGGGATGCAGGTTTGTTAGGGATTTTGTAGTATTCACGAGCATTTATAGTATTACAACATTACATGGCAGTTGAGCCCGTAGGTTCCAAAAGATTTATGAAAATGTATCAGTTTGGCAAACAAATTGCAATGGGGATGTAAGTGGTAATTAAAGTTTAACCTGCAATAAACTGCAAAAGAGGGACAAGGGCAATAAAGAGCCAGGGGTTGGGGGGCCACCTCTCTAGTCACCCTCCTCATTCTTATCTCGTCTTGGGGGCTTTCCACTGTTCAAGTTTTTCCGACATGTTTCTCCCACCTCTACAATTGTGTCAGACGACTCAAATGACTTCACATCTCTTTAAGTCTTGCATGTACAATGGCGTAATTTTGACTTCCCCCACAGAAGTGAAAGATTACATAACCAAAAAAAAAAAAAAAAGTATTTAGTCCTCGAAAGGGTGTTTCACAACACTTTATTCAATGTAGAAGGCATTTTGAAAAGCACCTATAAGATAGCTTGAGCCTGACTTGCCCATTACTGGCATAGCTCAGAACTGAGCACTCCAGTCCACTTTTCCCCACACAGCACCACCTTTCCTCCTTCTTCACTCCCATCTTGCTATTGTTTGTTAAATTGCCAGAGTGTTAAAACATGATTGCTATTCATCTCTCTTACTGGTCAATAGAGCGTCCTATGGAAAATGTTCCACATGCATTTAAAAAACCTACTGTGACGAAAGACTCTGTCTCCAAGAAAGGAGAACACGGATGCGTGGAGCGTATTCTCCAGCCTCTACTTATGAGCCATTGCACGTGCTCCCCTCAACGCCCACACAAACATTTTTTAAGAAGGATTGCTTTTGACTGTTCAAGATCTTCAGTGGTTCCATATGAATTTTGGATTTTTTCCTCTTTCTGTGTAAAAAAAAAAATCACTGGAATGTCAATGGCGATTATGTTGACTCCTTATGTAACTTTAAGTGGTATGAGCATGTTAGTAATATTTATTCCTCTAGTCCAAAAAAGAAAACCCTGATTGCAAAATAAAGTTTTATTCCATATTGCTAAAGAGGGAAATCCTCTATTTTTTTGTTGTTTGTTTGTTTGTTTCAAAGTAGGGCTTCACTCTAGCCCAGGCTGATCTGTAATTCACTATGTAGTCTCAGGGTGGCCTTGAACTCATGGTGGTCCTCCCACCTCTGCCTCCTGAGTGCTGGGATTAAAGGCATATGCCACCATACCTGTCCCTCTACATTTTTTTTTTAATTTAAATTTTATTTTTAGAGAGAGAGATAGAGGGAGAGAGAGAGAGACTGAGAATTGGTGTGCCAAGGTCTCAGCCACTGCAATTGAACTCCAGACACTTGAACCACCTACTAGGCACATGTGACCTTGCACTTGCCTCACCTTTGTGTATCTGGCTAATGTGGGATCTGGAGAGTAGAACATGGGTCCTTAGGCTTCACAGGCAAGTGCCTTAGCCACTAAGCCATCTCTCTAGCTTGAAGTCCTTTGCTTTTTAAATGTTCTGGGCTAGAGAGATGGCTTAGTGGTTAAGGTGATTGCCTATAACCCAAAAGGATCCAGGTTCAATTCCCCAGGACCCATTAATAAGGTGGCACATGCATTTGGAGTTCGTTTGCAGTGGCTGGAGGTCCTGGCATACTCATTCTCTCTTTATCTGCCTCTTTCTTTCTCTCTTTCTCAAATAAGTAATTTTTAATAAAATGCTCTGATTGTCATCAATACCGACAGTACTTCTGTGTGCCTGCTCGTGTGTGTGTGTGTGTGTGTGTGTGTGTGTGTGTGTATGGTTCTAAGGCTAATCATTTAGCGACTTTCAGAGGAGCTACATTACTTTCTGTCCTTAAAGCATGAAAGTGTCAAACTTGGGAATGATATCAAGTCTTTCAATGAGTGTTTGAGAGCCCTGTATCACCATTAGGCCAATACGTTTTTCTGTGGAGTCATGTTGGAGTTGTGAGCACTCTACTGTCATAAAATAACTATCTTCCACCCTTGGGAGCCTTCATAAGTGGCATTCAAAATGGAAGGAAATAAAATACTCCAAGATGGTATAAATGTAACGCTACTTTCAAAACCTCTCAAGGCAAGAAAACTGTAAGAGGTACCATTGAAAATGGAAAATAATAAGAGAATGTTAAACAATAATATAAAAAAGGCAAAGTTCTCTTCGAAAAAAGGATAGGGCATTTAGCTAAGAAATAAATTGTGCAATCCAATTGCAAAGGTCTGAGATGAGCATGGGGTTTAAGAGCAGAACAAAATCACCTTTACTTCTTTGAGAATTTGTGTTTGGAATATTTACCTGAATTTTTTTTCCTGAGTTGTAATAAGCACATTGTTTTATTCTAGAAAGAATAACTCCTTAACAATATTTCTGGATCTCTTAACTAAAGTGGCCAGCAGCATTTTTCCATATATCATCTCATTTTTAACCAGAAATATTTTCTAAAATATTTATTTTTTAATTTATTTATTTAAGAGAGAGAGAGGGAAATAGGCAAGGAGAGAGAGAGAAAGGGGGAGAGAGAGAGAGAGAAAGAAAGAAAGGAATAAAGAGAGAGAGAATGGGTACACCAGGGCCTCCAGCCACTGCAAATGAACTCCAGATATGTGTGCTCCCTTGTGCATCTGGCTTATGTGGGTCCTGGGGAATCAAACCTGGGTCTTTTGGATTTTCAGGCAAATGCCTTAACCACTTGGTAATCTCTCCAGCCAAATATTTATTTTTTATGACAGAGAGAGAATATGGGTGCACTGGGGCCTCTTGCCACTGCAAAAGAACTCCTAATGCATATGCCACTTTGGGCATCTTGTTTTACATAAGTCCTGGGGAATTGAACCACAGTCATCAACCTCTGCAAGCAAATACCTTTAACTTCCGAGCCACCTCCCCAGCCCCGATGTTCACTTTTTCAGTGCTTCATTAAGTTAATTTGAGACACATAAGTTTAATTATACTCTCCTTTAAAAATGCAGGCATGGTGGTGCATGCCTTTAATCCTGGCACTCAGGAGGCAGAGGTAGGAGGATTGCTGTGAGTTCAAGGCCAGCCTGAAACTACATAGTGAATTCCAGGTTGGTTTGAGCTAGAATGAGACCCTACCTCAAAACTCCTCTCCCCAAAAAACATAGTGCAGGTGAAGTTTAGGGGATGAAATAATTCTAGGATCCACTGAAGTATAGAAAAGGCCTGGCTGGAAAAGAGGTCACTTGTCCCCTAGAGATGAGGCAGGAAGAGAAACAGTATCTAGACCATCACCTTTGTGAGCTGGGCCAGGAGAGGATGTTTGGGATGCAATCAGTGAAAGGGTGGCAGAGTACAAACTTGAAGATACTAAGAAAGGAGAGTGGCGGGAGGGCAGCAGGAAACCAGTTCCGAAGATCTGAGATGACGATGGAACTCCATGCTCAGTGTAGAATCGTCTGACCAGGGACTTCCTAAAGTCAATGATTGTTTCAAAATAGCACTACTTGGTCTTTGTAGTGTTAAAACCGCACCTCAGTCTGGTTCATTGATATATAATAGCAGGGTCACCTTTGGGACCTTGGGTGTTCAGGCTGATCACAAGTAGTGCAGAACATTGAAGTGACAAGCCATGTCATCAGCAGTGAAGAGTACATGTTCTGATGTAATGCTATCCTTGGGTTAGTAGCCGTGGCAGCAGTGTGCCCAGTCACTTACTTCTCACCCTACAGAGGCTCACTGGCAGCCTTGGTCTTTCATGGCCTGGACCATGGATTCTAAGTCCTCAGTCCCCTGCAGCTTAATTTAAAAGCTGGTCCAAAGGGTACCAGGACTTCCATTTTTGTAGACTTAGTGGATGAGACGAGGTGAAGAGACAATATGAAATGGGATGAAGGGAACTCCTCCAGGGGAAGCAGAGTCACACATCACAACTACTGGATGTCCCCTAAGGGGGACATATACTTCACCCGTACATGTTTCATGGAAAACAATGGCCTTAGTAATACAAGACAAACAATTTCTTCAACTTAAATTACCCGTAACAGCAGAGTTTTCTTGTGGAAGAACCCCAGAGCTGCAGCCTTTGCTACTGACATAACATTCAGCAGTGTGAACTGCATCCCATGGGAGGGTCTAATTGACATGTTTAGATGGAAGTCCAGGAACTAGGTATGTTTCATATTTGATTTGTCTCAGTGACATTAGGTTCTGATTTCTATTCCACCTCCAGGCTCTCCAAGGCATCTATGACTAACGATAATTTCTACTCTGTGTTTTCTGCATGTGGATGTCTTCTACCACTCAGTACATTCCCTTACCCAGGTGTCATTTATTGTTTCAGAAAAGAGTGTGATTTCATGGTGGGTAACCTGTGTACATGCTGGGCTGAGATTCTGGGACAAGAACTAGTCATGGGACCAC
This sequence comes from Jaculus jaculus, assembly GCF_020740685.1. NCBI lineage: Eukaryota > Metazoa > Chordata > Mammalia > Rodentia > Dipodidae > Jaculus > Jaculus jaculus. The sequence goes on along the minus strand of NC_059117.1, from coordinate 64,164,599 downwards.
CTCAGGGAGAACAGCATAGGAGAGGGCAGTGAGGATGATAGTCATTTCAAGGCTTGGTAACTAGGATTGCTTTTGAGTCTCCGAGCCTGGCGTTCCTCATCTGCACATTATGGAAAGTGCCATGACAGATATGGTAGTGTAGTACCTGGCACACTGCCAGCATATTAGCTCCTTTCTCTTGCTTTTAGAATGCTGACATATGTCAGATAATGAAGCTCAGATATAGGATTGAATGGAATAATTTGAAAGTTAGTTTTTAGTTCTCATATCTTAAGCTTGTATGAAACTTCTGGTTTTTTAAATTATTTTTATTAGATATGGACATACTTAGTATGTAAACAACACATGTTGGTTCCATCATTTCACTCATCCCAGTCCCTTTTCCAAAGAGGCTCTCCTCATTGGGGATGCAGGTCAACCCCATGGGGACTATGGGTCATGTATTGTGGGGGCAGAAGTCAGTTATGTGGGGGACAGGCAATGTCTCTGTGCATAATGTCCCAACTTGTGGCTCTACCAATCTTTCTGCCCCTTCTTCCGTAAAATTCCCTGAGCCATGTTGTGTTTGTTTTAGGTCTATTTCAGTGATGGGCTCTTAGGAGCCTCTGGATCCCTGGTTTAGTAGGTGTTGAGTGTCCTCAGTTTCTGTCTCCTTCACCCTTGTGCTGATATCAGGTTCACTGAGAGAGCAACACTCTTTCATTTCGCCAATTCCTCTGTGGTTTCACCTGGGGCCCTGGTGAGGTACGCTGGGCCTGTTTCCATTCGCCACACCCAGCTGGCAGCATACTGTGCCATGCAGGGAACCCCTTAAGCTTGCATGAAAATTCTGTCACACTAATCACAATTCATCACCTTGAAATTCTTCCTTTGCCTTTACACAGTTGTTTCAAAATACTTTATTGTTATTTGTAAGGAGGGGGGACACACCAAGGCCTCTTTGCACTATAAATGAACTTTCTAAGCATATCTTACTTTCTGTATCTGGCTTTACGTGGGTGCTGAGGAACTGAACCCAGGCTGTCAGGGTTTTCAAGTGAGTGCCTACCCAGCCACCCTTTACACAGTTTTGTTGTGAAATACAATATGCTATAGAAAAATCCTTTTCCCATCCTTAAATACGGTATTAAACTTTAACATAATCTATAATTTTATTTAAATACAAATGTTATACTGTGAGTGAAATGTACTTGAGTGTAACATTTGCACCAGCCTACTTTGCTGATCATAAAAACTATTTGTCAGTTTTTCACAGAAGTTAGGTACACCTGTTTTATGTGGAAGGATCAGGAATATAGCCAGTGTGTAATGTGAAAATCTTGGAAAAATGTCTTAACTTCTCTGATTGTCCCAGTCTCTGATCTTCAAAGTTTGAGGGAAATGGGCAGGCATGGATCATGAAATAAATAAAGAAAGGCTGTGAAGACCCCAAGCAGTGTGGCTCCATAGTGTGATAAACAGTGCTTATAACTGACACCTGCAGGGTTTAACAAACGTACTTCTAATCATGGTTTTAAAGACTGTGCAATGAAAGAAACTTATGCTGCTATAAATGAGAAAAGGGGGTAACAGGAGGAAACAATGGCTGTGTTTCAGTTGGGGTCACACACACACACACACACACACACACACACACACACACACACACGGGGGTGCAGAGACTGACATAAGTGAAGGAATCATGTCATTGAAAGCCCATGGGCAGGAGAGGCTCTGCCTGGTAGAGGAAGGATTTCTTCTTCCATAGGAAAGCCAGTAAACCATTTAAGGTCTTCAGCTCATTGGCTCAGGTCCACTAGCGTCACTCACAATAATCTACTTTACTTAAACTCAACTGACTGTTTATGTTCACCACATCTATGAGATGGCATTTCAGGGACACCTCCATGAACTTTTCAGTGAATACACTGTGGTCCAGTTAAATAAGTCAAGAGGAGATAAACCATCACAGAACAAAGCAGCCGATCAAGGGGCTTCTGGGAGGGCATGCCAATAGTCCACTTTGAGTGCTGAGGCTCTAGAAACTTTTCCAGGAGCGCACTTATCAAAGGTGTACTTTTCTATGTATACACTGTAGTTGAAAAGCTTTCCAACTGTTTATTTTTACCTTATCTACCATGTAAATTAGGGATAGCGGAGATTTGTCTGCTCTCTCTGGATCTCTATAAAGATTTCTGCAGTTGCATCCAGACTTGGAGGGTGAGATGACTAGCCAGAGAGTGATGGCCCCCAGGACAAGTGTCCAGCATGTCAGCTGCCTGTTCACTGTGTCTTTATATTACACCTTTAAAAATGAAAGGATTCTAAAATAGTGTTTCAGAACGGCAATATCACAAACACTTTCTCAGTAAATACAGTGACTTCTTTAGCATTTACTCATTGTAAAAGTCTCTCCTGGTTAACATATTTGGAAGCTTGCCTCTTGTTCTTCCTCTGTTTTTCAAATCACAAACTGTTCATGGACAAGCAGTTCTGGAGGTCTATGGAGGAACTTGTATTTTTTTTTTTTTTTTTTGCAGATGAAGATTTGTAATACAGGTGAAAAAAATATTTCAGATGAGGAATTAGTCACCTAAAACATAGAAGGCAAGTGCTTGATGGTCCTACCAGGTCAAAATAGTACCTACTTCTATAAGCCAGAGTAGAAAAATCTCTCTCTCTCTCTCTCTCTCTTTGGTTTCTAAGGTAGGGTCTTGCTTTAGATCAGGCTGACCTGGAGTTTTCTATGTAGTCTGAGGCTGGTCTTGAACTCATGGCGATACTCCTACCTCATCCTCTCAGTGCTGGGATTGATTAAGCACGTGAGCCACCATGCCCTGCAGAAAATCACTTAATTCACTGAATATTGGACAGAGTACTCAGTGATATGTTGCCTCTATTATAGGGAAAAGTTAGCCCTAGAAATAAATATAGTGTTTGTTCACATGTAAGCAATTTTCAAAGTTAGACATGAACTTTAAAATTTTTTTCAACAAAAGTTTGACTAAGTTATAGAATAAAACTCAAGAATGCTTATGGAATATGAGGAAACTTGGTATCCATTAAGGTCATAGCCAATCAAAATTGCCATTCAAAAATTAGTCCATATTAGCTGGGTGTGGTGGCATACACCTTTAATCTCAGCACTTGGGAGGCAGAGGTATGAGAATCACTGAGTTTGAGGTCAGCCTGGGACTACAGACTACAAGGATAGCCTGGGCTAGAGTGAGACCCTACCTTGAAAAAGAAAATTAGCTGGTATTAAAGAAGTAGGTTAATGTTACCTGAGATTTGAGAACAAGTAAACAAACAAAAAACCCTAGTGAAGCAGATTTGGCATCTAGATTATAATTATAGACAAAGGCATTCAAAACACTATAACTAGATATTTGCTCAACAAAGTAAAGATATGCAAAAATCTAAAATGAGTTTCTAGACATAATAATTATAATGTCTAAGGTAAAAAAATAAACTGGGTACAATTAATGGTAGGTTGGATCCGAAAACATACCCAAATGTCTAAAATAAATCATACAGAAAAAAACATATTTTAAAAAGAGCCCTGCCACAGGGAACTGTGTGACAGAATTGATGCACTTAATCTGTGAATAACTGGATTTTCTGAAGGAGAAGAGAGAGAGGGGAGTGGAGGCACAAAATTATATTTAAAGACACAGAGGTCAAAAGAATTTAAAACTAAGGTTGCATTTTCAAAGATCTTGATGAACCCCAAGCAGAAAGAAAACAGCTAGCAAACTAGACCAATGTGCAAGAAAATCAAATTATTTTAAGTTATTTTAAGAGATAATATTGAAAACAATTGTAGAAGAGAGAACACATGGAGAGAAGGCCAGGGAAAAGGGTGAAACACAGTTCTTTTTAAAATTTTTTTTGCTTATTTTTATTTATTTATTTGAGAGTGACAGACAGAGAAAGAGGGAGAGAGAGAGAGAGAGAAAGAGAGAGGGAGAGAAAGAGAAAGAGAATGGGCTTGCCAGGGCCTCCAACCATTGCAAATGAAGTCCAGATGCATACACCACCTTGTGCATCTGGCTAACATGGGTCCTGGGGAATCGAGCCTCGAACCTGGGTCCTTAGGCTTCACAGGCAAGTGCTAACCCCTAAGCCTTCTCTCCAGCCCTGAAATACAGTTCTTGCTGGACACAACATGTGTAGAAGGTATAATGTCTTTAAATACTGGAAAAAAAAAAAACAACACCAATAACCACATATAAGATTCAATCTCAGAGTCTGCGTGCTTCAAAAATACCTTTTAAGATTAAAGACAAAATCAAAACTATGAGGCTGTCTAAAACCTGAGATGCCATGACCAGCAGACCTGTGCCACCGGAAATGTAAACGAAGTCGTGAAACAAAGGTGAAATGATGTAAGTGGAACGAAGGAGACAGTAATAAAAAACGATAAGAATAAATATGCAAGACTGAAATTATTAACACATGAATTGTACATTTAAGTGGGATTCAGCCTGGTGTTTTCATACATAGACTGGTCAGTTTTAATCACCCTTACAACTTTCCTAGTATCTATTATTAACCATAGTTCTACTTTAAGGTAGAACTTTCTAAAACAACATTTTTTATTAGTATATATTAGTTGTAGAAAGTAATGGGTTTCATCATGGCATTTTAATACATGCATTCAAGGTATTTTACCTTCCTGATTACTCTTTCTCTTCCTCTATCTCCCCAGCTTCTCCCTTGATAGTCCCTTTCACATTCATGGCTTTTTTTTGTTTCTATTTTTATTTATTTACATTCCACATAAGTGAAAAAAAAAGTGCCACACTTGTCTTGTGAGTCTGGCTTATTTCATTAAACATGAAGATTTCATGTCCCATGCTTTGACATGAAAATGGCGTGCTCCAGTTCATTGTAGTTGAACTGTAAATGCATGCCATATATTCTGTATTCATTTGCTAGTGGACACCTAGGCTGATTCCCTAACTTGAATAGCATCACGATTAACACGGGTATGCTGATTCCGATTTCCTAGATATATTCCCACTTGTGTGTCACCCGGTAGTTTTGTTTTCTGTGTTTGAGGATCCTCCTAAGTAATGTCCATGGTGGCTGCACTAGTTGACATTTCTACCAGCAGTAGTTAAGGGTTCCTGTTCCCTCTGCATGTTCAACATCTGTTGTTATCATCTGTTTTCTTGATAGCTGACATTGTGATTGGAGTGAGATGCAATCTTGGTGTCCTTTGATTTGCATTTCCCTGGGGTCTGCCTTTGGCAACCATGAATCCATTCTCTGTTTCTGAGTCTGACTAGTTTAAATACATAGCTGGAATTGAAGCATTCATTCGTTCCTCTGTGTTTGGCTTATTGCACTTAGCATCAAGTCCCCCAGGCTCATGCATGCTGTTATATAAGGCTGTGTTTCCTTCTTCCTTGGAAATACTATTCAGTTGCATATGTGCTGCATGTCTTTATCCATTTTAGGTTGTTTCTGTAAGTTGTAAAGGGTATTTACAGAAATCCTACTGCTGCCATGGTATCCAATATACTGATAGCTATACTGAGTGCTTTCTTGTAAAATAAGGTCTTCAACAGGCTACTTTGATAGTTTGGATAACATTCTTCCTGTTATTTTTTCTAATTCCTCTTCTTATATTCTTTATTCCACATGTTCTTTTCTCCATGACTAGCATAGATTGAATACTTTCTGCCCCTAACCTATCATTTTCTCAATTAATATTCCCTTATTCTGCCCATTTTCTTTGGCCCAGCAATATGTTAACTTGACTTCCTGCAAGATCCATTCTCCTTTCTATTATTTATAGATCAAATTTAAATTCTATGTCAAAGTATGAAATATTTCCTTATCTCATCAGTTGCCAGCTTTCATTTCTTCCTATACCACATTAGGTCCTTTTCACTTTTCTTTCTTTCCGATAGTTTATAGAATTAAACTTGATTGGCATCCCAAAGTCCATAGCTTAACATTTTTAAAATTAGTTTCCTATTACACTTTATAAAGTGTGACTTCTCATTTTGAGTATAGCTATCTCATTCATAGTTCTTAAAATATCTTCTCTGTTATCATCTTCTGCTTACACTGTCAAAGTTCAATATCAAAAACCACTATGAATTTTTAGGGATTCAGAGACATCAGATGTTTTCCTAAGCATTGGATATACATTGATTTGAATTTTCACATATCTTTTGGGACATTATTAACTTAATGACGAATGATTAAAATCTTTTCATGCCTGACATCTGCCAAGAAAACCAGAGTAGGCAGAGGTTTCCTGGTCTCCTACATTGTCTAGCTTGTTTATTTCAGACTGCTTGCCCAAGATCTTGAAACGGAAAGATGACAGTGTCAGTGGCCCTAATAAATTACCTTTGTGTCACAGCCATGGTGACTCTGGTGGTGTAAGTGAATTGTACTTTGTTTAACTCACTGTGAAATTCTTGATTGTGGATTAATGATTGGGTAATGGATGTTGTAGCTATGTTATTTAGCAGTGTGGAATTGCCACAGATTCCATCTATGTTTGATTAGGACAAAAAAACAACCCTGGTGTGTGGTGATCCATGACTGGCATTCTCACTTTCTTTTGTTCGATGCTGAACCCAATAGGCAGCACAGGCCTCTGTGTCTGCAATCCAGTTCTCATGTCTGAAACTCCATTCAAAGCACTTAACCTTTTCCTTTCCTTCCTGGATTTTCAAATGTCCTCTTACCCAAAGGATGATTACAAACAACTCCTGATTCCTTGTCAATTACTGCCGCTGGCCTTTGATGGAGCAATTTTTAAAGAGCCATGATTTTAGGTCCTTTTAAAATATATTTTACTTACTTACTTATTTATTTATTTATTTTTGCAAGGAGAGAGAAAGAATGGGAAAGAAGAAGAGAATGGGCGCACCAGGGCCTGTTGTCGCTGAAAAGGAGCCCCAGGTGCACATTCCACTTGGAGCATCTGGCTTTATGTGGGGACCATGGACTCAGGCTTTGCAAGCAAGAGCCTTTAACCACTGAACCAGCTCTCCAGCCCCAATTTTAGAATCTTATAACTGGACGGAATCCTGATTGTGCCAGATTTCTTTTGTTTGTGACTGAGGTAGAGGACAATTTCAGACTTTAAGGACCTGCTCTAAGTTCTGCTCACTTCTAACTGGCATGCCATGCATATGAAATATGAAGCCTCATATGAGCACAGCAGACTCCGCCTTCTCTCTTCCAAGGAGACCAGTATGTATTCATCCAGGTGAAGTGGTCGCTTCCTCCCGAACATATGAAATCTCATCATTTCATTCTGCATGGTGTTGATACTTATTCTTAAATCTTCCAGTTTCTGTAGCTCATTCATCCCACCAGGAATGGCTGTTGTACTTGCCATGGTCCAGGTGGAAATCTTAGAGCACAGCATTTGGATATACAAATTTTGGGACATGCAGATAGGCCAATGCTGCCACAGAGCTGGTATACAACAGAGACGTGAAAGCCTTGCTACATTAAAAAAAAATCATCTGCATACATCTCAGGTATAAGAAGAAACGTGGAGTTGTGGGAGGGGGAGGCAGACACCCATGCCAGGTGCCAATGATGGGTGACTGGGGGAGAGGGATGAAGAACCACGGAAGCACACCCGAGATTAAGTTTGAGCCACTACTAAAATGGTCTCTTGGGAGAAGAGACTTCCATGCAGAGGAACGAGCAGAACAAAAGCCCTCATGCAGGGCTGGAGAGATGGTTTAGCGGTTAAGCGCTTGCCTGTGAAGCCTAAGGACCATGGTTCGAGGCTCAACTCCCCAGGACCCATGTTAGCCAGATGCACAAGGGGGCGCACGCATCTGGAGTATGTTTGCAGTGGCTGGAAGCCCTGGCAAGCCCATTCGCTCTGTCTACCTGCCTATTTCTGTATCTCTCTCTCTCTCTCAAATAAATAAATAAAAATAAAATATTTTTTAAAAAAAGCCCTCATGCAGACACTACCCTGTGAATCCAAGGAAGAAGACATGGATCAGACTCAATCCAGGACTACTGGAAACTGCTTCGGGTGAGACCGTGAATGTGATCATACGACACCTTAGGTTTTAGGCAGAAGTGTGTTCTGATCTGACTTACAACTTAAAAGATGACTTTCATGGCTCTGTGGGTAGAGGGTTACATGGTGGTGGAATTTCAGGATGCTGATTCAGAGGCTGTGGCACCCAGCTCTGTAGCTCCGGCTTCTATTGCCCTGGCAAGGAGTGCCATGGGCAGATGGAGGATGTGTTTTGGAGGCAGAGCTGGAAGCATCTGGTGTACACAGCAGTGCTGCTGGATGAGAATAACAATCACCTTAACAATATTAGGAGGGACATTTAAGGAAAATAGCTACTTGTTTTTCCCCATCAATTTGCCATGTGCGTGATCTCCATGTAAATCCATACGACAGTTTTCTTTGAAAAACTTTCATTATTTTCTTACTACTTCCTTGTGTATCATTTCATTTAGCTCTCATTCCAGCCTTGGGACACAAGCTATGCAAATTTTCTTATTCTAGTTTGTACAGAGAAACTGAACCACAGTGAGGTGAAAGTGGCTTGTTCAGGGTTGCCTAGCAAGTAAAAATCTAAATTACCAAGTTGCTTTCCTATAGCCTGGCTCAATAAGGCATGGCAGAAACAGTTCTGGTGAAGTACCTCCATTTTTGTCCTCATTCATAGCTTTGCAATGCACCTCACATGTTATTCTGTTTTCTGTCTATGGCAGTTTGGTTATAAATGTGCCTCATAGCCTCAGGTGCCTTTAAAAATATTTTTATTTATTTATTTGGGAGCAAGAAAGAATGAGTGTGGGAACTCCAGTCAACTCCTGCCCCTGTAAATGAACTCCAGATACATGCACCATTTTTGTGGGCTTTATGTGGGTACTGGGTAATTGAACCAGGATCACTAGGCTTGGTAAATAAGTGCCTTTTACTGCTGAGCCATCTCTCCAGCTCTCCCCTCTACCACATAGGTTCTCACTCTTAACTCAGGCTGACCTGGAATTCACTATGGAGTCTCAGGGTGGCCTCGCACTCACAGCAATCCTCCTACCTCTGCTGTCCCAAGTGTTGGGATTAAAGGCATAGACCACCATGCATGGCACCTCAGGTATTTTGATTAATTAATTAAACTTCCTACTTAAGTCTCCATCAGGCAGAACCCTGCTGGAGGAGGTGTGTCACTGGTGGTGGCTCCTTGAGTCTAGCTCTAAGATGTGTGTCCAGAATCAGCTCATGCTGGCTGGTTCTGGCTGCTGTCTCTCTGTGCTGTGGATGTGTGATGAAGTGAGCCAGCTTCCTCCACCATGATGAAGCTTCCCCTGGAATCTGTAAGCCTGAAACAAACTTTTTCCTCCCATAAGCTGCTTCTGGCTAGGTTGTCCCAGCAATGAGAAGGTAACCACAGCACTGTTATTCCAAGGAAATCCTGCATATGGATACTTTATAAAGAAATAAAGGTTTTATTTTGCTCCTACTTCTGGAGGCTCAAGCACCTTGGCTCACCTCTAGTGAGGGCCCCTTGGCTGTGTGCCAGCGTGGGAGAAGCATCAGAGATTGCACGGTTAGATAAACTGACAGTGTGATGAAAGGGTCAGACTTATTCTTTCACAGTGATTCTCTTGTAAGAACTATCTAGGAAGACCCTGATAACTACCTTAATCCCTCTAGTAGCAGTGCCCTCAGTGACCTTCCATTAGTCTCCACTCCTTAAAGGTCCTACTACCTCTGACTTCACTATACTGGGCACCAAGCTTCCAACACATGAGCCAAATACATCCACAGCTTCATGTCCATTGGGACAGGATTTTACAAGTATTGTGAAGACTCCTGATTGTGTTGGTCCCATCATGATATGGCCAGGAGCTTTTCATTGCTTTGGAAAGAAGATAGATAAATGAAATTCTGGGCTGGAGAGATGGCTTAGCAGTTAAGGTGCTGGCCTGTGAACCCTAAGAACTCATGTTCGAATCTCCAGGTTCCACATAAGCCAGATGCACAGTGATGCAAACATGCAATGTTGCACATGCACTCAAGGGGGCGCACACATCTGGAGTTCCTTTGCAGTGGCTGCAGGCCCTGGCACACCCATTCTCTCTCTCTCTCTCTTTCAGACTCTTTCTCTCTCAAATTAAAAAAAAAAAAAAGGAAGAAATGAAATTCCCAGAATAAGCCATCACCAAACCCTCCAGAGGTCTTGGAGACCTCACCCGGGAGAACCAAGAGTAACCAGTGGTGTACCCGGATGAGAGCTTTGGGGGGAAGGCTGAAACAGTAACAAACAGACCATGAACATACGTTGAAGAAAGCTAACTTTCGTGAGCTTGATTTGATCATCATTATAAGTACAGCCCACTTGCAAGATAATTTGTTTAAAAGTTCACATTTCTCAGAAATGTGTGACTTGTGATTATATTTTAATTTTGTGCAAAGACCAATAGTTATTTTTGCCAGAAAGTATGGTAGATCAAGTGAGAATAGCAGTCTATGAATCATATAATATCCTGCCAAATTTGCTATTAGCTTTATTATTTTTTAATCATTTAACCCAGAGTGACTTAGTACCTCTTATGTGCACAGCATAGACCCAGCACAAACAATCCACTCTTGCTTTTCTTTTTTTTTTTTATTCAAGATTTTTTTGTTTTATTGATTTATTTGAGAGCTACAGACAGACACAGAGAGAAAGAGGCAGAGATAGAGAATGGGTGCATCAGGGCCTCCAGTCACGAACTCCAGATGCATGCACCACCTTGTGCATCTGGCTTGTGTGGATCCTGGGGAATTGAGCCTCAAACCAGGGTTGTTAGGTTTCACAGGCAAGCACTTAACCACTAAGCCATCTCTCTATTCTCCACTCTTGCTTTTCTGATCTCCAAAGGGCTCGATATCTTGTTCCAGAAGCATGATGGGAAGAGTTTTCTGTAGAGCTTCCACCCCTTTTCCAGAGTCTCACTTCGAGGTCCTTTAGTGCTTCTCAGATGTCCTCTTGCCAGTAAGTCCTTCTCTGAATGGTAGTTATCTAAAATCCCAATTCCATATTGGCAACACACAAATGTTGCAAGCCTTGCTCTGTCTTCCAAGTCTGGAAGCCTCGTGGGACAAGGGTCTGCCTCTTTGCCCCTTCAGGACTCAGGACAGTGCCTGGCCCAAGGCACGCACGTATGCTGAGACAACTTGCCACCTACGCTGGACATGTCTCTGCAATAGGGAGGCCAGCATTGAGTGTGACAAGCACAAAGAAATGTTCAGTTCACATGGAAGAGGTTCCCAGGAAGGCACTGGGAAGAAGATTACTAAACTGACATTCCAGTATGTACCAGAAACTTAGTCTGACAGAAGAAAGATGCAGCTAAAATGGCAAATATTCAAGTTGGATTTGGTCAAGGCCATGAAGGGAGGAATTTGTGTACACGCAGACAGAGCAATGACTTTGTAAGTATACATCCAAAAATAAAAGTTCATAACTTCATGAGCTATGAGGTCCCACCATATCCAAGCCCCCTTGCATTGTGACACTTAGCTAAGACACCAAGTTCTAGGCTAACCGTTTATGAAACCACCACTCTCCTTGATTTGCTTTAGAGTCGCACTTCTGGGACGCTGTTCCGTTGGGAACCTCAGTGCCTGAGCCAAAGCATGTCCTAAACAGCAAGATTCAGATCAATCACATGTCAATAACAAAGCCACTGTAATGCATAATGTGTATTTAGAGCAAGATGATAGAGAAACAGAAGCCTGGATATCAAAAGCCTGAATGATTTGTGCTTCCACAGTTCGCAGCTCTTCTCTGGCCACTCTTCTTAGCACCTCACTGGAAATTACACCTTCCATTATGTCCCAGAGCGAATCTGTTTTCTGAGTCCCACACCGGTTCAATTCTTTGAGGAATTTCCCCATGATACTCTCTTTTTTTTTTTTTTTAAATTTTTTTTTGTTCATTTTTTTATTTATTTGAGAGCGACAGACACAGGGAGAAAGACAGATAGAGGGAGAGAGAGAGAATAGGCGCACCAGGGCTTCCAGCCTCTGCAAACGAACTCCAGACGCGTGCGCCCCCTTGTGCATCTGGCTAACGTGGGACCTGGGGAACTGAGCCTCGAACCGGGGTCCTTAGGCTTCACAGGCAAGCGCTTAACCGCTAAGCCATCTCTCCAGCCCCCCATGATACTCTCTTATGTTCCTCAGCAAAAAGAGCTGGAATGTTCCATGTGTTAAGGGACACCAGGGAAAAGTTCTGACCTCTTCTTTCTGGCTTCTACCTCGTCTTTGGAGAGGGGATGCACTGTTCTTTGTGGCAAAGAAAGAAAATGGACAGGTCTCAGTTACATAAATGCATCTTCCAGCACAGACAGAAAGAATTGCTGTTTCCATTGGTAATGGAATCATGATCCAGTTTCCAGCAAAAGAACCAGAGAGAGCATGCCTTCTGAGAGAACCTCCTAGCTGTGGTTTGCTTACACCACGTTGTTCCACTGCTCACTGATATCCTTGGCAAGCTAGATTGCCCCTAGCAACTCAACCTCTCAAGCTGTTATCTTTTGCACAGTTGGCAGACAAATCAAGTTCATATTGGAGCAGAATAGCCTTTAAATAGAAAATGCAATGAAAGTAAAACCATACCTTTAACGTTCCATTGCAAGTTTCCAGAACTACTTTTTGCTCCTGATTTTCAACTATTATGGAGCCCCATGGATGAGTAAGTGCCTTGGATGAGGACTTTTTATACCCTTGGGGATATAGACTAAGTATCAAGTCATGGTAGATTGGATCGGTTACTTTGAGTGTATGTGAGGGACTCCTGATGGGCAGATGGATTACACACAGGATTGGCTATTTTGTGTAAGCCAGCCCACATCCTGAGGAGTCAGTGTGTCAGGACATTTTTAGTTCCCAGACTCTGCTTCCTGACATAAAATCTTTATGCTTTATGGCTCTGTCAATGCATACTGATGTTTGTTTATTATTTTTGGACTTGCAATCCTGACTAACTGAATACAAAATGGGGCTACCTCACTCATAATCCTTATGAATATACGATATGAACTGGTGTGTCATAAAAACACTGTCTCTGGTTAAAGACACATGCTTGCAGAGCATTATGACCTAGTTCAGTTCCCCAACACCCACGTAAAGCCAGAGGCACAGAGAGGAGCAAGGGTCTGGAGGGCATTTGCAGTAGCAGGAAGCCCTCGTGCTCCCATACTCGGTCTCTCTGTATCTCAAATGAATAAATAATTAAAAAAAAAACCCACTATATTTGCGTTAGTTTCTGCCTATTCTGGACACTTCTTCATTTGACCCAGATGCACACAAGCTGCTGAAAGCTCTGGCCCACCGGCTCTTAGAACCATGGGTAGCTAACCACTTTCCTGTTTCCCAGAGCCTTGGTTCCTGTGCACATAAGCGAGGCAATTTATCCTGGGCCGGAAAGAACTGATAATGAGTAGGCTGTGATCACCTTGCTCAAGACAACCTTTTCCCTTTCCTGTCACTGTGTGTGCCACATATGGCGTACATTTACACATGCCCCTGAACACGCACACACACATGCACACCCACACATGTGCACCCATACACACACCTCGACAGGAAATTGCTTCAATGCTTGTTCATTCTGCACAGCACTTCTTTCAAAAAGTGGAAAATGAAAAGCAGTGCTTTGACTTTTGTGTTGGGTAGTTCTGTTTGGAGAACAATAGGGGGACACACCCTCAGACTCTCAATTTTTGGCTTCCACAAGTTAGAAGGCAGTGTTTGTTGATTCTGTGGCCAAGGACCTGAGCAGCAGGAGGTGCATGAGTGATGCTTCAAGTTTGTAAGTGTGTATGAGGTTTGTGACCTTGTGACCTTGGATAAGCTACTTTTTTTTTTTTGGAGGCAGGGTCTCAATCTAGCCAGGATGGCTTGGAATTCACTATGTAGTCTCAGGCTGGCCTTGAACTCACAATTCTAGGATTTAAGGTGTTTGCCATCACTCCTGGCTCTGCGCCAGGTTTTGAGTGCTGAAATTAAAGGCGTGCGCCACTATACCTCGCAAGGAGAGAAAGGACTTCTAGCTGCTGCAAATGAACTGCAGGTGTATGTGCTGCTTTTTGTATCTGGGTTTAAATAGGTACTGCTTTTTGTATCTGGGTTTAAATCAAACTTGGGTCGTTAGGCTTTATGGGCAAGTGCTGAGCCATCTCTCTAGCTATAGGTTACTTTTTAAAGTTACATTTTAAAGCTTTGGTTTCAAGGATAGGCAGGAAGTTAGCATTTGAAAGTGGTATCTGCCTAACCATGCATCACCTGGTGGGGAAAGAAAGATGGACGTAGAACCTAAGGAGAGATTCAGCCCATTGCACCTGACCAGGGCTCCAGCTGAAACCATAGAGTAACCAGGGAAATGAGCACGAGTGCTGCTTTTCTGGTGAACCTGGTACCAGCAAAAGGGTGAAGGAGATAGACACAGAGAACATTCAACTCCTACCTAACCAGATATCCAGAGACAAAGAGGCTTCCAAGACCTCATCACTGAAGCAGACCTAAAATGAACCCAATACGGCTCAGGGAAATTTGCAGAAGAGGGAGCGGAAAGATTGTTATAGCCACAAGTTGGGACATTACTCTCAGAGACATTGCTTCTTCCCCATAACTGATGGCTACCCCCACAATGCATGACCTACAATCCCCAACCAGGAGGGTCCCTTCGCAAGGGGGAGAACAGGGAGGAGGCTAACGATGGTACCAATATGTGCTGTTCACACACTGAGTATGTATATGACTAATAAAGAAAAAAAGACAATCATAAAAATGTGCATGATAATAAAAGAAATCAGAATTTACAAAACAAACATATGTGTTGTGGGGGGAGAGGAGTTCTGAAAGTTTATTTAATTAAAATTATACATAACAGGGCTGGAGAGATGGCTTAGCGGTTAAGCACTTGCCTGTGAAGCCTAAGGACCCTGGTTCGAGGCTCGGTTCCCCAGGTCCCACGTTAGCCAGATGCACAAGGGGGCGCACACATCTGGAGTTCGTTTGCAGAGGCTGGAAGCCCTGGCACGCTCATTCTCTCTCTCTCCCTCTATCTGTCTTTCTCTCTGTGTCTGTCGCTCTCAAATAAATAAATAATTTAAAAAATATATATATACATAACAGGCTGGAGAGATGGCTTAGCAGTTAAGCACTTGCCTGTGAAGCCTAAGGACCCCAGTTTGAGGCTCGCTTCCCCAGGTCCCACGTTAGCAGATGCACAAGGGGGCGCACGTGCTTGGAGTTCGTTTGCAGTGGCTGGAGGCCCTGGCGCGCCCATTCTCTCTCTCTCTCTATCTGCCTCTCTCTCTCTGCCTGTTACTTTCAAATAAGTAAATTAAAAAATAAACAAAAATATTAAATATTTATTTATTTATTTATTTGACTCAGGATTAATCCTTAATAGTGAGGCTAGGCATTGAATAAGCCTGCAGTCAGGGTGCCTGAATAAAATTTGTACTTTCTTCTTCACCTCTTCTTTCTCTGCAAATTGGAGATAATAACAGTCTTATTCCATAGGATTTTCCTTCTTGCTAAAAATAGATGGCCTCATACCCATGAAGTGCTTAGCTGGTTTTCAGTGTTAGCATTTATCATAATAATTATAATTTTCTGGAAAAGTAACAGTCCTTTCATGTGAGCATGGCATGATTCTCACTAAAATTCCTCTAGGCTTACTTTTTTTATTTTTATATTTTGTAATTGCATTTGATTTTAGAGACTGTCTCTGCCTAACTCAGATTGGTCTCAATGTCACGAATCTTCTGCCTAAGCTCCCCTGGAGTAGGTAGGCTTACAGGCATGCATCATCAGACCTGACAATTTGGTTTATTTCTTAAATTAATGGATTCTTTATGGTATTTTAAACTAGATGTTTGCTGTATTTGAAATTACATAAATGAAGTGAGAATGTGCTGATATTTAAAATTAAACAATTTCTGATTTGCATAACTAGAATTTTCATGACTCCAATTTGCGTAAAATTTAACTGCCTCCATATCTCACCAGAGAGCCTGAATATTAAATACACGAGCGTATGCTGGTCCTTTAACCGGGGCCTGATGTTATTAGTAATAATGATCTCTAGGCAGTGAGAACTGAAAGAGGGCACTGGGGACAGGGCAAAGCTGCTGTCCTTTTCTTCCAAGACACCCTGTACTAATTCACCAGCTTGCCACTGGCTTCCTTTCTGAGGCAGAGCTTCTTCCTGTGGGAACATGAGACAGGAGCATGTACACATCCCCCAATCTGTGTATACATCCCCCGGTCTGTGTGCACATCCCCCGGTCTGTGTACACATCCCCCAATCTGTGTACACATCCCCTCAGTCTGTGTGCACATCCGCCAGCCTGTGTACACATTCCCCAGTCTATATGCACATCCCCCAGTCTGTGTACTCATTCCCCAGTCTGTGTACTCATTCCCCAGTCTGTATGCACATCCCCCGGTCTGTGTGCACATCCCCCAGTCTGTGTGCACATCCCCCAATCTGTGTGCACATCCTCCAGTCTGTGTGCACATCCCCTGGCCTGTGTGCACATCCCCCAGTCTGTGTGCACATCCCCCGTTCTGTGTGCACATCCCCCAGTCTGTGTACACATCCCCCAATCTGTGTGCACATCCCCCAGTCTGTGTGCACATCCCCCAGTCTGTGTACACATCCCCCAGTCTGTGTGCACATCCCTCAATCTGTGTGCACATCCCCCAGACTGTGTACACATCCCCCAGTCTGTGTGCACATCCCCCAGTCTGTGTGCACATCCCCCGGTCTGTGTGCACATCCCCCAATCTGTGTGCACATCCCCCGGTCTGTGTGCACATCCCCCAGTCTGTGTGCACATCCCCCAGTCTGTGTACACATCCCCCAGTCTGTGTACACATCCCCCAATCTGTGTGCACATCCCCCAGTCTGTGTGCACATCCCCCAGTCTGTGTGCACATCCCCCAGTCTGTGTACACATCCCCCGGTCTGTGTGCACATCCCCCAATCTGTGTGCACATCCCCCGGTCTGTGTACACATCCCCCAATCTGTGTGCACATTCCCCAGTCTGTGTGCACATCCCCTGGTCTGAAAGCAGGTCAGAGAACTAGGGCAAAGGTAAGAACTCCACCAGACTCTCTTCCAATTCCACACTGAGAGAAGCTGACTTGGGGGAAAAAATCATGTGGGATTCTGAACTTAGAGAAAAACAAAGTATCTTTGTATGTGAGAAGATGGTCTTCAAGGGGCTTAATTTAAAAATATTTTTATTTATTTATTTGTGAGGGGAGAGAGAGTGCATGGGCACGTCAGGGACTTTTACTGCTGCAAATGAACTCCAGATGCATGTGCTACTGTGTGCACCTGGCTGTACTGTGGGGACTGGGGAACGGAGCCCAGGTCGGTGGGCTTTGAAAGCAAGCGCCTTTAACCACTGAGCAATCTCCTGAGCCCCTCAAAGCTTTTTATTTATATTTCATACTGCCTCTAACTAATATATGCCAGGTCTATTTTTTATGATGTGTGTGTGATGTGGTGTGATGTGGTGTGATGTGGTGTACGCACTTGCATGTGCCCATGGGCTGACCTATGCACTTCCCTGCAGTGGCAGGAGCAGAATGTCACCCAGTTCGAACTGAGCTGGAGTCTCTTTTTGATCTCGGAGATTGCCAGTTTTTCTTTTTCTTTTTTTCCCCCCACAAGCTCTGGTGATTCTTGGGTCTTTGCCCCCCTCTGGAACCTGGATTACAGGCATGCATGGCTACACCCAAGTGTTTATATGGATCCTGGGAATCAAACTCAAACAGTCTCTTAAGCCTCTTCAGGACCCCATGCTTGCCCAAGAAATGCTATTAGCTCTGGAGCCACCTCTGCAGCCCATGGATGTCAATTTTAATAAAACAGATCCTAACATCAGCATATCACAGAGGAGTAAAGTCAGCAGAAGGTTTATGCCAGGATTCAAAGTGTGTGAGTGCGTGTGTGTGTGCGCACACGAGTGTGTGTGTGTATGTGTGTGTGTGTGTGTGTCTGTATGCCTTTCTGTCGATCTTCTATTATCTATGTATCTGTATATCTGTATATCTATATATCTATTGTCTGAGGTTTATCGTTTTTCCATCATCCACCTATTTGTGTTTGTATCACTTACTTTTCTTGATGCAATAACCAGATAACAGAGAAGAGACAGCTTTAGGGAGAAAGAATTGATTTTGCCTCATGGTTTGAGGATTGTTTTAGAAACTTTTCTCATTTCTGTGACATAATACCTACAAAAGCAACTTAAGGAAGTAAGGGTTTATGTTGGCTCATAATTTGCAGGTAAAGTCCCTCATGAAGGGGAAGCCATGGAGGCAGGAGAAGGAGGTGGCTGGGCACACCGCACTGCAGGCAGGAAGCAGCGGACTGTCAATGCAGGTTGCTTTCTTTACATTCAGTCCAAGCCCCAGCCATGGAAGGGGGGTGACTACATTCAGGATGAGTCTTTGCGTCTCAGCTCTGCCCCTCAGAAACATCCTCATAGACTCTGGGAGGTTCTTCTTCCAGGTGATTCTAAGCGAGTAAAACTGACAATGAAGATTGACTGTGACTGCGCCCTTATCATCTTGACACACAAATACATTAAATTGTAACATTCGGGTTGGAGAGATGGCTTAGTGGTTAAGGCAGTTGCCTGTTAAGCCAAAGGACCCCAGTTTGATTCCCCAGGACCCATGTAAGACAGATGCACAAGGTGGTGCATGTGTTTGGAGTTCATTTGTAGTGGCTGGAGGTGCTGGCGCACCATTCTCTTTCTCTCTCTATCTGCCTCTCTGTCTCTATTTGCCTCTCTCTCTCTCAAAAAAAAAAAAAAAACTATTTAAATTATAACATTCCACCCCCACTGCCTAAAGTCTCATGTGAATATCATTATGTAAAATGCATTTAGTGCATCCCTAAAAGTCTCTGTGGTCTTTAATAGTTTTGACACAGTTCAAACGTCCAAAGTTTCTTCTGAGACTCAAGATAAACTTATAACTATAATCCCCTAATATCACAAACCAAGTTACATGCTTCTGATATATAGTGGTACATTCTAATTCCAAATAGATCACTGTTTCTGAGCACATATATGATCTAGGGTGTACATTATCACACAAGGCAATAACCTCTACTGTAAGGAAAGGACCATCTTGCTAGGCGTGGTGGCACACACCTTTAGTCCCTGCACTCAGGAGGCTGAGGTAGGAGGATTGCTGTGAGTTTGAGGCCAACCTGAGACTACATAGTGAATTCCAGGTCAACTTTGGCTAGAATGAGACCCTAACTTAAAAAAAAAAATAGGGCTGGAGAGATAGCTTAGCAGTTAAGCTCTTGCCTGTGAAGTCTAAGGACCCCGGTTCAAGGCTTGATTCCTCAGGACCCACGTTAGCCAGATACACAAGGGAGAGCATGCCTCTGGAGTTTGTTTGCAGTGGCTGGAAGCCCTGGCACATCCATTCTTTCTGCCTCTTTCTTTCTCTGTCTGTTGTTCTCAAATAAATAAATAAAAATAAACAAAAAAAATTAAAAACAAAACAAAAAGACTATTTTACTAAGTCATGGGGATACAGGATGGTTAACTGAAGAAGCTGTGTTAAACCAAAAAGGAAAACAATGGCCCTGCAATATCTCAGAAAAACAATTATCTTAATAGGTGACTATAGTCAAGAAAGTTTATGAAAGTTATTGTTAATAATTGACACTAAAACTATATCAGGTCAATAAGAGAACTAACATATGCCCACATTCAAGTTCAAATAGTCTTAAAATAAGTAATCAACAATTTGTGTGGAAAAATGGCTCCTACCAAATAATAATAAAAAAAGTGCAGGGACAGATTAATATGAAGAATTAATTTGGGGAGTGGAAAGATGGCTGAGCAGTTAAAGGTACTTGCTTGCAAAGCCTGATAGCCCAGGGTTCAATACCCTAGTACTCACATAAAAGCAGATACACAAAGTGGTGCATTTATGTGATGTTAGTTTGCAGTAGTAGGAACCCCTCTTGTACCCATTCTTCCTCTTGCTCTGTTTGCCTCTTTTTCTCTCAAATAAATAAAGCCATCAGTGTTTCCACAGTCTTGTTTTTAGCATCTTGGTATGGTGTATGTTAATTTAAAAGCTAGAAAGGGGCTGGAGAGATGGCTTAGCAGTTAAGGCACTTGTCTACAAAGCCAAAGGACCCAAGTTCCATTCCCAAGGAACCACAAAGCCAGATGCACAAGATGGTGCATGCTTCTGGAGTTTATTTACAGTGGCTAGAGGTCTTGGCATGCCCATTCTCTCTCTCTCTCTCTCACTGTTTCTCTTCTCTAAAATAAATAAATAAAATATTTGATGCTGGGCATGGTGATGCATGCCTTTAATCCCAGCACTTGAGAGGCAGAGGTAGGAGATCAGCCTGAGTTTGAAGCCACCCTGAGACTACATGGTGAATTCCAGGTCAGCCTGGATGAGAGTGAAACCCTACCTTGAAAAAACAAATAATAATAATAAATAATTAATAAAAGCAAAACAACTCTCTTATCGTTATTAATTTTGTCTTCAGTCAAAAAGTTGTTTGTATCTTTACAATGTGCTACATAGAGGCCCATGATTTTTCTGGGGCTATAGCAGTAATGCATCTAAAAAGATGCTCAATGGCCAGCCAAACTCAGTCAGGGCTCTGAACTTCACCCCATACCGTTACATGAGGAGGTGGGTTCGAGCTGCTGACATTGCCTGAGGTGGTGGTTTGAATAGATGGTCCCCAATATATTCAGTGTTTTATTTGTTTGTAGTTTGCATCTGCAGCCACCTGGCTGGAGGTGGTGTCACTGAGTGGATCTTAAGGTGCGGTGGTGGGTTTCAGATTTCAAACTAAGGATATGCAAATTGTGCCTAGCTGGAGCTCCTGAAGTGTGCTGTGCTGTGTGGCTTGTGACTTGTGTTTCTCTGTCTGCTTGGGCTTGTGAAGGCGACCAGCTTCTTCTGCCATATGGAACTTCCCCTGGATGTATAAGCTTCAGTAAATCCCTTCCTCAATAACTGTGCCTGGCCTGGAAGTTCATCTCAGTGAATGTGCAGCTGTCTGCTACACCTGGCAAGGTGTGGCACAGAGGTTTAACTGCAGGTCCCGTGTAAACGGCCTGTGGGTCCAGAGCACACAGAAACCAAGCTAGCCTTGATCAAGTCATTGTAATCAGAAATTCTCTGCCCTTGCTGTTCCTGCGCATGCGCTGGCTCCTTTCGAGTGAGGGGAAATCCTCAGAACTTGCTGTGAAGCCTGAACATGTGTCATCATCCAGACAACTTTCCCTACGAGGGCCCTTCAGAGCTCTAGTAAGTTCTGATAAATAGAAACATCCTGTCTACAGACAACCAGAAGCTCAGGACGCTATGGGAAGACACGCGCAGGTCTCTTTGGTAAGTGCTAAGCCCCCTGTGGATCGGGTTAGCCCTCAGCCTAAGCAATGAGCGTGATTGCCTGGCTAACTGAAAATTACCAAGGGTACCTCCGCCCACACACAATGAGCCTTCTTACATAGATGTTTGCTTCCAAGGCAGGGTCTCACTCCAGCCCAGGCTGACCTGGAAGCCACTCTGTAGTCTCAGGCTGGCCTTGAACTCACAGAGAACTTACTAACTCTGCCTCTTGAGTGGTGCGATTAAAGATGTGTGCCACCATGCCCTGCCTTGTTACATGAACTTTAAAAGGCATTTTTAGATACTGACTGTAACAGAAGACAAGCTTTCAAATATGTTCCTGGCACCATGTTTCGTGGCAGTCAAAAGGAGTGGCTTCCCAGTGTTAATTTCACTTACAAATCAAGCAGAAAATGAATTCCTCATCCTGCAACATCTACATCAGTGGGCATGACTGTTTTAGGCCAGCTTCTGAAATTGAGGGCATCAGTGCAGGGGAGCATTAAATTGCCACAAAAAGGAAAACAATTTGCATCACTGGACTTAATAGGAGTGAGGGAGGAACTTCACATGCAACCATTCTAACAGCCATTTCCAGCACCACACCAGTCCTAATTTCCTAGGCTATTGTGATGTTAAGCTTGTCCCAATTTTCTCAATCTCCATGGTGTTTGGACAATGATAACTCAGGTTTCACAAATATATGACAATATTCCTGAAGACAAGAGGAGAATAAGATTAATTACTGGACAGTGTTTCATAGCATCTCCTGCAGGGTCTACCGGAAAGGCAGGAAGAATTCTATTCAGTCTCTTGACCAATCCCAGGGAGCACTTCATCTTTAGGGACATACTGTGCCGGGGTAAAAATCTCATCTGTGCCCTTTATGAACTCCATGACCCCATACAGTTTATCAAATATTTTTCTGTTTTTTAAATATTTATTTTATTTATGTATTTGAGACAAATACACACAGAGGGAGCTAGAGAGAGGGGGAGAGGATAGGCACACCAGGGCCTTTATCCACTGCAAATGAACTCCAGAAGCACTACTTTGCATACCTGGATACTGGGGAATGAAACATGGGTTTTTAGGCTTCACAGGCAAGTGCCTTAACTTCTAAGTCATCTCTCCAGCCCTACATTCCTGTTTTTAATATTTTACTTTTATTAGAGAGCAAGAAAAAGAGAGAGGAAGAGAATGGATGTACCAGGGCATTTAGCCACTGCACACGAACTCCAGTTGCATGTGTCACCTTGTGCATCTGGCTTACTTGGGTTCTGGGGAACTGAGCCTGGGTTCTTAGGGCTCTCAGTGTGCTGCCTTAACTGCTAAGCAATCTCTTCAGCCCTATGATTCTGTTTTTAAAAAATAATTTTGAAGTAGGGTCTCATTCTAGCCCAGGCTGACCTCGAGCTCACTACCTGAGGTATGGCCTCAAACTCAGTGATCCTCCTAGCTCAGTCTTTCAAATGCTTAGATTATAGACATGAGCCACCACATCCAGCAGTTTATCAACCATATTAAGCCCACAGTTCTTACACAGAAAATGGCCAAAATAAGGCCGGGCAAATTGTTTAGTGATTAGTGGTAGTTCTCCCTCAAGTCAGCTGTAGACTGAGGTTCTGATCTGTGGCACCTACATACAGGCAGACATGCATTCATTTGTAAAACCAAAGCTCCTATTGAGAGGTATTGAGAGGGAGTCAGGTAGCTTAGTTAGGTAGTTTAAGCCTCAAAAGGAAAAAGCAGAAATATGTCTGCCCTTGCAATCTCCATTTTTTTGGAGATAGAGAAGGATCTCTCTTCTTATCTCTTGACTAAAGGAGTTACTTAGACCTGTTTTTTCATAAACAACCTGAGCCCCCTTCAGGAAGGGAGTTCCTCTCTCCTAGAATTGAAACCTGATCCTGGCATTGTGATTGCTTGAACTCAACCCCCAAACTTGGCTTCATGGCTGGCCTCTTCTTGAGCCAGGCCCTAGCCCAGATTAATCAGCCTTCACTCTAGCTCCCCTGAGTCGGAAGGTAAGGCCCACCACAATAAGGTAGATGCTTGCCAGGTGGGTAGGCCTCTTTTTGCTGGCTGCTCATCTCTCCTGAACTCCCAGGTTCTTATCTTGGTAAGCCTCCCCTATGGCCATGGGCTTCCTGCCCATCCTGCCTTCCACAAGACAGGAGCTCTCTGCACTTTCTTCTCTTTACTGTCTGAATGGGTTCTCGGGCCACGTGTGTCTATCCATTTTCCCTTCCTCAGTTCATGGACCCTCTCTCTCTTATGTTCCTGAATAAAATTGTAATGGTTCATATACTGTCCTTTTAAGCCTAGTTGATCCAATTCCTTGGTTAAAAACAGACACAAACTCAGGGTTTGGAGTTCAAGGACTTTTTCTGAACTTCTAAAACCCCATTACAGTATGGCAATATGAGGTGGAGTTAGGAGAATCCTGAGGTTTGTGGGCCAGCTGTTCTGGCATTCCCAGGAGCAAACAGCAACAAAAGAGACTGTCTCAAACACGCTGGAGGAGAGGACCAACACCCTGAGGTTATCCTCTGACCTCCACACGGGTATCATGGCATGTGCATGCCCATACATACACATACCCCCCCCCACGGGCGCGCGCGCACACACACACACACACACACACACACACATTTTTAAAATGAAAATGGCCAATACATTTCCTTTATGATTTCATGAAGATAAGGTATATGACATAAATGGAACAGTAGCACAGAGCCATACTGATAAATACTGCTAATTTACCACTTGGGCCTTTGCCATATAGGAAGGTTATCCATTATAAAGGGACTTCAATAGGTGCATGCTACAGGCCTCAGGGAATGAAGCAAGTGGCTTATGAAGCAGTTCCATCACCTCAAGGGCATAGCCTAGAGAGTAGAATAAATGATCAAAGTCATGAAAGATGAATTGTGAATATTACACATTGATGTGCTCATTAAGATTATGACCACGAATATTGCAAATGGACTGATCTTGACCATGCAATTTGCACCAAGAATTTTAGAGGCCATCTCCAGTTTCTAGAATTTTATATTCTACTGATAGTCACTGGATATTAGTGCCATCACCTTGTGACCAGAGTTACAGGATTCCAGATTCCAGTGTACATTCTCTCGACCTCTTTCTGTGTGTATGATTTTTCTCTTTCCTATTTGACAGCATAACTATTGAATAATTCCAGTTACTTTTTTCTTGCCTTACCTACATGGGTTATTTTTACTGTGTTGCATGTCGTAAAAAATATAGATCAAACTGCACTGTTATTGCTCTTATCCACATATGATATTTAAACAAAAAAAGGGAATCACATGTCTATCAAACTCTCTGAGCCTCAGAGTCCATTGTGAAAAGGTGGCAGAAAGAATGCAAGAGCCAAAGGAAAAGGAGTGCTTATAATGATGTCTTCTAGACACAAAGTGGCCTCGGTATTCATGACCTCACAGTGGCTGATATTAACTACACAAGACCTGGGTAATAGGAGGGAAAAAATGATGACATCAAAATAGAAGACAGACTATTTGGAAACAAGAGAGGATTCAGTCAAGGGTGGGTTTGGAAGGGAAAAAACGGAGGGTGTTGGGAGCGATTATGATCATGGTATATTGTTTACATTTATGAAAGTTGCCAATAAAAAGTTTTAAAAAAGAAATCAATTGAGAAATACTTTTTTTGCCACTGTAAAAACTTCAAGTAGATCCTGTCTACATGAAAAAAATAAAAAAATTGTCCAGTCATGGACACTACATACCTTAGATTTCATCACACACACACACGCACACGCACATGCACACGCACACACACCCTCCCCCAGTTCTCTCTCCTCCAGCGATCACACCCTGGCCTCACTGGCTTTCCTCCTTCTGACTGTCGTTCACTTTGGGTCTTTTGCATCCACTGCCAGAGAGTCACAGGGCTGAATCCTTGTTAGGAGTCAAGTTAAAGTGCAAGATTTCTGCCTCAGAAAGATCTCCAGAAAAATCACTACTTGTCTATCATTTTTTTTTTCCTCTCCATCTCTTTTTTCTGTTTTCTTCTTGGGACAGATCACTATGCAAACTTATCTGGCTTATTTCACTCTGTCTCTTCCTCTCCTCCTCCATTAAAATGCAAGTTTCAAGTTTCATAAAGCCAGGAGATTTATTTCCTTGCCATCTGGAACATGACACTTATTCCACGAATGAATAAACTGAACAAGGTCTCTTTTCTGCCTATTGTGAATATTGCTGCTAGGTGTTCTTATATTCCAAAGTGTCCATAAATATTTCAGTAAAAAGTAATTTGGTGGAAGGGGGGAAAAAAATCTAAACAGCTCCTTCCAACTTTTCCAACCCCAACAAAGATAAAGAGGCCTGGAGTGATAGTAAAAGGGTTTGTGCTCTGTCTGATAAATTGTGTATGAATCATGTCTCAAGCCTCAGGCATGCAAGAAATGAAAACATGATACTGGAACATTTTCAATCTATAAACGTGTGTTACATATGACTCGAATTTACAGGCTTAATAAAGCCCCACCCCGCTGTTACCTGCTTTTAGAGTCTGTGAATTTTAGACCCTTCTACCTCAGCCTCCTAAGGGCGAAGATTAAAGGTGGGAACCACTACACACAGATGAATCTTAAACCGTAGGAATAGAGATCCAACCTCCTGCTCTGGGAATGCAGACCCAGAGCTAAATTAAGCTAACCGAAGAAACGAAAGGAATGGGGGTGGGGGGTTGTGGTGGCCTGGTGTGGTGTGGTTGAGCAGGCCTTTGATCCCAGCACGCTGGAAGCAGAGGCAGGAGGGTCGCTGTGAGTTCGAGGCCAGCCTGCAACCACAGAGTGAATTCCAGGTCAGCCTGAGCTAGAGTGAGGCCCTAACTCAAAGAAACAAGCAAACAAAAGTATGGGGTTGTATTTAAAAGCTGGGAGGAGGGTACCTCCTCTTGAACCCAGCCAATGGGGAAACGGGAGGAGGGGCTGTTGAGGGGCCTCTTTGCTCCCATTTTGCTCTGGGCTGCCCCTGGCCCTGCAGATGGGAAACAAAACCGCCTCCCTGCCGCTGCTCAGCCTCTCAAGCTCCTTCTTGTGATGCGGCCTCATTTCCCAGTCTGCGCTGCAGCTTCCATGTCATCTCCAGTCCGGGGCTTGCGCTGCATTAACTCTCCGAGGAGACACAGAAACAAACGCCTGTTCGCCATAGACAGGGCACCAATGGCAGATCACCCTGTGATGCCCCTGAAGTTCACCTTGGCGAGCCAGTGGACTTCCGGGGGTGACTTGCAGGAGCATGGGGGACCTCATCATAGCTTCGTGAGTCCAAGTCTCACCCCATCATGGAAGAGCTCAGGGAAGCTGCATGATGGAGACCCAGACATGGCCCCCTTTAGTTTACTGTCTACTTGGGTGTACTCCGACAATATTCCAAGATCCCCTTCAGCTGCTGCGGGCCAGGAAGGGAATCCTGGTGAAGGTCCTGTGACTCTTCCCTCCTCCTCCTGATAGGGATTAGGAGCAAGGTCGTTTACTCCCTGACAGATGGGCCCAGTGTCATCCAAGGAAGCTGCAAGCAACTCCTCAGCACCGGCTCCCCGTTTCTTTCCCAACCCTTCCCCAGCTTAGCTCCTGTGGCTGGCCCTCCCTGCGTCAGCCTTCTGGGCCTGCCAGGCAGTCGGGTTCCTTCCTGCCCATTGAGCGTGGTGATGAGGCCCATTGGCATCGGATGACTGACTCATAAATGCAGCACGTGTGTGAGCCTTCCTCAGACGCGGAGGCCTTTCGCTAGGGCTGGGAGAAGTCCTCCGGCTTTCCTCACCCTTCCCAGCCACGGGGAAATTGTCTTTAAATTTGGAGGCTTTCCTGTTTTACTTGCCCTCTACCTTAACTTAAATAAATTAAAAAAAAAAAAGAAAAAAAAAAACAGCCTGTAGAGATGGCTTAGTGGTTAAGATGCTTGCCTGCAAAGCCAAAGGACCTAGGTTCAAGTCCTCAGCACCCACATTCCCCAGTACCCACGTAAGCCAGATGCACAAGGTGGCCCATGCGTCTGGAGCTCGTTTGCAGCAGCTAGAAGCCCTGGCATACCCATTCTCTCTCTCTCTCTCTCTCTCTCTCTCTCTCTCTCTGCTTCGCTCTCAAATAAATTTTTAAAAAGCTCATGATTTACCCTTCTCTGAGTCTGTGTTCTCAGTTTCTTGCTAAAGTGGATATAAAACAGGGCCTCTGGCGTGGGTGTTCTAATCCCAAGCTCTCTCTCCAGCATCACTTCTAGTAAGGGATGTCAGCAGCTCCATTAACGTTGTCATAGACCTGGCTGCCATGGCCTTGTTCTGTTCAGTCAGTTCTCCGTGGCTGCCAGACCAAGGCGTACTCTGCCCCAGGACAGGGATCACGTCGTGTGTGGAGAACAAACAGCAGTTGACACCAAAGTACAGCGAGGAAGTAGAAGGGCTTGAACGTGCCTTCTGCTACTGCCGCTGTAATAATCTAATGGAAGCCCAGGACGGAGGAATGTGCGGTTAAGGTAGACGTTGATCACATTTTACATGTGGTTGAAGTTCATGGACAAATTAACTATCGTTGAAATCTTGGAGTTTTGGTGTAGGTTTGTGTCTCAGGAGTTTTCTCACACGCCTGTTCCTTAGTATTGGACTTGGAGGTGGAGAGGCATGAATCCTGCCTCCAGTCTGCCTCCTGGAAAAAGCAGCCACGCGGATGACATTTCTCGTTTACTTTGTCCACTTCCGGATTTACTGCTCTGGAAATAGGTAATATGATACCTGTAAGCACACCAGGCTCCTCATGGGGCTGGGGGAGAGAGCTTGAGATGATTCAAGAGAATGCAGCCTGAGCTTTCACATGCAGAGCGCCAGCTCCTGGCAGCCTGGATGAAGGATTCTTACTGCGGGCCCACTGCTCAGTGACCCATACAAAATGAGGTGGCCATTGGTCTATGGAATGATTTCTTGTCTGAAACGAGTAAGACAGGGAGCCATGACTATCAAAATTGGAAACCTACATTCTGTTAAAAAAAAAAAAAGAAAAACCCTTCAACTTTATTAATGGAAACTGTAGGGATCCCCTATAACAAGAGAGAATGCAATTCAATCTGAATTTTACCTCTTTCCCCAATAATTCTGTTTTCAACATATCAAATATAACCACATAATTTTTGTTACTATCTGCTCTGTTTGCCTTAACTACTAGATCATCTCTCCAGCCCATGTCTCTACATTTTTTTAAAAAGAGTGATAGATTAATTTCAAATTATTAATATTAATTCATAACCCAGAATGTGCAAAGGATTACATACACAGGGCAAAGAATCTGCCAAATTCCCAGCTCCTCCTAAGAGACAGTAGCTGGTCCTATTCTTTGCTTGAAGTTACAGTCACACTTGAGGAAAAGGACCATTAACTGCAAGAAATATCAAGACCAAATAAGAAGATGAAGTAGCAGTATAGTTAGTGTTAAGAGATGTTTCACCTGTGGGGGCTGGAGAGCTTGCCTACTGCTTAAGGTGTTTGCCAGCAAAGTCAAAGGACCCAGATTTGAACCCTCAGTATCCTCGTAAAGCCAGATGCACAAGGTGGTGCATGTGTCTGGACTTCATTTGTAGTGTGGCTAGAGGCCCTGGCAAGCCCATTCTCTCTCTTTCTGTCTCTCTCTCTCTCTCCACTCTGTAAACACATTGGCAGAAACATCAGGTTTGTGGCTGACAGCAAAGCAGAGAAATCTCTGCTGTTGGTCTCAGATGCTATCTTGTGAAAGCTAGGATGTCTGTTTATACATTTCTAAGGCCTCATTTGTTCACAGGATATTAGGTCAGACATAGAGGATACTAATTCACCATCATAGGAACTAAAATAGCCTGAGATCACTTAGCCATGGATATCATCATTCCAATCTCTCCATATTGAAATTCTAATCAGTTGATAGTCTTGCAGAATATTCCAAGTAAGTGTAGCTAGTTTCTAGACACTTCGGTTTACAAATGGGAAATTATCATATTAGGCAGGGTAACCCAGACTCAGAAAGATAAATAATGCATGTTTTACTCTGATATGAGGATTCTAGATTTTTTTTTAATATATGGGTGTGATTGTGGGCATAGATCATGAAACTAGAAAGGGGGTATGAGAGGGGAAACAGAGTTGTTTTTTTTTTTTTAAATTATTTGTGAGTAGAGAGAGATGGGCATCCAAGAGCTTCTAGTCACTGCAGACAAACTCCAGATACATGTGCCACTTTGTGTATTTGGTTTTACATGAGTACTGAGGAATCAAACTCTGGCCAGCAAACTTTGCAAGCAAGTGCCTTTGGCCTCTGCACAATCTTCCCCATCCCCAAAAGAGGTTTTAAGGGACATAGGGGAAAGAAGACAAAAGCATACATGGTGTAACAAAATGTCCTAGGAATTACTGAGAGAAAATTTTAAAAAAGCAACAAATTACAAAGGCAGAGCTGTGCCTTAAGTGGAAGGAATAGCTTTAGCTTTGCTGGGCTTTGATTTTTGGAATAAAACAGAATCTTGACGAGCTCACCTTCCCTTCGCCTGAGCTTGTACAGCAGTCTGCCCTCCGTGGTGCTTGGGAGAAACACTCAATCCTACCCTTCCCCCTTTTGCTGATGACTGTTTTCTCTCGCAAAATTGAGATGTTATTAGGAAGGCTGACCTGAAGGAGAGTTCCAAATGGAGAGTGCTTCCTCCTACAAACCCTTCAAAGAATATGCCTGGGGAAGATCAAAGGGCTTTTCCATGGAAGAACAGAGAAACCCTGCAGATATGGGAATCTTCCATCCATAGAAACCCTGAGTCTACTTCCCTTTGCAAAATGGGGAGTGCTGTCATGTGAGGTGCATGATCTCTGCCTCATTTTCCCCAAGCCCAGACGAATACATCTATCTCCTTCTGCAATCTGTCTCTAGACTTGGTGGAGGAGGCAGGTACTAAGAGCTACAGCCTTCAGTAAGGATAGATCAGGTCAGATTGTGTGTGAGAGCAGACAGGAGGCTGTTGGGAGGGGAGAGAGAATCAGCAGGAGGGCAAAGAGATGGGAGGGGGAGGGGGGAGAGAGTAAGGGGGTGGGTAATTAGTCAGGCAGCTTTGTTCTCCGGTGGCCAGTCGGAAGAGGGCCCAAGTGGGAAACCAAAGAGATGTCACAGCACCTGCCTGCCTCAACAGGTTCAGAGTTCAGCATCTGATCCAGCCTCATGCAGTCAACTCTCTCTGCTTCTTACTCACTCCCTCAGCCCAGACCAATCAGCTCTCTCTCAGACTCGCCTGAGCCTGAGGGCAGTGCCTGCCACAATAAGATTATAAATAGATCCTTGCCAACTGGGCAAGGCCTCTTTCTGCCATTCACTTCTGAGCTTCCAGGTCCCTGCTCTTGGCCTCAGCCCCTTTGGGCTGACAGGAAGGGGCACCCGACTCCCACGTGGGCTCTCTACCCTCCCCTATCCTCCACATGGCAGGAATTCTCCGCACTTTCTTCGTTTTCCTTCTCTTAAACTAGTAAAATCTCTCTAAGTCTTAACCTCTGGTCTATGGGTTATATATAAGACAAGGATCTGAGAACACCCCAAATTTATTGGTAAAATGGTAAGGAACCCCAACACTCCTGTTGCAGTAGGTAATTCCAAAATCCTAGACTGTCAGGTTGGTTCCTAAGAGAGGACTGGAAAGTTTCTTGGGCCCCAGGTTTTATGTACTGCAAGGAGAGAAACAAAGCAGAATGGAGGTTTGGCATGCCAGGTGAGACTGGTGAGATCCAAAGCAGAAGGGCTGGGAGCCCCAGAACCCCGAGTAAGGGGCAGAAGGAGATTTTAGAAGACTTTCAAGATGTGGACTGGTGAGAACTGCATTAAGAGGGAAAGGGATTGAGCATCTGTGACTTCGGGTGACTCAAGCATTTGTGTTTGGTGGGGCATTCTTTTCCTGACCACCTATTAGGGTTCTCTGGAGTGCCAGCAGAATCTCCTTCAGGGAAGTGAGGTTTGGTTTGCCACATCCCCTCCAGGGTCACAGGTAGTGGCTGGGAAGAGGTCTCAATTCTCATCCAGGACCTGGAGGAGCAAGCCTTAGTCCATTTCCTTAACAGTAGACAGGGGTTACTGTGCTCCTGGGCATACCTATTGGAAGGGGTAGATGGGAAGGGCAGCTTTCCGGAAATCTAACACAGAGTCACTTTGAGAATAGCTGTTGAGAGGGGCAGGGAGCAGCATTCTTGAATCCTAACATTTCCAGCATTTTTATCTACATAGAGAAGTGGAGAGAGAGAAAGTGAGAGATAACTTCATAAGAAAGGGGATTGTGCGGGGAGAGCCTCATAGAGTGATGGGTAGTGTGATCTTCTCTCTAACTGCTTTGTGGTGAGTTGTGCCATCACAGGGTCGGGAGTTCTCCCCATCTTGGGGTGTCTTTGAGTGCTCCTGCATGAGGAGGCTGAAGATGTCCATATGGAATGCCGGGGGTGGTCTGAATAAATTATCAGATGCGGCAGAGCAAGGCCCATGGATATAAGAATCAAAATGGTCATTCAGGGAGTAAGAACAGGTATGAGACCCAGAAGAAATATTTAAATAATTTGGAAATGGATCTGCTAAAATGAATGTTGTGTGTTAAGTGGGTAAGAAAAGGCCAGAGCTGGCATTTCAGAGAAGTGTTCACACTCATGATGATAGAAGGTAGACAAAAAAAACTTAGTTAAAGTGAGCTCTGGTATTTGTACCCCACAGGAAGCAAACAGTTTCATGCATCGGTCTAGCCTAAAAGGAATATGCAGTATAATCCAGAGCAAGGGACTGTCTTGGATGGCCACTGAGAGGTTAAGTCATACACTAAGAAAGATGATAGGCTAGCTTGGTTTTAGCCCAAGCTAATTTGGGCTCTGGATCTGCAATCTTTCAACTTGCCACAACTGCTGAAGTCAGTTATTGGCCTTCTAATAATACAAGTGTGGCTTCTTCTTGGAGCCTCAGCTTACATGATTCCTTTTTGAGCCAAGCATCACATTTCATGTTTGGCAAATTGTGCCCTTTATTGCTAGGAAGGCTTACTCTTAGGGTCTGTTATCCCTGTGGCTGAAAAGGCCGTGTGATGTTATTTACTGCTTTCAAGTTTAGATAGAATACTCCTATTATGTGTTCCATGTAAATGTCAGGTCAGATATGGAAAAATTACATATATGAATGATGACTCAGATTGTAATGGCTAATAGATTAATGTAATGCAAGAGTTTCTTTGATGGCATCTCCGTTAATCATTCTCCCCCCATCCTCCCTCTCTCCCCTTAAATCGCTGCCTTCTTGCTTATCTAGCCCCATCTACAGCAGAGTCTAGGAATATACCTCCTATCAAAGATGGAAATTCGTCAAATGTACAAAATGTCAAAGTTTCTGAGCCCAAGTTACCTTAGGCGATCAGCCTTTGAAAGTAGCTGGTGCCCTGTCTTCCTCCATATGTGACTTGACATTTCTGTGACAACCTGAGACACCTTCTGTTTTGGGTTATAGGTCTAGACATAGTCTGTTTTGGACTAGAGCTGAGCATGAGACCCCGTTTACTTCCTACAGGGTCAAATCATTCTTTTGTATGCCAGAGCTCACTTTTACTGAGCTGGTTTTGTTTTGTTTTTGCCTTCGAGCATCATAAATATGAACACTGCTCTGCATGTGCCAGTTCTGTCATTAGCTCTCCCATTTAACTGACACAATTTACTTCGGCAGATCCCATTTCAAGTGATTTAAAATTCCTCCTGAGTATCATACCAGTTGTTACCTTCTCAATAACCATTTTGATCCTTATATTCATCTTTATGCACCTCTCTAACCTGTCTGCTAACTTAACCCATTCAGATCACCCTCAGCATGACAAACAGACATTGTTATTTTCTTGATGCAGAATTATCAGATGGGCTGAGATGGGGAGCTGCTCCAATCTAGCATTAAGCAGTTAGAGACATGCTCACATTGCCCCATAGTCCCATCAAGTTTTCCCCTCCATCACTCCTATGACTCTTTCTCTCTGTTCTTTCTTTGTTTGTAAACAAAGGGGCTAGAAATGTCAGATTCTGAGAGAGCTTCTCCTCTCCCCCTCTCCCAACAGATATTCTCAGACCAAGTCTGGGGCTTTGAAATTCCCACACCTGCTGGCATGGTAATTAAAGAAGCCCCAATATACTGGGGCTAAGAGGAGAGGTCACCACCCCCCCCCATGCCACCACCTTCGTCATGCTCCATGCAGGGGCCTTGCCTCACAGTGTGCTGTTTCCCCTCTCTTAAAACTTGTTCTTTCTCTTCTCCTGGGGTTTTGAAATTTCTTTCTCTTTCATATCAGATCCCACCACTCTCTCCTGGCATTAAATAAAAATCTTGGGCCCAAGAAGAAATTCATTTCTAGTCCTCTATATCTCTGTTGTAGTGAATCAGCTCCTTGGTGGGACAGAACACCCAGACAAAAGCAGCGCACATAGGAGGGAATGGCTTGTTTCAGCTTAGAGTCTCAAGGGGAAGCTTCATCACGGCACGAGCAGAGGCTGGGTATCACGTCTTACCACAGCAGCTGGCAGGAAGCAGCAAGAATGGGCTAACTGTGGCAAGGAATTGCTGAGTCATATCTACCCAAAGCCTACGTCTAGTAACACACCTACTCTGCCTCCAGGAAGATCCCTCTTTCCTAATGGTCAGCAGCTAGGGACCAAGTATTCAAAACACATAAGGCTATGAGGAATATCTCACTCAAACAGCCAGTCTCAAACCTGATTCACCTGAGTGAGACACACTCAAAGTTTGAGGACCCAGGAAATCAGAATGTATATGATCAGCCTCTAGTCCAGTTCCAAGAGTCTTTATTTCCATATGAAACTTCATGAGCCTGGCCTTCATTGTTCATATTTCTATAAGCATTCTTGTCTTCTGACATCACTAGATTCACCACTGGATGGAACTTGCAGCTTTTCCATACTTCTCTAGATCATACCTCCTGTAGACCAGTTCCAAAGGCCTAACAAGCACATGCTCAGGTTTGGTCACAGCAATGACCCCACTTCTCTGATACAAAATTTTCAGTATTATTTACCTTTACATTGTTGTAACCGCGGTACCTGACAGAAACAACTGAAAGGAAGCTGAATCTATGTCTCCTTGCTCCAGAGGGTCTAATCTATCACAGAGGGGAAGGCATGGTCATTCAGTTCTGTCCACAGCAGCAACATGTGGAAGAAGTGCATCGTGTTTCAACAGATCAGGACAATCAGGAAGTAGAAATTGAGGCCTGAACAAGGGGCTGGGCATTTTTGAAGGCCTACCCTCCGTGACCTATTCCAGTCATGCCCCACATCCTAAAGATTCTACCAGTTGGGGAACAAGCATTCAAAACAGGAGGTGATGGGGCAATGTTTCACATTCACACCCTAACACTAGACTGGGAAAAGACCTCTGCTGTGAAAGGGAGTATACCTGCCTGCTTTTTTTAAACAGATTGTCTAGGTGGCTAACAAAACATGCCTTTGTTTTGGATTACTGTAGCCTCAAGTTATGTGAAAAATGAAATGTAAATTTCTTTTATAAGAAAATATGGTAGAAATAATAGATGTAAAATTCTTTTTGAAGACTATACTTTCAGGGATTATTTCTGTAGTTGTTTACTAGAGAGGTTTCTGTGACTGTGTGGAGTACTGGAAACCACGACAAGGAAGTGCAGTGTTCTGTCCTGAGTGTGAAGTTGGTGTGGGGTATTGTTTTGTTCAACTGCCCATGACCATTGATGATCACTCTTCTCTCCCTTTGGGAGAGTTAGAGGGAGAGAATGCAGTCTGAGTGGAGATATATATATAGAGAGAGAGGAAAAATGAATTCACGTGCACTAATGTGAATTGCCTAAAAGTGGTCTGTGATGTTTAAAGTATGTGCATGTAAATACATATGAATATATATGTGCATATCAAAACGATAAATATAATTAACATTTATTGATATAATATAATTTTAATGTAAGAAAAGGAATATCAGTATGCAGTGTTCTAAGTTTTTGCAACATTTCATCTTAAAAGAAAATTATAAAAACTATAGAAGTCTAGTTATATTTTATAATTGCTATATTAGTAATTAGATACAGTTAAAAGTAGTTAATACCTTAAGAAAAACAATCATAATAGGAAAATGACTGGCATTGAATGAAAAGATGACTTAGAAACAGTTCTGGAAGGTGCTATCTTCGTGCAGGTCCTGAAGAGGGTAACAGAGAATTCCTAGCACTATGGTCACATGACTTTAATGTTTATTTAATTAATTAATTTATTTATGAGTGAGAAAGAAGGAGAGAGAGAGCATGTGCACGAACCAACGCCAGGACCTCCATCCACTGAAAATGAACTCCAGATGCATGTGCCTCCTTATGCATATGGCTTATGTGGGTCCTAAAGAACAGGGATCCTTTGGCTTTGCAGGCAAATGCCTTAACCACTAAGCCATCTCTACAACACTGATGTTTTAACTGAAGCAAGGTGGCTTCTTTTTTCTGGTTTTTCGGCGAAGGTTCTCACTCTAGCCCAGGCTGACCTAACATTCACTACGTAGCCTCAAGGTGGTCTCGAGCCCAAACACCTCCTTCCTACCTCAGCCTCCCAAGTGCTGGCATTAACGGCGTGGGCTACCACACCTGGCTTTGCAAAATGATTTTTTTTTTTTTTTGTAGGCAGTGAGCCAAGGACAGAGGCCCAAGGAGAACATGCATGTCACCTTGCCTGTGCTTGCAGGATTAGAACCTGTAGCCGATCTTGCCTCATCCAAGATGGCTTCAAGCAACTGCTCAGCAGCGGTGGCCTCCTGTTTCTTCCTCACCTTAGCACACCTGTGAGCGGACCCCTCCCGAGTCAGCCTCTTGAGTCCACCAACCAATCAGGTCTCTCCCCTACCGACCTGAGTCTAAAGGCGAGGCTCATTCTCACTGGATGTTTGGTCTTAAAAAAGGAGTCTCTGTCCTTTCTTGTGCTCTGTATTGGTCTGAACACGTTTCTTTGTCCCTTCTCAGCTGGGCAGGGGCGGGTTTCTTTCTGCCTGGCTGTCTCCCTGCTTGCTTTGCCCGTGCACTTTGTTTGGATGCGTTGCTGTTTGGTCACCTCTTTAAGCTCTGAGCCCTTTCCTATGTGAGGGGGGCTTTTGGCTTGGACACCCACGGTCTTCTTTCCAGTGTGTAAGTCCTGCTCCAGAGGCTTCCTCCTTGGGGACCTTTCCCTACTTGAGGGGCATTTCTCTGTCTCTCCTCCCCCTTCCCAGCAGGAGAACCGCCTTTTGGCTTGGACTGCCTGCTAGTCTTCCCTTTGGACCCTAACTCTCCCTAAAATAAACCTTACAATTAATAATGAACCCTTCTCAAAGTCCATGTTTTCAATGCTTAGCTAAGTTGGATCAAGACCCAAAAGTTGAAGTCCACAGGGCTGGGACCTCCTGCATCTTTATGGATTTTACTCCTTCTCTGGACCCCAAATCCCGCATCTCTGGGCTCCTTCATTCTTCTAGAAGTATGGCATTTAGTGTTGCCTGTACCTGGAGATTAGCCATTCACTGAGTGTTCCCACCTTGACTTCTCTGAAAACCAACCAGCCTTCCTTCTTTCTCTCCTCCCCTCCCTCCCCTTACTTTCTTTTAACTTGAAGGAATTTGTGTTATTTATTTATTTGTTTATTTATTAACGTGGACATTACTAGAACAAAAGGCCTTATGCTCTTCCGTGTACTGTCAATGGGAGGGCTGTGAGGTTATGAGTTTAATTTGATTTTCTTAACTGATCATGAGCTATTTGTTTTCTTTGCATTTTAAGAGTTTATCATTTCTGTTCCTTTCAATTATGCTGCTTCTTTTAATTCTTTTAAAATTTATTTGTGAGGAGAGAAAGAAAGAGAATATGAGTATGGGTGTACCAGGATCTGTTACCACTGCAAATGAACGCCAGATACAAGCACTTCCTTGTGCATCTGGTTTTATATGTGAGTGCTGAGGAATTAAACTTGAGCTGGAAAGCTTTGCAAGTACCTGTAACTACTGAGCCATAAGCCATCTCTCCAGCCCTCATTTCTCTTCCTTCTTTCTTTTTTTCTTTCTTTCTTTCTTTTTTTGAGGCAAACCCTACAGACTGCCTTTTTATGCAAGAAGAGAGAGAGAGAATGAAAATTGGCACACCAGGGATTCCATCCACTGCAAGGGAACTCCAGATGTGTGCGTGCCCCTTGCTTACATGTGTGACCTTACATACTTGTGTCACTGTGCATCTGGCTTATGTGGGACCTGGAGAGTTGAATGTATATCCTTTGGCTTCACAGGCAAGCACCTTAACCACTAAGCCATCTCTCCAACCCTCTACCTTCCTTCCTTCCTTCCTTCCTTCCTTCCTTCCTTCCTTCCTTCCTTCCTTCCTTCCTTTCTTTCTTTCTTTCTTTCTTTTTCTTTTTTTGAGGTAGATTCTCACTCCAGCTCTCAGGCTGATCTGGAATTCACTATGTGTCTCAGGGTGGCCTCAAACTCACAGTGATCCTTCTACCTCTGCCTCCCCAGTGCTGGGATTAAAGACATGTGCCTCTGCTCCTGGCATTTATTTTCTGTTCATTTTTTGATTTACTATTAAAAGACTTAAAAGATAGGCACATTTAGAAGAGTGTTTTTCATTGTAGTCAGTAAAGACAGAGTCCTATGTCATGCATCACAGAGTGACTATGCTGTCTTTGCAGTGGGATATGACCTCATCAAGAGAGTGACTAATGACTGTCATCCTATTTGTGGCTTTGCTCATACATGGGGATAAGGAAGAAGAACATCAATTTAATTCAAAGGCATTGTAAGTTACTCCTAGAAAGTAATAATGATAGTGAAGAGTCTCATAGGGGGCTGGAGAGATGGCTTAGCGGTTAAACGCTTGCCTGTGAAGCCTAAGGACCCCGGTTCGAGGCTAAGTTCCCCAGGTCCCACGTTAGCCAGATGCACAAGGGGGCGCACGCGTCTGGAAGCCCTGGCGCGCCCATTCTCTCTCTCTCCCTCTATCTGTCCTTCTCTCTGTGTCTGTCACTCTCAAATAAATAAATAAATAAAAATTAAAAAAAAAGAGTCTCATAGGATTAACAGAAGTGCACAGAAATTATTCTCTACACTTTCTAATTGTGTTTCTTGCAGTGGGCTTTTGCTGCTGTTCAGTCTTTGATGGCTGTGGGGATGGCCACTAGAAAAACTTTGGGGTCATTAGTAGATCAAGTTTTGTTTTGAAACCCTGGGACACTTGCCACTGTCACCTATCTCTGGGTGTCACCATCTGACCTGGCTAGAGGAGACATGTCTCTTGTAAGGTCAGGTCACGTGGGAGTCTATCCTGGGAGGAGTTTCTTCCATTGGTTTCTTCAAGACCCACGAGGCCACTGACCATAGTTGACCACTCAACTCTTTTCTTCTTCTTTTTTTTAAAATTGGTGTGTGTGGGTGTGCACATGCCATGGCATGTGTGATCAGAGAACAACCTCAAGTCTCCTTGTTTCTTCACCTTCATGACAAGGTTTCTTTTTTTTTTTTTAATAGTGTTTATTAATTTGCATGGAGAGAGAGAAAAAGAGGGAGAGAGAGAGAGAGAAAATATGAATGAGAATGAGCTTGCCAGGACCTCCTGCCACTGCAAATGAACTTCAGATACATGTGCCATTTTGTGCATCTAGCTTTATGTGGTACTGGGGATTTGAACCTAGGCTGTCAGGCTTTGCAAGCAAGTACCTTTAACTGCTAAGCCATCTCCCTAGTCCCTCAATTCTCTTCTTAATGAAAAAGGAGCACAAAAATATCTAACTCCTATCAAACTTCTTAATAAACTTATCATTGAAATCTGCTATATGCTGGAAATTGGGATCCATGGAAACCCTTTCTCGCTCCATAAACTCATTGTCTGTTTCTTTTAAAACTGTAAGAGCTACTCAGTGTCTTTCCCAGTCTTTATCTCCTCCCTCTCTCTCTCTTGCTCCTCCTTCTCGCTGCTGTTAAATGCCACATTATTCTGTAATCAGATAGTGCAGTAAGATAATTTGATTCTGCTCTCATCCCAGGATTCAACATGAAATGCAAAACACAGATTTCCCCCTCTATAGCTCAACCATGGGCAGTTGAAGGGAGATGCTAGGTTATGCCAAATCTAGTATAGTCTTGCATATTTCATCTGCATTGCTAAAATTGCTATTGGTTAAAACACCTTTTTGGGCTGGTGAGATAGTTTAGTGGTTAAGGCATTTGCCTGCAAAACCAAAGGACCTTGGTACAATTCCCCAGGAACCATGTAAGCCAGATGCACAAAGTAGTGCACATGTCTTGAGTTTCTTTGCAGTTGCTGGAGGCCCTGGTGTGCCCATTGTCTCTTTTTCTCTGCCTCTCTCTCAAATAAATAAATAAATAAATAAATAAATAAATAAATAAATAATTGTTTTTAAAAATGTCTTTTATGGGGGCCAGGCAAGGTGGCACATGCCTTTAATCCCAGCACTTGAGAGGCAGATGTAGGAGGATCTCCAAGAGTTTGAGGCTACCCTGAGACTACATAGTGAATTCTAAGTCAGCCTGGGCTAGAGTGAGACCCTACCTCAAAAAAAAAAAAAAAAAAAAGAAAGAAAGAAAGAAAGAAAGAAAAAGGACTTTTTATGTACAATAACTGCTTTGAATGATTTCTCACATCATACCCTATGGTTTCTTCAAATGACCCTAAAACATCAGAAATCAAAAGGAAATGAACACACTGACGTGGATGTATGCTCTCCTGTTCGAATAAACACAGGTGCCCTTCGCTGCTGCTACTCTCTTCCCACATTTTTGAAAATGTGGAGTGTTATTAGAAGAAAATGGAAGCAGAATCTCAAGGTTTGGCAGTACAAGTCTTAGGAAAGGTGAAATACTAGACAGGATCCTTAGGTAAGATAGACTATTAGAGCCCAAACAGGAAGACTACATTACTTACCCACAAGACCCTTTCCTCAGAAGGTCAGCATCAAGAGCCATGCTCACCCATGTGGAGACTGGGGGGATTAGTCTCTAGGTTAATGGGCCCCCAATAAAGACCTATAGATGATAGCTTTGAAGTACACTGATGAAAAAGTTATTTGTATATGGCACGATAAGTTCCTATTAAATCTACTTGCTTATATCTTTTGCAATCTTGTCTCTTGAGTTAATGATTTGAGTTCATCCTTTGATCATGCCAGTTTCAAAGTTTATTTATTTATTTATTTATTTATTTATTTAGAGGCAGATAGAGAATGGGCATGCCAGGCCCTCCAGCCACTGTAAATGAACTCCAGAGGCATGCATCCCTTCGTGTATTTGGTTTATGTAGGTACTGGGAAATCAATCTGGGATCCTTAAGCTTTGTAACTAAGCACCTTAATCGCTAAGACATCTTTCCAGCCCTGAACATGCCAATTTGATAGCTCAAGTAAAGAAATAATGATTGATTCATTTATGCAAATTGAATTTCGGGGGCTGGAGAGATGGTTCAGCAATTAAGGCTCTTGATTGTAAAGCTTAATGACCCAGGTTTGATTCCCCAATATCCATGTAAAGCCAGGTGCACAAAGTGGCATGTGTGTCTGAATTGATTTGTGGTGGCTGTAGGCCCTGGCATGTCCCCTCCTCCTCCTCCTCCTCCTTCTCTCTCTCTCTCTTTCTCTCTTGCAGATAATAAATAAAATATTTTGAAAGGAAAACTGAATATCTGAACCATTGCGTAGTAGATGAGCAATGGCTTCATAACATCTTTGGATTCCCCAGAAGCAAACCAGAGAGAGGTGAAAGGGTGCAAAGCCTACTTGGGATGGGATCACAGAGAACGCTAAAGAAGAAGCAGCAAGACCAGAGGAAGTTAGTCAACAGCATCCGCATCCATCCAGGCCATGTGGGAGCCATGGAGCTCGGGAGGTGGGAGCTTTAGTCTTGATCTCCTCTGTTGCTGGAGCTGGGGCACTGACTCAGGGACCAAATGGAGGGCTGCTCCAGGGGGTAACAATTCCTGACACTTCCAGGCTGCTGTTTAGGAGGCAGAGTGAGCTCCGAAGCTGCTCGTGAGGCCACAGGTGGGAGCTGGGGACATGTGCCCTAAGCAGCAGAGCTGGCACATTGGCATGGGGCTAGGGCGTCTGCTATGCATAATGAGCGGCGACCTTCTCATCACCGCTGTGTGCATTATAACGCTTGAGTCTTACAGAAGCTCGAAGACTATGGTTAGACACCATAGTCTTCATGATGCCTGTTGACGAAATAAATAGATAACCTTTGCGGAGAAATTCTAATATCTATTAAAATGTCACAAACACCGATTTCAATTATTTTCCATGACTTTCCCCGAAATGTTTGAAAATAGGTTTTAACAACTTGACCATCACATTTACCTTACCTTCCCATACCCAGATCTCAACTTTATTTTCAGAAAAGCAGCATCAGCACATTGCTGATCTCTAACCGAGTTTATCATAAAATTAAAAAAATGCTAGAAGCATTTCTTCAGAACAGAAACAGGATGTAAAGGTCAAATAAGATGGAAAGAGAAAAGAAATATACATCACTAACTTGGGAGCCATACAAATAACAGAGAAGGAATTACTTAAGGAGCTCTGTGGCTTTTGAGGCTGAGACCGAATGATTTCCTGTAAAAGAAGTTGACTTGTTATGGACAGCACATACGTGAAACACACCAGAGAAGCTGAGAGCCGGCCTGTTTATGTCATGCTTGTTGCATGCCCTCAGCTACATCCTAGCCTTCAAGTGGCCTTTATTATTTCGCTAGCTACCAACAGGAAAGAGAAGAAAAATGTTTCCGGGGGAAAATATAAAAGGTTAGGTACCAAGACCTTTTTCATATTTTCAACCTTAATAGTGTGGGGCCTGAATATCTTAGATATAGTACAGGAAAGAGAGGCTGCTTTCCTCTTCAAACTGAGACCTATTTTAAGAGCAAGGCACAGCCTGTATGTGTCTTCAGGTTAATTTTTCTTCTAAAACATTCTTCCTGTAGAATTATCTCTCTGAACTTTGTCAATATAACAGCAGATTAAGTCATTACTTTTCATTATACCCATGGCGTTTTTTTTCATATTTCTCAAAAGGAAAGCTATCATTTAATATATCTGGAGGTTGGCTTGTGTTGATCCTATATTAGAAACAAAATTTTATAGCACTATTTCATGAAATGCTTTAAAGAGTTACTAAACATTGCAGCTGTTCATGTCTGCCTGTTTGAATTGCTCTTGTATTACCTTTACTATTTGCTAAGCTAATTGTCATGTACCTCACATTGGGACAACCAACTCAAAACAAATGACTTGTCATGGTACATTCTAGGAACATTTCAGGTATAGAGTTATTTTTCTTTTCCTTCTCCTCCTTGTTTTTCTTAAAATATTTTATTTATGAGAGAGAGAGAGAGAGAGAGAGAGAGAGACAAAGAGGGAAGAAGGTAGTAAGAGGAAAAACAAATCAACTCGGGCATATAGTCTGAGAAGACTAAATCAGAGCTGAGTTGGCCAGTGCATTATTAAGCATTTAATTGAGGAGGATTTGTGTGTAAGAAATCCTAAATGTGTGGATCTGTGAGTTCCTCACACACAAGAGCAAACAGAAGGACACAGACCTTTCCAGTGCCCCAGGAAACACCCTGCTGGGGTTCCAAGGCTCACTCCGAGCGATGATCCATGGGTCTGTTTCACCTGTCCTTCTATTTACGTAGACAGAATCATGGTGTGGGTTTTTCTGTACCCACATTCTTTCATTAACAAATGACCTTGAGATCTAACCACTTGGCTAAATGTGTAAGACAATGTTTTGTTGCTGAGTAGCATTCAATTGTATCAGTACAGCACAATTCATCCTTCTCCTGGAAATGACATGTGGGGCACCCCCAGTGTTTCAACTTATGTGGATGAGGCTAGTTATGAACATTCCTGCGAAAGCTCATTTTCACTCATCCTGGGTCAACATGTAGATATGACATTATCAACAGGTCATGCATCGATGTAACTTTACAGGGCATTGCCATGTTGTTTGTTAAGATGGCGGTGCTGACACGTTCATCTGACACGAGCAGTTAGTACTGCACATGCATATCAACATTTGCTATTATCATATTTTTCTTTCAGCCATTCTAGAAAGTTTTGTCATTCTGCTTTCACTTTGAACCTCCTGACAACAAATTAAAATGCAGCACCTTCTATGTGCATTCGATGTCTGTAACATGAATCTCCCACTCCTATTGGGTCATTTGCCTTGACTGATGATTTGTGAGCATTTGAAAAATAAGAGGCTGAAGAGATGGCTCAGCTGTTAAGGCACTTGCCTACAAAGACTAAGGATCTGGGTTCAATTCTCCAGTACCCATGTAAAACCAGATGCATAAAGAAGCACATGCATCTGCAGTTTGTTTACAGTGGCTAGAGGCCCTGGTACACTCTC
Source organism: Jaculus jaculus (assembly GCF_020740685.1). Lineage (NCBI taxonomy): Eukaryota > Metazoa > Chordata > Mammalia > Rodentia > Dipodidae > Jaculus > Jaculus jaculus. The sequence continues at coordinate 64,120,736 of NC_059117.1, read as the reverse complement.
TGTCTGTCTCTCTCTGTATCATTCTGCTTGCAAATAAATAAAATATGTTTAAAAGTTAAAGTGTTAAAATAATTTTTAAGTATAACTTAAAATTTGATGAAGTCCAACTTAGCTTTTGGTTGTAGTTTTTGTCATATCTATGACAAGAATTTTTGCCACAGATAATCCCTTCTTTTAGATGTTCTATTGTTCTCCTTATCTTTACGTTTAAGGCTATGCTCTACTTCAAATTAATTCTTGTATGTGGAGCAATTTAGGGATCCAAATTTAATTTGCTTCTCAAGATGGATATCTGGGTGCTCCACTTGTTGAAAATGATTTGCCTGTTGAATTGATCAAGTTCCTTGGTTTACAAAAAGAAGATCTTTGGGCTGGATAGATGGCCTAGTGGTTAAGGTGCTTTTCTGTGAAGCTTAGGGACCTAGGTTCTGCTTCCCAGAATCCATGTAAGCCAGATGCACAAGGTGATGTGCACAAGATCACACATATACATCAGATGGCACATGCGTCTGGAGTTCGATTGCAGTGGCTAGAGGTCCTGGCATGCCAATTCTCCCTCTATCTCTCTCATAAATAAAAAAGTCAACAAAAAAGGCAATTGTTAATAGTATATGTGGCACTGTTTCTGGTATTTGCTAATTTGTGTGTTTATCCATGGCTTCTTGGTGGAGATTTCTAGAATGCCTTTTGACATCATTCTTGCCATAACATAATCTGATTATTTTACTCCATCACATTTCTTACACATGCCAGACAAATTTTCAAAAAAAAATTATATTAGTTACTTTACTCATTGCCATGACCAAATATGTGACATGAAGCAGCCTAAATAAAGAAATACCTAGGGGCTGGAGAGATGGCTTAGCAGTTAAGCGCTTGCCTGTGAAGCCTAAGGACCCCGGTTCGAGGCTTGGTTCCCCAGGTCCCACGTTAGCCAGATGCACAAGGGGGCGCACGCATCTGGAGTTCGTTTGCAGAGGCTGGAAGCCCTGGCGCGCCCATTCTCTCTCTCTCCTTCTATCTGTCTTTCTCTCTGTGTCTGTCACTCTCAAATAAATAAATAAAAATTAAAAAAAAAAAGAAATACCTAGGCTAGAGAGATTTCTCAGTGGTTAAAGTTGCTTGCTTGCAAAGCCTAACAGCCTGGGTTCAATTCCCCAGCACCCACATACAGTTAGATGCATAGAGTCACACATGTGTCTGGAGTTCATTTGTGGCAAGAGGTCCTGAAGTGTTCTCTCTCTCTTTCTCTCTCTCTCTCTACTTGCAAATAAATAAACAATAAAAAAATTTAAAAGAAAGACTTTATTTCAATTCACTTCTACCAGATTGGGATGGATCTGCCTGCCAGCTTGGACCGCAGGTGAAATGACACCATGTGCCTTGTGTGCTAACTCTGTGAAGCCTCTTTCCTTTGTTGTCGTTTTGGAGTAGGAAACCCATTCCTCTGAATTTAACTTTTAAAAGAATTTGTGTTCTTACCAGTTAGAGCCTTCAGTGTGTGGAGTCTTGGCCTCAGGGTACCTTTTCTGACTTCCCAGTGAAGACAGTAAGGTTTTGTTTTAATTATATTAATCTCTTCAACAATTATAGCTGCTTTCTAAGCACTAGCATGCTCATTGTAGGAAATCTCTAACTTGTAACTTTTTAGGGGCACATTTTTCAGATCTCTTTGCTTTGTCTGTGGCTGTCTTTCATTGTAGAACACGATCAGAGCAGTGAGCAATAGTCACAACGCAGATGCAGGGCTCTTACTTTTAAATTCAGCCTTATTAAGTTCTTAGGACATGGGAAAAATGAAGCTTCGATTTCTGGCTGAACATAATGTGAAGTTCCTGTATCACAGCCCCGAGTAGAGTCCTCGTTCCCCTCTAAAATCTCATACTCTGGCCCCCCACTGTCTTCTGCCAGCGTTATGATCTTCCAAACTCCCATCCAAATGGCTTAACTCTGCTTAGTGTTCTAGAGCTTCTGTAGACCCAAATTGCAAACTCAAACCACAAGTTCCACCAAACAGTCTGGATTATCATAGCAATGATCCTTCGTACAAAATTTCTGTGCTAGTGACTTTACTCTTCTCTATGACCAAATCTCTGACAAGGAGCAGTTTAAGGAAAGAAAGGGTTTATTTTAGCTTACACTTCCAGGGGTACAGCCCATCATTGCCAGGAAAGCACAACAACAGGAGAGTGTGGCTGTTTGGTTACCTTGTGTTTATGTCAGGAAGTGAAGGAAAAGGAATGACTGTACTCTGCTCACTTTATCCTTTTTATTCGGCCAAGCACCACCATGGGATACTGTGGCCTGTACTCAGGAGAGGGCCCCCATTTTGAGTTAGACTTTTCTAGAAACATCCTCCTAGACACACTGAGAAATGTGCTTACACATGATTCTAAATCCAGTCAAATTAACTATGAAAATTAACCATCACACTAGGTATTTGATGTTTCGATGACATTGTGAATGATAATTTAAATATAATTTCTAGTTATTCATTGTTAAAATGCTATAATTTTTTTTACAGATCACTTCTATATCCTTTAAGTGTTTAGAGTTTACCTATTACTTACACTAGTTCTATGGATATAATGTGTATGATCAAATAGCCTATAGACCATGAGAGTTGTTGCAGTCTTTCCATGTTGCTGGAACAAGTATATAACCAGATACAGTTTATGGGGGGAAGGGATTTATTTTATTCAAGCTTATGAATCCAGGGGCCATTCCATCAACAGAAGAAGAAGCTGGTTTCCTTTCATAAATCCAAGCAGAGAGACAAAGCTCCACTAGCCAGCAAGAACCAGAAAGCAGCAACAGGAACCTCGAGCTCAAACTTCTCTGCACACCACCTCCGGGCTGGACACCAGGGTTTGTCTCCAGTGACACCTCTTCCAGCCAGGTGGCTTGAGAATCAAGTTATAAAAACACCTAAGCCTATGGGGGGGACAAACATTCATACTCACACTACCACAAGAATTGTAATTCAAATTTTCCCACCCAAATGCCTTTCAGTTTTGCTTTATTACCCTTGATCAGTCCTCTGGTATAGCGGTAGACTGACCGGGTGAGAACAGCCCTTATTATCTTTCCCTGGGAAGAAGAGATGTGCTCACATAAGCCTCGCTATTATTAATCAATGGTTTATTTTACATTTTAAAGTTTGCCTACTTCTTATTTTTATCAATACATCATGCTTCTAGAATTTTAACTTTCCAATCAATAGCCATCAAGTATAGCTTTCTGCTATATTTTCTGTCTACAGAATGATATTGATCATCCTGTAGCATGTGGCTACATTTAGATTATAGTCAGACAGTTTTGGTATATTCATTGTCTCAAATTTAGCCATTAGGCCAGATCAAAATTGAGATCTGATTTTTTTTCTCTCACATCATAATAAAGCACATCTTTAATCACAGTACTCAGAAGGTTGAGGCAGGAGGACTATTGTGAGTGTGAGAGCAGACTGGACTCCATAGTGAATTGTAGGTCACCCAGGGCTACAAAGTGAGACTGCATATTAAAAAATTAATAGGAAAATAGAAGAAAGAAAGAAAAAATAAAGAAAGGGAAAGAAAGGAAGGAAGAGGGCTGGAGAGATGGCTTAGTGGTTAAGGTACTTGCCTACAAAGCCTAGTGACCCATGTTTGACACCCCAGTACCTTCATAAGCCAGATACACAGGTGGCACATGTGTCTGGAGTTTATTTGCAGTGGCTGGAGGCCATGCATTCATTCTTTCTCTCTCAAATAAATAAATAAAATATTTTTTAGAAAGAAAGAAAGGAAGAGGGAAAGAATGAAGGAAAGAAAGGGAGAAAGAATGTAGGTTCTGCATACCAACACCATCATGCGTCTAGGGAAATCCCATTTGCATACTTCTTGTACCAAATGTAATGCCACATCTGTCCCAACACTGGTGCTGATGATGTGACTCAAGGAGAATTTGCTGAGAGTGACAAACAGGAGCAATCTGTCACAACTTGTGACATTTAACAGAGTAGCTGTCATTCCACATGTCATTGGAAGCCCTGCCTCAGTGCTCTTCCTAATCCACACCTACACATCCCTCTGTTCCTTTTCTGTCTCCAGGTAGAAAAAAGCACTCGGATATGTCCTATATAAATGTACAGACGATGCACGAAAGTGTAGGCTATCAATGAGGCCATCTGTAGAAAAAAATTCCCGAGGAATGACAAAAATCAAAGGTTTTACAGGTTTTAGTTTCAAAGACAGATAATTTGAATCGAAATTATTCTGGAGAAAATGGGAGAATCTTTTAATCATAACCTAGAAAGTGTAAGGTGAAGCAAAAGAAGAAATTTCTTTTCATCCTCAAACCCACAAGACCAAAAGCTTGTCGGTGAAAGAAATGATTGGGTCAGAGAGCCGCATTCCATGGCGTTATCTCTGCATTGAACCAATGAGCAGTAAATGCACATTAGAGCCTGCAGACATACTATATTTAGTAATTACTTACATATTACAAGGTTTGGAATTAGTTTAAAAATACATACATTTGGAAGCAAAAAGAAACTGGACAGAAATCATCCTGCAAATATTCCTAATGGAGAGACTATTTCTACGCCCATGCAGCCTATGAGGGGATCTGTAATTTTTAGTTAATTATTTTTTTATTTCTGTTTATTTTTTTTTTCTTGAGGTAGGGTCCCGCTCTATCCCAGGATTACCTGGAATTCACAATGTAGTCTTAGGGTGGCCTCCAACTCATAGTGATCCTCCTACTTGTGTGTGTCACTACACACTGCTGGATCTGTAATTCTTAATCATAAGCTCCTCGCTGTGACACACTGTCCCTCAGGGGTTTCCCCCCACTTCCTTCAAGTCTGATGTGATGGGGTGTTATGTACATTTTTCTCTGAGGAGATATGAACAAATGTTTACTTTCCCCAGTGACACCAATGGCAGAAACAAAGAAAGGATTTCATCCAAGCACAGCTTAGTGAACCATTGAGTTTAACTGGGGTTACTGACAGAAGCATGGGCAACTTATGAGCAGCTTCACCACTCAAGAAAGTAATCTTTCTCCCAGAAACTACTAATTACCTGTATATCCTCATGGGGACATATGCTGATGAGCCAACTGTTAATTGCTCTTAACTCTTTAAGGAAGGGCTTGTGAGGCTGTCTCCTCTGTGATGGAACATTAGTAGGACCAATCTCATGCAGATTTCATATGGGTAACCATAAGTGCTGAAAACTCAGGAGGTCTGTGGCCATGTCATGCCTGGAAGACAGCGTTCTGCAATGTGGGGGTCTGCTCCTTGGGTCTCCACACACTGGATAAGCCAATCAGAAGCCTGTGCTGTAATTGAAGAATATGCATAATAACATTTATGAAATTGTAAGCCGATGGCTCATGTGGTCACTGGAACATTTGGAGCATTTTCCAGGATCTACCAGTCCCTATGAGAAGACTAGACCTTCTCCAGTTCTCAGTTTCCACACAGTGGTTGAGCTGAACACACGTACTGAGTGCTTACATTGCACCAAGTAATGTGATGTGAATATGGTCAAAACGTTAACTGTAGCCACCCACACATGCAAAGCTTGATTAATCTCTATTCCAATTTCAGTTAATAATTCTTCCAGTCATTTTCGATGCTTTCTTCACATTTTCTTGACTTTGTATTTTGTCTATCTGCACCCATTTTGTGCTTCTCAACACTGCCAATGAATAGACAGGCATAATTCCTATTGCAATTTCCCACAAAAAAATTGAATTATGCTAAGAATGTGGCTATTTTTCTTGTTATCGTGACCAAATAAATAGTTGGCAGGAATCAATTTAAAGAAGAAAGGGTTCATTTCAGTTTACAGTGTGAGGGGACAGATCCATTGTGTCAAGAAAGGCATAGTGGCGGGGCCATGAAGAAATGGGTCCAGTTCAACCTGCAGTTAGGAAAGGGAGAGATGAATGCTGTGCTCAGCTGGCTTTCTCCTTTTTCTGCACTCCCAGAGCCCAGCCTATGGAACACCACCTGCCCACAGTTAGGGTGGGTCTTCCCACCACAATGAACTTAGACTAGAAAGTCCTTAAAGCATGCCCAGAGGTTTGTTTTCCTAGTGATTCTATATCCAATCAATCTGACAATCTAGATTCACCCTCACAAGTATTTTTTTTATCACAAGTATTTTTGATGCAAAATCTTTAATGAATAAAAACTTGAGAACAAAATAGCAGAATCATGTTACATGTCCTGTTTTGGTTCCAAATATCTCTTTCATTCTTTCAAAGGACCATTCCTTTAGCACTTTTCTACCACACACTCTTCAAAGTGTCCAATCATCTTCACGAGGTTTTCCACTGAGAAACTGCAGCCATTGAGAACTCCCACAGAGAATGGACCAGCAGTGGATGGCGCAGCTGTACAGAGTCAATACTTGAGAAATACAGATTCCAAATCAAACCAAAAGGGGTGGAAAATGTGAAGAAAGCATTGGAAATGACTAGAAGAATTATGAACTGAAATTGGAATAGAGATTAATCAAATGGCTATATTATACCCACCAAACACACACATATGGGTGTGTGCACACATACACACAAGCATATGCACACACACACACACACACACACACACACACACACACACACATACACACACCTTATGAGTTTTTACCTGGAATTGAATTTCAACTATAAATTAATTTCTGGAGAATTAACTTGCTTTTCATAACTTTCACTAATATGTACTGTTTCAGGTATTTGTTATCAGTTAAGATCAAATTTAGAGGCTGAGGCGTGCCTGAGCTACACAAATAGATTACATCCCCCAAAATCCCAATCTCTTAGCCTTAATGTTGTCATTTCAAAATTGCTCACAGATATATTTTATAGGATTAGGGTACAACATGTTGTTTGTCCTTAAATAATTGAACTTTAAAATTTTCTTACAGCATCTAATATTTTCTGTTTCCTTATTGTTGGAACATAGGAATCTAAATCAACATCTTACTTTAATTTTAAATTATCAATGTTTTAAAAATCTGTAGTCTTTTTGTAATATTTATTATAAATGCATTCCTTTATCCTCAGTCCTGAAGGTGTTGCAGATATCTCCAAGATATTGGTACCATACCAAGTGATTATGTAGGCTTTGTGATTACACAGTGCAGCGTAGCTCCGTTCAGATGCAAGCAGTAATGGCTGTGTGAATGGACACACGTTCACATGAGTGCATTGGGAGCGAGGTCTAACATGTTTATTATGCCTACTTCCGAGGACAAGGATGCTTTATATGTGCACATGCAAAAAGCAGTTTGCAGTGAGCTGTCTTAGAATTTTATTTGCAGCTCCCCAAATTCTGTTTAATTTTTTTTTTAAGTATGGTTTGGTGGCAGAATAAAAGACAGGGCAGTGAGATCATGTCAGTGGAAACTTTCAGCTGCCAGGAGACATCTGCAAGAGGCATTTCTGGGTCTTGCACAGAGGATGAAGGATCAAGGGCAGGTTTAAGACATCCTGTCCACATGGATGAACAGAACTCTGCAGTGAATCAGGGGTGAGGGAGGAAGTGTTCGATGTCCAGTTTCCTGGTTTGGTGACTAGATGGTCGGGGTCGTGGTTAGAATCATGTCCCCCATAAACTAAGGTGTTCTGGTTCTGATGTTCTGAATGCTTGGTCCCCAACTGATGACAACTTTTGAAGGTGAAACCTTGCTGGAGTGGGTGTGGTTTTGCAGGTGAGCTCAAGGGTGTTACAGCCAGCTCTTTCTTGCTAGAGATCCACTCACTCTCTTGCTGCCGTTGTTCCCCTGCTGTGGCAGAGGTGACTTCCACCCACTGCTCATGTCATGCTTTCCCCTGCCATCACTGAGCTTCCCCTCGAGACTCTAAGCCAGAATAAAATCTCTCCCTTCCCCCCACTGCCGCCCCAACATAACAACTGAAATATTAGGCTTAAAGACAACATCCAGCCTTTAGGTGACATAGGATGTGCCTTGCTCACTCTGTGGAGTGACTTGTGTTGAGATGGTATTTCGACAGCCTGGGCTGTGCTGGCCAAGACAGGTGGAGATGCAGGGGAGGAACAGTGTGGCCACAGGATTTCTCCCTTTGAAAAGGGAGTTTGGAGTTCAGACCACAGAGGTGTTAACAAAAAGCATGGTAATACTTGGTCCCTTGCATGTTGTGAAATGTGAGACTCCATTATTAATGATTTGCTTTCCCACAAGGGTGAATCACTCTTTTTTTTTTTTTTTTAAAAAATTTATTTATTTATTTATTTACTTATTTTGAGAGACAGAAAAAGAGAAAGGAAAGCATATGAGAGATGGAGAGAGAGAGAGAGAGAGAGAGAATGGGCACACTAGCCACTGCAAACGAACTCTGGATGCATGTGCCACTTTGTGCATGTGGCTTACATGGGCCCTGCGGAATCAAACCTGGGTCTTTAGAGGGGTATATGAGGCTTTGAAAATAAAACATCCTCCAGGGACTCGTGGGTTTGACCACTCAAACCCCGGGTGTTGGTGCTGTTTGGGAAGGTTATGGAACATTTACAAGGTGGACACTGGCTGGAGGAAGTGGGGCACTGGCGGGTGGACCTTGAGTTATTACAGCCCAGCCCCACTTGTTTTCTCTCTCTCTTTCCATCCTTCCTGCTCATGTGTGGTGATGACAGTCTTCCTGTTTCTACCATGCTTCCAAGCCATGGTGGACTTCCCAAAGAATCTGAAAGTAAACACACTTCTTCCTTAAAGTGCTTCTGGTTGGGCATTTTGTCCAGCAATGAGAAGGCAAGTGACACAGGGTGTTTTCGTATTTCTCCTAAGGTAGTGGGATGTCCAAAGTGGAAGAATTATGTTCTACTTTTTGTCTGAGATTACCTAAAGAGACCCCTGCTTCCTCAGCCAGCCTTTGGAGATAGGTGAAGTCCTAAGACTGAGGGTGCTGAGAGCAGAGACTGCTTGATTCAGCTGTTCAAAATTATGTTGTCTCTACAGATGTTAGCGACTTCTGCATGATGCATTAACACAAAATGTAATTAGTCTGGTGTCTTGGCTAGTTGACACACATTGGTTGATTTAGTATTTTCTTTCTCGCTGAATTTTTGTAACAATAATTATCATTCAACAAGTTATTATTAAATTCTGTACATGTTTAGGGAGCTAGACAAAAAATAGTTTTTAAAAAAAATGAATCTTATGTGGACATTGTCTCATAGCTTTCAGAAAGACCTTAAATATTTTCCTACTGGTTGTATAAGCAAGTGTATTCAGTACTTGTCTCTGTACTGTGACCAAGCACCTGAGAAGATGCACCTCCAGGGCGGAGGAGTTCATTGTGGCTCCCGGGTTGAAGGCCTCGTTCTTCAGGGCAGGAAAGGCTTGGAGACAAGAACACTCTCAGCTGTTGTAGAAGGAGCATGGGTTTGCTGGCTAGTATCTGAGTGAATCTGGAAGCAGAGCTGGTCTGTGACCTTCAAAGTCCATTTCAACCTGCTTCATCCAGCTACGCCCCAACTCCAAGAGGTTTCACAAAAAAGGGGCAAGTGTTCAGTCAATTACAAGAACTTGCAGGAGACACTTTACATCCAAACCATAGCACCAACTTACAGCAGTTTACACCATAATCAATAGAACTTTGACTGTGGAATTTGAAGTATTCTTTTATGGACTGAATTTTAAATTTGGTAAATACACCAAACAATAAATTATAAATAACATCTCAAGAGGGTGGAAGTAATCAAACTCTTCCCCTTAGTGATCTAGTGAGGTGTCTGCTGGGTTTAATTTAATTTTCTCAACATAAAATCAATAACATTGATGTTTCCACAAGACATCCATTGTGTTGAGACATAATCTAGCTATGAGGGTTTATCATAATTAGGCAAACAAAAAATAATTTAAGCTATCATATAGCACATGTGAGAAGAAAGCAGTCTAAGGAGAAATGTGATTGAATGATAAAAAATAGCATGTTGGGGAATGTTAGCAATGGTTTGCTAGAGATGACATCTTAATCCAAAGGAACAAATTCAATACATAGATTTTGTGACAGTGATGCATACAATCAGCATGTCAAAATGAAGATCTGTTGTCTGTGACAGGTGGCCGCACAGCACACACCCTTATTGAGTCAGGAGAATAATTTTGTGAATTCCTTACTTAGTCCTCAGCTGGCTTTCAATAAGAGAATAACTGATGGAACAGAATTCATTTCTGAATTTGCCATGTTGGTTATCACTGAGAGCATCCAAAAATGATACAAGATAACAGTCTTTTTGGGAAATTTTATACACACACACACACACACACACACACACACACACAGAGAGAGAGAGAGAGAGAGAGAGAGAGAGAGAGAGAGAGAGAGAGAGGGAGAGAAGGTGATCCTGCAATTCTCCTGCCTCAGTGTACATGCCAAGCATGGAAATATTTTAATAATTCAGTGTGTGTTTCCTGTTGTAGTTGTAGCAATAACTCATATACCATCCATCCCACACAACATTGAAAAAAATTTCACCTTATCACCAGGTCCCCGAAATTTTTAAGATATAAAGTCAACTAAAATTAAAAAACTTTATCAAAATCTCTTATCCCCAAATCCCCAATCTAGTCATAGAAATGATCCAAATTAGATATGAAGGTGACTTCATGCTGGCACAAAATTCCTCTGTGAACCTGTGACACTCAGGACTCAAGTTATCTGCTCCAAGATACTATGATGGATTGGAAGCACAGGACATAGGGAACAGTGATAGGTCAGCATAGCAGTGACACATGCTGCTGATCCACTGGGGCCACGGACCCATCAGAGAACCTGCAAGCCCATAGCTCTGTACACAGAATCTTTCCATGTTCATGAGAACAGCATGAGTGTGAGAGTGAGTTGCTATCTCGTCCCATTTCTTGTCTGTAAGATACCAGCAATCTGACCACTTGTACCAAACTTTATGTTCCTTTTAGTCCATGGAGGTAGTTTTCTGTGGGGATAGCCCCTCTTAGAAACTTGTGGGTCTTCTCTTATTCCCATGGCATCAGACCACACATCTCTGTGCAGCTCTTCCAGGTAACTGAATTCTGGTTTGTGGTTCCTTTTGGGATGCTTGCTGAATGTAAACGTGGCAGCATCCATCTGCCTGAAGGAGGAAGACTGAGAAATTAATTTAGTCTCCTCAGTAAATACCTTGTTACTCCCAAGATGAGTGTGATGGCTACAGCTCTCAGATCTCCACCCGCTGAAGCACCTCAGAGATTCTGTAAGTCTGGTTTCCATTGCCCACTGACCAAGTAGCAGTGTCTCACCCCAAACTTCAGGAGGTGCAGTCACTCCTCCCCCACAACCTCAGCCCTCCCAGGTCCTGGAGCTTCTCTGTGCTTTTAAACACTTGACCTGGGTCAGCGTAAAGACACTGTGGAGCTTTCCTAAGGAAGGGCAAGACATTGACTGACTTACATGTAATTCAAGAGTGGCTTTAGTGTGGAATGGGCAGATAGTGATAGTAAATTTCTTGCAAGGAACTCTTAGGGTTGGTGGTCACCTTCACACATCTAGGGAAGAAAATGGTTATGTTTTTCTCTGCCTACATACCTGACTTCCTTGGCATGAGCCCCAAGGTTTCTAGACTCTCCAATTTGGTATCTTTCTTCCTTGTGTTTTTATTGATTCCCTTTCTCTCCTTTCTTCATTAGAAACTTTAGCACACTCATTTTGTTCCAAGAAATAAAAACAACCCAAGATAATTAAGAATGTTTAATTTCCCTTCACTTGGAACTTTAACCACAATTTGTAGAAAATGTGTTTATTCTACTCCTAGAGTTAGAGAGATCTGGAATTTAGGGAAAAAAAAATCTGAGTCCAAAGCCTGTGGTCCCAGCTAGTTGGGATGGTTAAGCAGGAGGAGTTCTAGAGCCCATGAGGCAAGGCGGCTTGACAAGACCACATGTGGTATGGAAAGTAGGCCCAAGCCGGGGGGGCGGGTGGTGGTGCAGGCCTACATCCCCAGCTGCTCGGTGGCTGCAATAGGAGGACCACAAGTTCAAAGACAACCAAGGCAACTTAGCAAGGCCCTGTCTCAAAATTTCAAAAGGTGTAAAATATTCTAGGGCTCAGTGGTAGACTGCTTGCCTAGCATGCATAAGGTCCTGGGTTTAATACCTAGTACCACAAAAAAATAAAATAAAATAAAGTGGTTTTAATGGATTCTAGGGGAAGGAAAATGAATTTATTATATTCTAATAAGTAGGACAACTTGCCTGTCATTGAGAGAAAGTAGAGCTTAATGTGTAGGCTGTGTGGGTCCTCAGATGAGGCTAACCAGGTTTAGAATCTGTATCTATATTGAGTGCAAGTTGCCAAGCTCTTCTGATAAAGGTTGATGGTAAATGGTTTGTGGACTATACAGTCTTTATTCACAAACACACAACTCTACTAGGGAATCAGGAAAGCAGCCCCAGAAATCACACCCATCGAGGATGTAGACTATGCATACTAAAACATTAAATCAGAAGCTTACGTAGAGGTGTACACCCGTTAATTGCAGCATCCCAGAAGCAGAAGCAGGAAGAGTTTGAGTTCGTGATCAGTCTGGGCAGTGTAGCAAGACCATGTCTCAAAAGTAATTGTACTTAACAAGTACAGATATCAAAAGAGTTCTCCATCCTCAAGCATAACAATTTTTCAAAATCAATAAATTTATTTCCAGGCTGGAGAGATGGCTTAGCAGTTAAGATGCTTTCCTGAAAAGTCAAAGGATCCAGGTTTGATTCTCCAGACACACATAAGCCAGATGTACAAGGTGGCACATATATCTGGAGTTTGTTTGCCACGGCTGGAGGCCCTGGCATGCCCATTCTCTTTCTCTGACTGTCTCTCATTCTCTCTAGCAAATCAATCAAAATAAAAAAGAAAACAAAAGCTTAAAAAAATTATTTCTGCCTCAATAAAATAATGGATTTGACACTCACTGGACACTAACGTGAACTGTCATGTTGTCTACAACGCACCTGTTCTGTCCCCGTATCAGCTATTTTTCTTATTGCTATGATAAAATACCTGTAATAAGCAACTAAATGAAGGATTTGTTTTGTCTCACAGTTTAAGGAGACATGGTTCATTATGTTGAAGAATGCATGCTGACAGGAGGAACTCGTTCACATCTGGGCCAATCAGGAACTCGCTCACATCCAGGCCAATCAGGAAGCAGGGATAGGATACAGCTTCAAGCCCAACCTGCAGGAACTTGATCTCAGGGAAGTCATAACCCTATGAAGCCCTGTTGTCCTGGAGGAGCCAACTGTGGCTCCACTTGACCTCTGTCCGGTACATGGGTTCTTAGAGACTCATTTGTAGTTCTTGGTGGGGGACCCATATTTTCTTTCTTTCTTGTTTAATATTTTATTTATTCATTTATTGGAAGAGGCAGATAGAGAGAATGGGTGCATGAGGGCCTCCAGCCACTGCAATCGAATACCAGACACATGCCGCCTTGTGTATCCATCTGGCTTATGTGGGTACTGCAGAATCGAATCTGGGTCCTTAGGCTGCCCAGGCAAGCACCTTAATCTCTAAGCCATCTCTCCAGCCCAGTGTCCATATTTTCTTATAGTGAATGTTGCCTATTAAATTATTCTGAAGGGCTCTTTCTCCACTTAAAAGCATGATTTCAGGTCAGGGATGGTGATGCACACCTTTAATCACAGCACTTAGAAGGCATAGGTAGGAGAATTGCTGTGAGTTCGAGGCCACCCTGAGACTACATGGTGAATTCCAGTTCTGTCCGGCCTACAGTGAAAATGTTCCTCAATAAATAAAGAAAGAAAGAAAGAAAGAAGGGAAGGAAGAGGAGAAGAAGAAGAAGAAACCCAAATGACCAACAAATAACTTCAAAATGTTCAACATGCTTAATCACCAGGGAAATACAAACTTTGAGATTCTATCTTACCTCAGTCTTAACGGCTATCATGTGGGAAACAAAGGGCAACAAATGTTGGTGAGGATGTGGGGTTAGGGGAATCTTTATTCGCTGCTGATTGCATGAAATGCAAGTAGAAGGTACTTGGGTTAACTCTCCTCCCTTCTGATCTTTCCATTGCTTTCCTTCCCAGAAATATAGGAGTGAGGCTGGGGAGACTGTCCTGTGCCATAAGGATTCAGGCATGGGGATGCCAATGAGTATCAGGAGTGAAGGTCAGGATGGACCACGAGCTTGGATTGCTGGGCCATTGCACTGCACCATGCAGCTCAAGATTTGCTATTATAGAGTGTCTCTTTAAAGAACTTGTTATATTTTCAGGGTTTTTTTTTTTTTGCAACTGTATTTATTCCTTAATGATACTTTTATTTATATATCTGTAAAAAATTTAAAATATTATATTTATTTTTATTTATTTATGAGAAAGAAGAGAGACAGAGATTGAGAATGGGGACATCAGGGCCTCTGGCTACTGCAAACTCCAGATACATGCACACCACCTTGTGAATCTGGCTTATGTGAGTCCTGGGGAATCAAACCTGGGTCCTTTGGCTTTGCAGGCAATTGTCGTTACCACTAAGCCACCTCTCTAGCCCCTTAATGATGCTTTTGATAAGCTGTATAAGCCATGAGATTCTTTTGCATATACTTGCAGAGGTCACACCTCTAACAGCTGCTCTTTGTGGCATCACAGTACCACTAGCCCAAGCCTGTTAGCCACAGGGGCAGCTCCCATGATGCCTCCATTTGCTCCCTGGGTCTCCTCCTGTGATTAGACAGCAGACTGCAGGTGGCAACTATGTGCTCTGGCCTCTGTTGCTCAGTGTAATGCCTACCTATCTTAGACCAATATTTGTCAGAATTAAAGTAGCCGTAGCCAAGCCAGGTCAGGAGACAATGGATATTGGGAGCCAACATGTGTCTTCATGAATTTACATTTTATAAACATATTTATTTATTTATTTGAAGGAGAGAGAGAAAATAGGCACACCAGGGCCTTTAGCTACGGCAAATGAACTCCAGATACATGTGCCACTTTATGCATCTGGCTTATGTGGATCCTAGGTAACTGAACCTGGGTCCTTTGGCTTTGCAGACGAATGCCTTAACAGCTAACTTATCTCTCCAGCCTTGAATTTGCATTTTAAATAGATGCTATGTACCAACTTTGAGCTAGGCCCTGGGCTAGGCCTTGGGCTCTCCCTCTTGTTCTCTTGTTTACTAAAGGTGGTTTCTTAGCTACTGGTGTGTAAAAGCACTGGAGAGTATGATAGTGTGATAGCACCAGACCTAAAACACTCAGGAGAAGGAAGGGAAGACACTGAACACCAATGCTGAAGAAACAGGAATGGGGGATGTGGGACTGAAGCCTACATCAAGTTCATATCAACTTAACATTAGTGCGATTCACTTATGCGGCACAGTTAGCGCTTAGTTTGTATAGTTTTCTATTGTGTTGCGGTTCCACAGTTTCTTTATTCTTATTTCTGATGGGTAGATCTGTGTAGTTTCTAGTATGGCTTGCTGAAAAAACATGTGAAAACTGTGTATTTATGATTGCCCCGCTTGTGTGTGCATTTCTGAGCATGCACAGAGCTGGAGTGGATCCACTGGGCCACAACACAGGGAAAGGTTCAGTTTTAGTAGCAACTGCCAATGTCACTTCCACAACATTTCTTGCTGCTTGATATTTTTTTCCAGCTGATTTCTATTATTTTTATTTATTTATTTATTTGAGAACTGCTAAGTCATCTCTCCAGCCCCCCAAAGTCTAATAGGTTCTATCACCATAGGCCAGTTTGCGTATTCCTAAACCCTGGACAAACGGAACTAGCTGGGCCTGGCTTGGATCTGATGCTTCCAGCTCAACTTCGAGATTCTGTTGACATGGTCGTGCTTGTTCTGTTTCATGGCTGGATGAGACAGAATGTTTTTTTTTTTTTTTTTTTTTAAGAGGAAGCACAGCTCTAGCAACTAAACATGGCCTCTCATCCCCTCCCAGGGACCCAGACATCTGTGCCACTTCTGCCACAGCCTGTCGGGGTCATAACCTCCTGGCACAATGTTGTCTGACTTTTTCTTACTTGGTTTCCAAAACTGTTTCTCTCCAGAGAAATTTTATTTTGGTGGAAGTAACTTGACATGACCCATTAATATCGGAATGCCTCTTCTACTCTGATTCTTAGCCTCCTATTTTCACATTTTTTCCCCTCCTACACACATTTCAGTTTTTTCCATTGGGTTTATAAATCATAAAATCCCATATAAGAAAGAATGTCCATAGAAAATTGTTAGTGCGCCACATGGGTTATGGAAGTTTGAATGCAGAGTCATCTAAGTCTCTAGAATTACAGCTATTCTAGGATCCCCCCACACCCCCATTCCCACAAGGATCCCAACAGGCCATGCCTCAGCACTTCATTCAAATGAATACTCTCCTTCTTAAATTTATCAGTGAGGAGCTAATCTCCTTTAATGAAAGCGATGAAAGCGTTAAATCCCTTCCACATTTTCCTCTGGGCTCTAAAGACCTTGGCACCTCCGCCCCTCCAGCTGTGCTGCTTGCTTCCTGGGCAGACTCTACCCAGAGCCAGGGCCAGCAGCTTTCCTTGGCAGCCATCCCATAATCCTGGGATCTCCATACTCGCGAGCTCTCCTCTCTGTTGCAGCCCACAGTTCATCTCTGCAGCACGTACAAAGGCCTCACGGGTCCCCCATGTGACCTTGCTTCACAGTACCTCAGCAGCTCCCAGGACCATGTTTGATCTTCACACCATTTTCTTCATGATAATGCATCCAAAACCAGTAAATTCAGTGTGTGTGTGGGGGGGGGGGGAGCTGGTAGAGCTTTTGGGAGGTGGAGTCTTGTCAGCATCTTATTTGAGTCAGGAACTTTGTGATCCATGCAGCCCTTTGATTTGGTTAAACTCCATGGTTCTAATTTGAGTTATCTTTATTATTAGGGTCACACATATCATGGTTTTGATAAATTCCACATAGTTCTACTGGCATTAACAAAGAGGAGCAAGGTGTTTACTTTTCTACAATGATGGGAGAAGGACTTAGGGAAGTCAGTGACCAGAATTCTCTGTAAGTAGTGAACCAGAGAATAGTCTTTTTACCAAGTTAAGCTCAAAGCCATGGCTACCCAACTGAAGTCCATTCACCCACTCCCACACCCACTCATACACACATATAACAAAGCACTTCTTAAAGTCTACCACTGTGTAGCCCTTGGGGCTAGGGAAGGAAGAAACAGTTGAAAGAAACATTACTTAAGTATTTATCATGCAAGATGTTTATCTGTACATGGGATGGGATGAAGTAGAAAATACCAGTTTCACTTCCAAATGAGTAAATGCTGTGCACAGAGAATAAGAAAGCTTTCCAGTTTTTACACCAACAGAGCTAGTGAGATGCTAAAACCAGACTCACACTGAGTGATGGCTGGGTCTAGCATATAACCAGTAAAATGTAACTCAGGAGGAGTTTGTAATTTAAGGAGTGACAAAGGGCAAAAGCTGCTGGGAAGCTGGGCGTGGTGGCGTGCACCTTTAATCCCAGCACTCGGAAGACAGATGTAGGAGGATGGCTGTAAATTCGAGGCTATCCTGAGACTCCATAGTGAATTCCAGGTCAGCCTGGGCTAGAGTGAGACCCTACCGCAAAAAACCAGAAAGAAAGAAAAAAAAAAAAAAAACCAAGCTGCAGAGAGAAAGTGGGAAGATTTACTGTCTCTGACCTTGCTGCTGGAAGTCAGGCTGGGGGACATGTGGGCATGTGTTCACGTGTATGGTGCACACTCTGGTCCCAGTACTAGAATGTGGGAGCTGGAGAAGGGAGGACTGTTTGTAGCAAGGAACCTTCCACCTGCCCAAAGCCGAGCGCAGGGTCAGGGGACCACGACTAGGAAGGCTCACGCGGGAACACAGGTGTCAATCATTAAGGCAACACAGGTGTCAATCATTAAGGCAGGACCGGGAGGCCGGCTGTAGCCTGCAGGTGCGCCATTATTTTTAGATCGCTACTTAACCACATTCCTCCACGCTGCAGCAACACTCGGGGCTCTCTCGTGTTTCTGCTTCACAGGAGAGGTGTGTTTTCTGGACCAATGGGCCAACCTCCGGTGTTGGCTGATCACAGGTCTGCAAACTCTCAGGTCTGATTGCTCTGAGAACAAGGAAGTTTTAGCCATGAAGCTAAACTCTACAGAGAATCCCGTGTGGAGTTCCTGCACTTCCCAGTAGAGTGACTCCTCCTAGAAGATGAAAACAGTAGACTTCCAGCCTGTCCTAGAGTGGGCTCCTTCTATTTGCCTTAGTCACACCTCCAACTTCTTGCCATCTTTCCAAGACTCCTTTCTGTCCGTCCTCCCAGTTGAATCTCCTGGCCATCTCAGCTGGTGCTGACTCTCAGAGTCAGAAGAGAGCCAAGTCCACTTGTTCAACGGTGTAGCAGCCAGGAGCCTCTTCCTGCTGTTTTGGGTTTTGTTTGCCTGACGGTCGTGTTGGTGGTTCGGGTCCAGCAGGGCCTCTTCCAAGCCTCCGCCTGCCTCTGGCTTCACCTACTCCTGTCCTAGTGGCTATGCTGCCTCCTTCCTGATGTGCTTTAACTTTAAATTACTTTTCATGAGCAGTTTTTCATTCACAAACTAGATTTCAGATGGGAAAATCTATTTGATCCGTAGACTGTGTGGATGATGGAGAGAGATAAACAAAAACTCCAGCATGAGAATTACTGATGCAGACTGTTGCTATCACTGTTAACTGTGTGATCTTGTGCAAGTCATTGAAACGCTTGTGCCTCAGTTTCACTGTAAAATGGGAACAAAAACATCCCCTGTCCTTGTCAGTTTACTGTGATGATGTAAGGATCAAAAGCATCTAACAGCACTCTAACAGCAGAGCTCCTGGTAAGTGGACATTTGTAATCAGTCTATTGATTAGAGGAAAGGCTGGCGGCACAGGTTGAGTAGGGGACGTAAGAACTGGGATGAAAGGGTTCTACCCTGGGTTTTGTTTTAGCCCCCTGTTTCCAGACTCTGAGGTCATGATTAAACTCATCATTGTGGGTTTTTTATGACACGCTAGAAGGGATGATGTACAGGCTTTATTCTGCTTGGCTTACGTTCCATGAGGCCTTTAACAATGTCCCTTCTTGTCTACTCTCAGCTCCCTTTAGTTCAAAATCAAAATTTAAAGACCTCAAGTCAGCTGGGTCCAAGACAAGAACAGAAGCTGGGATAATGAGGAGTTTTTTTTTTTAAAAACATATTTTATTTATTTATTTGAGAGAGAGAGGGAGGCCAATAGAAAGAAAGAAAGAATGGGTGTACCAGGGCTTGTAGTCACTGCAAATGAACTTCAGACATATGTGCCACCTTGTGCATCTGGCTTTACATGGGTGCTAGGGAATCAAATCAGGCTCCTTAGGCTTCACAGGCAAGCACCTTAACCACTAAGCAATATCTTCAGCCCAAGCTAAGAGTTTTGATTTGGTCCTATGAACAAGGTACTCTCAGGTAGAAGAAGGTAGTGACCGTGGGTGGTCTGTTCCTTGTGGACCTGCTGGCAAAGCAAATCCATGAAGCTGATTTCTCTAGAGGCAGTTTGTTTTTGGATTCAGTTCTTATAGTGTTCACCAGGATCTAAGTTATAGATTATCATGAGTCAGAAGATGATAGGCGAATACGAAAGTTCTTATTATTTGAGAACTGCCCCAGCCAGAAATTTGACCAAGTAGAAGTTTAAGGGACAAGTTTAAGTTTAAGTCTGGGTGCCATCTGTCTGGCCGGCTTCTACAGCTCTCTCTGCCTTAGTGGGGGCTTCCACGGTGCCCCTGTCTGTGTCTGCTCTGTGAGTGAGCACTGGTCACAGCCAGCGTTCCCCCACTCTCTCACAAATGCCACCCTCATTATGCTTAGCAGACAAAGGCTATTGTTCTAGGGCCAGGAGTCCATGCGTTATAATTCTGGCTACCACAGATGGTGAGTGGGCATGGACTTGGCATTTTAAGTTTATAAAAGACCAAACACATCATCCCTACTGGCAATATTCAATAGAACGTTTTGTGATGATAAAAATAGTTTCTGTAATAGAACGCTCATTTTAGAATTTCCATGCTTCACCATTGTCCTATGTACCATTCTTCGCATCAAATAGAGGTTTTTTTTTTTTTTTTGCACCTAAAATCTAGTTTGTGAATGACAAACTTTTAAATATGCAGTTTTCAATTTAATTCACATTAGAAAGGAGACAGGCATAGTGATTTGGACAGGAGCAGGTGAGGCTGGTGGAGGCTGGGGTTGAAGGAGGTACTACTGGAACCCAATGACTGACAAGACAATCAGACCAATGGAACCCAATCAGTAAGAGGCCATCCATGTCAATGACTAGCCTCATGTGGCCCCTGAAATCTAACTCTTGTGACGGAGAAGGTGCACCGGAATTTAATGCCACTTTTACCCAAACGTAGGTAGGAGCCAGAACACGGAGTATTGTGGAGTTCTTAGCCTATGTTATCGAAGGCGAAACTGAGGTCAAGGGATGGGACATCCCACTGACACACAAATCCCATAGGCGCAGTAATGGGCTACAGTCTCTTTTGGGGGATATACAGCTTCCACAAAACAGCCTTCCTTCTTTTTGCTCCGTGACCACCAGGGTGAGCAGAGTGGCATCCCTATTGACTTCAGAGTCTCACCAGATGCTTGACTGGGCAGAGAACTCAGCAGCTTTGACACTACCATGGCGACCTTTTGTCAAAGACAGTGTGTACACAGTCACCTCAGGCCCGGTCTTTGTGTCCCCCGAGGTCTCTAGGCAGTGAGGCAGAACCATTTTCTTGTAAGCTTCCCACATTGTACCTTCTGGGATTTGTCACCAGCCTCAGCAACTCTCGTGATGAATAGATCATGAATGTTTGGCACATTTCAGAACTCATTTTTCTTGTCAGGTTTGCTGGCCCCCAGGTGGTTTCTTATGTGAACATTAGCATTCATGGAAAGATTCATCTTAAAACTTGAGAAACTGCCTCTCAAATGAAGTGTGGCCAAGAACTTCAATCTGCGGGAGTGTCAGCTGCTGGATGGAAAGATGCAAAAATAATAACAATGGAAGCAATTCCTTAGTGACGTGAGAGGTAGCACTTGCCAGTTATGTCACGCTCTAGGACACAGACACCATTCCTCATGGCTTGTCAGCTGGAGACAGGTTCTCCAGTGCTGTGGGGACAAGCTGACCACAACTGAAACAGTCTCGGGTTACACTTCTCCTTTACTTTTGTTCAGAGCATTCCCACAACAGGATTCTCAACCATTCTACATTTCCCATTTCATTCACAGTTTTTCCTTGGGGGAAACATTTTATAGTAAAATCCACTTGTCCCCTTGGCATACAGTCAATACTATGTGTTGCATTTTTAAATATTAGATGTCTGTGATTGTTTGACATGTGTTTTCCATCTCTCGAAGGGGACATTGGAGTTGCGGGGAACCATAAGCAGGCTCTGGGGGATTCCTTTCTCTTCCTGATCTCCACTGAGAGACTCTGAGGGAATCCCCAGTTTATCCTAAGCCAAAAAGGATGCATTACCAACAATCAGCTAGCCAAGAGTGTGTGGGAATGAGAAGTGGGGACAAGGCTGTGGGGAACTGGAGTTTTCTTCTCAGATGTGAAATATAGAAAGCTTCTGGAAAAAAGAACCATGTTTGTACAGAGGGAGCCTATGCTTCTTTTTTTCTGAGCTATATTCAGTGTAGTAAAGGATGGGTTGTTGCAGTGTTTTTATATCTGCATATCATGTACTTTGATCAATTTTACACCCATTAAACCTCTGCCCCCAGACTTCTTTTGGTCTCCTTTCCTTCCTAAACATCTCAGTCCCATTTTCCTGAAATGCCATAATTTCATTCTTTATAGCTGAATAAAACGCCACTGCATCTGAGCACCACAGTTTCTCCAAATATTTGTTGATGGATGTCTAAGCTGAGAAAGCTATGTTTCTATTTAGAAGGGCAGGAATTTTCTTCATCTTTATGATACTCCCAGTTTCTGACTCAGACACCAAGACTTGGCTACCCGGCAGAGGGGTGAAGTTGTGACATCACATCAGAGTTCTCTGCAGAACAAGAAAGCCTGATGAGATAGACTCAGCCTTGAACTTTCTAATGAAATGTTATGGGAAAATTGTACGTGCATATGGTAAACTAAGAGGCCGAGGAACTCTGGATAGCTCCAGCATGGATGAATGACAGGGATGGTGATAGATCAATAACTTTGTGGGCCAGTATGGTCTGGAGAGCAGGTCTCAGGATCACTGGGACAGAGCAGGTATCTGCAGGCTTTGGAGTCACATAAGTCAGGCTTGGCCCCAGTACCTCTGTGCAGTTCTGGGCAAGATGCTCATTTTATAAGCCTTTGCTCTTCCATCTTTAACTTTTAGAAAACACCATTCAATTTGAAAGATCCCCTGGAATCTGTCACCTCCACATGAAACCAAAGATCTTGGAGTAAGCATAGCAGATGACAAGGTTTATATTTTTTTAAAACATTAATAAAAATGACATGACTACTAGGCTTACCTTTGATGCTAATGTTTTGTCTTGGGCAACAAAATGCTAACAGGAAAGAGTCACATTTCAGTGAACTGATCCATTAATGTGAGATTTAAAACCATCATAATATTTTAAAATCATCTACTGTTTAAAAAATAAGATATGTTAATCACAAAGTACAAATTTAGCATTAAGTCAGGCAGAGAATCAAACTCCACAATCACATAGGAGATGCTGACAGTATGAGCAAAGCCAAAACATGAAGACCTGAAGTGAGTTAATAGGGGCGATTTATCCCTTTCTCCAAGAGCCGAGTGGTGTGATGACAGAGCAAACTGAATGACCATCTTGCTGGATTGTGGTAGACAAATGAGGTGTTGCTCCTGAAAATATAGCAGCCCAGGAGTTATAGGCCTGAGCAGAAGCCAATCCTCACCAGACCCCACATGTACTGAGGAGAATCCACATTCTTACCAGACCCCACAGCTACTGACAAGAATCCACATCCTCACCAGACCCCACACCTACTGAGGAGAACCCACATCCTCACCAGACCCCACACGTGCTGAGGAGAACCCACATCCTCACCAGACCCCACACGTGCTGAGGAGAACCCACATCCTCACCAGACCCCACACGTGCTGAGGAGAACCCACATCCTCACCAGACCCCACACCTACTGAGGAGAACCCACATCCTCACCAGACCCCACACGTGCTGAGGAGAACCCACATCCTCACCAGACCCCACACGTGCTGAGGAGAACCCACATCCTCACCAGACCCCAGGGGCTCATGTGCATCCAAGATTGAGCAACACTGACATGGCAGCATTTTGTTGGACATCAACATACAGTGGCTGTGTTTAATTTAAGCCAGAATTAAGGGGTATTAATTAGAAAGATTTCAGGGATCTCAAAGATCTGAAGGGAGACTTGCCCATATATGAATCAGAAAAAGGAGGCATCTCAACAGCAAGAAAATCAGGCACTTTCCTCTGGAATGTCACAATTAACAG
Organism: Jaculus jaculus; assembly: GCF_020740685.1. Taxonomy (NCBI): domain Eukaryota; kingdom Metazoa; phylum Chordata; class Mammalia; order Rodentia; family Dipodidae; genus Jaculus; species Jaculus jaculus. The sequence continues at coordinate 64,097,223 of NC_059117.1, read as the reverse complement.
GAAAAGCAACTCTACTGATTGTTTTTCCTCCCACTTCTCTCTCTTCTTTTTCTTTACTAAAGAAATATTTATTGGATGCCTAATATTTTTCCACATTGAAAGGCAATAGAAATCCAATAACACACAGTCCTTGTCCTCATGGAATTAATAGCGTCATGAGAACGTGCAATCAATGAAGAGTGTAGAGTTAATCAAATAGCCATGTAAAGGACACATATAACTGTTTAAAACTCAAGAGAAGAAAACAGTTCTTTAGCATGTATGTTCCTAGTTACCTTGCCAGGTATATTTGGAAGTGGCTATTAGGTGTTATAGTTGGAGTGATACCTGGAAGTTGACAAGGTAAATATTTCTCATGGAGGAACATCACTACTGGTTTACATCTTGAGGGGAAGGTCCACGATGGCAGAGAAAAGGGTGGCAAGAGCAGAGACTGGACATCGCCTCTGGCTCAGCAGGTGGAACACCACAGCAGGGGAATGAGCCAAACTCTAGCAAAGTGGATCTGGCCACAACACCCCTAAGTCCACCTTCAACGAGATATTTCTGCCAGCGGGGTTCCACCTCCCAAACTGCTGCCGGCTGAGTAAAAACATTTGGAACACATGAGTTTGTGGGGACACCTGATCCAAACCAACACAGTCATTGAAGCTCCCTTCTTCCTGGATCTTTGGCCAGAGTTAGTGAGGTTCAAACATTTGACTTTGGCAACCGGAGTGGTATAGAGATTGACAAACCTTACCTCCAGGCCTGACCCATAAAACGTCCCATTCAAATTTTCTTCTTATTCATCTTATCTACAGGCCATTCCCCTAAATCATAAAGGATGGTAGAGGTTCAACGGGGAAAGTACCTTGGTCTGCATGAAGCTAGGCATGAAAGAAACCTTTGCTATATAAGCCACTGCTATGCTGGCGTTGTTACAATACTGCCTTGCCCTGACAGATGCGCACATTTATCCTGGGAAGAAACGCTGGAGAACTTTCAGAAACATGATGTTGAGAAGCTGTTCAAAGAGTGGAAGAGGTCCACGTTTATAGTCTCTGAAGAATACCATTATAGAATGACTTTGCATGCCTGAATCAGCATATGTTTATAGGTCAATTAAGACTGACTGGGAAGTATGATCTTATAACCCAAATGGGGCCATTCTTAGATATGAGGGAATATCTGTGGGCCAAGCAATCACTCACTAGCTTTCTCTTATCACATGGGCTAAACAGATTTCAAGTTGAAAGGTCAGGAGGAGGGAGAGACAGTGATTCGGGTCATCTTTCCACTGGAACAGTGCTCACCCTAGCATTCAGTCTTATTTGGAGAAGTACAGATTGTCAGGTCTTACCTGTTTGATTTCTGACAGAGCCTGAAAGTCCACACCAGCAGTTAACAAGCCTTCCAAAGCTCTCTTTTGAGAACTCCATGTGCTAAGCTGCTCATGACTAATGAGGTGGGGGATATGCCAGAAGTTGCAGTTTATTAACGCATTTGCATACACAGTGCCGTGCTCAATATCATAGAGTACTCATGGGTTTTCTGGAATTTTCTGATACTGTCTCTCCTCTTCCAGTAAGATTCTGAACTCTGTCGTAGAAGAAGAAGTTCTGGTAATAAGAAGCAAAGTAAATTGATTTCTGGGACCCTTAGGGAACATAGACAGGTCTTCTTAGGACAAAACATTTACATAGGAAGAAAACATGGTCTCTGAACACCTGTCCCCACCAGAGAACCTGTGAGTCTTGTCTTGTCCCAGTCATTCTATTAAACTTTGTCCCCACAGTGTACTACACTCCTTTGAAACCAGAATTGACTTTGGATCCCAAATCTGGACTCCAGTCTTAGGTCCATACTTAGACACTAAGTAGACAAGTTCATAACTTCTCAGTGGTTGAAAGCCAGGGGAAGGGGAGGGCATAGGAGTGCTCATATACTCTCTAAATGGGAATGGAGGGATATTTGGGGCATAGCCAGGCCCCTACCTTTATGTAGGCATAATAATCCCAGGACCCGATCAGTCATAGCTCAGCAATTTCCCTGCCTCCATATGTTTACTGGACACTGCTTTCCTTTTCCACGTTTACCATGCGTGCTCCTGACTGTCTTAGAACTATTGATTCTTCTCCTCCGATGTTTGCATTACAATTATGCATAGCACTAGAGAAAAATAGCAGCATTTTTAAGACAGTTCTTCAATGATATTATTTCTTAAGCTTTTGCAGAGACCACTGTGTGTTTGCATAATACTTTCATGCTAATTAATTTCTCCACTCGCCCCCCAGCATGGGTGCCAGGCTCTGCATTTCTGGGCTCAAGTAACACACGCTGACAGTAATGATCCCACGGGACAGAAAAGAGCTTCAAAGGTGCATTTCTAAGCCAGTCTTCCACTCTTGGAACCTCCCAACCTCTGTTGGCCAAGAAAGGACACACAGCACCCTGACCCTGGTGGGGGAAGCAGTTTACCTGCAACAAGCTTTCATTAAAAACTATTTCATTCCTGAGCTGGGTGTGGTGGCACACACTTTTAATCCCAGCACTCCACTCAGAGGCAGAGGTATGAGGATTGCTGTGAGTTCAAGGCTAGCCTGGGATTACATAGTCAATTCCAGGTCAGTCTGGGTTAGAGCGAGACCCTACAACAAAAACAGAATTATTCATGGAACCATGGTGAATTTCAATAAAACCCTCTGAGGAGGGCCCTCAGTGGAATGGTGGTTGGGGAGAGGGGTACAAGAGAATAACCCAGGGGGAAAATGATGACCATTTGATTTGTTCATGCAGTAAATCACATAATAAGTAGATAAATAAATAAATGAATAAATAACTAAATAAATATTATCATAAGATATGTTTCCCTCATCACGCACACACCTCTTATGGGTAGAATATCTCTTGTCCTTGCTTCTATATCATTTGCTTCATCAATAGTGAGCAAAAATGGCAGCGTGCCAGCTTGGAAGCTAGGCCAAGGTGGGCATCACATCACTTAGTTTCCACTTGCATTTTCTCCTCTGCCGTCACCAGATGAGGGCTGAGGCTCAGCTAGTGTGATGGTTTAAGGAGGAAGAGTGGTACACGGAGGTGACCTCGTCCAAGTCCTCCACAAGGAGCCGGCTACTCAGCCTGCAGTGGCTCTGCTCAGACACCAGCTGAGCCGAAGCCAGCCTGCAGCTGTGTGGCAGAGCCCAGCCATACCAACAAAATGGCACAGGTAACGTGTAGGTAGATGAGAAAGGTGAGCATGTCTTTGGGTGTTCCTGGGGATGTGTAGCTGTTTGGGGTGTGACATTATTGTGGGAAGGGCTGACTGGCACGGGACCTCTGTTTCTTCCTGCATTGTAGGCACAGGACTTTGAAGGAAGAACACATCTAAAAGTCTAAGGCAAAACAGAGCATGGAAAACATGTCCAATGTATTTTTTCCTAGAGAGGCAGAGCAAAAGACTGAAGACAGCAGGAATTTATTCCTTTCCAGCTCTGGAGGTCAGGAATCTGAAGCTAGGGTTTCAGCAAGGCCATACTTGCTTCAAACACTCCTGGGAACAATTTTCCTTGCAAGTTCTAGCTTCTGTGATTGTGAGCACCATGCGGAAGAGACGGCATAGCTCTCTCTGCTTTATTCTCACAAAACCTTTAAAAAATATTTATTTATTTGCAAATAGAGAAAACGAGTACATGCTTATACTAGAGCTTTGCATGGGTACTGGAGAATTGAACCCTGGCTGCCAGGCTTTGCAAGCAAGGGCCTTTAAAGGCTGAAGCATCTCTCCTGTGCCCAACAAGGGCTTTCTCCAGGTACTCTTGTGTCTCAGAATCTCTCTTCCTTTTCTCAAGAGTCACTAGTTGTTGGATCTAAGACCTACCTTTGACTCTTGGTCGGTCTTATCATGGGATCCTTTGCCTAGTCATATCTGTCACATCTATAAGGATGCTATCTTAAATAATGTCATGTTCATGGGCTGGGGGTGAAAGCCTTACTCCATGCACTTCAGCAAATATGATAAATTTGAAGGCCTCAACAAGTAAATTGCCTCATAAATTGGGAAGATTAAAGATTTAATGAGTAGAAAACATTAAAACAACATCTGGTATAGTGGTCAGTAAATGGTAGTGATTATCATCACCGTCCTTATTAATCATTCTTTACTGGTAATAATTTAAAGTCCTATAGTGTGTGATGAACTTCCAAGAATTATGTGAAAGGAAAATGAGACAATAATGGGCAAAGCATTTTGAATAATGTTTTAAGGCATCAAAGTGATTTAAAAGGTTGTTTCTGAAAAATTCTTATTTGCATATTTTTAATAAAGCAGATTTATCAAGCCCAAGGGTTAGATGGAGAGACATGACAGGGAATCTTCCAGAAAGTGTATGCACACCGTGTGGCTATTTTTTCAGTGAGTCAGACCTTAGAGAAGTTGGGTATAAAAGTCACTCTTCATATAGGATGCTGCAAAATTTATTTAAAACTGAACTTTTTAAAATTTAATTTATTTTTTATTAACTTCATTTCAGAGGAAGAGAGGCAGAGAGAGAGAGAGAGAGAGAGAGAGAGAGAGGGAGAAAATGGGCATGGCAGGGCCTTTGGCCACTGTAAATGAGCTCCAGATACATGTGCTACCTTGTGCATCTGGCTTACATGGGTCCTGGACAATCAAACCTGGGTCCTTTGGCTTCACAGGCAATTGCCTTAATCTCTAAGCCATTTCTCCAGCCCTGAAACTTTCTTTCTTATTAAAATGACAAATTTGAGACCAAAACACAAGCCAGTATTTCCTAGCTGGAATTCTTGGGAACCCTGAAGATAGCCGTACAAACCCACCACAGTCAGAGTCTCTTATGGGAATGTAACTTGTCTTTTGAGCTTGCTGTTTGGAACATGGTTTTGGTAAATATTTTAAAAGCCCTCTCACAGTTTTTCAGTAACCTTCTTCACTGTGTCTGGGAAATACCCTTTTTGCTAAGCAGTGGGAGGAAATGATTTATTTCACCTTTTCAAATATGAGCATCGGATTTTATTGATGACACACAAAATTAAGTCCGACTCATAGCTGCTGTTTCTGCATTGATTTGACTTGCAGGTTTGAAGTATTCTCAAGGACTTATGATGGGACAGGTCCTGTTCCAAGTTCTGGCCAGGCAGAATGTAAATCAGGAATTAGTTTTATGAAGTACACTCAGTGAACTGCTGAAGATAAACTAAAACTTCAGTAAAGTCCAGAACAGTGGAAGCACAGGGTCAGGTCAGCTTCCGAATGAGCTCTGCCAGAAAGAAGAACATATAGGAAGGCACACCAGAGCCAGCACTGGTGGGCAGTGAGGGAAGAGCCGAGGCCTTGTCACTTACTTGACTGTGTCTTGTGCCCAGAAGATGAGAGAGAGAGTGAGTGAGAGAAAGAGAGAGAGAAAGAGAGAGAGAGACAGGGTGTGGGGGGGGAGGCAGTGTACCCAAAGGGAAGCTGGCTGGAAGACAGGCTTTTCTATGGAAGATAAGAGAGAGCAAAAACAATCAGAAGAAGTAGTACTCCCTCAAACTGGACCAGCTGCTGGAGTGTCATGTGTGTCTAATGAACACTGCAGACATGGCCAACACAGCTAACACGGTACATGTACAAAATACGCACTACGTTTTGAGACAGGCTGAGAATGGTATGTAAAATAGCTCATGATAAACATATATACTGACAATATGCTGAAATGATAAGATTGTGTGAATACTAGCTTAATAAAACATACTTTCAAAATTAATTTCACCTGTTTCTTTGTTTAACTTTTTATAACAACTTTCATAAATAGATAATATGTCATGATCATAATCCTTTCCCACCGCTCTCTCTTTCCCCCTCCCAGCGCCCACCTATTCAATCTCTTCTGTCCAGCTAGCCTTTCTTCTCTTTTGATGTCACCATTTTTTCCATCCTATTATGCAGGTCTTTTGTGTAGGTAGCATCAGCCACTGTGAGGTCATGAATATCTAGGTGTCTTTGTGTCTGGAAGACAGTATTACAGAGCATTCCTCCCCTTCCTTTGGCTCCTACATTCTTTCTATTACCTCTCCTACATTGGTCCCTGAGCTTTTGAAGGTGTGATGGAGAGGTCTTACTCAGTGCTGAACACTCCACTGTCATTTCTCAGCACTTTGGTGAGTTTTCAGTCATCTCAGCGGTTACTGCAATCTGAAAAGAGAAGATTCTCTAACCAAAAGTGAGAGTAGCATTGGTGAACTGGTGTAAACATAAATATTTAGAGGGCAGTTTTGTGGCATAATATGTCCATTTAGCCAAGCAGTCATAGTAGTTTCCCCTCTAGGACTTATAACCTTCCCAGGCACAGGCTCTTCATTAGGCTTTCAGTATCAGGCAGGAATTCCCTATTGTGGAGTGGCCCCAAATCCAATCAGAAAACAGTTGGTTTACCTTGTAACATACATGACACTGTTGCACCAATTGGTAATTTGGCCTGGCTGGCTATTCTTAAAGCTTGCAACATCCATTGCAGGTTAATATTGTTGACCACTTTCCTCCCCTATCAGGCTGCACAGCTCTTCCCAGCATTCTGACAGCTCATTAACAGGGAGGGTACTTCTAGCTCAGTCCTGGTTCGATTTCTCAGTGACCTGCATATGGTGTCTTGAGCAATAGGGTCTTACCATCTAGTTCTGGTGGACAACCAAGAGCCTTAGCAATAATGTCTTGTGGGGCCACCCTGAGCAACAATTCACTTGAAGATATCCCACCCCTGGCATACTTCTGCCCAAACTCACCTGTTTCTTTTTTTATTGTTTTATCATGGCTATTGGAAATTTCAACATTTCACACGTGGCTTAAAATGCTATGTGTATCCATGTGTGTGATAGCAGCACTTGTCTGACTAATTATGGGTCTGTTTAGGATAATTTGGGGGAATGCATTGATATTCAACAAAGTCAAAATAATAGGAAAAAATATGGAGATTACTGTTTCATTTTGACACATCACTGAAGTGTCTTCTAGACTTTCATATTTATACATCATGTTAATATTTTAAAGATGTGCTAGAGTCTCAGGACAGATACTGGCTGGAAACAAGACACTTGGGATGGAGGTAGGTGTGCCATTTGAGCACCAACATCAGCATTTACCTTGGAGAGGCATCTCATGAAGTAAACTGCATATACTTCTTCCCCTCTGTAATTCTGAGCCTGGCCAATGATGGCATGATCATAGTCCTCTCATAATGAATATTGCTTATGACAGGGATAGAAAACAGAGATCAGACGTGTGAGTAGTCAGGATTTGATAAGTTTTCTAGGCACAACCAAACTTTACTTCTTATTTAATAACTAGAAAGGGAAGGTGGACTTCAGTAGCAGTGGCTTTGTAATACTGATTATTTATCATTCATTGACATGAATATTGTTTAATCCTTTTGATCCTGGCTAATTATACTATAGTGTATTTATCCCCTTAATCAAGATAGTGTGAATAGTTTTTAATTTTAATTTATAAGATGCACACTGCCTATCTTATGAGACGATAATAGATGTTTTCCAAATGGATTAGATCTTACATTTAAGAAGAAGTAGTGGGAGTGTCTTAGGTTGAGGAGGTAAAAAGCTTTAGTCAATTTGACAATTAGTGTAATTTGTTTATTTAACCAACACTCTAGAAGACCAAAGGCTTAAACACAGACATAATGAAACTTTTGTAGAATAGGTCAAATTTGCATATACATTTAAGTATGTGTGATATGATAATTATACAATTTATAAGAAATGTTCCAAATGGTATGTTCCAATACTTTTCATCAGAAGCTTTCCTGTTGCTAAGGTCATCGTCCAGCATGCGCAGGCTTTTCCCCCATGGGAGAAGAAAAAGCTTTCAGCTAGCATGTAATTAATGTAGGAAAAGGATAGAATGTAAAATCTTTACTTTTAAAACCAGCTTTTATATAAATGTTACTGAAAGCAGATTCATATTTAAGAAAACTGTTAGAAACAAAGAATCCATTATCACTTATACCTCAGTTTTGAATGTTAACATTAGGAAATTTATTGAATTTTATTTGTAGTCAACTTAGTTATATCCATGTCAGTTTTAAAAGTTTTAACATTTTACTTGAAAACATTGCTTTCTCATTCTTCTGTAAACAGGTGGGGGGAGAGAGGATGGGGGAAGAGGGAACAAAATAGGGGGAATGGGTGTCCTAGGGCCTCTTGGTACTGCAAATGAACCCCAGATGCATATACCACTTTATGCTTCTGGCTCTTAGTGGGTACTGAGAAATCAAACCCAGGCCATCAGTCTTTGCAAGCAAACACCTTTAACCACTGAGACATCTCCCCAGCCCCAACTTTTGCTTTATTTTATTTTATTTTATTTATTTGAGAGAGAGAGAGAGAGAGAGAGAGAGAGAGAGAGAGAGAGAGGCCAATAGAGACGGAGAGAGAATGGGCACACCAGGGCCTCTAGCCATGCAAACAAACTTCAGATGCATGTGCCACCTTGTGCATCTGGCTTTCATGGGTTCTGGGGAATTGAACCTGGGTCCTTTGGCTTTTCAGGCAAATGCCCTATCCACTAAGCCAACTCTCCAGCCCAACTTTTTGCTTTTTTAATGACATATTTTAGACTTCTAGTTTTGTCCTAACTTGTCATTTTTCTTTTGAAACAATATTTTACCTTCGGATGTAACATTTATAATCTAAAATCCTTTCTTATTTCCTTTCTTCTTTGAACTTTCATTACCAAAAGTACATGTTATGTTTATAACATTCATATCTTTTTGTTACTTGGTGGTTTCTTTTTTCTCCCCCACCCCCAGAGTTTAGAAAATACTTCTTTCTTAATAAATCAAATATATTTCAATTGAAAATCCAGGAAGCTGTATCTGAAACACTGAAAACATGCACATTTTATGGTAAATTTCTAAAAGTTATAAGTTCCAGCAAAAACATGGTAACAGTGCTGTGTATCCTTAACAGTTTCTTAAAAAATAAATTTATTTATTTTATATAGAGACAGAGAGAAAGAGGCAGATAGAGAGAGTGAGAGAAAATGGGCATGCCAGGGCCTCTAGTCACTGCAAAGGAACTCCAGACGCATGTGCCACCTTGTGCATCTGGCTTATGTAGGTGCTGGGGACTTGAATCCTTTTCCTTAGGCTTCACAAGCAAAGAAGGCCTTCACTGCTAAGCCATGTCTCTAGCCTGTTCCCAGTTTTAAATTAACTCTTCGTTAAGATATAACTCTTGTTATACCTGGTATTTACAAACTATCTTTATTATACCTGGTATTATATTATATCTTTGTTATACCTGGTATTTAAAAACTATCTTTATTAAAAGGACCTTCTCAAGCCAGGCATGGTGGCGCACGCCTTTAATCCCAGCACTCGGAAGGCAGAGGTGGGAGGATTGCTGAGAGTTCGAGGTCACCCTGAGACTACATAGTGAATTCCAGTTCAGCCTGAGCTAGCATGAAATGCTACCTCAGAAAATAAAAATAAATAAATAAATAAATAAATAAATAAATAAATAAATAAATAAAAGCCCCTTCTCATGTGGGCTCCCATGAAAACGGGAAGTAGCATGAAGACTAGGCTTTTGCTTTCACTTGCTTTTGATCCCTTGACTTTCGGGTTGCCTGCTTATCTTTATGGTGGAAATCGTGCTGTCAGGTGACAGTATTTACCTACACCTGTCATCCTTCCTTAAGGCTGAAGCCACAGAGATGTGTTATTATTCCAAATACATTTTAAAAGAGAATTGTGTTTATGATGAAATGAAAAACATTAGGGTCATGTGTAAACCATCAGATTATTTTGTAAGTCTTTAATGAAGTAGGTTTTTAAATGATCAGTTTTGTTTTTTTTTTATAGAGTTTTATCTCCTCTAGGCTTGGCTAAGGACCCTCAAAATCCCATTTTTCTTTTTTCTTTTTTTTTTAAATTTTATTTATTTATTTATTTATTTGAGAGTGACAGACACAGAGAGAAAGACAGATAGAGGGAGAGAGAGAATGGGCGCGCCAGGGCTTCCAGCCTCTGCAAACGAACTCCAGATGCGTGCGCCCCCTTGTGCATCTGGCTAACCTGGGACCTGGGGAACTGAGCCTCGAACCGGGGTCCTTAGCTTCACAGGCAAGCGCTTAACCGCTAAGCCATCTCTCCAGCCCGAAAATCCCATTTTTCAAAAGAGGCAGTAGCAGTTAAAAAGCTTCCTAAAACTGTTTTTTAAAACTTATTTATTTATGAGAGAGAGGCAGTTATAAAGAGAGCCTGGTCTTCCAGGGCCTTTAGCCACTGCAAACTCCAGACACATGTGCCACCTTCTGCATATGGCTTATGTGGGTACTGGGAAATCGAATCTGGGTTCTTAGGCTTCACAGGCAAATGCCTTAACTGCTAAGCCATCTCTCCAGCCCCTAGAAAGGTTTACATGCATACATCCTGTAAATGTTCTCTTTGTATGTACATACATGCACATGCCCAGATTTTTATTTATTTATTTATTTTTATTTATTTGAGTGCAACAGACACACAGAGAGAAAGAGACAGAAAGAGAGAGAAAGAATGGGTGCTCCAGGGCCTCTAGCCTCTGCAAACGAATTCCACATGTGTGCACCCCCTTGTGCATATGGCTAGTGGGTCCTGGATCCAGCCTAGAACCGGGGTCCTTAGGCTTCACAGGCAAGCGCTTATCCACTAAGCCATCTCTCCAGCCCGAAAATCCCATTTTTCAAAAGAGGCAGTAGCAGTTAAAAAGCTTCCTAAAACTGTTTTTTAAAACTTATTTATTTATGAGAGAGAGGCAGTTATAAAGAGAGCCTGGTCTTCCAGGGCCTTTAGCCACTGCAAACTCCAGACACATGTGCCACCTTCTGCATATGGCTTATGTGGGTACTGGGAAATCGAATCTGGGTTCTTAGGCTTCACAGGCAAATGCCTTAACTGCTAAGCCATCTCTCCAGCCCCTAGAAAGGTTTACATGCATACATCCTGTAAATGTTCTCTTTGTATGTACATACATGCACATGCCCAGATTTTTATTTATTTATTTATTTTTATTTATTTGAGTGCAACAGACACACAGAGAGAAAGAGACAGAAAGAGAGAGAAAGAATGGGTGCTCCAGGGCCTCTAGCCTCTGCAAACGAATTCCACATGCGTGCACCCCCTTGTGCATATGGCTAGTGGGTCCTGGATCCAGCCTAGAACCGGGGTCCTTAGGCTTCACAGGCAAGCGCTTATCCACTAAGCCATCTCTCCAGCCCCAGATTTCTTTTAATGCACAATGAGGTTACCACAGACTTTGTGACCGGCTCCTCCTCAGGGCACTGCAGAATGACAAGGGCAAGGAAACAGTTACTGGTTAGACTGCAGGGTGCCCAGGGAGCTCAGAAAGTAGGGTTACTGTCTGTTTCTTTTAGAAGAAGAAAGGTTTAGTGACACTAAAGATCTGAAGGTGAAACTTGCCGTGTCGAATTAGATCATTTTATCCTGCTTAAGGTGTTTGCTTAAGTTGTATTTTCTCATTTTCCTCAGATGCTTGTGAGTAATTAATAACAATGATCAAACACAAAACCAGCTGAAATAGCAAATAGCAGCTTTTCTGCACACATGTCCTCCTTGGATTAGATCACCGGAGAAGTGGAAGGGGTTGGCGTGGGGGGGGGGGGGAGAAATGCTAGCGAATTACAGAACTAAAAGAAAACAAGAGCAACCCTAGAATAAGAACCCAAAATGCTATGCGAGTAAACAAACAAAATGGATTCCTTAAGTCAACCGCTCTGGAGCAAAACAATAAAGGTTTCCAAATAGAGTCCTAACGACCAACTCAGAGTCCACCAGCTAAGCCCAAACCAAGGGAGGCGCGCTCTCCAGAGGTAACGCACCAGCATCCTCCCCACACTGGTACCTGAAGCCCACGTGGGGGATGCTGTTACCAGTTAGGGTCAGAGGCTGGACTCCGTCAGCCTCTAACAAGACAGGTAATTGCCCTCAATCAACCAACGAATGAAATCTAGTAAATAATAAAAAGCACAAAGGGGAGGTTTGGTCAACGTGGCCACACTGGGCAGAGGAACAGCACCCTCTAGTGGGTCCACCTTCCTACCGCCAGTTTTGACTCCTAAACTGCGGTCTGGGTTTAACTAGAAGGCAAGATGCATAACCCAGCAGTACTGGAAGTGGGAGGAGCACGGGTGTGCTTCCTTCGTTCCATGTGAATGGATGTCCCAGTGCCGTGGTTTGAATGTAAAGTGTTTCCCACAGGCTCATACTGAATGCCTGGTACTAGCAGAAGTGTTTCCCACAGGCTCATACTGAATGCCTGGTACTAGCAGAAGGAGGTAAGTCACTGGGGGTGTGTCCTAGTAACACCAGCAGGTAGCAGGTTTTGTGGTTCATAATGGCGTCCAGGTTCTTGTGTCCTGGAACAGAGAATGAGACAGAGACATAGTAGCAAGCAAAATAAGAATTTATTAAGAAGGTATAAACTGGAGAGATGGCTCAGCAGTTGAAGGCACTTGCTTGCAAAGCCTGAAGGCCCAGGTTTGATTCCTTGGTATAAGTCCAAGACCAAATGCACCAAGTGTCTCATACATCTGGAGTTCAATTGCAGTGGCCAGATGCACAAAGTGGCTCATGCATTTGGAGTTTGTTTGCAGTGGCTGGAGGGCCTGGCAAAGCCCATTTTCACTCTCTATGTATGCCTCTTCCTCTCTCTCAAAAATAAATAAATAAATAAATAAATGAATGAAATATGTGAAAAAAGAAAAGAAAGGATACATCCACAGCAATGAGGCATAAGTGGGACACACAGATCTACTCTGCCTCTGGTAGCAGCCTGAGGAGCTCTCTGCAGAAGCCTCTGCTGGGAGGATTTTGTTTTGCTTTTATTTTAAAAAAATATTTTATTTATTTAAGAGAGTGAGAGAAGCAGATAGAGATTGGGCACACCAGGGACTCCCGACACATCCTTCACCTTGTATATCTGGTTTATGTAGGTCCTGGGGAATTGAACCTGGGTCCTTCGGCTTCACAGGCCAGCACCTTAGCCACTAAGCCATCTCTTCAGCCCCACTCAGAAGATTAAGTTCATCACAGAAAGGAATGTCAGGATGAGCCAGTATGTGCCAGTCTGAAGCTGACAGAGTTGGCTTTTATCAAGATAATTTAACATGGATTTAAGCATGAGGTTGGTAGAAAGAGGTGCTTAGGGAAGTGCTGGTGTGGACTTCTCAGCAGAGAGTCATGCCTAATTGTCTTTCCAATATCTCTGCGTATGTTTCTGGTGAGTTCTGAAGTTGTATCCTCAAAGGATTACTAAGGCAATGAAATGAGTTCACAGGGTGGATCCTGAGGTGCACTGTACAGGATTCCTGCTGGTAAGGTGAGCCACCAGATCTCCAGGGTTACAAGAGAAGTTACAGTGTCTCTATTATAAACAAAAGATTACATAGTATTGTTTATTAGCATCCCAGAAAATTGCTTTCCATTTGGACAAGGAGTAAGGGCACACATGCTTCAGGCCTTAACCATGGTTCATTAGTAGTTTAACATTCTTATTTGAACTGTCTCTACATAAACTAATTGTTACACTGTCCTATGTAGGCAACCTTCTCAACAAATGTGCTGGACTGCTTGATGCTCAGCTGGTGAGAGGTTTCATCCAGACTCCAGTTCCTTTCTCTCCCCATGTCCTCCCCTTGGGTTTCCCTGTTTTTCTTTCCTGCCTCAGTCACACCTCCGAAGAGGAGCAGCTTATTAGAAGATATGTTCCCAAGGGAGGAAGTTGATCAGAGTAGAGAGAAAGACTTTAGCAGGTCAGTGACCCCTTGGCACGGAGGCTGGGGCTCTTTTGCTAACTGCAGCTCGGGCTTTTCAATTTGCCTGCATAGGGTGGCTTTTCCCTGCAAGGCCTGCCACAGACAAGCAGTGCCCCCCGCAACTTCATGCTCTGCTTGCCTCACCGGCGCCCCACACCTCCGCACAGGCTGTGCGTGCTGGTGATAGAATGAGCCACAGGTTACTTCCGGGTACTCTGGAGTGCCTCCACGCCCGCACCTGTGGGGCAACTTCCCCTTAGTCCGTCTCAGCCACGAGTTATCCTTTCCAGCTTTCCCCCTAGCCAGCTGTGTGCTCCCACATGCCGGGTCTACAGTCTTTGCTTCTCTGCCCTGACTGTCTGCCCTGCTCCCTTTGCCTGCTAGGAGAGAGAGAGCGAGTCAGGCAGTTAGGGCGACTGGGCCCCTGAAGTTATTCTTGTAGTCTACTTTGCTAGAGATCAAAGTATGTTCAGATTTTATTTTATTTATTTTTTGGTGGGGGGAGGAGAGAGAGAGAGAGGGAGGGAGGGAGAGGGGGAGAATGGGCATGCCAGGGCCTCCAGCCACTCTAAACTCCAGATGCACGTGCCACTATGTGCATCTAGCTTGTGTGGGTATTGGGGAATTGAACCTGGGTCCTTAATGCCTTAATCATTAAGCCATCTCTCCATCCCCCTGATCTGACTTTTTATTTTATCTCTTCTCCAAATCTGTTTTTCCACAAACCACTTGGGTACCTCCTGGGACGGAGGTCTTTGTTCCTAAGATTTAATCCTAGCATTGCAGTTGGTCAAATTTAGCCCCCAGAACTTGGTGCCATGGCTGGCCTCTTCCTGAGACAGCCTCTACCCCAGACTACTCAGCTATCCTGAGTCGGAAGGTAGGGCCCACCACCATAGGGTTATCAATATGTTTTGAGAGGAGGGCGAGGTCTCTGGGCTGCCTGACCACTTGTGAACCTCCTAGTTCTGCAGCAGTGGGGGGAGCACCACCTAACCCCTATTTCCCACCTGGGTGCTTTACCCTCTCCTGTCCTCCACACGGCAGGAGCTCTTTGTAGTTTCTTTTCTGTCCTCTCTATGGTTCTCCCAGTCCCACCACATGCGGTCTCTGGACACGCAGGTGTGGGTATGTGCATTTCCTTTCATTTGGTTTCTCTGAAACATGATCAAAATTCAATAATTTCCCCTTTTAAATTATTTCTATTAGGTATTTTGTCACAGTATGATTATGACGTCGGACTAACATACCAAGGGCCTTGTGAGTATAAAATAAACATACTTCTAAGTCTGTTCTCCCATGAGAGTTATCCAAAAGATGTCTAGGGTAATAGGTTTTAACGTTATTTAATTGTTAATAAAAGATAGTAGGAAGTTTTCACATAGAAGGCAGAATGTGTCTGGGAATATTATAAGTTGTATTAGGGCAGAAATTATGTCTGTCTCTTTAAGGGCTACTTGTAACAGAGCGTTTCTCTTATATGGCTTCTTTCAGCTAACTCATGTGACCTAGGACATTATATTAGTGCCCACTAGAGTATAGGCACTAAACAAATATTTGTTAATTAAGTGGTGTATCATTTTGATAACTCTGTCAATTGAATGGTAGAATAGCCACCGCATAACCAACATATTTGGCATCTCAGTGTCTTAACATGTTAGGTCTTTAGTTTTTGCTCATGTACTGGTTTAGTGTGCATTGTCAGTGGATTCAGGGGACATTATCCTTCTTTACTTTGGATCTGGTTGTCATAGTGGTAGTGTCTTTTACTATTTCCTTTTCATGAAGCTAGCAAAAGGAGAAAGGCCAAGCAGGACCCTCAGGAAGAATTCACTGGGACTAGCCTGGAAGTATGACATTCACTTGTGCCACATTTCACTGGCCAGAGCTCCGTCTCACAGACACATTCAACTGAAAGGAAGTTGAGAAACGGGAGCCCAACTGTGAGCTTGGGTGGACTCTATGCTATTGAAACAGTAATTGGGTTCCTTGCCAGTGCACCAATATGATACAGGAATTGGGGTTACTTACTGGCTAATGCACCACTATGATGCAAGAATTGGAATTCCTCACCAATGGACCGATATGAAACAGAAATTGAGATTACCCAGCCAATGAGCCAGTGTGAAACAGGAACTGGGGTTCTTCTGCCAATGCCAGTATATGACAACACACTGATTATTCTGGGATGTCTCTGGGTTTTTGTCTTATGAATTCAAAGAATTGATATCCACAAACCAGAGGGTATATTTACAGGTTTTATTATAGCTTAGAGTTTTAGGAGGGAGAGCTGCAAGCGAAGGGGGAATTAAGAGATGGGATAAATAATGGAGCACTTTCCCAAGGAGGCAGGAAAGGGTTTGAGACACCTAGAAGTTAAGAGAAGGGAAAGTACAGAGAGCTCCTGCCCATGAGAAGGTGGGAGTGGGGTAAAGCCCACTTACAGACCCAAATTGGGGTCTATTAAAGGTTCTGAATGAGGCCTATGCTAACCAGCCTGATGCCAGGTTCTGGTTCAATCCTCAGGAATGGCAATTCTAGGAAAGGAGAACTCCTTAAAGAAAAATAGATCTTGTGAGCTCATCTAGGCAGCAAGGGATAAGGAGAAGCAGCATCGTCCTCTGACCTCTGCAGAGTGGAGGCCGTAAGGGAGGCTCAAGAACACCCCTTGTTGTGTTTTTCAGGGACATCCCTGGCTGTTGTTTTGGGGAGGGCCTGCCACTCTAAACTCTGTCACTCTTGCTGCTGTGACACACGGACTAGATGAAAACGGCACAACGGTATCATCTCTTAGCCTGGAGGACTTCTTCAAGCTGTCCTTCACCCCGTCTCCTTACCTGCCCACCTCAAGGGGCTGCTTGGGCTTGCTGATTCATCTTCAGTCTCAGTCTTTCTCTCCAATCCCTGCTTCTGTCAGCACATCACCTCTGACTGGCTGAATCAAGCGTCCCTTGGGTGAGTGAGCGTCTTTATGATTCTAAGCCAGCTAGGGTGATTTTGTCATCTCAAGATGGAATGCTGTACACCCACAGATTGAAGGAATTAGGATGTGGCCCTCTAGGACTTCTTGGGATGCGGAAAGGTTTAAACCACTAATTACACAGCAGGGGGTGGGCACATAGCTGTCACTATATAGGTGGTGAGTGGATTAATTACTGGACAACAATAGCAAGCTTTGTTCTGGACAGACAGACATCGTTGACTTCCTTTTACAGATTACAGTGCCCTAGCGAAATGATTAGCATTTTAGGAGAAATACAGTATTAGAAATTCAGAGAATAAAATAGAGCTTCAACTTGGAAGGAAATGGGACAAATTAGGAACAGAGAGTAATATGTCAAGAATGAGGCAGTTTCAGGGGCCAACTGATTGTTGGCTGGCTCCCTTAGAAGCGAACACAGCTCTGCCTCTCACATATCTTCCAAGACACAAGCCAGGCTTTCTCTGCAATGTTTCAAAGTCTTGAAAATATACATACATATATATATATATATATATATATATATATATATATATATATATATATATATATATATATCTCAACCATGTCTCTAGGAAGACATCCCAAAAGGGCAAAATCTATTTAACACTGTGCTCATTTTACAAACCATGCTTTAAAAATATCTCTGTTTGCAAATTAAGAGGCTTTCCTAACGCTAATTAAAATATACTCATTAACTTTTGGCAGGCGACTGCTGTTCTTAATTTGAGAAAAACAGATCTACAAGAAAAGTTTGGAAATAGCAAAGAAAAAAAAAAAAAAGCAGACTTTGTACCAAATACAAATACGGCACCCAATGGACCACAATCACAGGACTAAGAACTTTGGTTAGGGTTCAACTCTATGATATTAGCAACTATGTATGAATAAAACTTTCAAATAGCACTCTTTCCCTTATCCAGTGCTCGGTCTAACCTAAGTTTAGTGATTCCTTCTCATTCTTCTAAGTGTGCCTGGCTGGAGGACTTTGACCACTGACCTCAGGATCTGCTTCAGCTGTAAGCAGCAGGAGACTGCGGTGCTCAGGCTTGGGGCTGGGAGGTGACTCAGAGAACAGTGTAGCCAAGAGAAATACATCATACCATGGGCACTTTACCAGAAATGCCACTGCTGATGCCACTCAGCAAGGGACACCATAGCCTGGGCCTCATCAGTTCCCTGATGTCCCAAGGAGCCTGACACCTGCTTGACAAAAACTGGACCCCCACCTACCATGAGCAAGCAGGGCCTCCCTCTGCTGCCTGCCTCAGTTGTGCAGGATTGTGTCTGTGTGGCCAGACTAAGGTCAAATGTGAGCATCTAGCTGCATGAGAGTTTACGATTTAAGATTTAGCTTGAACTATATAGTTCAGAAGAACAAAACAGTCTGCATTGAGTCTGTGTCTATAGCAGAGGCTGTATTTAGTTTTACTCTTTGGGCCTCAATGACTACCCCAAGGATGGCCTTCACTGGGCATATTTCTGCTGTGTGCTTTTCCATGGTGGAGGACCAGCAGTAAAGATTACATAGCCTCTGAGCATGCTAGCATTGCCGGTCCACATTATTATGAAAGTTAGGAACTTTGCCCCCTTCTGGACAGTTCTATAATCACCTCTATGCAACACCCAACCTATCTCAGATCTAAGTCTCACGAAGTGGAGAAAGACAAGGTGTTTGCACGTGCATACGGCAGAAGCTGTGCCTTGGGCCAAGTGGGGACAGCAGAGAACGGCAGTCTGGGTTTGGGGTGTAGATGTGTCCTTGCCCCTCTATTCTTCTGTGACCTTATGGACATAGATCACTCATGGCACATGCCAAGGAAATGGAGGAAAAGAGAAACCCTGTTAATATACATGTACAGACTACTGATACAGTTATAAAGCCCCTGCGCTGTTCACTCTGCATTGTTCGCTCTCAGGAGTATCGGGAGGCAAGCGTCTGAAACAGAAAACGGGCAGAGTTACCCCCATTTTACAGACATTGAAACTGAGGTATACCGTCAATTGTCCACATCCACAGAGCTATCAAAAGAGAGAAGAGACAATAATTAATAAAATTAGAGATGAAAAAGGCACCATCACAACAGATACCAGAGAAATGCCAAAAATCATACGGACATACTATACGAACATATATACTTCACTAAGTTTGAAAATCTGAAAGAAATGGATTATTTCCTTGATTTATACGACCTACCTAAATTAAATCAAGATGAGATTAATCACTTAAATATATCTATAACAAGTATGAAGATCCAAGCAGTTATCAAAAATCTCTCAACTAAAAAAATTCCAGGCCCAGATGGATTCACTGGTGAATTTTATCAGAGCTTCAGGGAAGAACTAACACCAATGTTTCTTAAACCTTTCTATAAAGTAGAAAAAGAAGGAATTCTACCAAACTCCTTCTACAAAGCCAGCATCACCCTGTTACCAAAACCAGGCAAAGACAGAAGAAAAAAGAAAATTAAAGATTGATATCCCTCATGAACATAGATGCAAAAATTCTCAACAAAATACTGGCAAACAGAATACAAGAATACATAATTATCTGTTGATGACCCTAAAGACTCTACCAGAAAACTGTTAGAGCTGATAAACACCTATAGACATGTAGCAGGATACAAATAAACACAGAAATCAGTAGCCTTCCTACATGCTAACAATAAACATACAAAGGATAAAATCAGAAAATCACTCCCATTCACAATTGCATCAAAAAAAAGTACTTTGGAATAAATCCAACTAAGGAAGTGAAGGATCTCTACAATGAAAACTTTAAAACACTTAAGAGAGAAACTGCAGAAGACACTAGGAAATGGAAAAACAGTTCTTGTTATTGGATTGGGAGAATAAGCATTGTGAAAATAGCAATCTTACCAAAAGCAATCCACACATTTAATGCAATTCCCATCAAAATTCTAATGGCATTCTTCATGGAAATAGACAAAGCAATCCAAAAATTAATTTGGAAGCACAAAAAACCTTGAATATCTAAAACAAGTTTGAGCAACAAAAATAAGGCTGGTGGTATCACCATACCTGATTTTAGCCTATACTACAGAGCCATAGTAACAAAAACAGCATGGTACTGGCACAAAAGCTGACATGTAGATCAATGTAACAGAATAGAGGACCAAGATGTAAGTCCTGGTAGCTATAGCCACCTGATATTTGACAAAAATGCCAAAAATACTCATTGGAGAAAAGACAGCCTCTTCAGCAAGTGGTGCTGGGAAAATTGGGATGTGTATCTGTAGGAGGATGAAGACAGATCCTTATCTCTCTCCATGCACAAGAATTAAGTCCATGTGGATCAAAGACCTTAACATCAGACCTAAAACTCTGAGACCGCTAGAGGAAAAAGTGGGGGAAAGCCTTCAACATATTGGTCTTAGCAAGGACTTTCTGAATATAACCCCAGTTGCTCAGGTAATAAAACCACAGATCAAGTGATGGGACCTCATGAAATTACAAAGCTTTTCTACAGCAAAAGACACTGTGAATAGAAAAAAGAAGCAACCTACAAAATGGGAGAAAAATCTGTGCCATCTATACATATGATGGAGAGTTAATATCTAGGATATACAAAGAACTCAAAAAATTAAATAATAAGAAATCAAACAACCCAATTAAAAAATGGTCTATGGAACTAAATAGAGAATTCTCAAAAGAAGAAACACAACCTATATCCCTAGTCATCAAGGAAATGCAGATTAAAACTACCTTGAGATTCCATCTCACTCCTGTCAGATTGGCTACCATCATGAAAACAAATGACCATAAATGCTGGAGGATGCAGAAAAAGAGGAACCCTTCTACACTGTTGGTGGGAATGCAATCTGGTTCAGCCACTGTGGAAATCAGTGTGGAGGTTCCTGAGACAGCTAAAAGTAGATCTACCATATGACCCAGCTATAGCACTCCTAGGCATATATCCTAAGGACTTGTCTCACTATCTTAGAGATACTTGCTCAACCATGTTTATTGCTGCTCTATTCACAATAGCTAGGAAATTGAACCAGCCTAGATGTCCCTCAACTGATGAGTGGATAATGAAGATGTGGCACATTTACACAATGGAGTTCTACTTAGCAGTAAAGAAAAATGGAGTTATGAAATTTGATGGAGAAAGGATGGATCTGGAAAGGATTACACTAAGTGAGGTAAACCAGGCCCAGAAAGCCAAATGTCACATGTTCTCTCTCATATGTGTATCCTAGATACAAATAACTGGAGTTGTGTGTGAGTAGGAAGAAAACTCAGTAGCATAGGCCAGTAAGCTAGAAATGAGACATAAAGGGAAGAGAAATGGAGGGAGGGGGGACTTAATAGGATGGTATTGTATATATGGAAGTAGAAGAACAGATTAATGGAGGTGAAAAGGCCTAAGTGAGGTCAGGGGAAGAGATTGAGTAAAGGAAAGTGGAGGAAGGGCTACTCAAAATCAAGAGGATATAAATAAGTCATATGAAAACTTACTTTTTTGGACAATGGAACACACAGGAACCATAGATTGTTACTTGAAAGTTTTCAGTGCCAGGGATGGGATATCTTCCAGTGAGTTGTTTTGGCTAGGGAGTTCCCTGATGCCGCCAAAACATTACAGGCCATTGCCGAGGTCCTTGGCTTCCCAACAGGAATAGATAGTAAGACTCTATTGCTGAAAAGTCCACATACTTGGGCAGCAAGGTCACTGAGAAATTCTGCTGGAGCTTAGTTGAAAACCTCCTCCATGTAGACCAGCTGACAGAGAGCTGGATGAAGCCATTCTGCATGCAGCTCAATGTAAGAGAGAGAAATCACCAGTGAAGATACCCAACAGTGGACACTGCAAGTGTTATATTTGGCCAGCCAAGCCAAATGAGCCAATGGGTGCAATAGTGGCATGTCTGTAATGGAGGAAACCAACCACCCTCTAATTGGACTGGAGGCCTACTCCATGGAAGGGAATACATCTCTGATACTGAAAGACTTACTACAGCGGTATTCATGAGCCCTAGGATTGTAACATTGGCTGTTGTCTGGTTAAATATATATACTATGCTCACCAAACTGCCCAGTAAGCACTTCTCCTAATGTTCATACCCATATATTAATGCTACTCTCACTTTTGGTTAGAGAATCTTCTCTTTTCAGATGGCAGTGACCTTGGGTTGACTCAGAAGGCACCATGGTGCTGAGAAGAAGTGACAGAGGAGTGCACAGCACTGAAATATCTCAATCACACCTTCCATGGCTCAGGGTCCAATTGCGGAAGAGGTGGTGGAAAGAGTGTAGGAGCCAAAGGAAGGGTAGGACTCCTTACAATGTGCTCCTCCAGACACAAAATGGCCTGGATATCCATGACCTCACAGTGCCTGACACTACCTACACAAGACCATCATAATAGGAGGAAAAGATCATGACATCAAGATAAAACAGAGACTGATTGAGGGGGGGGGATATGATGGAGAGTGGAATTTCAAAGGGGAAAGTGGGGGAAGGGAGGGAATTACCATAGGATGTTGTTTACAATTATGGAAGTTGTTAATAAAAATAAAATAAATAAAAAATTCTCAATTAAAAAAAGAGACTAAACAAGCTGAAACCCAGTTCCATATCTTTTGACTGTAAGCCTGTGCTTTTTGGAACACTCAAAGTTGCTTTATATTGGAGACATGGGAAGTAAATGACATATAGACTTATGATATTCTATGTGTCAAGCACCATTTATTATCTATTATCTTAAATTTCATAATTCAATTTTCCTCAAAGTGGAGTAGGTGTTATTACTGACAAGGATACAGGTAATTCCAAAGTAAATTTTAGAGTCAAGCCTCTTCAAATGATTTGGTCTTTACTAAGAGATTGTCTCTCAGATTCCTGGTAAAGATAATGTGTCTGTGAGGTAGAGAATGCAAAACACACAGCTTCCAAAGAAAGGGAACAACTGCTGAGAACTTCTTCCCACAGGCTTACAGTGTGCTGTGTGCATTGGGCCGTCCAATGATCCCTGCAAAGTGCTCTCCCAGGGACGCTCCTCCTCTGGCGAGAGTTCCTGTTCCCCCCACTGGTATCTGAGGACTGGCATCATTTTGCAGCAAAAATGGTTAGGGTGAAACTTCCCTTACTCACAGCTATTTCTTCTCAATGTCCCTGCTTCTGACCAAGGATAGATAAGCTATAACTCAACATCTAAGTCTAATATAATTAAAATATGGCCAATATATTTTATATGTGTATATACTCATATCTCTTTGGAGAATTATGATTAAATAGTAAGCACTTAGTGTTTGACAATAGATAGTAACAAATATCTGTGCTAAAACCTGTATATGTTCATTATTCTGATCAATTAATGAACAACTTATGACATATCCATACAAGGTCATTCATAAAAAGGAATGATGTTCTGATACATGCTGCAAGTAGATGAACCTTAGAAACATGATGTCAAGACAAAAACAAAATTGTAAGTTGTGATTCTATCTATGTAAGATGTGTAGTAAGTACAGTGAGCAAACTCAAAAAACAGCACTCAGAGGCATTGACTTACTAGCATAAAACAACAGAAATATTTCCTCTCTGGGGGGAGGAGAGTCGGTCAAGCTTTAAGGCACAGCAAAGGTATAAAAAATTGGGTTTAGGTGGGCTGATGTCAATCATGTGTGGGAAGGCCATGAAAACTGTCAAAATAGAAAGGGTCACACAGCATCGTTCAGAATACTTACTCATGGTCAGAATGCCAGAAGTGGCAAGGCAATGCCAAGCTTCATATGAGTGGGCAAATCTGGAGTGGAGGGAAGGGAAGTGGAGATGCCTGGCTGATGGCCCTGAGACAAATGGAATTCATGTGTTCTGTGGGCTCTTCTGCCATGGGAGAGTCTGAAGAACATGACTCTCTTGATCTAGAAAATTCCTAGCCACCATCCTAATGGCATCTTGCACTGTGGACCTGCCATTGTGAGATGCTTGGTTTTAGCACTTCCTCACTTCAGCTTCTTATTTGACTCTATCCTAGTTCTAATTTAGTGTCTGCAGATAAAACCAGCATGTGTCTGTTAGAGCTGTTCAGTATCAGTCACAAGC
Source organism: Jaculus jaculus (assembly GCF_020740685.1). Classification (NCBI taxonomy): domain Eukaryota; kingdom Metazoa; phylum Chordata; class Mammalia; order Rodentia; family Dipodidae; genus Jaculus; species Jaculus jaculus. The sequence continues at coordinate 64,073,368 of NC_059117.1, read as the reverse complement.
TCACTCCAACTTGTCATTAGAGGGCTCTCATCTCAGGATGCAAAGGGGTCCACGCCTATGAGACAGGCTGCTTCCTGGCTATGTGACTCCTGGCCTCGCTACACACCAGATCAAACACCAGAGGGATTTTTTTTTTCTCACAAGGATCCATAGTTTAGCTCCACTTTATTGGTGTTTTATTGGGATTTATTTATTAGTGTTTATATTTCTCCCCCTTTGCCTATACTCAGGAAAGACTAGCTAAGTTACAACGACCTCACTCGGTCGTTTGTGATTTAGGCCCATGGTAAGTTACGAAGCGCCTCCACATTACCTTTCTTTGTTGTTTAGATGTTTTCTAGCTGTTTTAAGTCTTTTGAGATGAAAGATGACATGAGGAACGGGAACAAACGAATAAAAGAAGAGCACAAAGCCAAATATAATTATGCTATTCCTTCCTTCTTGGTTTCTATGCGAATTTGTAATGATGTATCTGAAATCACTTTGGAGTGGCATCAATGTAACTTCTACTTTCATTCCACTCTCTCACTCCCCCACTTCAAATGCAGCCTGACAGGCATGAAGAGCATTGAGCTCAAAGCAGGGAAGGTAGTTCCAGCAAGGCTCCTAACAAGTGTTTTTGTTTTGACATTTTGTGTGGCATTGTTTTCCTGCCAATCCTGTTGTTTGGGAGTTTCAACCCACAGCCCACAGAAAAGGTTTGTCTTGATATATCAAACCCTTGAGTTGTGTGTTGGTTTGAATCAGAGGTCCTCCATAAACTCTTGTGTTCTCAATGCCTGGTCCCTAGCAGGTAGTAATTTGCACGGTGGAGTCTTGGAAGAGGCTATTGCTGGAGGCAGTATGCAATAGATCCTCCCTGCCCTGAGTAGAGGCCCCTAAAGGATATGGGACTCCTCAGGCTACTGCTGGAGGCAGCACACAGCAGTACTCCCATTCCCCCTATCTAGTGCCTCTAACAGGGCAATTATTCTAGATGGTTTGCTTTTGTCAAACGAGGTATAGTTGACATGGGACTGATCTCTTAGGCTGGGATCTTGGCTATGTTGATCACCAACATCAAAATCTACTGGCATATGTATTCCTGGGGGGCTGATATTTTCCTGGGTTGGTGACCACACCTTAATTTTAACCATAAATATCTCTGGGCACCAGACAATTCTCCCTGAAGAGTTTAACAGAATTCCAGAAACCTCTGAAAGGGAAGCATTGTGTCCTTGAAAAGATATTATTTCTACAGGATTGTCACAAATGTGGTGTTATTTTCTTTAGAAAGGAAATGGATCAATCTTTGTACTCTTTAAGCTTTCAAAGTGATAAAAATCACCTACAAGCAGAACTGACTGGAAGCTTTGCAGATAAAAATAGAAAACTTCCTGCCAGTCACACGTTTCCATTCTTCCCCTCATCTCCACCAAGGCTGAAAACCTGGAAGTGAAATTCTAGGGTTGCATGACAGCGAACTCCAGGAGGGAATGTTTCTTCAGAAACTTCATTTACAATATATTCTGAGGTATCTCATCACTGGACAGACAAAGGAGACAAGGAAGAAGGGCTGAGAAAGAACGCAACCTGACAACTGGGGAGAGAGGAATTCTGATCATGAGAGCCATGGAGGAAGGATGTAATGAGACCAAGCAGGTGATGACAGTGATAAGACAATTTACCAGTTCTGTGTACATGTTGTTATCGTGACATCTACTTTTCCTTGGTCTTATTTATTTAAAAAAAAAATACTTTTTTTTTTTCTGAGGTAGGGTCTCACTCTAACTTAAGCTGGCCTGGAATTCACTATGTAGTATCAGGTTGGCCTTGAAATTATGGCCATCCTCCTACCTCTGCCTCCTGAGTGCTGGGATTAAAGGCATGCACCACCATATCCGGCTTTATTTCCTATTTTTGTTATGTATTGCGTGTGTGTATGGTATAATGGGCACGCACGTGCTTTATGCATGTGTGGGTATCAGTGGACAATCAGGAAATTTCTTCTCTCTTTCCACCTTCTTTTTATAATTTTTTATTTATTTATTAGTTTGGGGGGGGCAGATAAAGAGAATGAGAGAATGGGCACACCAGGGCCTCCAGCCACTGCAAATGAACTCCAGATGCATGCATCCCCTTGTGCATCTGGCTTACGTGGGTCCTGGGGAATCGAACTAGCGTCCTTAGGCTTTGCAGGCAAATGCCTTAACCACTAAGCCATTTCCCCAGCCCTCCACTTTCTGTTGAAACAGAATCTCTCTTGCTGCTGCTTGTATGTTTCCAGATTCTCCTGTCTCCATTCCCCTATTGCAGTAGTTGCATTGGGATTACGGATGTGTAAGTCACTTTGGGTCCAGCTTTAGGTGGGTGCTGAGGGGGATTTAACTCAGGCCCATGGGCTTGTAAGTAAGCACTTTTTACCACCAAGCCATCTCTCTGGCCTCTTTGTCTTATTTTTTAATGTAGCAAATACCAAGGATAAAAAGACTTTCAATCATGTAGAATGCTAGATACCTGGTTGGAAAGCCTGCTTTTCAAGGATAAGGGGCCAGATGTTATGTAGAAACACAGGCTTTTATGAAAGGTTGCTTTGTGCTGGGGAGGCTTGGCAGATCTACTCCTAACGGCAGGATTCATAGAAGGATTATCCAGATTAATTTGCTGAGCCAAAGTATAGTTTCTTCTTTCATCATGTTTTTTTATTTTTTTTTTCAAATTAAACCTAATATTTAAACCCAAATCCTGGAAGGTTCAAGTAAAATTTGTTTTCTGGCATTTAAGAAGAATTCAGTGGCTTGTATGGGACACTGGTCTCGATTAAGAATGAGAAAGAGCTGGTCGCATGGTAAGGGGTTTACTATTAATTTGAACAGGTGTGGGGTTGTTTCCAGAATCACTGTATGACAATTTCCAGGAAAGGAACCTTTTGCAAATCGTTCTTAGTGTCACTAGAGACCTGCATGTAATAATAATGAGAAATGAAATGGAATAGAATATCAGGAGGAAGCAGAACACTCTCCACTTATACAGAATGAATGAAGTATGAAAACCATGGAGAGGATGTTAAAGCTTCAAGTCCTTTCCTTTCTGGGTTCACCAAGATGCTATTTATAAGACAGGATGTCTTAGAAATATGAGAGAACTTGATTCTCTTGCTGCCCAGCTACAGTCCACTCAGACAGAATAATTGAAATGATAAATGGTGCAGGCAGATGGATAAGGAAGGAGTTCCTCACTGATTATCTGCTGAAAATCCTTAGGGCATGGAGACCTGAACAGGAACAGCCCTGTCCAGGCATGGTGTGTACCTGAACCCTTAAGCTTGAGGGAGATGGAGGAGCAGGGGAGGAAATCGTCTTAGTAATCCTCTTAGGTGAATCAAGCTCACCTGGATGCTGCATGGTGTGCACCAAGAAAATATGCACAGTAAAGCTGTGTCTTTTTAAAAACCAATTTGTTCATGTGTGCATGTGTGTGTGGTGTGTTTATGGGTACACCAGGGTCTCTCACTGCTATACAGAGATGTCAGATGATTGCACCACTCTTGGCATCTGGCTTTATGTAGGTGCTGAGGAATTGAACCTGGGCTGGGAGGCTTTACAAGCAAGTGCCTTTAACACTCTCTCCACCCACCCCCCAGCTGTGTCTTAAATGACTCACCAACGCCATATCAAAATGTCCCCCAACTTGGAAATTTTCTGTCTGATCCAAAGTCACTTAGCAAGTCCATCTCCCATGTCCACTCACCTGCCTGGCTGAACAAAGACAGGTTGCTGGGTGGTGACCCCAGGCAATCACAAGGATGAACCATGGGTGGCAGCGGAGACCTCCGAGCTCTTGGAAGAGAGCAGGATTGTGTGATGTCTGCCAGACAGAGCTGCTGGTTCATGATCCAGTTTTCCCTGGGCTGTGAACAGCCCAACTGGAGGGGTGGAACTGGAATTGCAGAAACTTTATTACTGGTTAGGATGTGATGTTTGCCCTGCTTTTTACAGAGTTTGAATTGTTCAATTTTTTTCTTGCTAAGCCATCCCTCCAGCCCTTTTTTTTCTTCTTTTCTTTGAGGGAGAAAGGATGAAAGAAAGAGGCAGATAGGGAGAGAGGATGGGCCAAGGATCCTTCAAATACATTAGTGTAAATATCTGGTAGGTGGGTCACAGAGCAGAGGAGAAATCGATACTATAGGTTTTAATACTATCTGATGACATTCTTAGCTTTTGGGATGGCGGGAGCTGGTGACCTGTTATGGTATTCCAAAAAGGTACCACCTGAGCCCCTGATAGTCACAAGGATGTTAGGTCAGACACAGAGGTGAGAAATAAATGGCTATGGAGGGGCTAAGGTAGCAGCTCTGATCCTGCAACATTCTATCTCGCTGTGATCACGGGAGCTCTGGCAGTCCGTTTAGCCTTGTTCAAAGTAGGCACAGCCCTTGGGGCCTTTAGTTCACAATGCTGATCTCGGTCCCCAACCACTCAGGTGGGGAGTGGCTATTGGGAAGGAAAAGGAAGGGATTCCCCTCTAAGGAGGTATGGTTTCCACAGAAAGTATCTGAAGCCAAATGTATCACAATACCATGAGGTACCATCTCCTCGAGGACCTGCTTTACTCTGCTTGTCTTGGGGCACAGCCTCACTCTGGGTAACCCAGACCGGCTCAGTGTTTGGATCCTACACTCAAGCTGCCCCATCTCATTCCTTGCTGGATTCTGAAGTTGGGACCACTATAGAAAAAGGAAAAATAAAATGTTTCCTCACCTATTTATTTATCATATTAATTTATTTTTATTTTTGTGTAAACTAGCTGCATGGCCTTATAGTGATTATGTAAGCAATTGCTACTTTTCTTGGGCTAATTCAGAATTATTTTGCATTAGTTAAGACAAAGACTCTCAAATCAAATGAAAAACCTTAATTCCTATAAAAAGGCAGTCACCACACATTGCTACCTCCTATCTTAGCAGAGGGAAGCATCACATATGCTTCAGAGTTTTTGGTGCTAATGTAATATTGAGAGGAGTTCATTAAGCATCTGTAGATAATATTGCATATTGTTCTAGAAATGAAGTCTCTGATCTGAAATAACAACCAGGTGTGAAGTGAAGTTCTATGTTAATCTTCTACAAGGCTGACTGACTGGTTAGAATTTCATGATGTGAAGAGATAAAATTGATGTGGGCTCTTTGAAGTCCAGGAACAGATTAGATGTTCATAAAAATGGAGGAGATTGTGGACCCCAACTTTGGGTCCTTTTCCAAATTATGAAAGAATTGAAAATGTGGACTCAGAGAAAGGTGGAGTATGAATTGTGAGATTTATTTTAGGGAGACTGAGGATCAAGAGGGAAGGTAAGCAGGAAGGCCCATGTCAAAAGAAGTTCTCCTTTTTCTCAGTCAGGCTGGGAGATGAGTTGGAGAAAGTCACCTCCCATCTTCAGGGGAGAAGCCTCTGGGGAAGGGACACACACACACACACAAATAGCAAAGCAGGAGAGCTCAAGCCAAAAGATCTTCCTCACACAGAGGGTCAGAGAAGATTAAGAGAAAGTAAGGGGCTCCAAGTTTAAAGAGAGATCATGCATGTGCCACCCAAAACAAAGCACACGTGGGAGGCTAGCAGGAAACTGGAGAGATCCCCCTCACATAGTGAGACAGCCAAGAGCTTACCAAAAGGGGCAAGAGCCAACAAGGGACAAGAAGACACGGGGCCAAGAAGCAGGAGAGAGACTTACACACAAGTGTCAGGCCCAGTTATGTGGTTCAGACATGTAATGAGGATGAAGATCATCATCTGTGTCAGTGTGTATAAGGGAGCGGGGAGGCTGATTGCTTGGTGAGCTCAAGAGCTTGACTCAGGAAGAGTCAGCCCCCAGGTGTGCCAAACTGAGGAAAGCAGAAGTTGTCACTGGAATGGCTGCTTGCTGGGCAGGCATGGCGGCAGCCTTGTCTAGCTAACTACCTACCACTAAAAGGCTACCTTACTCTCAGTCCATATCATAATGATGTAGATTCATTGCCAAATTATCTTGCGTTACCATTAGCCCCTTAATAGCTGTTTTCCTAACAACCCGTGATTGTCATGTGAAACCGTCTAGAAAGTATTAACTGACCACTAGTTTCCACCAGCCCAAAGCTAAGAATGTTACAAGATAACATCTAAAACCTATAGGAGAGCTTTTTCTACTTTGCTGTCACTCGACTGTCTGAAGATCCAACCAACCAATATTCTTGGAAAGTGCCCTGACTTGTGATTTCTTTTGTTCTGTACCTACAGAAATGTGTGTAATTGCTTCCACGTTCACATGTATTATTCAGAACAACCTGTTCCTGGGTTATGACTCCTCAGTCTGGTGTCCCTCCTATTCCCTTTGAGGTGAGAGCTATGCTGTGTGTCCACATAGGAACTTGCGTATTTGTTAAGAACTCATAACCCACAACCCCATTACTGGTGACTACCAGAAACCCCATTGAGGGGTGCCCTTAGCAGAATGGGGACAGGGAGCAGGGAAATGATGGTACCAAGACAGGATGCGTGCATACAAAGTTTCTACTTAGTGAAAAAAAATGATAGAGAGCTGAGCATGGTGGTATACACCTATAATCTCACCAGTTGGGAGGCCGAGGCAAGAGCATTGCAATTTTGAGGATAGCCTAAATAAAACATTGCTAGACAGAATCTAGTCACGTTAACTACAAACATTAAAGAAAAATGTAAAAACCTACCAGAACATTTTCCAAGTCCTGTGTCTTTCTCGTTCACAGTGGAGCTAGGATGATTTCTCAGAGTACAACAATTTAGAGTTTACTTTGAAGGTTAGCAAGTCTTTCCAAGGTGCTGATGGGATTTTTTTTGTCCATTAATCCTGGCTTTTAAGACTAGATTTCAATTTTCAATTCAATATTTTGACATCCCCACAGCAAGAGAGAAAGAATTTGACTTGGTACCTTTTTCTAAAAGCATGACTCCTAGTTTCAAATTTCTGTAATGGAAATTATTTTATAATAGACGAGAACATTCAATATGGATAAGGTAGATGTTCAAATGAAAGGTAAGTGGGACTGCATCTCTGTCACTTTCTTTTCACTGGAAAGCCTTTGGGTTAACTTGTGTGTAAGATGACTTACTCTAAGGGGCTCGGGAGCATCCCTGCAGGAAAGTAAAGTTCAACTCAGGTACACTTTGCTGCCTCCTTCAGACAGTGTGAGAAGCACGGTGGAGGCGCCCCCGAGGGAGGCACAGGCCCTCAGGCCCCGCCCCACCCCATCTGACTCTGTGTTCTGAACTCATTCTCTTTCCAGACTCAGGTAAACACGCTACCTTCTTCCTGGAGCTACAAACAGCTCTCCCTTAATGCAGCAAGTTCTATTTGGTCTCATCTTCTAGGCTGTGTGCCCTTAAAATATTATAGTGTTGTTAAGTTTAAGAAGCAGATTAATCATTTCTGTACTCTTATTGTATAAGGTGCATAGTGGTAAATGCATTCAATTATACATTTATACTTTTTTTTTGGGGGGGGGAGATGTTTTCAATGTAGGGTCTCACTCTAGCTCTGGGCTGAGCTGGAATTTACTATGTAGTCATAAGCTGGCCTTGAACTCATAGCACTCCTCCTATCTCAGCCTCCCGAATGCTGGCATTTAAAGCTGTGCACCACCATCCCTGGCTACATTTATATTTCAAAAAAATATTTTACTTATTTATTCTCTAGGAGAGAGAGAGAATGAATATGGGCGTAGTATTGCTTCCAGAATCTGCAATCAAACTCCAGATGCATGGGCCACTTTGTGCATCTGGCTTTGCATGGACACTGAGGAATCAAACCCTGGTCGTCAGGCTTTGCAGGCAAGCACCTTAACTGCTGAGCCATCTCTCTAGCCCTACATTTACATTTATCCAATCAATACTTCATTCAATATGTATGTTGAAACCCCCCAAATATCGTAAAGGGGCATAGTTAAAATTAGAAATTCAAAGAAGCCTCAAAAAAAAAAAAATCTTTTGGCTGCGGGGATGGCTCAGAAGTGAAAGGTACTTACTTGCAAAGTCTGCTGGTCTATGTTTGGTCCCCCAGTCTCCTGTAAAACCAGATGCACAAAGTGACCCATGCATCTGGGGTTTGTGGAGACTGGCAAGAGGCCCTTGTATACCTATATTCTCTCTCTCTCTCTCTTTCAGCTAGCAAATAAATAAATAAAAATATATATTTTTTTAAAAAAAACCTTCCTTCATGTAATCATCTCTGATGAGAAAGGTAGCCATATGGAAAAATGTCCCAAACCCTGGCACCATGTCTCTGGAGGATGCATCAGGATCCCCTCCCAGCCCTGCCCCCCCCCAAAAAAAAATCAACCAAAAACAGAGCTGCAAGTTGTCCCCCTGCAGGACCCATGCCTGAAATCAATCTCTTTATTGGGATTTCCTGGGATTTCTTCTTACCTGACTCCAGCCTCTCCTCCTTTGGTCAAACGGCAAATAAGGCAATTTGTGTTTTCAGCTGGGCTTGGTGGTGCACGCCTGTAGCACTCTTGGAAAGTGAGGCAGGGACAGGAGGACAAGCAATTTGAGACCAGCCTGGGCTACACAGTGAGTTTCCAGGCCAACTTGGAGTTGATCTTTTTCTTTTCATATTTTTATTGTCTCTTACTCTCAACTCGGGCAGGTAAGTGGACTCACTTGGTTGGGACACTGAGAGCCAAGTCTGGCTGGGGTTCCTGGTGATGACCCAAGGCACAATATTAAATGCTGTAAAAGTAACAGTGAATAAAAAACAATCATATTCTCAGAATACAGAACACAGTGTCAGGAAGCTGGATTCCTTAATAAGAAGCAGAAACCAGCAACTGAGCCTTCAAAGAATCCTCAGAGGCGCCCTTTCCAGGAAAGCTGAGGTACAATAGAAGAGCATGGGGAATAATGAGGACTTGGGTTGGGCAAGGAGCTCCTCACTTGGAGTGTTTTACTAGCTGACAAGCAAGATTTCCAACATAATTAGCATTTGCTTAAGGCCTCTTTCCCTTCCCAACTATAAACCTACAGTTTTTTAGGACTGCCACCAAAAACACCTTGTACAGCCCTAGTTGACTCCTGGTTCTATCAGATCGTAACCCTATCCAAAGCACCTTTGGAGCCACCCTCTAATGACCCATAATCCCCATGAGGATAACTGGTAACCCCAACAAGGAGGGTCCCTTCAGAGGGGCGAGGCCAGGTGGCAGGCTAATGATGGTACCAACATGTGCTGTTTACACACTGAGTATGTACATATCTAATAAAGAAAGAAAAGAAAGTAGGGGCTGGAGAGATTGCTAAGTGGTTAAGGCATTTGTTGGTAAAGCAAAGAACCCAGATTTGTTTCCCCAGAACCCACATAAAATCAGCTGCACAAGGTGGTGCATGCATCTGCAGTTCATTTGCAGAGCTGGGAGGCCCTGACACCCATTTTTTCTCTTCTTCTCTCTTTCTCTATCCCCCTCTCAAATAAAGTTAAAAAAATTTTTTTTTTGTTTGTGTTTGGTTTTGTGAGGTAGAGTCTCGCTCTACCAGGTTGACCTGGATTTCCCTTGGTAGTCTCAGGGTGGCCTCAAACTCGTGTTGATCCTCCTACTTCTGCCTCCCAAGTGCTGGGATTAAAGGCATGTGCCACTATGTCTGGCTAAAAAAAAATTTTTTTTAAATAAAAATAAAATAAAATAGGAAGAGAGGCAGAAAAAGAATTTTATTATTTATTTATTTATTTGACAGAGAGAAACAGAGAGAGAATGGGCGTACCAGGGCCTCTAGCCACTGCAAACAAATTCCAGATGCATGTGCCACCTTGTGCATCTGGCTAACGTGGGTCCTGGGGAATCAAACCTGGGTCCTTTGGCTTTGCAGGCAAACGCCTCAACCATGAAACCATCCCTCCAGACCCCCAATTTGTTTGTTTGTTTTGTTTTTCAAGGTGGGGTCTCACTGTAGCACAGGCTAACCTGAAATTCTGTATGTAATGTCAGGCTGGTCTTGAACTCACAGTTATCCTCCTACCTTGGCTTCCCAAGCACTGGGATTAAAGGCATACACCACCACATCTGGCCAGAAAAAATTTTAAAAGTTTTTTTTTTTTTTTTGTAGTAATCTTTTGTGATTTAATTTGAAAGCCACCAAAAATTTCAACTCTGTGATGTTTTGAATGTAAAATATTTCCTATGGACTCATGTGTTTGAATATTTAATTTCCGGATGGTGGCTGTGGCAGTTTGAATGTATTTCCCCCATAGACTCAGGTGTTTTATCAAGACTTGTAACTTGGATCTCCAGCCACCTGAGAGATCTGAATTCTACCCGGAAGGTATGCAGAGCAGTCTGAGCTCCGGTGGGGTCCCTTGCTGCTGGCTGCTTTTGGTGTTTGCTGGCTGCCTGGTTGTTTCTCTCTGCTTGTATGTAAGGAAGCAGCTTCTTCTGCCATTGAGGATCCCCCTGGATCTGTAAGTTTGAAATAAACCGTGTCTGGTTTGGATGTTCATCCCAGCAGCCTGAAGCTGTCCACAACAGTGGTACTGTTCTGGAAGGTTGTGGAACCTACAGGAGGTAGAGAGAGCCTTGTTGGGGGCAGGGTGCCAGTGGGAACAGACTCGGAGATTTTACAGTCCAGCGCCACTTGCGTTCATTTCTCTCTACTTCCTGTCTGCTAATGGGAAAATGTGACACTAACTTTTTGTGAGAATTGGGATTTAGACAACCAAGGAGACAGTCTGTTTTGGGGCCACTGGTTTTTATTAATGCTAGTGAAGCGAGCTGGTGGGCTGCAGAGCAAAAGGAATGGGAAGGGAGCTCTGATTTGCCTAGGAAGAGGAATGGAGGGTTTTTAAGGTCTTCTGGGGGAATAGGGAGGGGAAGGTTAGGATTCTGCATTGTGAGGTGACAGGCCCACGCTGTAAGGGGTGTCCAGATTCTCTGTGGGGTGTGCCCAGATGCTACATGGGAGATGGAAAATTATGCTGGAGGCAACTCTCTTTCTTTTCTTTTCTTTTTTTTTTCTTTCTGAGGTAGGGTCTCCCTCTAGCCCAGGCTGACCTGGAGTCCTGGAATTCCCGCTGCAGTCTCAGGCTGGCCTCAAACTCACAGTGATCTCCTACGTCTACCAGCGCTGGGATGAAAAGTGTGCTGCTACAAGTCTTTCTAAGGCTGACTTTTGATGTCTGTTTTGGTATCCCTGGTGCTAGCTGTAAGAGTGGGGCTGTTTTATCCCATCCAGGTGAGAAAGGGTTTAAGAATTACCATAAGAGAGGATTTTGATCCTAGGACTCTACACTGGAGCCAGGGTTTACTGATAAGAAGGGGGCAGGAACACCTCACTGAAACCTCAATTTCTACATCCTAGTTTGGGAGGGGGAGCTCAGAGACAGACATTTTATTTTGACCTGTTATGCTTACCCCGCCATGATGTACTTTCCCTTGAAATTGTAGGCTGAAAATAAGCCCTTTCTTTCCCTGAGTCATTTCTGAGCTATATTTTGTCCCAGCAATGAGAAAGTACCATACAGGCTCTCTTAGAGAAGCCCACATTCATGTTCTGAATATGTCTTAACCCTCATGCTTAAAATCTATATGAAACTATCTTGAATAAGACCCAACTCTGCTTCATGATGGCCTGCCCTGAAATTCTTTTCTCTGTGGAAGCCATGAAGCCCGTGTTTCCCAGCATGGAGATCCCTAAAGGATTAAGGGAATGCATGAGGATGCCAGTGTGGACTTGTGTTTCTTTCCCTCACAAGTTTCTCTTTATTCATTTTGGGGCAGATGTCCAGGATCATAGAACAAGGAGCATCCAGGATGCTGACACATAGCCAATGCATGACATGTCGCTGGGCTGGCCCCAGAACTTCAGAGTGGGATGAAAGACCCTAGAAATATTGAAGCTACTACTGTCTCTGGCTTTTTTATTAGCTCCTTATATAGTAGGCCATGTCCGACAGAAATCAAAGACTAAAAGTCCCCTTGGATTTTAAAAATATATTTTATTTATTTATTTGAGAGAAAAAAAGAGGGAGGAAGGGAGGGAGAGAGAGAGAGAGAATGAATGGGCGTGCCAGGGCCTCCAGCCACTGCATGTGTCCCCTTGTGCCTCTGGCTTACGTGGGTCCTGGAGAATCGAACTGGGATCCTCTGGCTTTGCAGGCAAATGCCTTAACTGCTAAGCCATCTCTCCAGCCCTCTCCCTGGATTTTTAACAATTGTGGCTCTGGGTAACACAAAACAGCAGTTGGAAGACTCTCTCTGATTTGGAACTCTAAAGTGGTTTGAGGGGGCTGAAGGATAATATGACTTTTTTCCCCCTTGAAAATCAAAAATTCATTTATATTCATTGTTCACATACATTAGGTGTTTGCTTGGACCATCCCTTTACCACATTGCTAGGAGAGGGATTTCTTTCTCAGCATTAGGGGGATTCCAGACACTCAGAACCTTATGCTAGACAGATGAATAAACAGGCATTATCAATCAAATCAACTTACATTGAGGGAAGAGAATGCTGACCACCACACAGGGGTGCATGGGGCCCTCACCTAGAACCAGCAACTGCGGGAGGTGGAAGGATGAGAGGACCCCTGGGTGCCCAGGAGGTGTGACGGGTCATCTGGAATGTGTCTGCCAGCTGGGAGGAAACTGAAGCTTAGTCTGTAGCAATAAGAAAGGACTGAGGCTGCTTCTCATGAGGCAGGAAGTTCAGCTGACTCACAGGAGAGGCACAGGGAGATTTGCAGTTAAGCCACGCTGACGCCAGCTGCACCAGATGTCAATTCATACGATGTATATGCATATGACATATATAGTATGTCAAAACATACTAAGGCAGTTCATACTACGGAGTTTTAGTCTGGGATCTTATATCATAGTGTCATACTATGAACTTCACATGCATCTTCATATTTAACCTTCTTAATAACTTCACTACAGAGCTAGCATTGCCTCATATTTTAGAGTCAAGAAACCTGAGGTTTGGAGAATTTGTCATCCCAGATAACTTCCAAGGCAATGGAAAATTCAAGAACCAAAGCTGTGGCTATATGTCTAGACACAGATTGAGAATATTCATTGTGAATACCAAGACACAATTCCAATTAGCAATGCATTTTACTTTATTGTATTGAACTATTTATTTTTTTTTGAGGTAGGGTCTTACTGTAGCCCAGGTTGACCTGGAATTCACTCTGAAGCTTCAGGATAGAGTCAAACTCACAGGGATCCTCCTACATCTGCCTTTCAAATGCTGGGATTAAAGGCTTGCGCCACCACACCCGGCCCACCAACTTGATTCCAAAATGTATATACATGTATGTGGTATGTATGTCGGACAGAGGGGAAGGGACTCTTACCACCTGTATCATGTGAATACAGAGACCCGCAGCTGGGCTAAGGGAAGCCCAGGGGTAAAATGAGCACTTTAGCCTTTAAGCAAAGTGCTAATAAGCTTGCAAAAGCATGACAAATTCCATTTTCTATAGGTTGTTATTATGTTGATTTTTATGAAGCTTTCTGGGCAAATCTCAGGGAAGCCCGTTGGATTAAAATGTAGACACATGAATGGGAATGACTCTAGTCAAACTCTTCTATGGCTTTTTTCAGGAGGGAGGAATATGCTAATTGATATCCATGCTGACTGTATCTTTTATGTCAGAGTCAGAGTTAATAGAGAAGAGGGGAATTTTGATATTGATGAAGGGTTTACCCAGATAATTTTTGTAAAGGGAGAACATTACTGCTTCTGTGAACATTCCATGTAATTCACTTCCTCTTAAAATATAGTGATTGTGCCCTCCAGGCAGAATACTGTAGCAACTGATCAATTTCTCCCCTCTTCCTTCCTTTCTTTCTTTTTTTTTTTGCCGATGTGGAATTCACTGTGGAGTCTCAGGGTGGCCTCGAACTCATGGCGATCCTCCTCCTCTGCCTCTGCTGGGATGAAAGTCGTGCGCCACTATGCCCGGCTCCAATTTCTCCTTATTAATAATGGGCTCTACATGCTCTCCAGAAGGCAGAATGCTTGGGAGAACTCTTTGGTTGTATTTTAGTTTTTTTAAAATAGGTTGCAATTGCCAAATATTATTGCCATAATTCAGTTCAAAGGATGGCATATACATCTCTGTGACTTAGACGAGGAAATGCTCCTTTGTCTTGCTCCACCGTCCTGGAAGTCAGCAAGGCTGACTGCTACCCCAGTAGCCATTTGAGGGAGTTTAGGGGGTCTGTTTAGAGGAATCCCATCTTCCTTCAATCTGTACCTACCTGAGGTAGGATTTTCTCATAACAAGGGTAGGTGGAGACATTTGGCACTACTTACACCAAATCTCTGTATTGGCAGAGTCACTTCTGCTTCAGGCAAGCACTTCAAGTCACATGGTATTGGACAAGGAATCATGGGAGAATCACTCCAGGGATATTTAGTTTTCTTCTTTTGGCTTCCTCTTCTTGTACATCTTTCTGTGTATATATGTATGCATATTCACAACAAAGAGCTATGGGGAAAGCTAGTTGAAACTATCTTTTAACTGGGGAAGGCTAAACACTAAGAAAAAGAGGGTTAAAATAACATAGGGATTATTTCATTTCTAAAGATTCTGGTTTTCTTTTGACTTTATTTTCAAGATGAATCAACATGTCATGTTTTGAGACATCTACCCTGTTTCAGAAAAATTGGAAATTCAATTTATTGTATACTTTCTCAAAGAGAAGCATATATGTTATAACCAAAGCTCCTGGTTTATTATGAATAGAACCATGTGAGCTTTCAAGAATGGGAGCTCAGGGCCTCCTGAGAGAAGATAGTGGATTACAAACAGTGAAGATTCAGAATAAGAAAGAATATACTCTATCCCAAAGAAAGCATTAGGAGAGCATTGAAACCCATGTTCAGATGGCTGAAAGTTGCAGAGAAACTGAAGGGTGATGCATCAAAAGTAAACAAGAAGCAAACAGTTCCTGCCAGGAGAATGGGACTAGACATTCCATTCAAAAGGTTATGTTGTTTTCTGAGTGGCACTGGGGACTGAGCCTTCAAGAGAAGACTACTGTTAAGATGATCCTAAAACAAAACCAGGAGAGCTATCCAAGCCAACAGATGGGCAAATAATAATGCAGAAACAATCGAAACAAGAAAGCAAAAGAATTTGAAACTTCAAACAGATCATAATTCCCAGTTACAAAACCCAAGGACAATGATGTTAACTAAAGTGCCAATGAATTAAAAATTCATTTCTTAAAACAGTTAATGACTCCAAGAAGAAGCAATTGGATGAACAAAGTATGGAAATTAACTCAAGATATAAATAACAAAGCCAAAAATATGTAGAAAAGAAAGTCAGTAATATGAATGGGAAATTCAGCAAGGAATTTGGGAGTTCTTGGAACAAAACCAAAAATATTGTAAACAAAAAGTGCAATTAGTCAAATAAAAAACTACAAAGTATCACAAATACATAAAAGGTGGCTGGAGGGATGGCTTAGTGGTTAAGGCATTTGCCTGCAAAGCCAAGGGACCCAGGTTCGATTACCCAGGATTCACGTAAGTCAAATACACAAGGTGTTGCACGCGTCTGGAGTTCATTTGCAATGGCTGAAAGCCCTGTCTCACATTCTGCTTGTTTGTCTCTCTCTCTGATTCTCTCAAATAAATAAATAAATAAAACTTTTAAAAAAAGTATCACAAATGCACTAGGTTAAACCAAAGAAAGATTATTAAGGATTGAAGACAAAATCAAGGAAATACTGTATTCATACAAGAATCAAAGGGGAAAAAAGCCACCGAACACTGCATCCATGAACTCTGAGACACAGTCAGAGACCAAACCTACGGAGCAGAAATAAAAACTAAAGGTATAGAACATGTGTTCGTGCAACTCTGAGAGAAAACTCCCCCAATCTAGGAAAGGAAATGGGCATTTCAGCACAGCAGGCATTGAAAAGCCTAAGTAGACGAGAGCAGGAAGAATCTTTCCACAACAGACTATCCTGAAACTGGAAACCAAAAAATCAATATTAAAGGCTGCAAGAGGAAAATACCAACTCACAAAAGCAAACCAACCAGAATATCAGACATAAAAAACAGAAATCTTGAGTACCAGGGAGGCATGGCATATTATGTTTTAAACCTTCAAAGCAGGTAACTGCCAAACAAGATTACTATATGCTGCAAAGTTATCTTGTAATATCATGGGAGACAGAAAAAAGGCATTTTAAGACAAACACCAAGCTGATATGTCAGAAGGTAATTTTAAAGTTTCCTACACCCAGAAGAGGAAGACTGACAGACTCTCATGAAACAAAGGAAAGAAAAAAAGAAAAAACATTCATGAGAGGAATGGATGAATAATGAAAACCTAGGGAAGAATCAGTCACATGTCTTATAGCAAACTCCTCATGTAAACAGAGGTGAAAGAAAAGAACAAGCACAATCTAACCAGAGAAGCAACTATCAAGAAGGGAGGAATAAGAAAGCCTCTCTCAAGGATAACCCTAAGGGTAAATTGTCTTAATTCCCAAACCCAAGTGAGCATACTACTGAGGTACTTATTTATTGAAGAACTATTGAAAATAGCCAGGAAATGGAACCAACTCAGATGCCAATAGATGAATTGATAAAAACTAAGACATATATGTGTGTGTGTGTGTCTCTCTCTCTATATATATATAGACACACACACACACATATACACACACACATATATATAACATATGTACATATATATATATACACACACACACATATATATAACATATGTACATATATATGTGTATGTGTATGACATACACACACACACAATAGATTTTTATTCATTATAAAGAATGAAATTTTTATTTGCAGGAAAATAAATGGTATTAGAGATTATCATGTTCATCAAAATAAGCCAGATGTGGAAACACAAATATAGCACTTGGAATCAAGAGTGTGTGTGTATGTATGTGTGAGTGTGTGTGCTTGCACACACACACATGTACATGCGTTATATGTACATATATGCACCATTAAAATAGGACTACTCTGGTTGGAGGACTGATATGTAGACAAGTGTGAGTAATTAGGGACAAGACACAAATTTTTCACACCTTCTCTCATATGTGGAGTCTTAATATATGTAAGCATATATAAATGCATATGTATATATGTTTATATATGCATGGTATGAAAGCAAAGGGTGAGCCACTAAGGGGACCAGCAAAATGGAGGAGGAAGAGAGGGCAATGAGTAGTGACTATAAGTAAAGTACAATGATACACATATGAAAGGGTTATAATGAAACTCATTATTTTGTTTGCTAATTAAAATGTTATTAATAAAAAACAAAATTAAGAGAAGAAAGAAAGGAAGGGTGAGGGATGGAGGGAAGGGAGAAGAAAGGAAAAAGAAAGACCAAGACCAGGAATTAAAAATGTAAAAGTTGTAAAAATGTAAAAGATTCTTCTCTCTCGCCATGCACAAGAATTAAGTCCAAATGGATTAAAGACCTTAACATCAGACCGGAAACTTTGAAACTGCTAGAGGAAAAAGTAGGGGAAACCCTTCAACATATTGGTCTTGGCAAAGACTTTCTGAATACAACCCCAATTGCTCAGGCAATAAAACCACAGATTAACCACTGGGACCTAATGAAATTACAAAGATTTTGCACCGCAAAGGACACAGTGAAAAAAGCAAAGAGGCAACCTACAGAATGGGAAAAAATCTTCGCCAGCTATATATCTGATAGAGGATTAATATCTAGGATATACAAAGAACTCAAAAAGTTAAATAATAAGGAATCAAACAAGCCAATCAAAAAATGGGCTAAGGAGCTAAATAGAGAGTTCTCAAAGGAAGAAATACGAATGGCATATAAGCATCTAAAAAAATGTTCTACGTCACTAGTCATCAGGGAAATGCAGATTAAAACTACATTGAGATTCCATCTCACTCCTGTCAGATTGGCCACCATCATGAAAACAAATGATCATAAATGTTGGCGGGGATGTGGAAAAAAAGGAACCCTTCTGCACTGCTGGTGGGAATGCAATCTGGTCCAGCCATTGTGGAGAACAGTGTGGAGGTTCCTAAAACAGCTAGAGATTGATCTACCATATGACCCAGCTATAGCACTCCTAGGCATATATCCAAAGGACTCATCTCATTTCCCTAGAAGTACGTGCTCAACCATGTTTATTGCTGCTCAATTTATAATAGCTGGGAAATGGAACCAGCCTAGATGTCCCTCAACAGATGAGTGGATAATGAAGATGTGGCACATTTATACAATGGAGTTCTACTCAGCGGTAAAGAAAAATGAAGTTATGAAATTTGCAGAAAAATGGATGGACCTGGAAAGTATTATACTAAGTGAGGTAACCCAGGCCCAGAAAGCCAAGCGCCACATGTTCTCTCTCATATGTGGATCCTAGCTACAGATGATTGGGCTTCTGCGTGAGAATGAAAATACTTAGTAGCAGAGGCCAGTAAGTTAAAAAGGAGACATAAAGGGTAGAGAAAGGAAGGGAAGAGGATACTTAATAGGTTGATATTGCACATATGTAATTACAATGAATGTAATGGGGAGGTAATATGATGGAGAATGGAATTTCAAATGGGAAAGTGTGGGGGTGGGGAGGGAGGGAATTACCATGGGATATATTTTATAATCATGGAAAATGTTAATAAAAATTAAAAAAAAATGTAAAAGTTGGGCTGGAGAGATAGCTTAGTGGTTAAGCACTCGCCTGTGAAGCCTAAGGACCCCGGTTTGAGGCTCAACTCCCCAGGACCCATGCTAGCCAGATGCACAATGGGACACATGCATCTGGAGTTCGTTTGCAGTGGCTGGAGGCTCTGGTGCGTCCATTCTCTCTCTATCTGCTTCTTTCCCTGTCTGTCTGTCACTCTCAAACAACTAATTAAAGAAAAATTAAAAAAAATAAATAAAAATGTAAAAGTTAACATGGAAGATCTCCTAATGACCAAACCTAACACTAAAATAATTTGAAAAACACTGTACATACAATTGCACTGTGATAAAGGTTAAAACATAAATATTTCTGTGAGTCCATAGTGGTATAAATATATGAGTGAATAAACACAAAAAACAAACAAAAAACACTATAAAACATAATAGCTTAATATAGAGGAGCTTATGGGGTTGGATTCTCAGAAAAACATTACTGGAGTGAAGAAAAGAAATAGAACCTATATTAACTATGATTATTCCAAAGTACAGTATATTTCTTGAAAAAAATTTAAATTATAAATTCTATAGGGGGCTGGAGAGATGGCTTAGTGGTTAAGCGCGTGCCTGTGAAGGATAAGGACCCCGGTTCGAGGCTCGGTTCCCCA
This sequence comes from Jaculus jaculus, assembly GCF_020740685.1. Taxonomy (NCBI): domain Eukaryota; kingdom Metazoa; phylum Chordata; class Mammalia; order Rodentia; family Dipodidae; genus Jaculus; species Jaculus jaculus. The sequence continues at coordinate 64,054,055 of NC_059117.1, read as the reverse complement.
GGTCCCACGTTAGCCAGATGCACAAGGGGGCGTACGCGTCTGGAGTTCGTTTGCAGAGGCTGGAAGCCCTGGCGCGCCCACTCTCTCTCTCCCTCTATCTGTCTTTCTCTTTGTGCCTGTCGCTCTCAAATAAATAAATAAATAAAAATACTAAAAAAAAGAGTTAAAAATTCTATAGGGACTGGAGAGATGGCTTACTGCTTAAGGTGCTTGCCTGCAAAGCCTAAGGACCCAGGTTCAACTCCCCAGTACCCATATAAGCCAGGTGTACAAGGTGGCACGTGCATCTGGAGTTTGCTTGCAGTGGCTAGAAGCCCTGCTGTGCCCATACTCTCTTTCTCAAATAAGTAAAATATTTTAAAGACTCTATAAATAAAAACAGATAAGAAAGTATTTAGCATTAATTTATTCATTGAAAAATAGCACATGATATACATGTATGGAAATGTCATGTTGAAAAGCACATGTTCTCCCACATGTACAAATCCTAACTATTAAGGTGTGTTTATAAATACAAGAAGTGAGAATTAACAAACAAATATAACCTTGGTGGCTGGAGAGATGTCTTAGCAGTTAAGGCTCTTGCCTGCAAAGTCAAAGGATCCAGGTTCAATTTGCCAGGACCCACGTAAGCCAGATACACAGGTGGTGGATGGGTCTGGAGTTTGTTTGCAGCAGCTGGAGACCCTGGTGCTCCCATTCTCTCTCAATATCTGCCTCTTTCTTTTTATATCTCTGAAATAAATAAATAAAAATAAAATGAAAAATTTAAAAAATCCTTGAACTAAAAAAATTCCTAGGACAGAATGAAATGAAAAGAAAAAGTACCAAAGTCTATGGACACAGTGAAGGCAGTGCTCCAAGGGAAGTTTATAGCTTTAAATGTCTACATATAAAAAAATACGGAGAACTGAAATACATAAGTTAATGACCCATGTGAAAGCTCTTGGAAAACAGGGACAAACCAAACCCAAAAGTATCAGGGAGAAAGAAATAACAAGTCAGTGAATGAGAAGTGTAGAAAAAAGTTTAAAACTGGATGAAACAAGAGACGTAAGCAAGACTGATAAAGGTGTAGACAATTTAAACATGGGAAGCAGAGAGAAGATTCTAACCAGCAAGATCAAAGATGAGCTTCTTCCCGGGGAAAACACCCAGTGGCCGAAGACGCGGGTGCAGCGGGAGGCGCCGAGGACCCGGCCCGGGAGGTTTCGGCTGCGGTCTCCGGGTCGCGGTCGCGGGCGTGGCCATGGTCGGGCCGAGGCCGCGGGGCTCGTGGAGGCAAAGCCGAAGGCAAGGAGTGACCAAGCTGGGATGCCTGGTCAAGGACGTGAAGATCAAGTCCCTGGAGGAGATCTGTCTGCTCTCCCTGCCCATCAAGGAGTCTGAGATCATTGACTTCTTGGGTGCGTCCCTTACGGATGAGGTTTTGAAGATCATGCCAATGCAAAAGCAGACTCGCGCTGGTCAGCGGACCAGGTTCAAGGCTTTTGTCACCATTGGGGACCTACAACGGTCACGTCGGCCTGGGTGTCAAGGGCTCTAAGGAGGTAGCCACTGCCATCCGAGGGGCCGGCATCTTGGCCGAGCTCTCCATTGTGCCTGTCCGGAGAGGCTGCTGGGGGAACAAGATCGAGCCCCACACAGTCCCCTGTAAAGTGACAAGCCGCTGTGGCTCTGTGCTGGTGCGCCTTACCCCTGCCCCCAGGGGCACTGGCATTGTCTCTGCCCCGGTGCCCAAGAAGCTGCTGCTGATGGCTGGTATTGACGACTGCTACACTTCAGCCAGGGGCTGCACTGCCACCCTGGGCAACTTGGCTAAGGCCACTTTTGACGCCATCTCTAAGACCTATAGCTACCTGACCCCGGACCTCTGGAAAGAGACTGTGTTCACCAAGTCTCCTTACCAGGAACTCACTGGCCAGCTTGTGAAAACCCACACCAGAGTCTCAGTGCAAAGGACCCAGGCTCCAGCTGTGGCTACCACATAAGGATTTTTATACAGAAAAAAATAAAAGTGGATTAAGCCTGAAATAATAAAAAAAAAAGATCAAAGATGAAAAGGAAGCTATTACAAGCTACTAGTAAAATTGAGAACATAGGGACATATTTCAAAAACAAGAAATGGACAAATTTCTTGACACATCTGATCTACTGAAGTTAAACTCAGAAGAGATGCATAATCTAAGCAGAGCTATAACATGTAGCAAGATATTGAAGCAATAATTAAAAGCCCCCCAACCAGAAACACCTCCAGGTTCAGAAGGGTTCCCTGCTCAATTCTAACCTTTACAGAAGAACTGAATCCATTGCTTCTCAAGTTATTTTATAGAGCTGAAAAGGAAGAAATGCACTCTAACTCCTCTGAAGCCAACATTACACTAACACTAATTCCAAAACAGGAGATAAAACAAAATAGAAAATTATAGACACACATCTCTGATGAACTTATACACAAAATTTCTCAATATAATTCCTGCAAATTATGGTGGCTGTGAGCGGGAGTGAGGCAGCTTTGTTAGACACTTAGGGTGTCTGGGCACCTGGAAGTGAGAAGCAGGAATGTCTCTGGGCCTCTCCTTGCATTCTCCACTTTGCTAGAGATCAAAACATTATCTGACTCCTTATCTCTTGCCTAAAGAAGATCTGTTTTTCCACAAAGAACCTGGGTTTCTTCCTGGGAGGGAGGTCTTTCTCAGGATTTAAATCTAATTCTAATATTGTGGTTGGTTGAGTTTATCTCCCAGAACTTGGTGTCACAGCTAGCCTTTTCCAGAGACAGCCTCTAGCCCAGCCCAATCAGTTGCCTTGCTGACTCCCCTGAGCAGGAAAGTAGGGTTCACCATCATAAGTCTATAAACACATTTGTAAGAGGACGGCGAGCTCTCTGGGCTGCTTGACCACTCATGAAGCTCCAAGTTCTGGTGGGTTTCCACATGTCTTGGGCTGGCTGGGCTGAGATGAATGAAGAACCTCCTGACCCCTTGTTCCCAGATGGGCTATTCGAATATTTTTATTTATTTATATTTTTTAAGTTTCATTGTTTTACTCATCAAAAGCAAAACAAAAACAAAACCAGCTATTTTTTATACTTGCATCTTAACAGAGATATAATTGGAAATGAACCCCCCAACCCGAGTTTTCCCAATAAACAGCAAACTTATTTTTATTCATGATTTGTACTACTGCAGAATAGCAAGGACGTAGAAAGTTCGTTGAAGGGGATGATGGAGACAAAAACCCCCGAACCAAGCAAAGGTCTTTCTCCTAATTTATGTGGTCCTGGGCATGCCAAAATACTTTTTTTTAAAAACATTTATTTTATTTTTATTTATCTATTTGAGAGCAACAGACAGAGAAAGAGGCAGATAGAGAGAGAGAATGGGCACGCCAGGGCCTCCGGCCACTGCAAACGAACTCCAGATGCATGCGCCCCCTTGCGCATCTGGCTAACATGGGACTTGGGGAACTGAGCCTTGAACCGGGGTCCTTAGGCTTCACAGGCAAGTGCTTAACCGCTAAGCCATCTCTCCAGCCCCCAAAACACTTTTTTATTTTCAAGATTTAATACGAGGTCTGAGACCTACAGCAATACGAGAGAGCCCTCTCCTCCCTTTTGTCTTCACTGCTTCTTTTTCCACTGTGTTGCTCTGCCGGTGGAAGAGTCACTGCTCACTGCTCGAGTATTTTTAAACCAGGATCTTTAGGCTTTGAAGGCAGTTGCCTTAACTATTAAGCCATCTCTCCAGCACCCATAACTTTCTTGAAAAGAGAGAGACGATTTGGGTGGAAGCCCCCTGTTGAGTTGGAGAAAGCTTTAGCTAGAAGCCATAGACTGTGGCTGGTAAAGCCCAATTCCAGAGGTGGGTCCACCTCTACAGTGAGCTATTAGTCAGGGAGGCCCCCAAACAATGCAGGCCATTGTCAAAACTCTTGGTTGTCCACCAGAACTAGGTGGAAATACCCTACTGCTGAATATACCACAGGCTGCAGTTGTAAGACATTGAGAAATCAAGCGATCACCGAGCTGGAAGCCAGTTCCTGCATGTCATAATGCTGGAAAGCGCTATGAGAGCTGCTGGTACATAAAAGTCATCAACAGCATGAACAGTGGATCCTGCAAGTTAGAAAATCCACCAGGGGAGGTGTACTCACTGGTACAATAGTGGCACATAACTTATGGGGCTAATCAATGGCTCTTTGACTGGATATGAGTCCCACTCTGTGAGAAGGAATTCATATCTGGTACTGAGAACCAAGCTGATAGTCTATGGCTTTGAAGGTGATAGACCTTACAGGGAAGCTGTCACTGTTCTTTGGGTGAGTGGATAGGTTATTCTCATCAAAGCCTTCTAAATGTTTACAGCGTTTGATTGACGCTGCTTTCATGTTTGGTGGGAGAACATGCCTTTTAGACACTGGAGAACAGGAGGAAGCGATGGCATGAGCAGAGGGGGACATCACCTCCTGGCCAACATCAGGACAACAACCTGGACAACAGCAACAGGAGAGTGTGCACTATTTTGTCTTTTGGGGAAGGTGCTGCTTCACAGCTCAGACTGGTCTCACACTTACTGTGCTGCTCCTGATTTTTCTGCTCAGCCTCCCAAAGCTGAGATTACGGATGCACACACCGTGCTCAGTTATGTCTTCAAGTGTTTAAATATTGACTTATTTTCATGTTGGAAGCAAAGTAAAACAAGCCCTGTCATCTTTTTATGTTATATTTATTTATTTGTTTATTTGTTTATTTTTTGAGGTAGGGTTTCACTCTAGCTCAGGCTGACCTGGAATTCACTATGTAGTCTCAGGTTGGCCTCAAACTCACAGCAATCCTCCTACCTCTGCCTCCCAAGTGCTGGGATTAAAGGCATGTGCAACCATGCCCGGCTTATTTTTTATTTTTATTATTTAGTGTTGGAAGTACAGATTAGCACTTTTTTTTTTTTTTTCGAGGTAGGGTCTCACTCTAGCCCAGTGCCGGGCTCCTCCCCAGCGGGTAGGTAGTTGAGGGGACCAGGCCCGCTGGTTCCTCCCAAGGAGTTGAGGAGAAGGAAGAGCATTGGACGACTCAGAACCGCTCCTAGTCACTGGAGAAAAACCACACTGAGTCAGGAGTCTTGTCAAAGCAGGAACTCGCTTTATTGTTACAAGCAGTTGCCTATATAATGTTGAGAACGAAGGCGGGGATTTTAGGATGGTTGGAGGGAGAGGTAAGGGCCAATAGTAAAATGTGACTATTGAAATGATAATTCCAACTCCTGCATAGAAGTAGCAGACAAGAAGCCTTTAGGCGTCTTGCTGAGTCCGAGGCAGATCACCAAACTGTGGCTAGCTCAGGAAGTTCCACTAGGCCTCACGCTTGGGCCTCTCAAGGCCCAACAGCCCAGGCTGACCTGGAATTCACTATGTAGTCTCAGGGTGGCCTCGAACTCATGGTAATCCTCCTACCTCTGCCTCCCCAGTGCTGGGATTAAAGGTGTGTGCCACCATGCCTGGCCAGATGAACACTTTCAAAAAATATATTTTATTTATTTATTTATGGAATTTCAAAGGGGAAAGTGCAGGGGGGGAGAGTATTACCATGGGATATTTTTTATAATCATGGAAAATGTTAATAAAAATTGTGAAAATAAAAAAAAATATATTTTATTTATTTGAGAGAGAGAAAGAGGGAGGGAGGACACACACACACACACACACACACAGAGAGAGAGAGAGAGAGAGAGAGAGAGAGAGAGAGAGAGAGAGAGAGAGAGAGAATGGGTGCACCAGGGCCTCCAATCCCTGCAAATAAATTTCAGACACATCTGACTTATGTGGATTCTAGGGAATTAGACTGAGGTCCTTTGGCTTTTGCAGGCAAGTGCCTTAACTGCTAAGCCATCTCTCCAGCCCCCATTAAAATTTTTTTTTTTTTAGTTTTTTTAATTAGTTATGTACACAGTATGTATACAGTCATGTTGATACCACTGTTAGCATCCTCCCTGTCCTTCCCCCTCCACAGGGCCCCTCCTCATTGGGGAATATGGGTTGTGCATTGTGGGGTTAGCCATCAGTTATGGGTAAATCGAATGCAGGGCAAGGTAAAACACTGGATCAGTTGAGGTTGTTATCATAGCTGATTGTGAGCTGCTTTCTGAAAGGCTTCACAGTGCCCGGTCTACAGTCACTTGCTGAACCTTTACTGGCAGATCCAGCTGAGTGTGTCACTGACCACATGGTAAGCCAATACTAATTACAGGGCTTCTGTTGTGCTTTCAGGAGTGAGAGACAAGAGCCTCATTCCAACTCTTGTTAGCGTTTGTAAAGCCCCTAATCACGGAGGTGATCGCTGGAGCTGTAAACCGAGCAGGTCTGCTGTGAAAATGGCTGCAACAGAATCGATGCGACCTTTTCCTCATTTCAAAGCCCCTGTTTTTAAGGACAACTTATTCTAATGAAGTTGTTAGGATTTTTTTTTTTAGCTCTGAGGAAAAGTCCTAATAAATCTGGCACAGATTAAATTAATTAGTATGGGGCATGCAGATTATCATATGATTCTTCCAATTAAGATGTAATACTACCTATGGCCCTTTCCTCATTTAAGATGTGGAAATGAATCCAGAAAAGTTGAGCATTTAATCATTTTATATCATACATCTACGCACAAGTCTTCATTCCTAAATTGGTCTATTTCTTTCTCAGCCGGAGTCATGTCCAGAAGACATGGTGGATCCATTTTAAAGGCAAACATGCCTCCAAAAGCTAAGGGTAACAGGCAGACTCAGATGTGGCACGCAAAATGTGCTGGTGTTAAAACACCTGCTGAAACTTTCCTATAGGGTCTCTAGTGCAGCCTTCCAAGAGTCCTAATGAAATGGGGTGTTTAGGACAGTCCTTGAACTCCAAACCCTGAAGTTCCCAAACACTAGGTTGCTAGGTCGGCCACAACAATAATACGATGGAAACAGAAATTCACCTTCTCAGTGCTCTGGGGTCTGGAAGTCCAAGATCAAGGTGCGGATGGGTTTGGTCTCTGTCTAGCCTATCTGCTCTTCCTCTGAGTTGGTGGGCAGATAACACGGCAAAGCCTACGGGCCACATTTTCCTTTAACCTCTGTCTGCAGTACTGTGCCTGGGGCTTCCACCTATATACCTGGATGGTCACAATGCACCCCTCAAACTATGCTGGCAGTTGTACAGAGGAAACCGGGAAAGCAAAACAGTAAGGAACTACAGGTAGTGCTCGTTGGTCTAGAATATTCCAAACAGTGGGTACACCATCTGCCAGCGTTGAGTAAGAGAATTTGGACTCCATTCTACTCAAGCACAAGACTTCTCAGGAGCCAAATCAAGGTTCCTCTGGCATCGCCTGGAGCCTCTCCTGACTCATGTCTCATCAAGGAGAAGGATTGTAGCATGGGCTCCTTAGGCAAGCTTCCGGAACGCTCTAGCTCTCTCACACCTGGGACACACTGGGCAGGTCTGGATCTTAGTTGCCACAAAGCGTCCAGTGTCCACTGTTTTCACCGCTGATGATTTCTGTCTCCCATAGGGCTGCATGCAGTGCGGCTTTTTCCAGCTTTCAGTTGGCTGGTCTACAGGGAGGTTTTCAGCACAGTACCAGCTTGATTTCTCAGTGATCTTGCTGCCCAGGCATGTGAAGTTTTCATCAATAGAGTCTTACCATTGGTTACTTGTGGGAAACCAAGGGCCTTGGCAATAGCCTGTAATGTTTTAGAGGCAACTGGGACCTCCCTGGCCAACAACTCACTGGTAGGTATTCCATCCCTGCCACTGAAAATTTTCTAGTAGCAATCTATGGCTTCTGGATGTGGCATTATCCCAAAAAGCTGGCTTCCATATGTCTTATTCAGAATATCTTGAATTTTGATTGACCCTCTGGGATCTAAATACTTAATCTTAAATACTAGTATGAAAACAGTATATTACAATCCATCAGAATAAATGATGACTTATAGATAACCGATGATCAAAAGTGGAAGGAATTAGAGTGTCATTAGAGTCAGCTAAGAGATACTGCATACTCACTAAATTTGAAGCATGAATTTCTTTCCTTTTTGTAAAATTTAATTTTTACTTTATTTTATGTCTAACAGGTTATACTCATCTATCCCACTCCAGTTCCTGTTACTATGGGGGGCTCCTCAGTGGGGTTATGGTACTCGCTGTGGGGTCATGGAGGCCTTAGTCAGTCCCTGTGGGGCAGCAGGGGGATGTGCCTCAGTTTACCCACCCTGTGGCTTTTACAATCTTTCCACCACCTATTCTGCAATATCCCCTGAGCCATGGAAGGTTGTTGGCAGTCTGATTTATTGTTGAGTTCTCTGTAGTCTCTGCATTTCTGCTTTCACAGGTATGGGTTGATCTCTGTATCTATTACCATTGCCCTGGTACTGGTTCAAGTCTGGTTTTCTTTCCTCTAAATTTCTCAGCTCGTGAGGCAAAAGGGAAACTTTATTACAGACTCACAGGGCTCTAATAGACGACACAGTCCACTTCTTTACGGCAGTACAGCCTCACCCAGCAAAATGTTGCCAACGAAATCGCTCTCAGAGTACGCCCTGCGGGCCAGTGTTCCCACTCAGAGAGTCACATTCACTCTAAATGGAAGAGAAGGGGCAGCCAAAAACAGTTGGACCTAGCTTGGGATACTGCAATGCAAAAGATACAGACATCTAAATTTTACAAATGCTATCTTAGTATACTTGAGCTTTAGATAGGAATTTTTTTTTGAGGCAAGCCCAAAAAATTGGCTTATTTATTTATTTACTCATTTATTTACTTTGCTTTTTCAAGGTAGGCTCTCATTCTATCCCAGGCTGACCAAGAATTCACTACGTAGCCTCAGGGTGGCCTTGAACTCATGGCAATCCTCCTACCTCGGCCTCCCAAGTGCTGGGATTAAAGGCATGTGCCACCAGGCCCAGGATTTTTTTTTTTTTTCTTATGAGAGTAAGAGTGAGACAGAGACAGAGAGGGAGAGAATTGGTGCACCATGGCCTCTAGCCACTGTAATTGAACTCCAGATGCATGTGCCACATCGTGCTCAAGTGTGACCTTGTGCATGCATTACCTTGTGTGCCTGACTTACGTGGGATCTATGGAGTCAAACATGGATCCTCAGGCTTTTCAGGTAAGCACTTTGCAGAGCCATCTCTCCAGGTAGGATTTTAAGGTAGTGGTATATTTATCTAACTTTTTGACACTACCACGTGTTCTCATCTTCTACAAAGTTCATGCTGCCGAGGGAATCTGCAGTTGAGTTACAAAAACTTGCACACACGTCTCATAGTGCGTTAAGGAACTTGAGGGCTTTCTGTTGGCTCTCATTCATGAGCAACTTGGAGCTGCATGTGGCTATAGGTGAGCCGCACCTGCTTGGATGAGATACTTAGATGCGCTCACCTGAGCTCCTCTAGTCATCAGACACTGCAGCAAGAATTTGCAAGCAGAATTCATCTGGGGGTGAAGGAAATGCCAATTTGGAATGGGGAAATTAGGAAAGGAGGAAAGTCAGCAAGTGTGTCCTCACCCCTTCCCACAATGGCCAGCAGCACCCTACCCTGCTAGGAAAAGTGAACACCAGCCAGGATCCCTGCTGCCGAGTGAGGAAGCCGGGGTTTAGTTTTTAAAAATATATTTATATTTGTGTGTGTGTGAGAGAGAGAGACAACCAGAGAGAAAGTATATGGTTGTGCCAGGGCCTCTCGTTGCTGCAAGTGAATGTTGTGCCCTGTGCATCTGGCTTTACGTGGGTACTGGGGAATTGAATCTATACCAACAAACTTTGCAAGCAGGCGCGTTAACTGTGAGTCATCTCCCCAGCTTGAAAGCTGGGGTTTATACACCAAATTCTCAATTGTCATCAAGTGACCAGGCAGAGCTATTTTCAGGCCGTGGCAGTGCCCTGGTATCCAGGCCTGCCGTGTGAGGGACAACATATGCCATTGTGGTCGGAGAAAGCTCTCAGGGCCTTGGAGGTGGAGATGCCATTGGGCATTTGCCTGGCACACAGGGAGATCACAGCAACGAGACTTGGCTGCCACCAGCGCCTTCACTGCCATCGTCAGAGAAATCTTGGGAACCAAAGTCCTCATTCTCCTGAGTGGGAGCTGTACAAGCATATTCTCTGGCCAACTGCTTTACTTTTTTTTTTTTTTTTTGTATATGGGATTCAGAGCTGGGCACGGGTGATAGGTGTAATAGGGAGCAGAACTCTACAGTCTCAGCCCCAGGTCCTGCTAACTAGCAGAGTGAGAGAAGCCTTGCTTTGCCTTTGCCCTCATTCTCCACCATGGGTTATATAAGCTGAAATGTCACAAAACTAAAGATGTCCCCAAATAGGCAATGACATAGACGGAGCAAAGATCTTTGCAACTGGATGTCCTGGTTCCAACACTTCATCCTACCTACTGACCTTGGGTGGGATGCTTTCTGAGCCTTAGTTTCCTCAGCTGTGAGATGAGACAAAGGGTACTCTCTTTGCACTGGGCTAAGTAAAAAATGATTACTTTTAGGGAAAGGTAGAATTATTCAATATGTGTTGAGCTCTAAATTCAAAAGACTTTCCATGCATATTTGAGCATGCCGATACAGCGGGCAGCGAAGCGATGGCAACGCCAGTCTTCCAGTCCTGTTCGGCTCCTCCGTCGTCTTGTGGGCAGCACATTCCCAAGGCTTCCTTTGCTTCTAGCTCTGAGTCTCTCTCGCCTTGTTTCCACAGCCAGCTCCTCCGAGAGTCACGTGATTGGCAAGGTTGTCTGTGGATGTCAGACTCTGAGAGAAGACCAGAGTCCTTCAGATATTTTGTTTTAGAGAAAATGTAGAGGATCCCCAGGATGGTGAAGTTGCATGAGTCAGTACCATCTTTTTCCCACAGGGTAACTTTATTTTAAAATCTACCCAACAATCAATGATTAACTCAATGGGCAGCTAATTAATACTTAGGTCATCAGCCAGATTTTAGATTGTGCCTTTTATTTTACAGACTTTTCTCTGTAAGAAAAAAAAAAAACTTAGAAAAAAATGAAAGATAACATGATGAAGTTTCGGTCTGAGCCCCAGGGAGAACTACAGGGCTCTCATGGAGGCTTCTAGAGTTACAGGCAGAGAACCTGTGTCATTTGCATATCTGGGTCCAGCAAAGAAGTGGCAAATGCAGCATATTTTTCTGAAATAACAAAATGGAGAACTCCTGTCAGCCTCAGAAAGAACACTGCTCATAAAGAGCTCACGTTGCACATGGTTTCACTGAACTTGGGGTTATCTTTAAAAATACATTCTCATTTCCCCAGAAATCTATTACCAAGGCCATGTCTAGACCAAACTATTGGCAAGTACACTTCCTTTTCAGTGTTTCCACTAATACATGCTCCCTGTGCTTTTAGAACTTAATTATCCATGTGATGCAAATGTATACAAAGATACCTCCCCTCCCCCACATGTGGGTGAATCACCATAGCTTTTGGTTCCTTTAATGCTGATGAAGTTATGTTAATAAAAGTTAATGACTTTCCTTTTTACTGGTACCCACTCATACAACTAGAGTACTCTATGCCCATCTTCTATCCTCAAGAGCATCTTTTTCTTGAGTTGGAAGAAAACATCTTAGATCCCCAGCAAGGTCTGTGTAGCCCACTGAGTCACTGAATGCATTCTGGACCATAGATATGCTAAATGATGATATGCTAAAATGATCCAATATGGAAGGAAGATTGCAAGTCTTCCTTCCATGACTTCTGTCCCACTGATTAGGATTTGGGAGAGTTGGGTGAGGCATTTATAGATGCGTGTTGATTGAGTTTGCCTCATGTGTCCATTTTCTTTGTCAAAACTAGCCAGCTGGATGAATCAGTGATGCCACTCTGAGAAGCCTGGCGGACAAGAGCCCTGGAAATGGAGAAGGACATCACTGATGGGCAGCCCTTTCTTGCCAGCTGGGCAGCACTTGACTGCTCATGGCCATTTCATTACCCAAGGAAACAAGTGCTAATCCACCCTCTCTTTCCAGGACCTGGCACTGCATCATTTTCTCCACATTTTCCCTGGGAAGCCAGGCTGTGCACAGCATTCAACATGTCACCAGGGGCTGTTTCAAAGACAAATAGATGCCCTCATCTTGTCCTGAAGGAACAAGAAGGCTCTCAGAATCTCAGATGTTCTTTGTAATGACTCTTTGGTACTGCAGAGGTAGGAACTTGCCATTTGGGTCCTCAAAGAAATTTGCTAGTAGCCAGTGACATTTTCAGTGTATATGGATATTATTTTCATAACATTTCTTTGATGACTTATCTGGCGTGGCAACGAGTCACTGGACAGGGGCCATGGAGACATAGATGTGAATCCTCAGGGCTTAAATCCACTCTGAAGACTCTTAGCCATGCCAGTGTAGAGTTCACCCATCTTTAGTAGCTAAGCAGTGAGAGGCAGAATTTTCCATTCCATCTCTCTGCCAGCTAGATGGGAGAACTTCCTGTCTGAGTGTCTTGGGTCAGTAAGGAAATCTCATGACACCCCAGATTTCCTTGTGCTGGGTGATGTCAGAACAAGAATGACTGTGGGGAACCAGAGAAAGATGTTCACAAGAGCGATGCACACCTGGCCGACTGTGTGGAGCAGTGCAGCACAACTTCCCCTGACTGGAAGTGAAAATTTTCATTACATAAGGCTTATTCCTTTTAAAAATGTTCCCGTCGCATTGGCATATTTCCTGATTTGCCCTGTTTCAGAGATAAGCACATTGTCATATACTCAATTGAAATTTCCAGTTTTTCTTTTTCTTTTCAAATCGGAAAAGTTGAGTTTAGGAGAAAAGATACGGTCTGAGAAAAGGTGCTATTATTTAAATTGATTATGAGGCAAGATGGTATGTGCCTTCCGGTGGATCATTCTGAAAATAAACATTGGCAAAGATCTCGAACATTCAGCAGCAAGATGAGATCAAGGCTAGGGGCTGCAGCTCCCTGGTTCTTTCTCCTCATTGGCACGGCACATTTTGTGCGATTGGTGTGGACATCCCTACAAGCTGACTGGTCATTTTCCTCTTGTTCTGGTCACAAATAGACCTGACGATTTGTTATTTTAAATATTTTTAATGGATTTTGTCACCAAATAGCTTCTAAAAATTCATGGCCACCTAAATTTAAAGCAGCAAAGACGCCTACATCTTGAACTCAGGGAGAGGTGCCACTGTTAACCTGTGACACACCTCTTAATTCTGTGTATTTAGAGGATGACAAACTAGCCCGTAGGTTTTAACTTTCTTATGTCTGAATAAGGATTGATCATCCTCACCAACACCGCAGAGGCTTTTCTTTGCAAGAACTTTCCATTGAGTACTGTAATTGGCCGCTAGGAAAACAAGCTCTTACTGGTAAGGGGATGAGGATTACTTTGGAAGGAACAATTTGGAATGAATCACTCCATTTGTGAAAATTTTTCTAAAAGTACCATGAATCATATGCTCCAATAACCATGTCTGGTTTAATTTTTAAAGGTTCATCTTAGAAAGCTTTAACTTTCCTATTCTTTGGAAAGAAAAAAAAAAAAAACCAAGTGTGCATTCACTTGACTAAGGTGGCACCTACAGAGCTGCATTGCAGCATTGTCCTCCAGGCGGCGCTAAACCTTCAGCAACGCTTCAGCTTGTGGAAGGAGCTCCAATGCGGATCAAAGACTGGCAGTCTGACCCTCTTGTTACTGGTGTGGAGGAGTTGTAGGCTCATATGCAGAATTTCACATGTGGGGGTTATCTCGGGCTTTTTGGCCAGACCAGCACTTCTCTCTGAGTGTGTCATGAGCCCAGCTCTGACCGTCTTGCTACAGCTCTCAGATTGGCTTGTCCCCCTAGTAAAGCACTCAATAGACTGCCCCTACAGATTGGAGCTCAAGGGCTTTGCAAAGGTAGGAAGGTGAATTTTGGAGTACCAAAGCAAATGTCACATGTGTTTTGGAAAAGGTCACATGCGTCACAGTGGCAGAGGGCTGCCTTTCACTGCAGCCATCATGTAGGTGTTTGAAAACCTGTGGGTGTGAGGGACAGGTCACTTCGGGTTGCATGGTCCACCTCTGTGCATGCAGCAGAGCAGGAGAGTTCTCAGAGGCTCTAGAGCCATTTGGCCAAGTCCCAGTATCTGCCAGTCCTCAATATCTCCAGCATCCTTGATCAACTATGTAACTAACCCATGACCGTATGGTAGGATCTTTCAGGCATTAATTAATAACAATTAATTAGCAATCCAAAGTAAGTGTGCCATAAATGCTATTTCATAAAAATTAATCGTTTTTAGTCTGGAATCAAGATCCCTACCAAATCACTTCTTCTCTCCATAAACTCCTTCACCCCAGATGCTTCCCCACCATCATTCCTTCACTCCCCCAGCCTTGTGGTCTACATAAGCACAGTAATGAGATCGTCTGAGGGGACACCCTAAAATGAATGCACAAGCCCACAAGTGCCTTGCTTCCCTCTCCAGGAGCCACACATGCTTCTCCTATCACTCACCATGGCAGGGACACAATATCTCCTGTGTGTGGCACAGGTGTTTATAATTTAAAAATTCATAAGACTTAATTTTGGTAGCATTTTTAACATATAAATTATATATTTTATAAGTCACTTCAGGACTATCAATGAAAAGACCTCAGTCTTTGGAGGCAGACCTGCTGCAAATTTAAGTTCTGATACTTTTTAACCTGTCAGTCCACTGGGTCATTGTCACAGGTCACATTGACTTCCATACATACCTAACAGTCTCTTTCTCCTCTGGTACTGAAGATTTAGTAATAATATCTGAGTGTCTCACACAGCGCTTTCACACAGTTGATACTACCTGACTTTGAAGCCCTTACTTCTGAGCAAAGCTGGTTCTGCACCTGTCACACATCCCTGCCTACCGTAAGGTCATTGTGTGGATAAGGTATGTGCCATCTTTTCCTTCCCACTGTATCTAGTACAGAGTAGAAGCAACTATTTGTTCTTTATTGCTAATCATAGCCATTTTGAGGAACAAATGTCAGCAGGCATTCCCACATAGACATTTGAGGCACGCACACTTGCATAGCTAAGGCCCAGGGATTTAAAGCTACCAGGTACTTAACTTGGTTAGTAATTCAGCTCTGGCTTATCAGGGTACAGTAGGGCTTAATGGTATATCTTTCATTATAACCATTCTTTAGGGCCACAGGGCTGGCTATTTCTCTTCGCAGCAGGCATGGCTGCCTGCTTCTTAACCAATAAGTCACTCTGTTTTCCATGGTTCAAAGTTAAGCTTTTATTTGGTTTTAAATTAAAAAAATAAATTTCATTATTAAATAGTGAGATGGGTCTAACTAATGTTCAGAGGGAGTTGCTTACTCAGGAGGATACCACCAGGGGTACAACTAAGGGGGGGGGGGAGGTCACCTAAACTAAAATTATTTGTTATGTTAGAGTGTTTGTGAAAAGCTCAACAGTGGTATGAGTCCAAAGAAACTGAATACAAAGGTTGAAATGTGTACAATGGGAAGGAGAAGCGAACCACTTATTTATTCTACTACCATCAGAAACTACTTCCTCAGTGCCAGTCAGCGTAGGCATTATACCACAGTGCTAATGTCATCAGGTTCATCTGCCTTCTTCTGTCTGCTTGGCAGGGATTTCAAGTATTCAAGGTGTCTCCGGGCATCTTCCTGGTTCTGCCTCACATAATAGACCACGTAAGAGATCACCATGGTGAACCAGCCAAACATGGTGACAAGCATGGCATAGTCGGTGGTCTTTTTAGGGAGGTTACAAAGGTCAGCGTCATTGGCAGCATTGAGGAACGGTCTCCCGGCATGCTCATCCAACACGGAGGTCTTGCAGATCACATTGTGCGCCGTCTCGTGATTGGACGCCATGCTCCTCAGAACCTGCTGGAGCGTGCAGTCACAGTGCCAGGGGTTGTTGGCAATTCTGGCTCTGGCCTTCAGGTTATTGAAGGCGTTTTTGTGCACGCTTTGAATCCGGTTGTCTGACAGGTCCAGAGTCTGTAAGGTCTCAGCGACTCCTTTGAAAGCGTGCTCGTCAATGAACTCAATGCCGTTTTTGGACAAGTTGAGAACTCTCAGCTGGTGGAGGTCCTTAAAAATCTCATTCGGGATGGATGTGATCTGATTGGAGTCCAGGTACAGCAAGACCGTTTCAGGAGGAAGATCTCTAGGTATTTCCTTGAGATTTGCATTGCTACAGGTGACATTTAAGCCCCCGGAGGAAGAACAAAGACAGCCCTTGGGACACATACTGGCAGAATGGAAGCACAGTATCATCAGAACAAAACTCTGGAGGAGGAGACACATGGAGAGGGAACGAGTTAGCCACAGGTCTACCAGATTCATGCTGGAATGTCAGCATAATCACACGTCCATCCCTCATTGACTCCGAGTGTGGCAATGGTTCCGGCTCCGCGCGCACTGCTGACTTCCTTCGTGGTGACTCAGAAGGCTGCACCTATCACACGCGCCTCTCCACTCTTCCTGCCCTTGCTTGGGAACCTGCAGGAAAGGGAAGAGATGGAATTAGCTCCTTTGCAAAGGGAAGTCCATGGCAATTAAGTGCTCTCAGGTGTCTGGCAGTGCACACAAGCAGCAGGGCTGGTTATGCAGGTAATTTCCGTCAAGGCCGCTGGGAGTTACTTGCATAATAGGAATTCCTGCTGAAACCCAGGTGCCAGGCAAGGACTGAAAATAGAGGACATTTGCAAATGCTGTCACCTGTCTTCAACTGGACAGAATTAAAACAAACAGTTCCACTTTTATCCCTTCTACTCCTTTGCAGGACTCCTTCTATGATGATAAAATTTAATTATATCAGAGCCTTCCTACTGTAACGAAAGCATTATGTAATGAAGTCCTGAACTTGGGCAGCAATGAGAAATAACAATATTTCATGGTTAAAGTCCATAGATGGGAATGTCTGTCATAGCAAACTTAGAATATTATCTCTAAAGGAGTTCTATTACTTGGATTAAGAAATCGGGCTGGAGAGATGGCTTAGCAGTTAAGGTGTTTGCCTGCAAAGCCAAAGGATTGTGGTTCAGTTCTCCAGATGTAAGCCAGATACACAGGATGCATGCATCTGGAGTTCGTTTGCAGTGGCTGGAGGACCTGGTGTGCCCATTCTCTCTCTTTCTCTCCTTCTCTATCTCTCTCTCAAATAAATAAATAAAATATATATATAAAGAAATGACTCCTGAGAGTCACTTGTACTTGGGAAGATGCTCTTAACTGCATAAACATGTCTTCTGCCAAAAGATTTTCAAATAGGACATACACCTGTAACTTATTTTAAAATAAAGGAATAATTAGGGGCTGGAAAGATGAATCATGGTTAAGGTACTTGCCTGCAAAGCCTAAAGACCTAGGTTCAATTACCCAGTGCCCACATAAAGCCAGATGCACAGGGTGACACATGACTCAGGAGTTCATTTGCAGTGGCTGGAGGCCCTGACACACCCATTCTCTCTCTCTTTTTCTCTCTGATTACACATAAATAAATTAAAAAATAGTTTAAGTAAAGGATAATTAAGAAATATTGGCCGCTAGACTTCCCCCACAGACTGTGTTATCTAGTATATGTTATCAAATGCACATTAGAGTCTAATATATGTACATATTATATACCAGCATATACTGTTTTATACACAGTGTTTATATACATACTATACATACATGTACATATGTGTATTTAAGCTGTTTGTGTTGAAAAGCAGCACAGAATTTCCCCCAAATACTTTTTCTTTCTAATATAAACATTACATTAGTGTTAGTGTTGCAAGGAGCCACAGAGAAAACAAAATCCTGGAGCTTCCTCAATAGTCAAGAGCGAGATAATATGATATGATAAACTGGCACTCAGAGCTACTCTCTGATATAGGAGAGGGGACTCTTCTTTGGGACCAGTTCACAGAGAGAGATCATGTGACTTGTCCAAGGTCCCACAGCCTAGAGGTATAAAGACAAGAATCTAGCCAAAGTCTTTGCTCTGACTCATTAATTTCACCATTCTCCACCCCAGCAGTTACCTCCACTCCCATCTGCTCAGAGCACAGACAGGACCAGTGAGCATTTCTTTTAGTGTGTTTTAGTGTCCTGGCTCCCTGTGTTGTGGGTTTTGCTCCATGTTGGGACCTCACAGAGCTCAGTGGAGGACCCTGCATGCCTGACTATAGAACTTCCTTCCCAGGATCTGAGGAAGAAGGAGAGCATTAACTCTCAGTAATGAGCATCCAATGGCTTTATGCAAACTTATCTTTTATAAAGATCCCAGATGGATAAATACAGAGGGAAATGACTCCAAATGTTACCAAACTCGCAGAAGAGATGATTAATGTGAGCTGAAAACATAATGAACTGGGTTGTTAATCACGGAAAGATGAGATTAACAACAGCAGAATGGAGTGAATGTGCTTTTGGAATCCTGCATCCCTTAAATGCCAGAAAGTGCTAAGGAAGGCGCCCAGGCTCACCAGCCTCCCATCAATAGTTGGCTTCATTTGCAACCAGGTACTCTTCCTTCCCATATCTTTTCCTTGAAATTTCACTGTATGAACTTTGGGGGTCTCTAGTAATTATCTAGGTAGGAGAAATAAATCAAAATAATCAAATAAATCAAAGAAAGACAACATAATCAGATCCTCTATACATTAAATAGGGAGGATAGAAGGAGAGACGGAGGATAGAAAGAGGACTAGAGAAGGACGGAGGACAGGACAAGAGAGTTTGACTTGGAGGAAGTCTAACCAAGTGTCAAGCAAGTGATTTCCGCCAACTGAGTACGTCCCCAACCAAAAATCTGCCCAAAGGTGGCAAAAAGACCTTTGCACTTTTCGTAAAGTTTTAAAAGTTGTTTTTTTTTTGTGTGTGGAAGTTTTCATTAGTACACACTATAAATGCCTCAAGGATAGAGAACTGTTTTGATCTCATGTAGAAACAACAGCAAGTAGTTTAAAAGCAGACTGTGTGTTTTTACCTTTGTTAGCAGTGCATTCTTCTTTTTAAAAATAATATGTATTTATTCCTTTATTCATTCATTTATTTGCAAGCAGAGAAAGACAGAGAGAAAAGAGACAGACATACAGAGAGCATGGGTGTGCACTAGGGCCACCAGCTGCTGCAAGTGAACTCCGGATGCGTGCACCCCTTTGTGCATTTGGCTTTACATGGGTACTGGGAAGCTGACCTGGGTGCTTGTGCTTTGTAGGCAAGTGCCTTAATCAGTGACTCATCTCTCGAGCACTTAAGCAGTGCATTCTTGAGTAAGTTATTCAGCCTCTCTAAGTCTCACTGTTTTATATTTGATTACACAGTATAAAAGCACTTACTGATAGGCTGATTTGCAATAATCTACATGTAGGCAGTAGGAGCTCAGTTACAGTCACTGACGCCCTTCCTGGACACTGTCCCAGCATCCACACAGTGAGGAAAAGCTACGTGAATGAAGTGACACAATAGCGTTCCTTTCTACAGGTGACGACTACTATTTTTAACATAAACATTGACTCATTCATTTTCTACTGGCTTTACATGCCAGCTGGATGGACTTTGGAAACATCATTAAGTATTGGCTTGTAGGACATGGATGACTAGACTCCATCTTCAGTCAACTCCTCTGACTAGGTCATACTTTCTCCAGAACATTCCTTCCAAATGGTAGTGGTAACAGAAAAGGAATGCTCAGGACACATCTTAGGTCCTTAACCTAAGATTGAGCTACCTGAGATGGGGCCCCTTGTGCTCGGATGGGTCATCCATGCGGTGGATGGAATGAAAACTTGTTAGAAAAACAGATCTGCTCTTTCTTTCAAAGATGTTAGCATCAGATATGTGTTTTGTCTACCTGTGATGATTAATAAGAGAACAAGACCTTCTGAGACTGGCTAGATGGCTGGGCCACTGCGACAAGAGATGCAGCGTGTGCTTAGCTGGGCCTTTGGATGTTTATATATCCTGAGTATTTATGCCCCCCACAAACTCATATGTTGAACTCTAGTCTATCACAGAGGTGTCTGGATGAGCAGAGCCCTTGTGGACAGGATCAGTGCCTTTTGAGAGTTCTAAGGGATCTTCTTTGACCCTTCTGCCACGTGAGGACACAGAGAGTGCTATTTTTGTACTGGGAAATAATCCTCACTAGACACCGAATCTTTTGCGACCTTGACCTTGAACTTCTTTGTTTCCAGAAACGTGAGAAGTCAATTTCTATTACTTTACAGGCAGAAACAGACTAAGACAGATCCCTGGGGACAGACCGCACAGCCAAGGGCATCTTCACCAGGGGTTGCTTTTCCATCCCATCGTGAGGTAGAATTACTAGTCTCCAAAGCAAGTGGCCACCTGACATGCCCTTAACTTACTGTAGAGACCAACCACAGCCAGCAGAGAGGAAAGACATGGGAGCTAAGCCTCCGAGAAAGAGACACTCGCTGACTGGCAGAGAACAATTTTAAACAGGATCTTAGAAACCTAAACCTTCCTCATCTTCTGTTTCAAATCATCTCTGCATCCAGAGCCCCAGCAGGAGATGAGATATACTTCTGGGAAAAGTGAGGCTCTTGACTATCTACAGAATGAATGTCCACAAAGGATCACAGAGGTGAGTCCTTCAGGAACCCAGATCGCTCAAGGGACAGACCAAGTTATGTAGCACCATTTCTAGCTCCTGACACTTCTGCTGGTCTCAAGTCACTGGACTCGTTTGTCCCTACACACACCTTTCCACGTGTCAACTGGAAGGCTAGGGAATTTCTAAATATGCTGCATGGGTGTGGCCTTGGTCCCAAAGAGGATCATTTCATCCCGACTTATGCCTTGCTCACTGTTCTTGCCACACAGGTTTCTGAGCTATAGCAATTAATGCTGGGACTGGGCAACAACCATCAAATACAACAACCAAAGTGTGTACTTGGCAGATAGAAGACAGTTCACTCAGTAGCTAACTAATCATCCTGTCTTGTATTCTATTTATGTCTTCTTACCGTGGAGGAATGGTCAGGGCTATGGAGGGGTCCTAACCCAAGCCTGTTAGCAACACTTCTAAGATAACGGAGTGTACCAATCCAGAAGAAATGCCGATGAACTGATGACATTCTGAGAAACTCTACTTCTAGCCAGGAGGATTAGGTTCAAAAGTAAAGACAGGGAAACCTTTAAATTCATAGCACAAAAGTCAAATGACAGAGAAAATGGTTCATATTTATAATTACATAAACATAGCTTCTGCATACCAAACAGAAGTAAGGCCACATACAAGCCAAAAGACATAGATAAAACAAACGGCTTGGGTTTCTTTGTGTGTGTGTGTGTGTGTGTGTGTGTGTATGTGTGTGTGTACTTTTAAAAGATTTGCTTGACAATCTCCATATATGTGCACAAGGAACCCTGATTATAATCCCCTCTCACCACCTGAGTTTTGAATCTTGTTAGTAGTCACCACCACTTTACGAATATATATTTGCTTGTGTGCCTGTGTGTGTGTGTGTGTGTGTGTGTGTGTGTGTGTGTGCGCACATATGTGCTTTTGCATTGTTGGGTGCATCAGAGCCTTTTGCTTCAAATGAATATTAAACACTTGCAATACATTTTGCATATGGCTTACATGGGTGGCTGGGGGATTGAGCCTGGGCTGGTAGACTTTTCAAACAAGACCTTTAACTGCAGAGCCATATTTCCAGCTACCTTGATGAGTTTTGAGTCTCCCTAGTAGGCACTGCCATCTGGAAAAAGAAGCTTCTCTAACCAAAAGTGAGAGTAACGGTAATATGTGGGAATAAGCAAAAATATTCAGAGGGTAATTTGGTAAAGCAATTGTTTTTGAATAGTCAGAATAAAGAAACTAATCTTATATAAAACAGACAGAAAAATAAACAATAACAATGTATATTATTTTTAAGAAATATTATTTATGTATTATAGAGATAGAGAAAGGGCACACCCAGGCCTCTAGCCACTGCAATCAAACTCCAGACACACGTATCACCTGGTGCATCTGGCTTCACATGGGTACTGAGTGATTGAGCCTGGGCCCTTTGGCTTTACTGGCAAGCACCTTAACTGTCTAAGCCATCTCTCCAGCACATATGGAAAAGAGTGTATGTTGTCCACCTTTCTGAATGGTTTTAAATTGGGGTGGCATAAAAGTCTATTATAATAAAGATTAGAATGACAGTCGCACAAGGAGACCATGGCTTATCTGGAAAATTAATCCAATTTAACGCTACAGAAAATACTTGCTCTCCCCATGCACAGGTTGATGACCAGGGAACACAGCGGGTATGCTTTGGGATGAGAGAATGAGTATATACATGTATAGTGTATAAAAATAGAAGCAGCCCAGGAATCACTTCTGTGGCAATCAGCTCAGTTCACCAAGGACTTCATGAAGAAGCACAGCTTTATGAATTCCTGCCTCTGCTTTCAGCATCAGGACAAGCAGAGGAAGCCTCGTGTGCCCAGCAGTGGAGGGTGCCGTAAGCCCCACAGACCAGTGGCCTACAGTCAGGGCGCCGTCGAAGCTTTCCAGCATTTGCGCTGTGAATGTCTACATAGCTCTACCTGTCTTTGAGTCAGTCGGACCCAGTGTGGTTGGCTGCTCTACTAAAAAAGCCTCTGACTAAAGTCGTCACTTACTCTCATTTTATGGTTTTCCCTTGCCAAACCCAGACTGCATAAAGTGGATGATTCAAAACACTAATTCTAAAATTTGCTTTTTTTTAAAAAATAAACTATTATAGAGACTATATACAGATTTACTTCTATGATCAGGTTTTCTGTCTTAAAACTGTGAAATACATACCTAGCAAACCTGACCAACAGAAAGCAGGAAAACGGAGTTGTCAAATGAATTACATAGGTAGCTTTCTCCATCACTGCCCCTGGGATCATACTTGCAGCTGTGAGTCCCACATTCACATCTTCAGCACGGAGTCCTGCTGGGAATCTTAGGTCTCTCTCCATTTACATCCAGAGCCACTCACCACAGGAGATTCTATCAGAGCCTCACCTGGCATGTATAAAAGTAAAACCATAGTTTTCATTCCTAACTTCCCCCAGTGACCACAAACCACCTGTTCTTTCCTCTGTCTTCTGTGTTTTCGCTTTCATTCTCTATTGTTCTCTCCCTTGTATTATACCCACACCGCCACTTTCCTAGTTCAAACATTTTGTCAAGGACAGAATAATCCATCTTTTTTTTTCTTTTTGAAAGGTTTTGTTGGTGTTTTTAAAAATTATTATTATTTATTTGAGAGAGAGAGAAAGAGAGAGAGAAAAAGGGTGCAACATGGCCTCCAGCCACTGTAAACAAACTCCACCTTGTACATCTGGCTTACATGGGTCCTTGGAAATGGAACCTGGGTCCTTTGGCTTTGCAGGCAAGTCCCTTAACTGCTAAGCCATTTCTCCGCACTCAAACTTTTACTTTATTATCGTTTTCTTTTAATTATTTTTTGAGGCAAGCCCAATAGACTGGCCTGCCTTTTTATGTGTGTGTGTGTGTGTGTGTGTGTGTGTGTGTGTGTGAGAGAGAGAGAGAGAGAGAGAGAGAGATGGGGGGGGAGAAGTGGGCTGTCAGGACACCCAGGCACTGCAATCAAACTCCAGGCGTATGCACCCCCTTGTGTGAATGTACAACCTTGTGTGACTGTACAACCTTGTGTGAATGTACAACCTTGTGTGAATGTACAACCTTGTGCGCTTGTGTCACTGTGTGTCTGCCTTATGTGGGACCTGGGGAGTTGATCCTGAGTCCTTAGTCTTTCCAGGCAAACTTCTTAACCACTAAGCCAACTCTCCAGCCCTATCATTTTCTTTTTAAAAAAGTATTTTTATTTATTTATTTCTATTTCTTTATTTGAGGGAGAGAGAAAGAGGGACATATATATATATATATATATATATATATATATATATATATATATATATATATATATAGAGAGAGAGAGAGAGAGAGAGAGAGAGAGAGAGAGAGAGAGACAGAGACAGAGAGAGAGAAAGGGCATGCAAATGGACTCCAGACATGTGTCACCTTGTGCATCCAGCTTACGGAGGTCCTGGGGAATTGAACCTGGGTCCTTTGGCTTTGCAAAGTGCCTTAACTGTTAAGCCATCTTTCTAACCCTCTATTATCATTTTCTACCTTAATGACATTACCATTATCTTCCTGATTACCAGACCAAATGATCCTGGGAGGCAAGATAAGTATGTTAGCCATTCATATATTCTTATGTGAGTCAGTGTAAAAAGTAATAAACATTTGTTGAAATGAATTAAGGTGCATTTTCATTTTATCATAAAAGAATCACTTAATTGGCATTTATTACCTGCCTGGCATTGGTGAAGTAATGAACTCATCTGATGGGATGATAAAACAAAATGCTGACCATGCTCTTGATTAGATGGACAGAGAATTACAAGGCAGAAGTTGTCACATGGTGCCTAGCGAATAGGTGCTGAGCGTAGCATTTCCTCCGGGTCTGTTTTCAGGGTAAAAAGGTCATTTCCTCAAGGTAAATTTATTACATGAACTCCCGAGGAGGATGGAGGAGAAAGTTCTAGAATTAGAACTGGGTCAACCTGTTGCTTTTGTGTCCTTTGAAGTTATAGTGAACCATTTCTCTAGAATCTGTCAACAAGGGGTAAGAAGCTGCTCCCATTGGTCAGATATGTCACCAAGAAGAAAGAGGTCTTCAAAATTCCCCTAAGTCCCACGTGATTCCTTGATAGCGCAAAGAGGTTCTAGCAACAAGAAATTAAAGGTTGGGCTTAGGTTTGGAGACCTGGCCATCTGGAATATACGTACTTCCACAGTTTGAGAGCCACAGACAGAGGGCTGTGTCATAAAAGAGTCTCAGGAGAAAAGCACCCAGCGACCATGAACCCTTCTGTCCCACTGTCTATAAGGACAAGTGATAGCCAGTGATGCTGACGTGCAGGCAGAGTGGATGGATGGAGGGGCAGGAAGGAGAAAACAAGGCATTCACAATTCCCCTCTTCCTTTGAGGCTGGAATAAGAGAGAATGCATGTACGGGGGTGAATCCATGGTTTGGCTTGTCTCAGGACTACACATCAAAACGATTATACTGCATTTGTGCTTTGTGACCTACAGTAAATCCATCTGTCACCTTACACTAATCAAAGACCCATGGGGCCAAATAACATTTTCACTCAGGGATTAAGCAATCAAAGGGATGGGATCAAAGGAGTGCCGGAGAGGAAAGTGGAGCTGCCTTTTATGGAAGCTGCACATCCATCTTCTCACACCACCTTCACAAAAGCAGATAGGGAGCAGCCGTGACCCTTCTGCAGACAAACAAATAAGGCTTAAATATGTTAAAACTGGTCCTCTAACTGCCTGCTTGGCGACAGAAGACCTCAGGATGTCCGTGGTGAAATATGGCACCATGCACATGTGATAACTGAACTAGAAGGTTCTTTGTTCCTTCTCAAATGACTCCAACTCCACCAAGATGGGGAGCAAGAACCCAGATACATTTCACATTGAGGCAATTGCTGCATGTTGTAAAAACTATGGGCGATATAAAAGGAGTGAAGAAGGTGGAAGGATGTTTCTAAGCGAAAGTTTTAAAGTCATATGTTTTCCTAGTATGTGTGACCTACCTTAGATACTTGTGGGGCAAGTTCACAAATACACTCTCATTTGATTCTCCCTAAAAACTACACATGGGCTGAAGAGATCCCTTAGCACTTAAACAGGTGTTGAAGCCTAAGGACCCAGGATCAATTCTCCAGTACCCACCTAAGCTGGATGCAAAAAATGGTGCACGCATCTGGCGTTCGTTTACAGTGGCTAGAGGCCCTGGTGTACCAACTCTCTCTCTCTTTCTATGTAACTGCCTGCCCCGCCCTCTCTCAAAATAAAATAAAAGTTAAAAAAGACAAGTAAAAATAATTAAAAGTCCATATGGCAGACATTATTCATCCTCTTTCGTATTACAAAGGAACTCTCAGAAGCAGAGGGACAAATATCAGAATCTACATGTTCCTCAGGATAGAACTCAGACCCTGGATGCTCCCAAACAGAAATAGGATGCCAGACATCCTAAAGAACAGAAATCAGACCAAAATCTTTGGCGTTCTCCTGGCTCTACTTCCCAGTGCTATCAGTGCTCTGGGATTCCAGGCACACATGTCACTGTGTGTCTAGCTTTGCATGGGTGTTGGGGATAGAATTTGTATGAACATAATCATGGAGTAAGCATTTTTAATGACTGAGAAATCTTCTCATCCCCAAACCCTCTTTTTTAAACCTAGTATCTATCCCACTGTGGGTTCAGAGCACAGGGTAAAGATGTCACCATGTTGTGATTAAGTAGCCATATTTATTACACTGCATGCTTCAAGTTTATGAGGAGATTCAGTGGGAATTCATCCACATTGTTTGTTCTCTGCTTTTCTATCATTATTTCCTAGCAAGTGCCTGTGCATTTATATCAGTCAGAGTTTTGCAAACTTTTAAAATATAATCCACACTAACTGAACTTCCAAAGAATCGCCAGAGTCCAAAGTTACTTGAAGAATGCCTTTATAAAGCCCCAAGAGCCTGGATATAAAAATGGAGCTTTGTGTAGGATGAGTGACTGTTATTTATTTCTTTTTTTCAAAGAAACTTATTTTTCTTAACACAACATTAACTTTCCTACATTAAATGCTGTGATAATAGTCATCGGCTTGATACGAAAAGCACAGGATTGAGATCAAAATTCTAAAAAAAATGGATTGAGACATCAGATTCTTAAAGAAAAAGAAATTTCCAGGAATCTAGCAAACCAGTCACACTTGCGTGGTACAGTTGCCCCAGGTCCAACTCAGTGATAAGTCAAAACATCAGCAGTATCCACCCCAATGGTGTCAATTTCAAGGGTAAATTGAACTTAAGACATGTCAAAGGAGTTTCAGAAGCAATTCAGCCACATCAGGGGAATCATCTCCCCAAAATTCAAGTAGTTCTTTCCTAAAATATTAAATCACTGAGTTTTGGGAGTCTCAGTTTTTTTCTTAGGTATAATCTGGTAGGAAATTATACTTGCTGTACCTGTACAGTGTTCGTGTCTGGACACACATGCGTGACCCGGACCTAGCCGAGAGGAAAGAATAGCCTCTGAATAGTCCAGAGCCAGAGGTATCTAATAGTGAAAAGCCACAGAAGACAAATGGAAAAGGAAAACAGAGCCAAAAATGCCAAAGCAAGAAGAAAGAGCCAATGGAACTATCTAGATGGAAGGGAAAGATATGTGGTAACTGAAGATAATGGAAGAAATGAGATTTTGAATTAGCAAAATGCTAAAAGTGGACACTGTTGGAAGAATAGGGAAAACTTGAATTTGGACTGCATGTTTTAACTTTTTATTTCTAAGAGGATGATAGCGGGGAGAAATGGGCATGCTAACGCCTCTAGCTACTGCGAATTAACTCCAGATTCATGCCCCATTTTGTGCATCTGGATTTTACTTGAGTACTGGGGAAATCAAACTCAGGTAGTCAGACTTTACAGGCAAGTGTCTTAACCTCTGAGCCATCTCTCCAGCCCCAGACTGCATTTTAGATGCCATTACAACAAATTCCAATTTCTTAGGCTTTATGATGATAGGAGAAGGATTGAGATGGTCCTTACTCTTAGGAGATGCCTACTGAAGTACTGGCTAAGTTGTCATAACAACTGACTGTTCAGCAAACCAAGGTAGGCTCAGCTATATGCAGAGAGACACAAGCAGCCAAAGAGTAACAATTGGTAAAGGAATGTGTTAGATGCCCAGGATTCATTTTAACTCTTTTTTTTTTTTTTGGTTTTTCAAGGTAGGGTCTCACTCTAGCCCAGGCTGACCTGGAATTCACTATGGAGTCTCAGGGTGGCCTCGAACTCATGGCAATCCTCCTACCTCTGCCTCCCGAGTGCTGGGATTAAAGGCGTGAGCCACCATGCCCGGCCTTAACTCATTTTTTAAAACTTGTATGGAAGTTTAAATAATTTTCAAATTTTATGGATGAGAGATATGAGGGTCCAGGAGAGATGGATTAGCAGTTAAGGTGCTTGCCTGCAAATATCAAGGACCCAGGTTCGATTCCCCAGTACCCATTTAAGCACATGCACAAAGGGGTACATACATCTGGAGTTGGTTTGCAGCGGCTAGAGGCCCTGGCACACCCATTCTCACTCTGTTCATCTCCTCTTTATCTCTCTCTCTGTTTGAAAATGAATAAATAAATAAATAATTTAAAAACAGAGAGAGATGAGGGCTTATAAAAAAAGAAGCTAGGGCTGGAAAGATACCTTAGTGGTTAAGGTGCTTGCCTGTGAAGCCTGAGGGCCCATGCTTGACCTTGACGTAAGACGGTCATACAAAGGTGATGCAAGCACAAAGTCACACATGCACACTAGGCCGTGCAAGCTTCTGGAGTCCGATTTCAGTGGCTGAGGACCTGGCAGGCCAATGCTCTCTCTAAAACAAAAACCTAAAGAGGAGAAGAAACCCTCTGTTCCTGGAGCCAGGGAGTCTCCAGAATCCTGGTCAGCGTTAGACACTATCTTTTCGCAGTCAACCAATGAGAGACCCAGAGAACAGTGAATAGGGATTCTCCATGACAGCAAGTCATACACTCCAGAGCCAACACATTGCTATACGACATGTGTACAGGGTGAACACAGTTTTTTGAGGTAGGGTCTCACTCTAGCCCAGGCTGACTTGGAATTCACTATGTAGTCTCAGGCTGGCCTCGAACTCATGGCAATCATCCTATCTCTGCCTTCCAAGTGCTGGGATTAGAGGGATGTGCCACCATACCCGGTGGGTGGACATACTTTTAACTCGTGAACATGGGGGTCATGGGATGGCCACTTACTACGTGTGTAACCTCTTCTTCTCCAATTTTATCACTTAAAATTGGGGTGGGGGAGGACTGTATTTATTACTTTTCTGTTTCTGGAAAACATACCTGACTAGGTTACAAAAGGAAAGGGGGTTGATTCAGATTACCATCCCAGAGGAGAGAGCCCACTGTGGCAGGGAAGACATGGCAGGCCTGAGCAGAAAGCCTGCCTCACATGTTCACATCAGCAGGAAGGAAGGAGAGAAAACGAAGAGGACACAGGGCTAACGTGACATCTCAAAGTGCACCCTCAGGGACACGCTTCCTTTAGCAAGGCTTCACTTCCCAAAGGTCCTAAGCTTTCCAAATAGCACCACAGCTGTGGACAAATTGTCCAAATACATGAACATTCACACCAAACATTGTTCTTCTTGCCCCCACAGCCTCCATGGCCATCTCATGGTGCAAAATACCTTCAGTACAACTTTAGAAATGTCCCCACAAGCTGAGCATGGTGGCCCACACCTTTAATCGCAGCACTCGGGAGAGGTAGGAGGATCACTGTGAGTGTAAGGCCACCCTGAGACTGCATAGTGAATTGCAGGTCAGCCTGGGCTACAGCGAGACCCGACCTTGAAAAACAAACAAGCAAACAAAAAAACCAAAGCAAACAAAAAACAAAACAAAAATACCCCAAAAAACAAAACAACAACAGAAACATCCCCACGGTTTTTTTGTTTGTTTGACATAGGGATTCACTCTAGTCCAGGCTGACTTGGAATTCACTATGTAGTCTCAGGGTGGCCTCAAACTAATGACAATTCTCTTACCTCTGCCTCCTGAGGGCTGAGATTAAAGGTATGTGCCACCATACCTGGATCCCCACAGTTTTATTGCTCATAATACTGTTCAAAAGTCCAAAGTTTTAACGTCTTATCTGAGACTCAAAGCAATCTTTTAACTCTAAGACTTATAAAAATCAAAGCACAAGTTCTACATTTCCAACATATAATTGCACAAAATAAACATTTCTATTCTGTCTTTCTTCTGTCCATCTCTCTCTGCTTGCATATAAATAAGTAAATTTAAAAAGCATTTGCATTATTACAATTTTGAGTGTCCAATGGGTTGGGTCTATCCCTTGGAGCAACTTTTCCATTATCCCAGTGCAAACCAGTAGATTTTCCTTTAATAATGGTAATCTCCTTAATAATTACAACTGAAGTAGTCTCTGGGCTTGGGGTTTTAATCATGCTCTTTTTACTTTCCTTGCCAAACTTCATATTTTTCATACCTTTCTGCTCTGAATTTTGTTCTTTTCTCATAGATCTGAGTATCAGCAGCTAAGAGAGGCCACACCTCAGAGTCAATTTTGTTCTCCATGAAATTCCTCCACCAACAACATTAGTCCATTACTTTAAAATCCAACCTTGCTCAAGTTTTCAAGATACAGGCAGAATACAACTTTTTTTTTTTTGGATATGATATAAACTACCTCTAGTCCAGTTCCTAATGGAGTCTCTTTTCCCCTCTGAACCACATGAGTTTAGCCTTCACAGTCCACAATTCTTTCAGCTTTCTGGTCTTCCAAAATCCTAGCAGAATGGTCCATTAAGCACCACTTACAGCACTACAAGCCTTCTTTAGTCCAAACGTCTAAATTTTCTAATCTCTCTTGCAAACCAGCTACTAACGATGAAGAACCACATAGTCAGGATTACCACAGTAGTGGCTCCACATCTCAGCACCAATTTGTGGTATCATTTACTTCCCATTGCAGGGACAAAATACATGACTGGAAACAGCTTATGGGAGGGAAGGGATTAATTCAGCTTGCAGCCCATGATGGCAGAGAAAGCATGATAGGACTGAACAGGAAGCCTGCCTCACCTCATCACATTAGCAGAGAGGAAGCAGGGGGCAGGAACAGGGTGCAGGGCCAACTGCAGCACCTCTTGCCCCACCTCCAGTGACATACATCTTCCAGAAAGGCTCCACCTACTAACGGTGCTACAACCTTCCTGAATGTCATCATCAGCCGGGGACAAAGTGTTCAAACACAGGGTTCCATGGGGGACATTTTATATTCAAATCACAACATGGTGGTTCCCATCCCACAGAATATGGTGGAGATTCACTAAGATTACACATGTCAAGTACACAGAGCATCTTCAGTCACGTGATGAGTTGTCAGGAAGAGAATTGTCACACTCACTAATGTTAGAGTAGGTAGCTGGCCGACGTGAGCAAGAGGGAGGAGGGTGGTAGGTACAACCGCCCTTTTTGCAGTTAGGTACATCCTGGACAAGTAGGCAGGAATTAGATGTGATGTAACCAAGGAAACTGCATATGAATCTTGGAAGCTGTGTCTCATGATGGCTAAAACCTCTTTGCAGCATAATATCTTTAAAGCTGCATTTAAGTTCTTCCTAACATTATCAGAAATTATGATGCCAGGGCACTTTACCAATGACCATGCATGATCACCAACAGTGATCATAAATGGACCACAGGGGCATCTTGACCCTGGGACATGTGCAGTAGAGTTGGATGAAAGCAAGCTGGTACCTGTCTGGGGGGGGTGGCTAAAAATACCATCACAAAAGAAAATGGGTCAGCCCCTCCCCCAAGTCCCCTTTTAAAATCCACAACACAGAACCCAAGGTGCTGCTCACCCAACAAGGATTTGAATGATATCCATTCAAAGATGTAGCAACAGCAGAATGATGGAGCGGTAGAGACAGGGTCACATGCATGGAAAGGATGACTCTGAAGACAGCTGATACAACGTGGGCATCTCCTGTGTACAAATCGCTGCACCAAGCTTTTAGAGATGGAAGCTAGGGCTGGAAAGATGGCTTAGCAGTTAAGCACTTGCCTGTGAAGCCTAAGGACCCTGGTTCGAGACTCGATTCCCCAGGACCCACGTTAGCCAGATGCACAAGGGGGCGCATGTGTCTGGAGTTCGTTTGCAGTGGCTGGAGACCCTGGCACACCCATTCTTTCTCTCTTTCCATCTGCCTCTTTCTCTCTTTGTCTGTCAGTCTCAAATAAATAAAATAAACAAAACAAATTTAAAGATGGAAGCTAATCTTGCCCCAGGATGGCTCATGCCCAGAGTAGCCCCATATCTGGCTTACAAGATTGAGATGATGAGTGTGGGGACCTTTGAGCTGGTGATATTAAGGTGAGATGTTGAATTGTGCCCTGATGTTGTGAATGAGTTGACACTTTTGGGTTTGTTGGGATATAATGAAGATATTTTACATGAATGTTTGAAGGATCAAAGTCACAGGAATTCTTACTATGCATGTGTCACTAGGAGATCAAGGCATTTTTAAGGCATATATTTTTTTGTTTTGTTTTGTTTTTCAAGTTAGGGTCTCACTCTAGCTCAGGCTGTCCTGGAATTCACTGTGGAGTCTCAGGGTGGCCTCGAACTCATGGCAATCCTCCTACCTCTGCCTCCTGAGTGCTGGGATTAAAGGCGTGCGCCACCACACCCAGCTAAATCATATAATTTTTAAAAAGCATCTTTATATTTATTTATTTATTTGAGGAAGAGAAGGAGAAAGCCATTTCTCCAGCCCTAAGTCATATAATTTTTGAGAAAAGTGGTTTTTTTTTTTTTTGACACAGAGTTTCATTATGTAGCCCAGGTTGCCAATGAACTTGCAAACTTGCAATCCTCCAACCTCAATCTCATGAGGGCTGGCATTCAAGTGTATGCCATCCTACCTGAATAGCAAATAGATTTTTGCCCTCTGAGCCCATAATTTCAGATTTCTGCCTCTGGAAGTATAAGAGGATAGATGTTCTGTTTTGATACAAAGTTTGTTGTAGTTTATTGTATCAGTAATAAAAGCTAAAACAATCTGGGTGTGGTGACACACATCTTTAATCCCAGCTCTCATAAGGCAGAGGTAGGAGTATCACCATGAGTTGGAGGCCAACCTGAGAATACGTAGAGAATTCCAGGTCAGCCTGGGTTTGAGCGAGACCCTACCTCAAACAAAACAAAACAAAACAAAACAAAACAAAACAAAACAAAACAAAACTAATGCAGCTATCAGGGAATATGGAACTTGAAGCCACTTGAAGCCACTTCCCTCCACAAGGATTAAGAGCCTTTGGTATAACTAAGTACATGGCTTAGTCTAAAATTTCTTGGAAGCCAAAGAAAGAAATAAAAAAAAAATGTCAAGTTGGAATTTTTTTATTTTGTACAGTCAAAGAGAAAAAATTTCCGATTTCAGAATCTGTACAAGATTCTGAGCAAAGACTACTGACAGATAGGTTTGTAAAATCTCTCTAACAATCGAGACTGTTTTTGACTTTAAGCATAACATGAAACCACCGATCTGTGGAAGGCTTCTTGCACCCTGGAAAGCTCTGTTACTATCTAAGGGTGATGGCTATTAGAGACCAGGGTGAATCCAGCATGGGACGGAAACTGAGACAGAGCAGAATAGTCCATTGAAGTGAACGGGTTCAGGGTGGATTTCACCAAGATGACTTCACATTTGCCCGAGATCAGTGGTGGTGAAAAACGTACTGAAAAACTAGTCCATGTAGAAGCTGTTGGGTGAAATGACACACAGGACCACCTACTTGTGGACAGCACCCTTGAGTTGGGCTGATCTGTCAGACGAGAAGGATGCTGCTTCTGGCCAGGGACTCAGACAGACCTCAGTGTGGCCCTTATGACCTCTTGAATGTCAGCAGAGATGGATTTCTGGGAACTATTAAGTTAGAAGTTCATAAGCAGTACCGCATGCAGACAGAATTAATGTTTCAATTAAGGCTAATAAAAATCCATTCAGTCCAGGCACACCACCTTTATAATTGCCAGTTTAGCACAAGGGATGAGTTTGTTTGTTTTCCTTTCTCAAGTTCCTAAATGCCCATGACGTGTTAGCCCCACTGAATGGCTACATTATGTCTACTTATGCGTTATATCTGGAAGAGTCTCTAGCTAACATAGCGGGTGAAGGCTTTAAATTGGAAGCTATGGACCCACATGTGCCCAGCCTGTGTAGAATCTGTGTCCACTGCAAAGAAAGTCAACCGCAGAGCTGGCCTGTCTCATGGGGAAGCATCCGGAGGAGAGTGACACCCTCCAGCGTTTGGCCACTGTGCATCCTGGTTGAAGTGGAATCTGATAGGACCAGAACCTCATTCCTTTGGCTTTCTGGTTATAACAGATAAGATCAAGAGGTCAGGTTCCTGCTTATTTTATTAAACATTTTTTATTAAGGGGCTGAAGAAATGGCTTAGCAGTTAAGGCACTTGCCTGTGAAACCTAAGGACCCAGGTTCTCATATAAGCTCGATGCACAAAGTGGCACATGCTTCTGGAGTTCATTTGCAGTGGCTGACCTGGCACATCCATTCTCTCTCCCTCTCTTTCTCTCTCTCTCTCCCTCTCTGTCAAATAAATAAAAAATACAAAATTAAAAAATTTATATTAAGAAGGCTGTTTATTTATAGCTCCTATAACATTTTTTTTTGGCAATAGTTCACTATTTTTTTTTTCAAGAAGATTCATTGGAGGAAAATGACAACCCTGTGGGATTTCTATGAAAAACATAACCATGCAAAGATATAGGTTAGTTTTTTTGTTTAAAACACTGTGGAAACAAACAAAAAGAAACTAAATACTTATGTCTAGAATTAATCTAAATGTTCATCACAATGAAATTGCTTAAGAAAATATGGTGCAGACGTAAAAAGAATGAACTGATCTGCAGATTGAGAGTATTTTAGATTTCAAATATACATATGAATTGGAAACATCTGCATGAATGGCCCCATCTGCATAAAACAGAAGGATGCGCACACATACACCTGCACACAACCACACACCCACACAGCACACACACATGCATGTAGTTACATGTATGCAAACTAACACACACACTGGCAATAGCTTTAATGGAAAATTAAAGAACAATAGAGATGATAGCAGACCTACCCTCCAGGGGACAGCTCTGGAGACTGACTATACTGAGGAGAATTTTTATTTTTATCTTATATCATTTTCTACTGATGTAAATTTTTTGCCATGAGCATGACCAGAAAATAGGCAATAAATAACACACTTGGCCACTTGGCATTGACTAATAACCTGATCTCTGTTAGGAGCTACAGGGGACACAAAGCTCTGTGAGTCATAGTTCTTGTCTTACAGTGAGCTACCCTGGACAGCTGAAACATTCTGAATTTTAGTAAAGTGTACAGGAGTTCAGCAGGCTGAAGCTAGCCAGACCTAGCTTCACCCCTCAGTCCCGTGTAGCCTGGGAGCTCAGGCAAGCCAATGAACTATGTACATCTCAACTTCTTATCTGTAAATGAGAATAATACCTTCTCAGGCTGCAGAGATGGCTTAGTAGTTAAGGTACTTGCCTGAAGAGCCAAAGGACCCAGGTTCAATTCCCTAGGACCTATGTAAGTCATACATACAAGGTGGCACGTGCATTTGGAGTTTGTTTGCAGTGGCTAGAGGCCCTAGCACACCCATTCTCTCTCTCTCTTTCTCAAATAAATAAGTACATTTAAAAAAAGATTAAAACTTTCGCATGTCCTCCAGGCACTGGTAGACCCATATGTTCCTGGCTGAATATGTGTGCAAAGGAATCAGACCAATTTTGGATTTTCATCTTTTAAGAAATATTTGTTTATTTATTTATGATCAGAGGGAGAGGGAGATAAAAAGAATCAATGAGTGTATGGGTATGCCAGGACCTCTGGCCTTCTGCAAATGAAATTCAGACACATGTGCCAACTTTGTGCATCTCGCTTCACATGGGTACTAGGTAATCAAACCTGGGCCAGCAAGCTTTGCAAAAAAAAAAATAAATAAAAAAAACAAAGTGCCTTTAACCAATAAACCATCTTCCTAGCCCCAGTTTTCGATTTCTAAAGTTTCTATGCAAAACTAAGTTTCTGAGAGTTCTACCAAGTGCATATCCTGAAGCCACATGCCTGTCTTTTTAAAATATTTTATGGTTTATTTGTAAGCAGAGATGGAAGCTAGGTAATTATTTTTTGTTTGTTTGTTAGATTTTTAAATATTTTTTTCAATTATTTATTTATTTGAGAGCAACAGACACAGAGAGAAAGACAGATAGAGGGAGAGAGAGAGAATGGGCACGCCAGGGCCTCCAGCCTCTGCAAACGAATTCCAGATGCGTGCGCCCCCTTGTGCATCTGGCTAATGTGGGACCTGGGGAACTGAGCCTCGAACTGGGGTCCTTAGGCTTCACAGGCAAGCGCTTAACCGCTAAGCCATCTCTCCAGCCCTGTTTGTTTGTTTGTTTGTTTGTTTGTTTGTTTGTTTGTTTTTTAGAGGTAGGGTCTCACGCTAGCTTAGGCTGACCTGGAATTCACTATGGAGACTCGGGGTGGCCTCAAACTCACGGCGCTCCTCCTACCTCTGTCTCCCAAGTGCTGGGCTTAAAGGCTTGCGCCACCATGCTCGGCTGGTAATTCTTTTTTTTTCTGTAAGCAAACTCCAGAAGCATGAGCCATTTTGTGCATCAGACTTTACATGGGTACTGGGGTATGGAACTCAGGCCAACAGGCTCTGCTGTAAGCAAGAGTCTTTAACTGCTGAGCCTTCTTCCCAGCCCCCTACATCTCTGCCTGCACTATTAGCCTGTTAAAGTTTATGAGAGTGCATCAGAGAGCTAATAACCAGATTTTCCCAACTACACATATCCCCAGATGAAGAACTCCTTTGCAGCCTTAAGTTCACACTGGAAGGGCATTTGCTAAGTTCAGATCTAATTGAACAGTATTTAATATTCCCTCTCCTAAAACAAGTACTAGTTATGCCTCCCCATTTTACCACTACTGACTGGAGGATTATGAGGTAACTACAGTTCTAGTCCCACGTGATCATTAGCAAGCTGGATGATATTATATGATAAACACCTAACATTAACTAGTGTCTACATAGGCAGAGATAACAAATGAACAACCTCTTTCTGTCACTAAAGCTCATTTTTCATCTAATTAAAGTGATGTCTCTTTATTAAAACTATATATGCCTCTAAGTAAATGAAAATGAATGATTATTATTATGTTTGAATTTTATACATTCCTCATTCTTCACCTTTTGTTATTACTTTCATTTTAATAAAGACCAATTAATAATATAATTCTGAATGACACTAGAAATCTTACACGGTGTTGTTTTGAAAATGAAGCTTTGCAGTAATGGTAGAATATACCTATAATCCCAGTGCTTGGGCAGTACAGGCATGAAGATCAGAATTCAAGATTATTTTGCTTATACATGGAGTTTGAGGCTAGCCTGGACTGCATGAGACCTTATTTCAGCAAAAACAAAACCAGGCTTTGGCCAGACCTATAATCCCATAATTGTGGGAGGCTGAGACAGGAGGATCACAAGTTCAAGAGCAACCTGGGTTACAGTGTTCAAGGACAGCCTGGGTAACTCGGTGAGAGACTTTGTGTCAAAATATAAAGTAAAAAGAGGTTGAAGCTGTACCTCTGAAGTATAGCCAGGCATGCATGAGAACCTAAGTTCAGCCCTCAGCATTATTCATAAATAAAAGAAAATAAATAAATTTAAAAAATGAAAAAAAGGGCTGGAGAGATTGCTTAGTGGTTAAGCGCTTGCCTGTGAAGCCTAAGGACCCCAGTTTGAGGCTCAATTCCCCAGGTGCACAAGGGGGCGCACATGTCTGGAGTTCATTTGCAGTGGCTGGAGGCCCTGGTGTGCCCATTCTCTCTCTCTCCCTCCTACTCTCTGTCACTCTCAAATAAATAAATAAAAATAGCCAAAAACTTTTTCAAAAACTAAAAAAAAGTGTCTTTAGAATTAGACACTGCTAAGTTTGTCATTCAACTAGTAACTGGTAACACTTTGATACTTAACAGTTTTATGATATGCAGGGCATGTTATTTAATATTAGACTTCAGTGTTTTCATCTATAAAATGAATATGATTAGACCCATTTCATAGTTATTCCCCATTCTGTGGTAGCCATGCTCCTTTGCAGCGACCTTAAGTCTCTACCTCTCCAGAGATGGAGTTCACTTTCCCATCCCTTTGAATCACTCTGCTAGGTCTGACACTAGGCCCCTTCAAAGCCTTGGGGTGTTCTCTTTTGCTTTCGAGAGCCTGTCCATACACGTATCAGTGAGGCCCTGCAAGTCTGACGCATGAAGCTGGGTCACGTGATGAAGACGCCAGCTTTTCCAGCTGAGGAATCCCAGCTTTAGCTGTCCCCGCTCCAGACAGATGAGAGACCCTCGTCCTCCCACAGCCCACTGTCCCCTTGGCAGCCGAATAGACTGAGCTCAGAGAGAACACAAAAAGAACCCCAAACTATGCAGATTTGTGAGCAATGTTCTGTGTCTCTATGTTGGAGATACATTAGCTAAAACCAATAGACACGCTTGGCTATCTTAATAATTAAATAAGTTAATATGTTTACTCCTTAGCATAAGAACTAATTGGCATTGTTTAACTTGAATACACTGAAAACTAATGAGCATGCTTCTTTACAAAGTAAAATAGAGACCTCATCCAAAGGTTCTAAGGACAACAGCAATTCCATTTTCATTTGAAACCAAATTCCTTATTCTATTTGTTGACCATCACAGTCAATAATATTCCAGGTTGTTATGGTAACTTTTAAGCAGATAGAGATACTTATGCAATGCTAAGCCAAATCTAAATAACAAGACGCACGCACGTGGTGGCGCACACCTTTAGTCGCACCACTGGGGAGGCAGAGGTAGGAGGATCGCTGTGAGTTTGAGGCCAGCCTGAGGCTACATAGTGAATTCCAGGTCAGCCTGAGCTAGAGTGAGACCCTGCCACGAAAAGCAAAACAAAACAAAACAAAATCTGAATAAAAGATGTAAGTATTGGCCTGTATATCTTCAATGTCTTGAAAAGAGATGAGAGTGGACACATGCTCTGCCTTGTACCTTGCAAGTCAACATAGGGATTTGGCCGTCCTTCAGCTATAGAAGAGCAACCCTAAACCCCTTGCTTTTGTCCTGGACAGACCTAGCTCCAGTCAGTGCGCAGTGAATGCTAGCTACTTGTTTTTGCTGAATGTTTGTTTCCAGTTTGCTCTTGGAAACCGAGCCCAAGTGGCAGTGTGCTGGTTGCTGTCTCTAGGTCTGGTCTCAGAGCTGTCCAGCAGACAGAGACAAACATCAAAGAGACAACAACAAAGGATGCACGGGTTCCAGTGGAGAATTTAAAGGCCATGTCTTGCTGACCCTTATGATGTACAGCTGAAATGTATTAATTTAGAAGACACGGCCTTAAGCCCTGGAGCCCCAGGGAGCTCTCCCCATCTGACTGTGGCCACTAAAACCTCCCCCCTCCCCTCCCCGCCCACCAGAGCTGTGACTCCAAGTCACTGGGATGACTGAAGCCTGGCTCCTGACCTCAATGAGTAGTGAAGTCACATGTCTTGGCTTACCCAACCCTTGTTCTTTTTCCTAGTTGGGGCTTCAGAGCCCTGGGCTGAGGCAGGGGGGTGCGTGAGGGGCAAAGCAGGCAGATCATACAACAAAACAGAAAGCCAGGCCAGTGAGGAACCAGCTCATAACCAAAGCAGCTTTTTTGACTCATAAGTTTCTTTTCCAGAACCATACCACGTGGAACCCAGGCCCTACAATCTGCCCGCAGATGTGGTGGACAAACAATTGTCAGCCTCTGTATGACTTGCCTTTGGCTTAGGATTTAGGTTTCCATGTGGCGTGCACCCTCATGCACTTTTGAAAATCTTACCTTCTCCATCATCACACAGGGGAGCCATGGAAGGCCAAAGTTGAGCTCCTTGATTTCCGCTTGTTATCTATATTTTTGAAAGAAACTGAACTCCACTTTAAATGAGAAGACAAAGTGTAAGAGCATCTAACTGAAGCCACAGAGCTGTGAGCTCACACCAAGCTTGCCTGGGCACTGTCGTACTTGTCATAGGAGGGTCACAGGCTGCCTCCATCCCACCTGAGATTCCAGGGGATTTGAGAGGCAGTCTTTACAGATCAATGGCATGGATCTAGATTTGAATGTTTGGCCTCTCCGTCTTCCACTCAACCCCTTTACTTTCTCAGCTAAACATTGATAATCTTTTCCAGCCAAAAGCAATCTTCCTTTCCCCAGAAAGACATCCAAGAAATTTTGAAAAGTAAATGAGAATTGTGACTGTGGCCCATCTTTCCTGTCCTAGGCAGTGCATCAAAGTTCCACCAGGAAATACGCAGCCCTGAGTTGGCTCAATTCTCCTCTGGGACCTGTCCGGAAAAATTAACAGCCACCCTAGGGACTTGGCTTTTGTCAACAACAAGCCAAATGAAACTTTCCAAGCCTTTTAATTGCCTGCATGACGCAGTAAGGCTTCCCCTATCTCCTTGCTCGGGCTTAACAGAACAGACATTCTTCACCCTCATGTTGACTACTTTTGTGAGCCAACTGGCAGGTGAGATAAGGAAATGCTACACAAATCTGCTCAGGTCAAGCCGAGAGTCCAGCAAAAGAGATGTCCATTTCTGAGCAACATTTTGTAAATCCCCATTGTGTTTCCTTCCAAAGCATGCATGAGCCTTAAAAGTGAACAGTCATCATACTGACATGCAGTTCCAAGTTTCATTGCCTGCTGGATACCTCCAGGGGTTCTCACCCACCAAACAACTACCTTACTAAGCCAATCTTTACACACAGGCAGATGGAACAAGGGCTCAGTCAGGTGCAATTGTTATGTCTACCCTTCTGAGTCACAGTTTCTAAGGACAGGAACGCATCTGGTATGGTCTCTCTAATATCCTGATTGAGTATCATGAGCCTTAGTAAGATTATGACCCAATGGAACACCTCTTTTCCATTCTCTCTTTCACTCAGCATTTCCTAACTTCATAGATGGGAGGTCACGATGGAGCAGACTTCCCTGCATGGTCTGGCCAGTGGACTATCTGAACATTGCAGCTATGGTTTTAGGATAGGTTGAGCTCCAACCCTCCCCAGTGCCGGCCTTGCCTCCACTGAGCTGTGGGTGGTTTGTTCAGAAATGAGAGAGGAGGGGAAGAACAGAGAGCCACTAACTGAGAGCTGTTCCTTGTGAGATTAGGTTCCCAGTATAATCAGATACCTCAATCGCTGGGGGAAGGAGGCAGTGGCCAATTCCTTGCAGCTGGCATCTTGTCAGTACAGAGAAACTACCTGAAATGGTCCTGGTTGTTGAAATACCAGGCTAAGTAAGGGGCAGCCCCTGTTCAACCTATCAGAACTGGTACTGGTGTCCAGTATTCCCAAAGTTGTGTGACACAAGTTTCAGAAATTCATACTCAAAATGCAAAGATGAAGTATTAACAGGAAGTGAGAGGAAGAAGAAATGGTCTTGTGAAGATAAATAATCACAGGAAGTGAGAGGAGAGATGGTCCTGTGAAGGTAATCACAGGAAGCGAGAGGAGAGATGGTCCTGTGAAGATTAATAATCACAGGAAGTGAGAAGAGAGATGGTCCTGTGAAGGTAAGTACTCACAGGAAGCGAGAGGAGAGATGGTCCTGTGAAGATAAGTACTCACAGGAAGCGAGAGGAGAGAGGGTCCTGTGAAGATAAGTACTCACAGGAAGCGAGAGGAGAGATGGTCCTGTGAAGATAAATAATCACAGGAAGTGAGAGGAGAGATGGTCCTGTGAAGGTAAGTACTCACTGGAAGTGAGAGGAGAGAGGGTCCTGTGAAGATAAGTACTCACAGCAAGTGAGAGGAGAGATGGTCCTGTGAAGCTAAGTACTCACAGGAAGTGAGAGGAGAGATGGTCCTGTGAAGATAAATAATCACAGGAAGTGAGAGGAGAGAGGGTCCTGTGAAGGTAATCACAGGAAGCGAGAGGAGAGATGGTCCTGTGAAGATTAATAATCACAGGAAGTGAGAAGAGAGATGGTCCTGTGAAGGTAAGTACTCACAGGAAGCGAGAGGAGAGATGGTCCTGTGAAGATTAATAATCATAGGAAGTGAGAAGAGAGATGGTCCTGTGAAGATAAGTACTCACAGGAAGCGAGAGGAGAGAGGGTCCTGTGAAGATAAGTACTCACAGGAAGCGAGAGGAGAGATGGTCCTGTGAAGATAAATAATCACAGGAAGTGAGAGGAGAGATGGTCCTGTGAAGGTAAGTACTCACTGGAAGTGAGAGGAGAGAGGGTCCTGTGAAGATAAGTACTCACAGCAAGTGAGAGGAGAGATGGTCCTGTGAAGCTAAGTACTCACAGGAAGTGAGAGGAGAGATGGTCCTGTGAAGATAAATAATCACAGGAAGTGAGAGGAGAGAGGGTCCTGTGAAGGTAAGTACTCACTGGAAGTGAGAGGAGAGAGGGTCCTGTGAAGATAAGTACTCACAGCAAGTGAGAGGAGAGATGGTCCTGTGAAGCTAAGTACTCACAGGAAGCGAGAGGAGAGATGGTCCTGTGAAGATAAATAATCACAGGAAGTGAGAGGAGAGAGGGTCCTGTGAAGATAAATAATCACAGGAAGTGAGAGGAGAGATGGTGCTGGGCTAGCAGGATTTTCTGTTCTTAATATGCTGTCGTCGTCTTCTGTTCATCTACTGACTCTGGTTTGAAGGGGAAACATCATTATGGACCCTGGGGAGATCCAGAGACTGTGGTTTTGAGCATCTAGTACTTGAATGCTGGCCCCCCTGGGGTCAGGTAAGCCTCTTGGGGTGCAGACTCTGAGGTGGCTCTGACTGTGGCCACTGCTGGCTCTTGGCCTATGGTGGGAACACTGAGGCTTTGGTCATGTGCACGGTTTATTCTTTCCAGCTAACAGAGTCTTGCCTAGGGCCCTAGGAGGAGGTGCTCATGGCACCCCAGTGACAGCTGGCAGCAGGGGCCTGTGGTTCTCCTGCCAGAACACCAGAGGTGGCTGAAAAGCATACTCTCAGCAGCGATTATGAGGGTGAGCTGGGGACAGCCACTGTTCCCTGCCGCTACTGGCAAACAGTCCTAGCCCAGAATCAGCTTTTCCTTGGCTCAGAGAAAGTGGCAGCATTCTTTCCGTGGCTCTGTATTTAAAATGTTTGCCTGGTTCTTCTTCAAGGGAGGAGTCTGTCGTGACCAGAAAAGGGTGAATGTTATGGGAGCTGAAAGGATCTATGGGTAAAAAATATTTAAACTCTTTGTTGTTGACAATTTTAATACATGTATATAATAATCCCATCCCATTACTTTCTCTTGTCTCTCATTCTCCTTTCATCATTGAACCCCTTTTTATTTCTATCTATATATGCATGTATGTATTCTCCCTACTTCACCATTTATTTTATTTTTAAAATATTTTATTTATTTGAGAGAGAGACGGGGAGAGAGTGAGAGAGGCAGAGAGAGAAAGAACGGGTGTGCCAGGACCTCCAAATGAACGCCAGATGCATGCGCCACCTTGTGCATCTGGCTTATGTGGGTTCTGAGGAATCAAACCTGGGTCCTTAGACTTCTTAGGCAAGCACCTTAACCTCTAAGCCATCTTTCAAGCCCTCTTTCACTATTTATGACGGAATGCTGATGGGGCCTGGGATGGTTAAGGTATTGTCAACTTGATCTGTTTAGTAACACACAGAAATCCCTTTCAGGTGGGTCTCTGAGGTTGCTTCCGGGAAGGATTATCTGAAGGAGGAAGTCCTCTCCCCAGAGTGAGCCCTACTCTCAGAGGGGAACTTTATGTAAGGAAGCTCTGGGTGAAAAGATCCCCTTCCTTCCACTTGGCTGCCTGAACTGCTTGCTGCCTTCCAGCGTGGATTGAAGACCGGTGCTGACTGAAGACCAGCGTCAACTGAAGACCCATGTGGATTGCAAACCTCAGGAAGCCTCCAGGCCTTCAGTGCCAGATGGGGACTGCTGAGGCATTTAGCCATGGACACTGAGCAGCTACCAGGTTCCTTGATTCTCGGGTCTGCAACTGCTTTTGGACTACTGTAAGCTAGTCAAATAAATTCCCCTTTTAACATAGCGGTTCTGTTCCTCTCAAGAACCCTGACTAGTATGGGGCCAACGCTGTCAGGTCTTGGGCAGGCACAGTCACTGGGAGGTCATAAATGCAATGGCCATTTCATGTCCGGAAGACAGTGTTGCAAATCCTTCCTCCACATCCGCTGGTTCTTCTTACATTCTCTCTATCCCCTTTATGCCATGTTCCCTGATCTGAGTATGAAGTATGGACATAGTTTTGGACACTCATCCCTTCACTATTAATCCATAGTCTCAAAGTCTTCATGTTGTTCTTCCTGCAGAGTCAGGAACACCTGAGCTGCTTTCCGAACTCACCACAACGAGAAGGAACCTCACCCACATATCCTGGCGATTCCAAAGCACAAAAGAACCTGCTTTCCAGAGGTTTCCCCCATGAGGTGAGGTGTCTCCCCATGTCATGGCCTCTGGCTCTGCCCAGGGGCTTGGGAGGGATGAGCTAAATCTGTATGAGGTGGCAGAGTGAAGGCTAGTTCTTGACTCTTTCAACTCAATTGACTCAACCCTTTTTCATCTGTCTCCTACTCCAGGTTGTTTCCACTGCTCGTCACCGGCACCAGAGGGAAGGCAGAGGAAAGGAAGGGTGACG
The DNA here is from genome assembly GCF_020740685.1 of Jaculus jaculus. Classification (NCBI taxonomy): domain Eukaryota; kingdom Metazoa; phylum Chordata; class Mammalia; order Rodentia; family Dipodidae; genus Jaculus; species Jaculus jaculus. The sequence goes on along the minus strand of NC_059117.1, from coordinate 64,009,606 downwards.
GCATTCAAGCGGGCCCATGGCTACTCGGCAGCAGCTCGGCTCACAGCTCACAGGGGGCAGAGGCTGCAGCTCTGCGAGGGTTCAGTTCCCTCTGCTATTCCTGTCCACCCCCTGTGCTGCCAGGCAACCTCAAGTGGGTTATATGGAAATGATCTGTGGGATGAAAGAAGAAAGTGGGAGTTCTCTCCCCTGGAAGCGTCTTCAAAGACGAGGCATTTTATGTTCCAGGATGGCATGCCACCGAGTAGCCCGAATTTTATTAAATGAACCCATGTTTGGGAACACACTATCTCATCAGAACCGGAGGGAAAGGAACCCCGAGACCACACCCTAAAGGTTCTGTAATTCAGAGGGTTGGTGTCCTGACAGTCATAGCAGAAGGGTGACAATGAGGTCTGGGGAAAGACCAGGCCAAGGATGGTGAGTTCAACAAGGCGGTGTAAGAAAACGGTCGCCCAGCACAGTGACACTTTAAAACGACTGTCACCAACACGGGTGGGGGCGTTGAGGAGGCAGAAGCTGCAGCTCACAGAACAACCCTCATGCCTCTAAGCTTGCAGAGCAGAGCAGAGGTAGAGTGGTCGTCACATTCCTCGCCTGTTCTGTGTGTGGTGCTCACTGTGAAAAACACTTGGGTACCTGCAGTGAGGCTGGCTTTAGCCACTGGAAGGGCTGGAAGCAGGGAAATCTGTGGTGTTGGCCCCTTCCAAGATTTTTCTCTGGTAGAGAGCTACTGGGCCACAGCCAGCAACTAACCATCTCAACCCAGCATGGGGGTTTCTCTGTGAAGGGCTGTTCTCTCTAGATCTCATGCCTGCGGGTGGTCCGAACCCTGGCCACCATCTCTGATCCACCCACAAGTACTCAGGGCACTCCTCAGTAAACCCTGCACATGGCAAGCCTCGCTCCAGAGTGCTCGCTCCTGGAATCCCCGGCCACACGCACCAGTTCACTTGTTCTTCCTGCCCATGACGCAATCAGCTTATCCTCCCCCTGCCCCCCATATTTGAGGATTTACTTTATTATATAATGACTCACAAAAGAGAGGCTCTTTCCTGATCAGAGAGACAGAGTACACAGGAGAGAAGAAGGTTCTGGATGATCCTAGTGGGAATCCAGCAAGCATGTGGGGTTTTGTTGCAGTCATTTTCGCACTGCTGTCAGAAAACACCCGGCAAAGAGCCACTTGCAGAAGAAAAGGGTCTATTTTGGCTTGCAAGACTCAAGGGGAAGCTCCACGATGGCAGGGGAAAACGGTGGCATGAGCAGAGGGTGGACATGACCTCCTGGCCAAAATAAGGTGGACAATAGCTACAGGAAAGTGTGCCAAACACTGGCAAGGGGAAGCTGGCTATAACACCCATAAACCCATCATCAACAGTACATCACCTCCCGGAGGCTCCAATTCCCAAATTACTACCCCTTGGGGACCTTGCATTCAGAACACCTGAGTTTATGTGGAACACCTGAATCAAACCACTGCAGACTTCAATAATAAAGGCAGCAGCAAGGAATGGGGATCACGAGGAAGCAGTAACTATATGCTTCATGTAGTGTTTATGGACACCCATATTGGGACCAAGCATAAGCACAGAGAAGGGTGAGGGTACATAGCTTATCTGATCAGGTAAGAGGTGTCACCTTGGGGGGTGTGATTCCATACCATGACCGAGCAACTTGGAGGGGTTATCTATTGCCAGTGCAGTTTTACCAAATGTTTGCCACCTCTTCTTTCTCCTCTGCCACTACACTGAAGCTGCTCAGGCTCTCAAAGGAAGAATCTTGACATCCTGACACCCCTTGACATATCTTGGCATTACTGTACCTGCCTCAGGGTTGCCGTGCTCCTTGAGTGAGGTCAGCCTCATTGGGCACTGATTTGCCTGAGACATGGAAGGGTTGTTCTTATCCACACTCTTTGGATTCCAGAAACACTGACTAATGAATTCTGAGAAGAACTTGTGAGTTTTAAGCTTCTTCAGGATAACCAGTTTCCACCCTAGTGGCCCTGTTTCAGGGAGTAACTCAGATTCCTTATTGGCCCAGACTAGACACTTACTCGAATGAGAAATAAACTTTTTTTCCCATTGAGCCTATTAGATATGGGGCTCATTATCACCACTGTGTTGTGGCACCCAACCTCACTATTATAGTCTGTAAATAGGAATGGAGGGTCAGAGCCATGTAGTGAGGTGGGCAGCATTTGGGACAGCATTTGGCAAGCAACATGAACAAAGGGGCAATTGCAGGAAGCAAGACAATCAAGAAGGCAAAGCAATGTATATTTGGGTTCTGTGGAGGTCCTATGGACTCAGCTGCTAGAGAACTTGGGTTTGGAGATACCACACTTGCTCATCTGGTCATAGAATCAGAGCTGTGTCTCAAAACCATCATGTTAAAAACAAATGCAATTGCCCAAGTATTGCTCCCACTACTAGCCTGACAACCATTTCCAGGAGAATGGTGGCAGGTACTGTATTTAGTCACTCAAAGCATACTGAATCAGAAACCTAGAGGCTACTGAGAACTCGGTACTAAATTAGACTGCTAACAGACCTACCAAGACTCTCAGACCATTGCAGAAGAGGGGGTCCATGAACGGTAAGAGCTACAGAGTGGGTAGAACTATCCTGAGGCATAGGCCGCACTCCAGAGACTGATTGAGGTCTTAATTACCCAAAAGTGAACACCAACAACCAAACTGAGGAGAGCCCTCAGAGAAAGTGGGATATATCTATATCTATCTATCTACACATATATATTATTCATATACATGTATATATACATATATATTATACATACATATAAAGATTATATATGTATATGTATATAATATTTGTAAAAAATAATTTAAAAATGCACTTGCCATTGTAGCAGTATTCAGAAGGGATAGCACAGCAGGCAGCTGTGGCCCCTCTGGTTCTTTGTCCTTCTACACCCGCCCCCTCCCCCATGTGATGACCAGAAGAAAGCTCTCAGTAGATGTCAGCTCCTTGGTTTTAAGCAGATTCTAGGGCTGTGAGAAATAAATCTCTCTGTGTTGCAAGTTCTGGCATATTCTGTTATAACAGCACACAACAGACAGACAGCGTGCTTCTTACCCACCGAAACCGCAAGAGAGCAGAAGTAGTGGACATCCACTGTCAAGGCAAGACAGAGAAGAGCTGGTAGCGATGCAGTGTACGTCTAGGACCCCATCAAGACCTTTCACAGCCCACTGGAGACCCAGTGACGCTGGGTACCTTGGATGGCCCACAACCGAAAATTGACTTGGATTCATGAGACCCAACAGGACAGACCACCAGCTCGATACACTGTGGTTTCAGCCTTGGTTCTTTGGCCACTCTTAGAAGATACAAAGTTTCTCTGCAGACAGGCATAAAATGTTCCCAACTTTGTTTTCAAAATAAGGTGAGCTTCCAAGAAATTGTTCAGCCAGCCATGATCCTGAGAATAACTTGAGCAAATCATCTAAATTGGCTGATTCACCAGCAGAAACAGGACAAATCCATAGCAGACAATTCAGCTGACAGGATCTTTAGAAAATATTAAAAGGAAGAAGCCCTGAACCAGGGTTAAACTCTTAGATGTCAATGAACCTCATGCTAGGATTTGCCTGGAAAAGAGCTGTGAAGTAGGTACCAAGGTCCATTCCTAAGAAATACTGTGGGAAACATCTTAACTCAGAATTGACTAACTGAAGAGGCAGAGACAGATGCAAAATTAAAACCTGCCAAGGCTATTGTCTTGAGCCAGAAGGACGGATGGTCAGTGGGCTGAACAGGACAGTAGAGAGGCTCTTCTTGGAGTAGGGAGTTTTTTTTAAGGACTGGAGCCCGAGGTAAAGGCTGGAGAGATGGCTTGGTGGTTAAGGCACTTGGCCTGTGAAGCTTAAGAACCCAGGTTAGATTCCCCAGTACCCACATAAGCCAGATGCACATGGTGGTGTACTTACCTGGAGTTTGTTTGCAGTGGCTGGAGGCCCTGGCATGCTGATATATTTTTTCTCCTCTCTCTCCCTCACACTTCTCAATAATAAATACATAACTAAAAATGAAATTAAAAAAAATGGCTGTACACTTTAGACACTGTGAGTCTATGTAGCCATGACCCTTCTATCTCCATGATGGGCCAGCACTCTGAACATGCCCGTGCATTCAAGATCCCCCACCAGGAACCTCTGCCCCTTTTGCATTTCCCTGGACCATGTTGGAGACCAGGAACATGGTGTTGCAGCCGTACGACCCCAGCTTTGCCAGCACGTGGACAGTTCAGCAGCAATCTACAGTTTGAGCACGGTATCCAATAGCTGCAGAGTTGCAATGCCATCCTGCAGTAGGCCAGTGTTCACCATGTCTGTGGTCAGTTCAATATGCACCTGTGTAATATGTGATCTGTTCTCTCCCTGGCTGAGAGAAAGGAAGCTCTACATAGCTTCTTAGCTTCACTTTGCTGGGTCTGACCTCTCTTAACTTTCCCCCAGTCCCAAATGGTGCTGTGGGAGTTCCACTATATCATTAAATATCACTAGAAAATAAAATGTTTCCAAGTCAGATGTAGTGTGTGCAGAATCATCAGTTTGAGACTGGCCTGAGGTACACAGTGAGATCTTCTCCATTAAAAAAAGAAAGAAAGAAAAAAAAAGAGGGCTGGAGAGATGGCTTAGTGGTTAAGTTGCTTGTCTGAAAAACCTAAGGACCCAGGTTTGATTCCCCAGTACCCATGTAAGCCAGATGCAAAAAGTGGCACACGCATCTGGAGTTTGTTTGCAGTGGCTGTTGGCCCTGGCATGCCTATTCTCTCTCTCTCTCTCTCTCTCTCTCCCTCCCTCCCTCCCTCCCCCTCTCCCTCTCAAATAAATAAAATATTTTTAAAAGAAAAAGGAAAAAAGAAAACAAATGCTCTCTGAATAGCACTTCTTGGGTTTAAGGAGTATAACAAATGAAGGCAGAATTGTTTCTGCCATTCTCACATGCTGCGGAATGCTCGTGCAAAGAAACACAGAATATAAATTAAGAAATCTCAGTTCTTGAGTTGTTTAGGGAAGTCACAATGGAAAGTGAGGAAGGAAATATGGAACTAATTAATGTAGAGGGAAACCAACAATCCTTTTGCCAGCTCAGGTGCTGAGGCTGTATGCCACTTGTGAATGCTGAGATGGGAAGGACTCTCCTCGTGGGCACCACCACCTCCTGGGGCGGAGCAGAGGCTGCTTCACAATGAAGGGTGGCAATCCCCAAATGGAGCACTAGTGTTTGTCCAAGTTGGGGCATTTGGCCAGGAATCCTTTTCCCCTCTCAATGACAGGACTTCCTAGATGGGAATAAATAGCTCTTCCCACCAAGAACAAGGCAGAAGGAAATATGGATTCTCAATAAACCAGGAGACTTGAGCAACTACAGATGGTCTCCACAGTGAGGCTTCAACATACACTGCAGTGTAGAGGAAGAGGAAGAGGAAGTGGAAGAGGAAGTGGAAGAGGAAGTGGAAGAGGAAGAGGCGTGGGAGTCAGAAGGAAAGAGCTGGTGAACTTCCATGTTGGCTAGAATAAGGGTGGTGTTAATGAAATGCAAGCTGTATGTATGCAGGGGAGGGTCTGTATGCATGCAGTGGGGGGGGTCTCCATCTTAGGCAACGTGTGAGGAAGACAAAAGAACCATGAAATATCCCATGGTAATACCCTCCCTCCCCCCACTTTCCCCTTTGAAATTCCATTCTCCATCATATCCCCTACCCATCTTAATCAGTCTCTCTTTTATTTTGATGTCATGGTCTTTTCCTCCTCTAAGAGGTAGGCAAGAGGAAGGGCTGACTACACTGCCAGTTGGTTACAGATTTACTTGGGCAACAGTGTAAAATAGATCTAGTTAAGTACTAAATCTGGCAAACACATTGCATGCACTGACTTATTAGATGAATCACTTTGTTTAAATATTCAAGAGCCTTCGCTCATTTCAAAAATCCTTTTATTTATACCAGGTCCACCAACCATCTGGTGGCTCCTCTCATACCAGACAGAGGCTGGCACTGCAGCTAACATGGCAGCAAGAATAACTACTGTAAGTGTTGGGGGTGGTGCTGACTGGGCCTCTAAACCAGGCTTTATGCTCTGTACATAGCACACCCTGCTCGGCACCTTCAGAGCCACACTGAAATGTCCAGGCCATTACCCACCCCCATCCACCCTTTTGCAGTTGAGGAAGTCAAGGCTCAGAGAAGTTGCTTACTGCAGTTGCAAAGCCTAGGTAAGTTCGTGAGCATATGGAATATTGTCTCTAACTGGGGAGAGACAATGAGGTTAATGTCTAAACCTTTCCAGCAGACTGTGAGGAAGAGAGTGAGGAAGAGGGGCTATGCTATGCTAGGCTATCATAAAAATGTAACTTGGGCTGGAGGTGGCTCAAAGGTTAAAGGTGCTTGCCTGCTAAGCCTGCTGGCCCAGGTTCAATTCCTCAGAACCCACATAAAGCTAGATGTACAAGTGGCGCATGCACCTGGAGATTGTCTACAGTGGCAGGAAGCCCTGGGATGATCACAGTCCCTCCCTCCCTCCCTCCCTCCCTCCCCTCCCTCCCTCCCTCCCTCCCTCCCTCCCGCCCTCCCTCCCTCCCGCCCTCCCTCCCTCCCTCCCTCCCTTCCTTCCTTCCTTCCTTCCTTCCTTCCTTCCTTCCTTCCTTCCTTCTTTTCTTTTTCTTTCTTTCTTTCTTTCTTTCTTTCTTTCTTTCTTTCTTTCTTTCTTTCTCTTTTTTCTTCTTTTCTTTCTCTCTTTCTCTCTCTCTCTCTCTTTCCTTCCTTCCTTCCTTCCTTCCTTCCTTCCTTCCTTCCTTCCTTCCTTCCTTCCTTCCTTTCTTTCTTTCTTTCTTTCTTTCTTTCTTTCTTTCTTTCTTTCTTTCTTTCTTTCTTTCTTCTCTCTCCAAATAATAAAAAAGTAACATAGCCTTATCAATTCTCCTTTTGTAACTACATAGCCAGTGCTATAAGTTTTCCCTACAAAATATATACCTACATATATGCTGGTTAATACAATTTAGTGTAAGCCTAAAGAATTGACATCAGGGGGCTGAAGGGACAGCTTAGTTGTTTAAATGCTAGCCTACAAAGCTAAAGGAACCAGGCTCGATTCCCTAGGACCCACATAAGCCAGATGCACAAGGTAGTACATGCTTCTGGAGTTTGTTTGCAGTAACTGAAGGGTCTGGTGCATCCATTCTCTCTCTTTCTCCCCCCACACACCTCTTTCTCTCTCAAATATAAATAAAAATAAAAGAATTGATCATGCAAGGTTAAAAAGAACTTTCATTAATACAAAAAATGATAAAACATGTGAGTAGATATGAATGAGTATAGAATGACCTCATCTTCCTCTTTCCTTCCTTCTTTCTAAGTCCCTCAGTCACAGTAATTCAGCTGCCTTTACTAGTATATAAACATTGTAATTACTTTCAAATTTCTGGGACAAAGTACATGCCCAGAAGCAGCAGATGAGAGGAAAGAACTTATTTTGGTTTACAGTCTTGAGGGGAAGCTTCATGATGTCTGGTGGAAAGCATGGTATGAGTTGAGGCTGGACATCACCTCTGCCACAGCAGGTGGAAAACAGCAACAGGACACTGAGCTAAAGACTGGCAAGGGGAGCTGGCTATGACAGCCCTACATCCACCCCAACAACACACCTCCTCCAGCAAGGCTCCACCTCCCAAATTGCCACCAGCTAAGAACCAAGTATTCAGAACACATCAGTTTATGGGGGACATAGAATTCAACCCACCACAAAGTGGCAAAAATAAATATTTTAGAGAACAAATGAAAAAGTTTTTTCTTATTTGCCCACTATTACCACAAGTCTTTAGCTTCAAAAACAAAGTCTAAAGGTTCACAACATAATAAAAAAGATAAAGCCACTTTTTGAATAAGAATGATTCTCTAAATAATATGGAAATGTGTATTTTTTAGGGGGGGGATCTGTCACAACAGACTGTCACTGGGAGAGGCTATGTTTGCTTGCTTATTTATTTGTTTGTTTGTTTATATTTATTTATGAGACAGAGAGAGAGAGAGAAAGAGAGAGATTGATAGAGAAAACATGGCTGCTCCAGGGCCTCCAACCACTGCAAACAAACTCCAAATACATACACCATCATGTGCATCTGGCTTTCGTGGGTTTTTGGAATCAAATCTGGGTCCTTAGGCTTCACAGGTAAACACCTTAGCCACTAAGCCGTCTCTCTGGCCTTGGCCTTGCTTATTTATTTTGATCACAAAACAAACAAAAGAAGCACAACTTTGACTATCATGTAAGAAAAGGTGGCTGTCGACGTTTCCGATCCAAGGCAATGCCAACTAACCAAGTTCTGCTTGTTCTTTGTGAGTTGAGCATTGTGTAGGAAGTCATGGAGGGCCAGCTGTGGGGTGCTGAAGGGTTCTGCATGTTTGTGATGTGGGGGCGGGCAGAGAGGCTTTGGGAACTACCAAGGGGTCTGATGTGTGGAGAATCCTGGCAAGCAAACAAATATCTGAGCTTTGAAACCACATTTCCCATGTCCATAGAGGAATTTGCCATCTCTGCCTGTGGCAAGTGACCTCATATGGGAGAAATCTCATCAGAACTTCATTTTCCTGGATTTGTGAAGCAAAGGCTTAGGCTACTTCCTAAACTACGCAGAAGTGCAACGTAGCAGGATTCCCAAGCATGCAAACGAACTTTAATTACACATCTAATTTTTATTCCTTAATGAATACTTTTATGGGACAGTGCCTGAGGCCCTAGGGAAATAATCACAATTTATAGATACCTTTAGGTTCATATAAAACATGAAATATTTGATGTAGAAGGAAGCAGGAGATTCACATCCCTGTGAGAATTTCTGAGGATAAATTTCAGTTAATTGCAAAGGTTTATGCATCCCGTTCTCATTTTTAAGAAGCAATAAAACAGATCCTATTATCAATCATAGTTGACATTTCTTCCATAAAAACAAAACTCTCCTCTTGGCTTTAAATCTGCAAATTATCAACCATATAACATGCAGAAAGTTATTTTCTCTGCTGCTCACCCCCTGATCTAAATGGAGACAGTGACTGTCCAACCTCAAGGCTCACAGTCACCATACTAACTTCCAGTTTTGGACAGGTGATCCACACCTGAAGGTACAAAAGTTGAGGTCTTCAGGCTGGGACCTTCTCAAACTCTTGCTAAGATGCTGTTGTGGGTGGCCCTCTCGTAGAATGGAAAACTATTTGTAGTCATGGCGCCTCAGGGCATATGTTCTTTCCTGGACCAGATTGTCCAAAGGAACACCATGCGGTTCGGAACCCTCCAAGTGATAAAGTTATGGGGTTTCATTTTGCACTGTGGCAGGTGGGAGGTGAGCTGGTGTCTGGATTCTAAATCACAGACCTCACTTTTAAGGCTGCTGGGATGGGCTTTGCTTCTCTTTCATGGTGTTGTTCCAGGGAGGGATGGTGGGAGAAACAGAGATGGAGCCCTTTCCACAAGGGATTCGAGATAAGGGTCCCAAGGGTGATTTTTAAGTTGGGGGGGGGGGATTTGATAGAGATAAGAAAATAGGAATGTACACCAGGAGGACAGAGCATGTGTGATGTGGCTGAGTGAAGAATGTGCCATGGAAGACACTGCCACCAGGGCGTACCAGTCTTGGAGCAAGTCTCTATGAAATGGGGTGTTAGAAAACAGCAATGGTACTCATTCATCCATCAGCTATGTACTCGGAGTCAGCTATGCGCCAGAAAATGACTAAGGAGATGTGGGCGTAGGAGTCGATTCAACAGAGAGCCCTTCATAAGAGGGATCACCTATCATTTGACAAGTAGCTTCTGTGTCTAAATACTAGCAACAGCAAGGTGCCCTGAGGAGAAAGAAAGCCTGGATTCGCTGACGTGTAGTCCTGGCTTGCTGCTGTGATCCTGGCAGACCAAGTACCAGCTCTGGGATTTTGTGACTCATGTATAAAGTGAAAGTGAAAGTGTGTGGTCTTCCATGGCTCCTTTAGTCTGTTCCTGCTATTTATAAATGAAACACAGAAAAGATATTGTCTTGTTCTGGAAAAATGTTGAGAAGGACGACAGTATGAATAAGATACTTAAGGTTTCTTAACCCCAAATTATTTTTCCCTAGATAAGACTACCTATGGTTACACTCCACAAATTTCTTAGAGCTTTGAGCTGGTGAAATTTTTCAATCACATGAAGGAACACATTCGTAGCCACATCATCCAGGAGACATCTTTTCTAACATAATGTTTGTTCATATATATGTTAAGTTTTCTTACATATATATGTAAGAGAAACAGCTATTCAAATTGGCCTTAAAAAAACAAACAAACAAACAACTCTGTACCATCATAAGACCTCCAGTTTGACACAGTTTGGCAACAATGGAAACAATGCTCACTGGGGCTTCTTCACACAACTTAGAATATTCTGGGCAAACTGAACAAGTTGAGAATTAATTGTCGCCTTGCTGCCAGCGGCTTTTCCCACCCTTTCCCTGGAGCTCAGTGAGACTGTAGGGAGTTGGCAGACTGTGTGTCTAGTGAGTGTTGTAGGCAGAATGATGTGGCACTGAGAGCCACCACTGAGACCCAGGACTGACTGCATGTGCCTGACTTGCCTGCCAGTCAGAAGTGTCTCATTAAGGCATGTCAGACACTGGCATGCCAACCTGATTTTAAGAACCCAGACATAGGCAGGGGATGTATCTCAGTGGTATAACACATGTCTAAGTATGCGCAGGTTTGGTATCCAGCACAGCAAAAACAATTGAAAAACTACCTAGAAGAAAGAACTTTGTGGGCTGGAGAGATATGGCTTAGCAGTCAAGGTGCTTGCCTACAAAGCCTATGGATCCAGGTTCGATTCCCCAGTACTCATTGCACAAGGTGGCACATGTGTTGGAAGTTTGTTTACAGTGGCTAGAGGCCTTTGTGTACATGTTCTCTTTCCTTTCCTTCCTCTCTCAAATAAAAAAAATTAAAAAGAAAGAACTTTGTGTACCTTCTATACCAGGAATGATCAATTTTAGTTTAGGAAAATCACTGACTTTCCCACCTCTGAATTACATGTCTGTACAGTTAGCTACACATACACAGCTCATATCAAGTAGGAAGAACCACATGGGGGAACCTGGTGAATATACCAGAAAAGAAGGTCCATGATTTGGAAATGGGAAGGATTTCTTGTTCTTTCACTGTGAGTTTTTTAGGATTTTGTTTCAGTAACGGAATGTCAACATGAGAATCCATTTTCCATGGTATTTAATCACCTGCTCTTTGAGAAACATTCAGGAGGGAATGTAGACAAGATGGGATTCATCTGCTCTAACACCAGGGGTCGGGATGTGTGGTTCCCTATTGAGAAGGTAGATCTGGAAGAAGTGGCCTGTGTGAGGAAGCAGATCAGGAGGGGAAAGGATATTCACATCATTCAGAAATGTTCAGAGGTTTGAGGAACTTGGGGACTACCAAGTTTTGATGTCTTGCAGGTATATCTAAACCCATTAAGTCACCTGAAATATTTCTTTTTTATATTTGTGATGGTCAAACCCTGTGCTAGATGCTAAGAATAGGAAAGAATGTGGGCCCTGGTTCCATAGAGAACTTAGATTTTAATAGAAACAATGCCTACGGTAACTGATACAATTTTACGATTCTTTGAGTAATGTCCTCTTGGGATATAAAATTTAGAAAGTTTAAGTGAGTGATGAGATTAACATAAAAGAGAGACTAATTGGAAAGAAGGGATTCAGTAGATGGGGGATTCAGGACGGGGAAAAGGGAGGATGGTGTGAGGGGTCCATGATTATGATACATTGTTTTTATGCATGTAGATTGTCAATAAAAAGCTAAAAGAAACTTTCACTCTTTTTGAAGAAAAGGTTATAAGTTATTTTCTATAATGCCAATAGTTTGCTTTATTTTTATTTTTATTTTTCTAAATTTTTTTTGTTCATTTTTTATTTATTTATTTGAGAGCGACAGACACAGAGAGAAAGACAGATAGAGGGAGAGAGAGAGAATGGGCGCGCCAGGGCTTCCAGCCACTGTAAACGAACTCCAGACGCGTGCGCCCCCTTGTGCATCTGGCTAACGTGGGACCTGGGGAACCAAGCCTCGAACCGGGGTCCTTAGGCTTCACAGGCAAGCGCTTAACCACTAAGCCATCTCTCCAGCCCAAGTTTGCTTTATTTTTGATCTGCTAAATTAGTCAAAAGCTTAAGTTTCATTTGGGACCATTTAATTTCATCTTAATGTTTTTCACATATATAAGTAAATGTTTTGCTTTCATGTGCCAAAAAAATTTACCAAATATTACAGAACTAATCTGATGGATTGGAGATGGTTCTACCACTCACAGACTTTAGAAGGGTCCTCTCCACTAATGAACACTGAAAGCAGAGGTCAGTTACAGCCCCATTTCTGAGAGAGCTGAGCTAGTCCTTCCCTAATCCCTATCCTGGAAAACATGGACAGCACCTGCTTCAGAGCGTAGGTGGTTTAACTGCCTTCTATCAAATCACTGGTTTCTTTAAATCAAAATTTCAACATCTGCATCCAAACAATGTTTTTCTTCCTGTTGTTCATGTATTTGTTATTTATTATTTGAAAAATAGTTAATTTATTTGAGAGAGAGAGAAATAGGAAAGGAGAGAATGGGCACACCACAGCCTCCAGCTGCTGCCTGAAAAGGAACTCCAGATGCATGCAACACCTTGTGTATCTGGCTTACATGGGTCCTGGGGAATCGAACCTGGATCCTTTGGCTTTGTAGGCAAGTGCTGTATCCACTAAGCCATCTCTCCAGCCCTCATTATGTTTAATCTATCCTAGGTTGAATGGTTGAGACTTTGACAGCCTGCTTCCCTTTCCAGTGTGGCTCATGACAGGCCCAATTTTAGGACCTGGAAAAGTCAGAGGAGTGTATTGACGAGGTGTCACTTTCTAGCATTTGCCACTGTGCCCAGAGATCTTGCTGAAAGCTGCTTAATTTCCAGACTTCAGGGAGAATCCAGGAGGCCACTACCCCCTGGACTTCAGTGGGGTTGGGGGCTTCTCAGGGACATGGCAGTTGGACTTCACAGGTCAAAGGCATGTCTGAAAAGTGAGCAACTGAAGAAACCTTTACCAGAAAGTGAAAACAACTGTCCGCTCTGCAGTGTGCACCCAGACGGAGCCACCAGAGGACCCTACTCTGCTTTCTGGTTGAATGGGTCTCACTACGTAGGCAAATTGTTCCCATCCTACCTTATAGCCTGACCTCTGGTTCCAACACTGCTCTAAAAACCCCCTCCAAACTGCAGGAAAAAAAAAACACAAATAATAATAAAAAACAGTAGGACATTTGCAGTGTTTGGTGCCCTGTGCTTAGTGCCATGGGTGCCATCCCTTTCTGTCCGTGTGCTTCCAAGGTCCCTCCCTCCTCAGCATCTTTGGGTTTTCATCTCACACATGGTATCTCTAAAGTACACAGCACTCCAATCAATATGGTGCTCTAATCAGTCTGGTTGGACATAGGAACTTTAGGATAAGAAACACATGACTTATAAGTTCCATTTTAGAAGTTCTATATGCCCATTTTTGAAAAGAATATTATTTGTAGAAAGAGAAATCGATGAACATTCTGATTTTTCTTGAGCTATTGGTGCAAAAATAACTGTCTGCTTTTGCAGCAGCCTATTTGGACTATTTGAGAGTAATCCTCAGCGTCCTCACCGTGTGATGTTGATAGTTACAAAGGCTAGGGTTGAATCCTGGAAGCTGTGAACATGGGCTAGCAGATCGGGGGCAAAACTTCAACATGAAGCAAGCCTAACCCACCATCCAGCATCCTCATGCCCAGTATCCTTATGTCCAGCATCCTCAGGTCTCTAGCATCCTCCTTGTCAGCATCCTTATGTCCATCACCCTCAGGTCCCCAGCAGCCTTGCTGATCTCTGACATTATCTGGTACAGCCTCTTTGATGGACTGCCAAGTATTGCCGAGTATGTTGCTTTACAAAAAGTGCCCCCTCTCCCTACAAAAGCAAGCTACAGGGCTGTGTCTGAATGTAGATGTCCCAGAAAGACTTGGAAATAATCGACTAGAAGTATATTTCAAAGACAGGACAAGGGAAAAGATCAAATATTGAATTCAAAAACCTTAAGCAATGACTTAGATAGCTACTCTGATTTTGGCAGAAGATTTGGGGCATATTCTATAACTGCTAAAAAATAAATTTGGGATTTCATGTTTTATAATAAAAATGGTACTGCCATTGGGATGAGTAAGTAAGAGGCTTGCTTGGAGTAGGGTCTGAGTAGGATGTAGAATGATGTAGATAATAGAGTGAATGTTCTTTTTCAAAAGCAGGTGGCTTAGCCAGTGTTTTCACACAGGTGAAGGGCTGCAACTTGATACCTTACAAGTACCTTGAAATTGTTGGGAGAAGTATATGTTGTAATTACCTTCTCCTTTCTCTGCTAAAGCGCCTGACAAAAAGCAGCTGAAAGGAAGAAAGGTTTTTTTCCAGATTACAGTCTCAGAAAGCTCCGTGATGGTAAGACAAAGAATGGTATGGGCAGAGACTGGACATGACCTCTGCCACAGCAGGTGGAAAACAGCAGCAGGAGAGTGAGCTGAGTTCTGGCAAGGGTGAGGAGCTGTAGCACCCCTAGGCCTGCCCCCACCAGCGCTCCTCCTCCAGCAAGACTCCACCTCCCAAACTGCCACCAGCTGGGGACCAAGCAAACAGATCACGTGGGCTTATGGAGGATACCTGATTCAAACCACCACAGTGTTCACATCTTAGCACCACAGACAACTCTTATCAAATAATTAAGAACTGATATAACCTCTGTGATGACTGCGAAGAAACTAGTAAGAATTTAGGCTGAGCTGTCACAACCTATTTTCTTCACCCTCCTTCACAAGAAAACTCTCTGTGGTGCCTGGGGAACAATGCCATTAAAAAGTGTGATCTCTCGCCGGGCGTGGTGGCGCACGCCTTTAATCCCAGCACTCGGGAGGCAGAGGTAGGAGGATCGCCATGAGTTCAAGGCCACCCTGAGGCTACAGAGTGAATTCCAGGTCAGCCTGGACCAGAGTGAGACCCTACCTCGAAAAACCAAAATAAATAAATAAATAAAAAATGTGATCTCTCCTTTCCCTAGTCCCTCCTCTTTAATGTCTTCTGTTTTACTTTTGAAAAAAAATTAAAGTTAAAATGATTTTATCTTCCCCAAAAGCTTACAAATTTTATTATTATTTTTTGATAGTGACTTATTATGTAGCTCAGAATGGCCTCAAACTCACAATCTAGCTCTAGACTCAGCCTCTGGAGTGCCAAGATTACAGATGTATGTCAACTCTGGATGTCAATGTTAATCTTAAAGGGTTGCATCTTAAAAGTTTAGTACTCCCTTAGGGTGTGTTTATTCACAATATAATTTACATTATATGCAATATATAGGCTTTTATGTATTTACATATTTGATATTTATATATTAAGTAGTTCTCCTATAACTTTAAACATAAAAGAGTATGGATTGTTTTTAAGAAATAAAGACTGAACAGCAATGTATTTAGTTGGGACCTGGGGGGAATGGGCTATCACAGAACACAGTGATTTGGAGTGATCCATAAAATGCACTTAATTATTTTTATTTTGCTTTTTAGGGTAGGGTTTCACAGTAGTTCAGGCTGACCTGGAATTCACTATTTAGTTCCAGGCTGGCCTCGAATTCATAGCTATCCTCCTACCTCTACTTCCAAGTGCTGGGATTAAAGACGTAAGCTACCACACCCGGCATATAAAATGCATTTAAAATGAGCTTAGCCATCAGTCCTTACTACTGTGCTAAATTCTCAGTTTCTAACAAGTAAACAGAGCTTGCATTTAAAATCCACAGCATTTTGATTCTTGTCCTTTCTGGAAGCTTGTTGTGGAGAAAAGAGGTCAAAGCCAAATTTCAGATGTAAGAAGATGAACTTAGGACATCACCTAGGGCCCATGTTGAAGACAATTTATTTTATACCCCGAGTCTGCTTCATGTTGTGGTTATCAATGTCTCCATTAGCACATTGGGACTACTATTGAACACTCTGTCCATAAAAAGTATTTTGGGGGCTGCAGAGATGGCTTAGTGGTTAAGGCACTTGCTTGTGAAGCCTAATGACCCACCCATGTTTGACTCTCCAGATCCCATGTGAGGTGAGGCAAACGCAAGGTCGTACATGCCCACTAGGTATCACAAGCTGCTGGTGGTCGATTGCAGTTGCTAAGGCCCTGGTGTACCGATTATCTCTCTTTCCCCTCTCTAAAATATTTTGTGAAAGTATTTTTAAGGCAAATAAGCAGGAGACTGCGTCCCCCTCTCCCAATGCTGAGCGCAGTGTTGTGCAACTTCCACACGTGTAATAAAGCCACCTTCAATCAAAGAGTGAGGATGCCAACACTCTCCCTGGAGGTTCTGTATAGAAGATGATAGAAGCCATTAATGGTTACTGAGCATTTATTACATGCCCAGTGATAAGCAGACCTTGTTAGGAAAATCATCACCTTTTACTCTCCCAACATGCAAATGCAGCAGTTAGGTTTAGCTCTATATCTTGTTCAGGAAATTGAGACACCAGGAGGTCAGGAACTTTGCTTCAGGTCACACAATAGGACCCAGATTCATCCCATGACTCACTACTCCTCTACATAGTGAGGAAACAAATTCCTTTTTGCCTTTAGCTCGTTTTTAAAACCATCAACATGGTGCTAATTCTTGACAATTTTATAGCACATGTTGTATTTCCTGGTTTTCCCGAAGAACCTGTGTATAACATTTGATCCATTGGGTTAAGAACCCAAGGCTCAGAAAAAGAATAATTTTTTCCTCAAGGATACAAGTAGAAGGATGAATAAGAATTTGTGTGTGAGGGCATTCTACAGTAAGTCTTCTATGTCAGCAGCCTCCTGGCAGACAGTGGGGATGAGAAAGTAGCAAGTGTGATGTTCTGAAGACACTCCAAGTACACCTTTGTACTCTAGGAGAATGTCACATCAGTTCCTTGTGATGGAAGGCAAAGGAAAGGAATGAAGCAATTTATACTCTCTAACTGAGCACTAGCCATCAGCAGAGGCACACCCTTTCCTAAGCCATCCTCACATATTCTGTGAGGAAGCCCTGATTCAGCAATAGTGCACATGGGATAAAAACAAATGGAGCAGAGAAGAGAACGATTAAGACAAGGTGCTAAACTTACAGCTGAATCAGGTTCACAAAGCATTCAGAAACAAATAAAAGCAAAAATAAAGCACAGCAGAAAGTGATAAAAATATTTTATGAAATTCAAGAAAATGTGATTAACAGTGGAAAGAAATGGGATGGCTAAAAAGGATAGTCTCATCCCCAATGATTCAAAGTGAACTTGACTAAATGAAACCTAACAAAACAAAACAAAAAGCACAGTTGAATTCATTGAATGCTCATTGGAAAAAATAGCAGCAAGTTATTCTACATTCTGAAGGACTGTACTAATCTCAATGAGCATCTTCACATGTTTACCCAGTGGTTGACCCTGTGTATGACACATTGGTTTTCTCAGTGGATAGATGCTGTCTAGCATGCATGTGGGATTGGAGACTTTTGTAGGGATGCAGGGCTCCCCAGGGATCTTTAGTGGCTGGGTGGGAATTATTGAAACGGTTTCTTTCTTTTTTTCTTTCCTTTTTTTTTTTTTTTCAAGGTAGGATTTCACTCTATCCCAAGCTGGTCTGGAATTTACTATGTAGTCTCAGGCTGGCCTTGAACTCACTGCCATGTTCCTACCTCAGCCTACAGAGTGCTGGAGTTAAAGGTGTGTGTTACCATGCCCAGTGAAACTTTTCTTCCATATTGGAGTATATGGGTCATCAAAGGGCCTTTAAAAGGCATGCTTTTCTTTTAAAAAAATTTACTTACATGCAAGCAGAGAGAAAGAGAAAGAGAGAGGGGAAAGTGTAGGCCCCACCAGGGCCTCAGGCCACTCAGATGAACTCTAGATGCGTGAGCCACTTTCTGCACCAGCTCAATGTGGGTAATGGGAAATTGAACCTGGGCCCACAAGCTTTGCAAGCAAATGCCTTTAACCACTAAGCCATCTCCTCAGCCCGCACAGCATTCTAATATGTGATTCTGCAAAATCCTGCAATTTTTATGTATTGAAAGAGAGCAAGAAAATCACACATTGAAATGGTGACTGTTCATTGCTGGCTGTAACCTTTTTGGGTGACAAATTTGCTTTTCTGTGTTTTCTAAGTTTTCCATAATGATTATCCCTGTAGTAGCGAAAACAATTGGCAAAAGACTTAGTGGAAGACACCAAGGCATTTTACTATGAAGATCTTAGCAGTTTTTGGAAAACCTAAAGTTTCAGGTTCTTGAAAAAGTCCTTACAAGTTGTTTCCATTTACCTTGGGATCCATTCCTGTAACATGGACGCCAAAATGTGCATTTTATACCTTGGTACACCATTGTTTTAAAACATTTATCAGCAGCACAGATATGATCCTGTCATCAAGTTTACTTGATGTTACATTAAATAATTGTGTTAATTAGATTATCTCTGCCACCATATTCAGGAAAGGAAAATCATTCTGAAGGGTGGTGGTGACAATCCTTCATTGCCCAGTGTCACCTGTAAGCCTCTTCTCTGATAAGAAGCCCTCTACTGCTGGCAGGCACATCCCTACTTAAAGTGAAGATAAGTTGAAGAGCCACCTCTGAGGTTAGGTGTGCCCATATGAACAAATAGAAAAACTGTCTTTATGAAAAAGAGGACACATTTTTCCCTTGGCTACAAGGTCAGAAGTGGACAGCTACAGGGGGATTCCTGGAAGGGGTGAGCATAGCTGGAAGTAGGAGATGGGAGCAGACACCAGTTAAAAAGGAAATCAGAGCCGAGCCGAGTAATGTATTCCAGTTACAGGATGGTTATATATATGTGCACACACAGGCATACTCTGTACAATGATCTCATATACATGTGCACACACATGTACACTCCATACAGTGATCTCATCCATATGTGTGCACACAGGTACACTCCATACAATGATCTCATCCACATGTGCACACACAGGTACGATCCATACAATGATCTCATATACATGTGCACACATAGGTAGACTCCATACAGTGATCCCATCCACATGTGCACACACAGGTACACTCCATACACTGATCCCATCCACATGTGCACACACAGGTACACTCCATACACTGATCCCATCCACATGTGCACACACAGGTACTCCATACAGTGATCCCATCCACATGTGCACACACAGGTACTCCATAGTGATCTCATCCACACGTACACATGCACGTACACTCCATACAGTGTTCTCGCCCACATGTGCACACACAGATACACTCCATACGGTGATCTCATCCACATGCACATACACAAGTACACTCCATACATGATTTCATCCACATGTGCACACACAGGTACACTCCATATGGTGATCTCATCCACATGTACATACACAGGTACACTCCATACATGATCTCATCCACATGTGCACACACAGATACACTCCATACAATGATCCATATACATATGCACACATAGGTACACTACACACAGTGATCCCATCTACATGTGCACACACAGCTAAACTCCATACAATGATCTCATATACATATGTACACACAGATACAACCCATAAAGTGATCTCATCCACATGTGCACACACACATACATTCCATACAGTGATCCCATCCACATGTGCACACGCACGTACACTCCATACAGTGATTCCATCCACATGTACACACACAGGTAGACTCCATACGGTGATCTCATCCACATGTACATACACAGGTACACTCCATACAATGATCTCATCCATATGTGCTCACACAGGTACACTCCATACAATGATCTCATCCACATGTGCACACACAGGTACACTGCATTCAATTATCTCATCCACATGTGCACACACAGGTAGACTCCACACAATGATCTTATCCACCTGTGTACACACAAGTACACTCCATACAATAATTTCATCCACATGTGCACACACAGGTACACTCCATACAATGATCTCATCTACATTTGTACACCCAGGCACACTCCGTACAATGATGTTATCCACATGTGCACATGAAGGTGCATGCCATTCAATAATCTCCTCAACATCAGGGATGCTGAATCATATTATATAGTAAGCTTCAGTCATTTTTTTGCATAGCTAGAATTAAAGCCTCCTGAAAATACATGACCCTACATTCATCTGATGCTTGGAATGCAAATGATGACTCAGTGTTTATGTTTTCCCATCAGTTATGGGTCATACGGGGTGGGCGCGTGGGAGCCATTCTCTATGCCCACCCCAACAATGAGGTGGAAGGGTTCTAGGTCCTGAATCATTTCTGTAGCTCTGAATCTAGCTCAGCAGTACTTGCCTTTAATGGCTCCCTGGAGTTGAAAGAATAAGGGAGCTGTGTTTTGTAAGTACATACCTGTACATGCAGGCCAGGATTTTATAGCTCTCTGTACTTGTATCCAAACATAAGTTTAATGGATATGTGAAGGTTTGCATGATGTCTCTACATAATTGGAACCCTTAATTAATGGGTGCAGTACATAGCTACCAAGTGTTAGTGATCCTTAGGAATTCACTAAGAAGGCTCATCTTCATCACATCTGCCAAGTGATGGGTTAAGTATTGTGGTGGATTCAATGTAATGTCTGTCTCTATAGCCTTGGGTATTATTGATTAAGCTTACACTTTGTTCTGGAGGAGTTGTTTCACTGGGAGCAGATTTTGAGGTGTTCAGAGTCAGCCTGTGCTAGAGGGTTGTAGTGGTTTGATTCAGGTGTCCCCTTAGGTGTTCTGAATGCTAGGTTCCCAGCTGATGGAGAATTGGGAATTAATGCCTCCTGGAGGGAGTGTATTGTTGGGGGTGGGCTTATGGGCTTTATAGCCAGTTTCCCCATGCCAGTGTTTGGCACATCCTCCTGTTGCTGTGGTCCACCTTATATTGGCCAGGGGGTGATGTCCACCCTCTGCTCATGCCATCATTTTCCCCTGCCATCATGGAGCTTCCCCTTGAGCCTGTAAGCCAAAATAAATCTCTTTTTCCCAGAAGCTGTTCTTGGTTGGGTGATTTCTACCAGCAATGCGAACTGGACTGCAACAAGGGTCCTGGCTGTTGTCCCTTTGCCATGGATGTGTGATGGAGTGAGCAGTTCCCTACACCATGATGAAGCTTCCCCTGGAATCTGAAAATCTGAAATAAACCCTTTCCTCCCATCTGTTGCTTCTGTTGGGTATTTGTTTCAACAATGAGCAGGTATGAGTAAAGGCATTTTTTTTTTTATTGGAAATAAACTGTATTAACACTAGAAGAAAAAAAAAATCACCAGGGACAATTACCAGAATTCAAAAAGGCAAGGCTTTAATATAAAAATATGACTTCTTAGATTTTAATTATTGTATTGGCAGAAGTGTTTATTGAATGATACCTTTTTTTTTCAAAGCCAAAGTCCCTGTCTTTGATTAAAATGCTTCAGTTGCCATGTTTATATTAAAATAGTGATTTCTATCCTACAAAATGTCTGACCAGCCTTTCCCCGAACCATCATGAGTACAATAGAAAAAAGAAAGTTCAAGAAACTGTCACAGACCAGAAGAGCTGGGTATGGGATTGGGAAATGACGACACCCAAATGTAGCGTGGACATTATGCTGCACCCCCGGAAAGAAGGTTCTCACAGATTCCGTGTTCAGAGTGCCGAGGAAAGCGACACACCAGTGTTGGAGTCTACTGTGTGGCAAGTGATCAGATCACAAAGATTGATGAGCGCTGGGCACAGGAGGGCATACAGAAAGCCTCAGTTCTTTATGCACCAAAGTGAATTGCAAATTGTAAATTGTATTTTTAAAATAACAATATCAATCGCTAAGTAATTTGGATGGTTGTCAATACAATAGGTGAAGAGTCCAGGACTTATGGTGGAAATCCAATAAATGGCAATATTCTTTCTTCCAAGTAAACTTAAAGTCACACCAACTCTCAACCTTTTCCACATAGACAAATTCTTTGGCACGCACTCTAAGTATGGCTAAAAGCTATATTCTTTGATAACAAGTGCTCATGTCTTTATGTGTTCATCTTTCCCTCAGTTGTTCTTATTTCTTTCTTCAAGTATGTTCTTCATGTGGGCCTCCTAAGTCCAGCACATTTGATGGCACCCCTTTCTCCACAAAGGTAGCTTATAGTAAGCCCCTTAGGGACACAGCTCCTTTTTGCTCCATGATTCTCTTTCCTTTCCAACTCATGCTCTACACAGAGTCGTGGCTTGGGATGTTTCTTATGTTAATTTTGAATTAAGAATCAAGGAATAAGTCAAAGGACTGTTCCACACATCTTGAATAGTCTATCACATTTGCAAACACTCCAGTATGATGTCCAATTTAATTATAGCATTACTCTTTCAGCTGTCATGTTTATTTCAAAGCTCATATACTATAAAATGACTGGTTTAAGGGAACTCCAGGACCATTTTCAAACAACTGGTAGACGTATAGGAAGGAAATTTCTAGAAAATCAAATTATGTCTCAGTATGGATTAAAATTTCCACAGCTGCCAAAGTGCTCTTCAACTCTCTATAAAGAATGCTTTAAAAATCGACAAACTTTTTTTTTTTAAATTTCAGATCTTTTCCTTCTTATTTAGCCAATTTTAATATCTGGTTATTTATTGCTTATAGATTTTTATGTTGAGTTGTCTCAACCCTCTTTTCTATGCTGCCAATACTTGTGAATCCCACCATTTTCTGAGAAAACAGCATTTTGTAATTGTTTTGGTAGATTACAATAAAAGGGAGCACACAGAAGTCAGCAGGCGACAAAGGCATCCATGAGACAAAGCAGAAGTGCCTACAGCACGTGTGTGTAGTAGGACCGAATGAGGATGGCAAGAAGAGAATAAAGATGCTGAGAAGAAATGCTTCAGTACATATGAGGTTCAATCTCAGCAAAGTGACATTTGATGTAGAGATTGCATGAGGATATAAGCCAGTCCTGCACACTGTGATCTAGCCTTGGAATAGAAATAGGACTAATGGATACTGTTGATTCTCACAGCCACTAGCCCTAGATAACATCCAGAGAATGCAGCTTGGGCCCACGTCTCCAAGGAAGACTGGCTCTAGGGCAGCCCTACGCCCTTTTGCTTAGACAAGAGCAAGGGAATTTAGGTGGCAAAGTTCTTGGACTCTATTCCAGATCTCCTAGGTCAGAATCTCTCAGGCCCAATAATGTATGTGTCAGGCCCTTTATGTGTCTTCAATACATACAGCTTTGAGTCCCACAGACTTACACGTAGAATGCCAAATGTCTGTGTGTTCACGTGGGAGTGTCAGCCTGTAGCCAATGCTGATGGATATGAAACTATCAATACCCCATTCCTACCCCAGGACAAACCAAACATGGCATCTAACTGTTTCTCCCTAAAAATGTGAGTGAAAATATCTTTTATGGGATTCTCTAAGTGGCAAAATTTTATTGGGCTTCCTTCTTATCATGTCTATGTCTCACTCCCTCATTTCCCTCCCACTGGTTCCTAGGACCCCTTCCCATTATTTCCATTTCATAGTTATCTTCAGCTCAGGGGGGCACCAAGCCAAGAAAACTTGCTTTGGAGAAACTTCAACAATGCTGGTAATGGTCTGGTGCCCCAACATTGCATTAGCAATAGTTGCTAGGCTGCAGGCTATTGAGGGGAGATTGAGGATAGAAAAACAATGGGGTCCCTCTGCCCCCAGGGAAATCACAGCAGTAGAGTGTGCTGAAGTTTGAATGGATCTCGAAATTCTCCACAGTGACTTAAAAAGAAGAAAGCATTTTCCCCTCAATTCCAGGCATAGGCAGCAGGTCCAGCTAACTGCCCAAGTATGGCTGAAGAATGGTCAGCATTTGAAAGAGAACAAAGTTTCCCAACAGAAAACACACATAGGTGGAGAGATGGCTTAGTGGTTAAGGTGCTTGCCTGCGAAGCCTAAGGACCCATGTTTGACTCCCTAGATCCCATGTAAGCCAGATGCATAAGGTGATGCATGTGTAAGGTCACACAAGTTGACAAGGTGCAGCAGAGTGTGCCAAGTCTCTGTCTCTTTCTCTCTCTCTCATTAAAAAACAAACAACAACAACAACAACAACAACAAAACAGCTGGGTGTGGTGGCGCACACTTTTAATCCCAGCACTCTTGAGGCAGAGGTACTAGGATCGCAGTGAGTTCAAGGCGACCCTGAGGCTACAGAGTGAATTCCAGGTAAGCCTGGGCCAGAGTGAGACCCTATCTCAAAAAAACAAAATACAAACTAAAATATGGGTGTAAGGGACAGAAAAGACCCCGGAATAATTTGGTGTTGAAGGCATATCAGTTAAAATGGAAGAGAGGCAGATGATGAGACTCAAAGTAAAAGGAAATTTCAAGGCATATGAAAACCTTCCTGTGTGTCGAGTGCTAACAGCTTTCTCCTTTGAGGAACGGTTGTCTGCTGACAGGTTTTTTTTTTTTAATTATTTATTTATTTATTTGAGAGTGACAGACACAGAGAGAAAGACAGATAGAGGGAGAGAGAGAGAATGGGCACGCCAGGGCTTCCAGCCTCTGCAAACGAACTCCAGACGTGGGCGCCCCCTTGTGCATCTGGCTAACGTGGGACCTGGGGAACCGAGCCTCGAACCGGGGTCCTTAGGCTTCACAGGCAAGCGCTTAACCGCTAAGCCATCTCTCCAGCCCTGCTGACAGGTTTTAAACATGAGAGTGACATGTTTGAATGTTGTATCAGTTACCTTCTCATTACTAGGACAAAATTCCTGAAGAAAAAAATCAGTAGAAGGGAGGAAGGGTTTGTTCCATCTTTCACTTTCAGGTTATAGTCTATTATGGCGGAGGAGGCATGACAGTGGAAGCCTGAGGTGGCTGGTCCCATTCACTACTGTAAGGAAGCAGGGAGTAATGAGTACTGAATATTCAGCTAGCTTTCCCCTTTTGAAAGCATCTGGGGAAGCCAGGCAATGGGATGGCACCATCCACCGATAGGGTATGTCCTCCTATCTCAACTAATCTAGTCTAGAAATTCCCTCACTAGCAGGACCACAGATTTGTTTCCACAGTGCTTCTAAATCATTTCACATCAACTACCACAGTTTATGTATCACAGATGTGTTCCTAGAAAAATCCTCCTGGCTGGGTGCATGAATGGTGCACGTTCATAATCCTAGCATCAAGAGACAGAGGCAGGAAGATCCGGTGGGCAAGACTAGCTTAAGCTTCATGGACAGGAGCTCTGTCTTCAAACATCCAAGGCCTGGGATGTAGCTGGGTGAGGGGATATTTTCCTAGAATGCATAAAGCCCTCTTTTATCCCAAAGGATGGGGGGTAGGTGAGAGAGGGACACAGAGAGAGACTAAAGGAGAGGAGTGGAGTATAGGGGAAGGGACAACAAAGGGAGGAAAGGGAAAGGAAGAAGAGGGGAGGGAGA